>NC_139607.1:5128607-5728607 GCF_964270895.1 Podarcis filfolensis
ATCAGACCAGAAAACAAAACCAAAGAGTAGCAGTAGTTCTGTCAAATGCGCATGTACAATTAATGTCTATGGATCTCAACAGAGTTTCATAATAATAAAATAGATGCCTCTTTTCTCAAGGAACTTCTGTCAGTGTAGAAGACAAGGGAGGAATGGGAAGAGAAGGGATCAGGGAATTAAAAACAAGGAATTTTTTTTAAAAATCCATAACTAGACTTTCATTCAGTAAAAGAGAAAGGAATAATTTGCTGAAAATTCACAAAAATAGAAACCTATTCACTCCTTCCCCAAATAGATATGATTCTGAAGAGGTGATAGATTGCAATGAAAAATAAAGTCACTTGTTTCGTGATGACAAATGACTACATCTTTCAAATTCTTTCAACAGATACCTTACAAGCCACAGCTGGCAGGGATTAGAGACGATTTGGAACCATCTAGCATGAAACTGTCTTTGCAGCAATAGGTCATTATATCTATTTTTGCAATACTTCAAAGTTATAAGATAAATGAAGGGAAGTAGTCCTTGTGTATAATGAGTACTTCTCTTTGAATGAAATCCCCATCTTGTTTGCCTCAGGGAAAATGATAATGTCATCTTGCAGAGCCATCCTCAAAGCACAGCTCCAATGCAAAACTCATTGAATAAGTACTGAAGAGTGTTGCTTAATATAAAAAATAAAAATTGAGGATTCAGATATAGTTTGGTTTGGCTCCCCTTTTACATTTAAGTGCTGGGGAAAATATTGTTCAGGTCAAGGAAATTTTGATACCCAGTTACGAAGGCTGTTCGACTGGAGGGGCTGCACAAGGAGCTATTTGGTGAGCTCAGAATTTAAAGGAACACATATAAGGAGTGGGGGGGGGGGCAAAGAACCAAGAATAAGTGGAATGAGGAACCAAATATTGCAGAGAGAGGGTCCAGAGGGCTAAAATAATTAGCTCAGAAATGTACAAGACATTAAAAACAGTAAGAAGTTTTTTACCTGTTCAACTCCTACTTTGCCCGTCTTCTCCCAACCTGGCAAAAATAAATCAAATGATGAAGGTCACTAAGATTAAGTGATATCCAATATTAGCTGTAGTCAGAGTAGACCTGCTGAAATCAAAGGACTTAAGTCTATTAATTTTAATGGGTATATTCTGAATATGTCTAACATTGGTTATAATCCATTCTCTCCTTTCTTGTTATAGTTACTATTCTGGTAGATTAGGGGAATGCTAATAAAATACCTTGATTTCAGCAAGAATTTTAACAATTCTCTTTGTGAGCTGGTAAAATTTAGGTTACATTATTCTACAGTTGGATGGATTTGTAGCTGGTTAATGGTCTGTGCCCAAAGAATGTTATTCAATAGCTAATCATCTATCTGGAAAAAGTGACAAATTGGGTGCTGCTGGTCCTGGTGCTGTTTAATATATTTAGAAGGATGCTCACGAAATTTGCAGATGACATCAAATTGGATCCAATGCACAAGCATGATGGGTGATATCTGTTTTGATACGTGAAAAGGATCTAGAGGTTTTAAGATAAGCATAAGTCAGCAGGGCAGGACAGCAGCAAATAAACACTAATGTAATGCTAGTCTGAATCAACAGAAGTATAGTGCCTAATTCATGAGGAGTAATGGTACTCCAACTTTGGTCAAACCTCACCTGAAATACTGGGCACTGAAGTTTAAGAAGGGTATTCACAAACTAGAACATGTCTAAGTAAAGGGACCCCTGACCATTAGGTCCAGTCGTGGCCGATTCTGGGGTTGCGGCGCTCATCTCGCTTTATTGGCTGAGGGAGTCAGTGCACAGCTTCCGGGTCATGTGGCCAGCATGACTAAGCTGCTTCTGGCAAACCAGAGCAGTGCACGGAAGTGTCGTTTACCTTCCCACTGGACCTGTACCTATTTATCTACTTGTACTTTGACATGCTTTCGAACTGCTAGGTTGGCAGGAGCAGGGACCGAGCAACGGGAGCTCACCCCGTTGCGGGGATTCGAACCGCTGACCTTCTGATCGGCAAGTCCTAGGTTCTGTGGTTTAACCCCCAGCGTCACCCACATCCCACAAGAACATGTCTAGAGGGCAACAAAGATGTTGAAGGGCCTGAAGACTAAGTCCTATGAGGAAAGTCAAAGGAGTTGTGTATACTAGAAGTTCATTAGGTGCTATTCAACATCTACGGTTGACTGGATGGCCTAACAAGGGATGCTGTAGTAATGGGTTTCCTGCATCGGTAGGAGATTGGACCAACAGACTTCTGAGGTGCCTTCCAACACAGTGATTATATAGTTCTAATTCATTATTTTTGAAGTTCAGGGGGGCGTGTCCCTTCAATATCTGAGCCCTGAAGAGAAAGGCCTCAGCATAATCTTTGTGCGTTGTGCTTTAAGTTTCCTCTTAAGCCCCCATCTGCAGTCTGAAGCAGTACAGTCCCCAATGCAAGAATAGAACCTCAGCCAGAAGAAGTAACACTCCTTCTGTCCAAGCAACCTCACCGTCCTGATTGCCCTTAGGGATGTGCAGCATGCATTCAGAAGATGCCAAACAAGCTGTGTTGGCTGATTCTGGGAATGAAACAAGGATGCAGTTGGCAGATGCCTCGTTTTTGGCTAGGGCTGGCGAGCCATTCAAGGCCAGCACGGATCAACCACCTGTCATCTTGTCTCTAATGTGGAAAACATTTCAAAATTCAAGAAACAGAGTAACTTTGGGAAGTGCAATGAGCCACAGAAGCACTAAACTTTTAATAATTCATGAGGTTAATTACAATATCATTACAATAAACAATGTTTTTATTTTGTGTTTTTATGCTGTGAACCACCCTGAGATCTTCAGATGAAGGGTGGAATACCAATTTTCCTACTACTACTACTACTACTACTAAGAATAATAATTCTATATGTCCCAATACCAAGACTTTTCCTGGGCAGTTTTCAAGGAAAAAAAGAAACCCATAATGTGTGTGTGTGTGTGTGTGTGTATATACATGACATAAATAAAAAAAAATAAAAGGTAGCGAAGGCAGAGCAGACAATAACAAGAAAGCATAAGTTTACATTTTTGGAAGAAAAACCTGAAAAACCTGGGAAAGTAAAAAGGACTTCACTTAACACTGGAAAGGGCACAATAGAGGAACTGGGGAACTGGGGGGGGGGGATTTCACAACTGGGGCACCACCACTGACAAGAGCCTTTCCCTATCTTACCTCTAGTGTTGCCACTGGTTCTTCATAATACGGGATTGTCTTGTATTTCAAGGTAAAATGCTGTGTCCCGTATTGATTCAATACAGGGCAAAATGTTCCCCATTCCCCTCTCCCCTCTCATTAGGGATCCTCTTCAAATGCCTGTCGCTGCTCCTACTGGGAAGGTATTTCTGACTTGACTGGAGAAACCACCTATTGCTTCTTTCGTTTTCTCCCTTTTTCTCCTCGCTCCCTCTCATCCTGTGAGATGAGATTGTGTGTCCAGCTGTATATGTGATTGCTTCCTCAAGATCTAAACCAGGCATAGGCAAACTCAGCCTTCCAGATGTTTTGGGACTACAACTCCCATCATCCCTAGCTAAAAGGACCAGTGGTCAGGGATGATGGGAGTTGTAGTCCCAAAACATCTGGAGGGCCGCATTTGCCTAACCCTATGCCTTATCTAAACCCTAATTGTGACAATATTAATCATGAAGATTCCATCATGGTGGATGTTCATACTCTTAACGTGGACCCCAGGCTATCTGGCATGTCACCACTTCCATCTCCTCTGTATACCAACTTAGGAACTGTAACACTCAAAGAGGGCATGTGCCATGATTGATTAGATTAGAGCCCCCACTTTTCCTCTGATAGCACCTATAGCTTGATGCCAGGCGGAAATCTCAAGAAATACAGAGTTGGGGAAAGACACTCCTGTTAGATTTCTGTCATGTCAGTGTTATAGACACAGAGGCATTACAAATGAGGAGGACTTTATAAATGGGGAGAGCTTGGCTGTAGATTCACACAAAAATGGCTGCCAGCTCCTCAATGTTTCTCCCTATGGTATCACAAGGACTTTGTCCATGTTTTACCTTATAGAAATTAACAACTCCATTAGGTCATAGTGTTGGAAATGTACCAGCTGCTTCTTGACTCTCAGTCTGAAAGATGAAATATAACATACCTGGCAATACCAAGGAATAGCAAATGCTCACCCTTATAGATGCCAAAACATTTTCATCGAATAAATGTGTGTTAGATATGAGAAGCCAAACTTGGTACGAGGCACATCATTAGAGCTACAAGGTTTGTTTCCCCACTACCTGGTACATGAATATTCAATTTAATTACGTTGCAACTTTCTCTACATTATCTGGGAAGTAATCTTTTCATGCATGTAAAGTTGTGCCCTATAAATAAGTAGGCAGCAGTGAAAGTTGGCCCAAAACATGGTGGAGTCTGAGGCTGAAATCCAATATGGTGGAAAAAATATAATAATAATAAACACACTGCCCTATAATGGTAGGCTTAAATCTTTTACCTAAGGAAAACAATTTCATCCTGTCTTATGGTTTGGCCAGCCCTCACTAGAATCACTTACATCTTCCCATCTATCCTCATATTTTAGGGTTTGATCTGAGTAGAATTCCTCCTGCAAACATTGCTTCTCTGTTTTACATTTATTTGAATTTACTGTTCCACTACCAACCTGGTTTGATGTCAGTGTTTGGAACCTCTAAATTTGCTTCAGTTTTGCTTTAGGTGAAATACAGAGATATATAGAATTGCCCCTGAGAAATTCTGATAATCCTATGGAATTTCATTTGGCTACTTTCCTATTTCTTGGTTGTTCAGCTGAATTAGGTTTGAATTTTG
Organism: Podarcis filfolensis; assembly: GCF_964270895.1. NCBI lineage: Eukaryota > Metazoa > Chordata > Lepidosauria > Squamata > Lacertidae > Podarcis > Podarcis filfolensis. The sequence continues at coordinate 5,133,451 of NC_139607.1, forward strand.
CTATAGAGGAAATTTCAAGGCAATTCATTTATTTGTAATGCATAAAATATATTCGTTGCAGTCCTTTTATTTTGTTCTTGTGTTGTTGTTTTTAAAGAAGCCTATGTCAATTTGTTACTCAAGACTAAGCAAGAAAAATGTTCTTCTATGAATGCTTCCACAACTGTGAAAAGAGATTTTTAAAAGAGATTTTTCAGGGGGAAAGCTATTTACACTGCCTTTTGTCAGTATGGCACACACACACACACACACACACACACCCTTATAATTAAGGATGAGTAATGAGCAGTGCTGATTTTTTAGGGAGAAAAATGTGTCAGAATTCACCATGAAGTTGTTATAGTAAGTGCCACACTTTTTACATTTTTTTTTAATATGCAGGTATTGCGTACCCTTGAGTACCCCTATAAAAAAAGCACTGGCAATCAAGTCCTGTAAAAATATTATAATCAATTTGTATGAAGGTGGGAACTTTTATTCTTACTCTGAATTGACTTTGTGATATTGTCAGAAATCTGCAGCTGAATCGCGTTGGCTACACGGGGTTGTCCTATAAGCACAATGAATAGGTGATCCCCTGTTATCTGGAATCACATAGGAAGGAAGAAAACCAATACTTATAATTTGCTTGTTGTTGTTGTTTTAGAAAACAGCAGCAGCACTACAATGCTCCCCAACCAGCAGTCAACTGGGGCCTGAAAAGGTTTTGAAAAATAGCAAGCAAGGTAAGCAAGAATGTTCAGGATATGTTTAGAGGGCTCCAAAAACACAATTTTCAAAGCAAAATTGTTTACTTATGAAAATTCAGCAAGGCAGTACTTAAGATATTAATAAATAGCTCATAAATTTATGAGCAATGTTCCTTGAAAAGGCAAATTCAAAAACTTTTTCAAAGCAGTCTTTTTTTAAAAAAAAAAAATGCGCCATCGCTTAATAGTTACACAACTCTTCTGAAATGTAGCCTTCTAAAATCGAAAACATCTTCCCATCACTTTCTTTTAAGGTGAGAGTTTGCTATTCAAAGTTTGGCTGTTCATTCTAATTAATATTAAAACATGTTGTATATTTGCAGGTTTGCAGGCATCCTGGTACTCAACAAAAGAGAATATAACAAATCTTTTCACAGAGCTGAGTAAGAAGTAGCAGACTGCTGCACTTCAGTAGGAAAAAAATGCATTGCCTTCCCTCAGTTCTAGGCCCATAAGACCTTCTATCTCTTATATTTAATTTAAGAGGCTTGGATTATACATTCATGAGGTTTACATCACTTTCTGTTTCTACTTTGCCTTTTCTCTGCTTAGAAACTGTACAGCCATTAAAGCAGGCAGTGATTTAGCAAAACCTCACTGAGGCAAACATCAGAGACATAAACTAACTAATAAGTCAGTGCTCCTTCACTTGCTCAGGTTCCCCACTCCCACTGGCCCATGCTCACAAGGTCAGTAATATTTCCCCTATGCCCATGAGGGGAATTGCTCAGCTCGCGGATGGTGCCATCACCAATTGTTAATCCACCAACTATCCTAGAAAATGTCTTGATTTTCGGTTAAGCTCAAATCTTGGTACAAGTATTCTTTCAAGTTCCAGTTATTCCCAGTGTCACCAGTCAATGGAACAGTGTTCTCCATAGGGAGGCATCTCTTCCTGCCTATGGTGAGCTGCCCTGAGAGCCCTGTTGCTGCACATATTCCTTCTGCCACTCAAATCACAGTGGTTGGGATGACCATGCTTGGGTTCTGTGGAAAGGAGAGGGGCCTTTTTGACAAAGGCTCTTTTTGACAAAGGACTTCTCCCCAGCTGCAATCATGGTGGCCACAGAACCAAACTCAGGCCTCCCTTGCTGCCCACAATTGGAGTGGTAGTGGTAGTTTTCACAGCTGCAGTAGGTCTGGAGACAAGACACCAAAGGTATTAGGTTGCATCCACACCATACATTTAAAACATCCTTATTCCATTTCTACACCCTGTATGGTGTGGGTGTGACCTAACTCCTCCCCTGAGGTGTTCCAGATCAGGAGGTGTCTACAGTGGAGAAGGCTATAGAGCACTGGAAAAATAATTAATGGGTCAAACATATCAGCCTGTATATCAGTGTCCTCACAAAAATGATCATAGCCCTACCCAAGTTCTAAAGAAATTTTGCAGCTCTCTGAGAATGAGGCAGAAAAAAATGGAAGTGTCTTTCATGAGGGAAGAACACTTTGGGAAAATTGGAGGACAGATTCTGTCACAGTACTAATCCAAATTCATTTAGAAGCTTTTATTTTTTTTGAAGATTTATTTTGGAATTTGGAATTAAATAATATTTAAACATGGATTTTCATGCAACTTTTTAAAAGCCAGAGACTAATTTGGGAACAGGATGAAATTGCTTATTAGTGAATATGACAGTGGCATGGATCTGTATTAGATCAATTTAGCCTTCCGTAATGAGAAAAGAACTTTCATTCCTTCAAAACCCTGATCTAGAGATTCCCCAACCCTATTTCTTCCGTAAGATGAGAGAAAAATATTACTCAGTGTGGCTATTTTGTTGGATGAATTTTTCATAATATTGCAGTCCGCTAAGCAAGTAATCACAGATGATGAAATCATTAAGCAAATGTGTTGCTCTTGTTAGCTATTCCTCTTGGTTGTTGTTTGGTGTATGCCTGACAGAATAGTTAGTTAACTTGAGCAGAAATTTTTTGATAGTTATCTGCAAGTATACTTAGCCAAATGGCATAATAATTTGTTAATTTTAAATACAAAGCACTCTGCGTTCATGCTATGGTTGTCAAAGGAGTAATTTGGAAGACACCACCAGTTCAAATCTCCACAAAGAGAATAGGTGTAATGGAGTAAAATGTTTTTCAAAAAAGGGGTTCAAGTCAATGATAGTCTCTCCTGCATTTCTTCAAGGGATGGGTGCCAGCCAAAGCTTTCTTTTCCTACTCTCAGATGGATTTTGGCCACCTTTCTTTCCCTCGGGAGAAGGTTTCTGCAAAGACACTTAAAACTTGTAAAAGATCTGTAAGAAAATAATTCCCCCCTAAAATGTATTTTGAAATATTGAGTGGGTTATTATTATGGACACAAAAAATGCCAATGCAAGGGAGATATCTATGAAAACCTTCTGAACAGAAAGGAAAAAGGAAATTAAAAGGGGAAATGAACATTAAAAATGAGATCAACAAATTCTATATATATATATATATATATATATATATATATATATATATATATATAAATTTTTATTAGTTTTCCAACACAATCATACAATTTTATCCAAATTTTAACAAATTACTCTTTTTGGTCTTCCTTCAGCTTCTCTGGTAATCATCCGTATTTACCCTTCAATACGCATTACTTTGATTGCATTGCCATTTTGTCTTCCCTCCCTTTTCTATTTTCTTTTAACAATACCTCTTAAACTTTTACAGTGCTTCTTGAAGCCCCACTAGCGTTGTTTGCACCTCACATATATTTTTCAGATAATCTACAATTTTTCCCCAATCCTCGATGATCTTTTGGTTTCGAGCATATCTTATTTTCCCAGTCAATTTATCCAGTTCCGCATAGTCCGTCAATTTCATTCTCCATTCTTGAATCGTCGGTATTTCCTCTTGTTTCCATTTCTGGGCCAGTAAAGTTCTTGCTGCCATAACTGCATACTGGAATAATTTACAGTCTTTTCTTCTTATTTCTTTTCCTGTAATCCCTAAAAGGAAAGCTTCTGGTTTCTTAACAAAAGTGTATTTTAACATCTTTTTCAATTCATTATATATCGCTTCCCAGAAACTCTTTACTTTCTTACATTCCCACCACATATGGTAAAACGTTCCCTCTTTTTCTTTACATTTCCAACACTTATTACATGTTTTATACATTTTTGCCAGTTTTACTGGTGTAATGTACCATCTATAAAACATTTTCATAACATTTTCCTTCAACCCCATGCATGCAGTAAATTTTAAATTTTCCTTCCATAATTTTTCCCAATCTTCAAGAGATCAACAAATTCTGATAAAATTAACAATGTTGAAACACCGATTATAAATTGATTTCTTCTATAATTTCTATAAATTGCTTTTAGAAAATGAGCATGCAAATAAGCCAGATAAGCATTTTGTTTCCTCCCATGCAGTAACATAGAATGTAGCCACAGCAGAACACTTGATAAATCTAAGCTGATTCACACAACCTTTCTGGGAGCATCTCCACCCCCATTGTTCAGCCCGGACACTGAGGTCCAGCTCCGAGGGCCTTCTGGTAGTTCCCTCACTGCGAGAAGTGAAGTTACAGGGAACCAGGCAGAGGGCCTTCTCGGTAGTGTTGCTCACTCTTTGGAACAACATATGTCATATGTCAAGGAGATAAAGAACTACACTTTTAGAAGACATCTGAAAGCATCCCTTTTTAGGGAAGTTTTTAATGTTTGATCTTTTATCGTGTTTTTAATATTCTATTGGGAGCCTCCCAGATTGGCTGGGGAAATCCAGCCAGATGTGGGTGGGGTATAAATTCTTCTTCTTCTTCTTCTTCTTCTTCTTCTTCTTCTTCTTCTTCTTCTTCTTCTGTGGTAGATTTGTGAACTTTGGTTGGTCAAAGTATGGGACAGGTAGGGGTGGGGATTGGGGGCACACATACTCCCTTTGGGGGGGATTTCCCACATTTGGCCTTCCACTCCCCTCACCCCCTGGTTCTGCTCTTCTCCCTGACTCATGTAGATGGCCCCATGCTGCCAGCAGCAGAGACTCAAGTGTGGAGGAAGAGGATGGAGGAGCAGAGGTCAGGTAGGGACCACCGAGGGGATCAAGTGGCAATGGACCCACACCATTCTCGTCTGGGGGTGGCGGCTGAGGAGGAGTACCAGAGAGAGGGAAGGAAGGAGGGGGCAAGGGAGGGAGAGGAAGTGATTCCTTCCTCTTTCTCTCTATTGTCACTTGTGTTGAGCCAGGCTCCTCATCAGCTGCACCAGCAGCGATGCAGCTGCCATGTTGGGCTGGCCACCTCCTTCTTATGCCCGATGGTGTCATGGAAGGGAGGGACTGCTCCTGGGGTTGGGTAGAACAATACAGCAGTGGCGAGGACACTGACAGCAGGTGAGGGGAAGGGAGGCAGGCGGGTGACGCCAGCCAATGAACCAGACCCACGTTCTGCCCTGCCTGCACAAACCTCTCTCTCTCTCCACCAGACCCACCCTCTGTTAGGTTTCTGTTATGCCACTGTGCAGTTCTTGGAGTCACAAGACTCTGTTGACATTCCAGACTGTTGGAAGTCTCACGGGAGACGGATGTTGAAGTTACTGGTTTCCTGTTTCTGTGTCCTGTTGTTTTCTGTCTCTCACAGAGAGCAGACACATATTCTTTTCTGCCTTGCATAGTTATAAATAAAGTAGCAATGTAGCATATATTTCTGGCTCCTTCTGCTGCTGTCTGAGTATTCTGTGCAATGGAGAGTGTGCCTGAAGTCTCATTCAAAGGCTTAGGTCATTAATCACTGTCGGAGGAGAGCCTGGATGGGGTGCCAAAGATACGGCCGCAGGAGTAGCCATTACAGCTCGGTAGTACGGAGGCTCTGACACCCTCTGCCTGCACACTTTTGAGGAGGAGAGGGGGAACTTGAATATGGGGGGGGAAGGCATCCTGTAGACCAAACAGGACAGGGGACACTCTTGATGATCCCATTTTGCTAGGGATGTGTGGCAACCCTAATCTGTGGTGACCACTTCTGTCATTACACACTGAACTCTGAAGTGATGGAGCTTATGTTGTAAGGGCTGTGCTGATTTCAGGACCAGGACCATGCTGGAATTTGGAATACAGTGGTAACATATGAAATTTCATATCCAATTTCTACTGCTGAGAAATCACTCAAATTGTAATGTACAATTCCCTGAGGTTTCACATCCTGACGTTTAAATGTTAAATGTGAATAGTTGCTGGGATGGTTTTACAAAGCTTGGATGCCGCAATGTCCCTTGTTTACTAGCAGGCCTGTCTTCTGTTGCAGTGAGCTTTTCTTCATTTGAACCCAATTATTGTTCCTTCACCTCTCCCCCTCCCTCTAGAGGCAATGTGTAATATTAGCGTCCCAGTGTCAGGAATCTAAATGAATGACAAATACCTTATTAATATAACACATTTTTCTTTGTTGAAACAAAATGGCTCCTTTGCATAATTTGCTATATAGGAAAAAGCCAAGCCAAGCTTCCCAGTGCATTTTTATTCCACAGACTTTATGCCAGACTTGTTGTCACAGTATTTAATAAATTAGGTTTCCAGAAAAGGTTAGAACTTCTTTAACCTACTAATTGTCAGCGAAGTAGAAAAGGAGTGTGGGCTTTATGCTCTAAATCATTCTTGGGGAACTGTAAAATGCAAGCTGCCATCTAAACATTTCTGCCAGCAGCTTAATGGTAACAAATGATGTTGTTGTGCGAGGTCAGAAAAACATTCATTGTGAAACCTGGGCAATGATAATCTTATATGATATTTATCTTCTGTTGTGCAGAAAGTATGGACCTCATTTATTTGCTTTCTAATACATGCCACTTACTTATGTCAAGAATCCCCTTGCAAAGGGTTAATGCATTGGAAAAGATGTAATTAATTCTGCTTGTAAGATCACATGGCATTGACACTCAAAACCTCATGTTCTAAATTATTATACTAAAAAGTTGGTCATGATGATGTAGGAAGGAAGGATTTCTACAGCCTACTTCCTGCAAACAACAGTTTCATTAGCCTGTTTCTGAAGTGTATCATATGATTGATTGTTCCTTCATGCAAAAGTGTTCCCTGCATTGGGGAAACTAGCAGTCAAGGAGAAGGCGAGGCTTGGACTTAACTTTGTCATCTAGTTATCTCTGTTGTGGCATTAATTTATTTCTGTGGAGAGGCATAAAAGTATGCCAGCACCCACCTGTAGTCTGAAGCAATATCTCTAATGATCCCTCCACTCATTAGAATCTACGCATAAAAAGAACATGTGGCATGAAACACAGACTTGCTGATTGGCATTATCTCCATGACATCCGTACTCCAGACCTGCCACTGATATTTAGCATGTTGCTCATGTGTAGGTGCTTCAGATGATTTCGATCAGGAGTTCAGATAATTTGAAATTATCACTCAGCTCCTTCAACCGCTCCTCATAAGGCTTGCTTTCCAGACCCTTGATCATCTTGGTTGCCCTTCTCTACACACATTCCAGCTTGTCAACATCCTTCTTAAATTGTGGTGCCCAGAATTGGACATAGTATTCCTGGTGTGGTCTGACCAAGGCAGAATAGAGTGGTACTATTGCTTCCCTTGACCTATACTTCTACTGATGCAGCCTAGAAGAGCATTAGCTTTTTTTGCTGTTGTATCACACTGTTGACTCATGTTATGTTTGTGGTCCACTATGACCCTAGATCCTTTTCACATGTACTACTGGCAATCCAGGTGTCCTCCATCTTATATTTGTGCACCTGGCTCTACCTGCCGAAGTGCAGAACCTTACATTTAGCACTATTGACATTCATTTTGTTAGCTTGGGCCCAGTTCTCCAATCTGTTATAGTCATTTTGAATTCTGATTCTGTGTTCTGCAGCATTAGCTACCCCTATCAGTTTGGTGTCATCTGCAAATTTGATGAGCATCCTTTCAATTCCTTCAAATTGTTTCTGAAGAAATTGAACAACAATGGGCCCAGGACAGAACCGTGCGGCACCCCATTTGTCCCTTTTCCCTAAGATGACAAGGAACATTGTGTACTCTTTGGATTCAGTTAGTCATCCAGCTACAAATCCATCTAACAAGTTACCGCATCCAGCCTACGTTTTTACCAGCTTAACCACAAGAATATCATGGGGGACTTTGTCAAAAGCCTGAAATCAAGATTTACTATGTCCACAGCATTCCCCTGATCCACCAAGTTTGTAATTGGGGGGGAAAATGAGATTGAATGACTTATTTTTTAGAAACCCATGCTGATTCTTAGTAATCACAGCATCCTTTTTTAAGTGCTCACAGACCAACTGTTTAATTATCTGTTCTAGGACCATTCCTGTATTGATGTCAAGTTCACCGGTTGGTAGTTACCTGGGTCTTCTTTTTTCCTCTTTTGGGGACAACATTTGCTCATCCCCAGTCTGCAGGAACCTCACCAAGAATTCTCAAAAGATTATAGACAGAGGCTCTGAAATTACATCCATAATTTCTTTTTTAATACCCTTGGGTGTGACGCATCAGGCCCTGCATAATAGTGAGTGATAGTTCCTTCACATCTCCTACCTGACCAGCTTTAAAGAGACCTCAAACAATGGTGGGGGGGGGGGGTTCTTCTGGATAGCAGTGTGAATGATGGTGGTAGAAATTGCTTACTGCTGGTAATATGTAATTTTAAATACTGTTATTTAACTTTGCAATCTACTGTAACTAGACAAATCATTCATCAGTAATGATTGTGAGCCAGTTTGAGAACAACACAGTATTAACTGGGGATGCCTGTGTACTAGGTCATTGCTAATCATTTTAATGAGGAGAAATGTGTCATATATTCTGAATCTGCTCTTTTCCTTTCATGTAATACAAACCAACAGAACATGTATATAAACAAATAGCTTCTTAAAATTAAAGTAGCATAAAAGTTGCTGAATGGGGTCTTTGCTGAACTACTTCTAGAGATAAAATACAAGGCAACAATAAAGAATGATAGTTTGTTAGAAAAACTTTCCCCAACATGCCACAAATTTTCATAACCCTGATCAAAGATGACAAATGTTTCTTGTCCTTTTTCATCAGAACTTTTATCTACAGTTGCTTTTCCCTGCCTATAGTAATAGCACTTGGCTGCTAAGGAAGGGTTGAATTGCTGGCGAAATCCCAGTAGAAGAGATCAATGGAGCACACACCATTTGCAATCACTGGGACCTTGTAAAGGATACAGCATGCTCATGCTTGCTACCCGAGGGAGCTAGTGGATTCTGTACAGGAGCTAGATTGCTTGTGAAGAAATAGACTCTACTGGCGACAACCCCTTTAAAGTTATCAAAGCTACTATGGATAGATCAGAAAAATAACAGTGAGGATTCTTCCCCATGAATACTTAAAACCAAAGGAAAGCTAAAGGTGGCTGCGCAAAGACTAGTAGATATTCAAATATTATATTCAAAATATTTTTCCCTTTTGTATACAGTGGTACATCGGGTTACAGACGCTTCAGGTTACAGACTCCGCTAACCCAGAAATAGTGCCTCGGGTTAAGAACTTTGCTTCAGGATTAGAACAGAAATGGCGTGGTGGTGGCCGGAGGCCCCATTAGCTAAAGTGGAACCTCAGGTTAAGAACAGTTTCAGGTTAAGAACAGACCTCTGGAACAAATTAAGTTCTTTACCTGAGGTACCACTGCAAAGTGAACAATGAGACCATGCATGAATTGCTGTGTTGTTTGCAAATATTAATAAGAAATAAATGGTTGTCTTGGATTTTATTTAAAAGTACAACATGATGCTGTTTTTAAACACTAGGCCACCTTTTTGTTATAGTGAATGTCCAAATTTGATGATTGTTGACATTTCATGCCCAAATGTTGTCGATCTGAGTTGAATCCAAAGCAGATGTCTGAACATCACTGTAGGAGTGTGGGCCTTCAGGCATAACACAGGCAGTGCAGCAAGTGCCACTGCCACATCTGTAGTGCTGTTGTTTGTGCTGGCTATGGCAGAAGGAGGGGGCAGAACAGTCAGGCCAGATGCCATGTGCAATGGCAGAAAGACTAGCTCAGGATCCATCTAGGGATGCCCTGTTTCATGGACCCATAGCTACTGAGGTTAGACAAGTAGCCAAACAGGATTAGGCATGTTCTACAGTAGCAACCATCTTCATACAGAACTCCATGGAAGGGGAGACTAGTTAGGCCAGCTGGCAGGCAAGATTTAGAAGCTAGCAAAAACTTTTTTCCAGAAGTCATTTTGACACAAAGCCTCCTTTCTATGGCTGACTTGTGCCAAACAGAGCAAGATCTTCCCACGCCTCCCTTTATTGCTATAGTGTTAGTCATGTTCCTAGTGCAAGGAGTTCTTCATTTGGCTTGTTATATGTGGATCCTTTCTCCATCCACTACAGGTGAATCACTAAACAAAATTTTAGTTAGACAGCATCATAAGTGTTGAAATGCAACAGGTTACGTTGTAGACATTTTGGATAATTTTAATGTCTGTTGACCTTGATGTTGATAATGCCAAGGCTGCAGGCTTGATCCCTGTATGGGACAACTGCATATTCCAGCCCTTCCTGAGACTGAACCAGGGAGCTCTGCTACCCAGATTCCTCCCCCGACCTTCCCCTGATCTCCATTCATAACCATAGTAATGAGCTCAATGCCTGACTCAAAACTGCAATACATGTTGTTCCTAAGGGGAGCAGAGAGGGAGGGGGAGAGAAAGGTAAAAACAACAGCACAGAGGATGGTCTGAAAGAAAGTATTGTTTTGGTTTGAGGTTTTTTCAAAAAGAATCATCCAAACAAAAAACCCTGCAGACAATGAAACATGTATGGTATTGCAGAACTGGCAGCTGCTGAAACATCACGTACTTTTAAATTATATATTGGTCTCTTTGATAAATTATTTTGGTCTTCAGCAAAAATGAGAGTTATCTAGGAGGGGGGGAAATATCCACATCTGATGTGCACAAATTTTACACAGTAAAAAGAACAGATGTCAGTCTGTTTGAACACTTGTTTACTTGCAAACTGGATTGACGCAAGTGGAATGGTTTTATGCTGTGATTATCTTCCTTTCCGAGGGCAGAGTGAGGCAAGAGTTACAGTAATAAGTTGCATAGTACTACATGCAGAAGACATTCTTGTTTACCTGGGCATTTACCTCTTAACTAGTGTCCATCTTCTGGTTTTGGGGGGTAAGCAGTTTCGTTTTTATGCTATTGCAGGATGAGGACTTTTAGTTAATCATGTTTCATAATCTTTTGATGTATTTTATTTTGGTGGTTTTTAAAAGTAGGTTGCTTTGAGATAAATCATTTCTGAAGTAAGCAGCAAATAACAAGAACAACCATAACTCAGGTGAAGAGCATATTCTTTGTATGCAAAATGTCCCAGGTACAATTCCTGGCATTTCTAGATAAGACTGCAAAGGACTCCTTTCTTAAACACTACAGAGCTGTCACAAGACAATGCAGGTGGTTACAGAGAGACATAGCTCCAACATTTGGACATGGGAGAGAAACTGACCTGTTGCTTAGAAAACAGATCAGCGGATATACAAGCAAACAATCTGCAGAAGAAAATACTTTCAGTATACTTCCAGCCTGGTCCAAACTATTTCTATGTGATTGTTCAAGTACTTATGGTCCTGTGTCCACAACTCACAGGGCTTCATCTTTTCCTGCACATTAAAGTGGCTGATGATTCTGAACATCTGGGGAAACATTTGGGGACCAAATGTTGCATCTAATATTAGAAATATAAGTGAAACCTCTCCTGATGCAAATTTGGGAGGGGAACCAGAGGAGGTAAAAGCCTATGGAAAACAAAAAAATTTGGAGAAGAATCCTCACATTGCCAGGTTTCAGTGGATAATGGGATGAAAGGGTCCTGTGAATGCATTCATTCACAGAAATATGCATGGCACAGAAATATGCTTATAGCATTATGATAACTGCACAAACGTTAAACTCCCTTCATTTGCTTTGTCAGATAGGGTTCAACCTCAAATAGGTTTCAACCTCAAATAGGTTCAAACTATAAGAATCAGCCCCAACCATCAAAACAAGTGACTGTGTTTAACCCGGCATGGACCATATGAACACTAACAGCTCATGACTCTTTCGCTGTGCTTCCCATGTCATGTCAAGGTACAGTATTTTTTGTTAATTGTTGCCTCTCATCTTGACAGCTTTTGTCTCCTCTTAGGGCTCATTCATTTCAAACATGCATGGGGGTGGCTTTCTGGCAATAATGTGTCAACACAGGCATAATCTTTGTATCACATCACCTTAAACATAATGCTTTTCAGTGAATTTAGTTCACACATTCAAGCTGCAGTTGTTAAGTATCCAGCAAGAAGGTTATGAGAAATCAGTATCAGCATATTAAAATGGGACATAATAATTTGCCTTGAACTAGTGCTACTTGATTACCTAATTATACGACACAGAATGTAGAAGGGTCTGCCTACGAGGAAAAGATAAGAAAGGACAATATGAAAAGCAACTGGGCTTTCAAGGGTTTGGAGGGTTCTTTAGAGCAATATTAATTTCTCTTTTAGTTGCTCGAGTTTAGCTTTTTAGTAGTGCAAAGTGGAGCCATTAACGATGAAAGAGAGCTACTCCATTTCTGTGTGATGATTGTTACCAAGAGAATTGGTTAGCATTGTTGTAACATACAATCAAAAGCCCACTGGGAGCAATGTCAGTCTTAAATACTTAATGTATGCCATAACCTATGAGGTGAGACTGAAGAAAATGAATATGTTTAATCTAGAGAAGAAAGGCTGACAAATAAGGGATGACAGAAAAGGTTGCCCTGATAACATGTTTTACAATTTTTTCTCTCATAGAAGATTCTTAATTAACCATAATTGGCCAGAGGTTTGATGGCATTGTGACCATTTTTGTTGTAGCCTAGTCTCTAAGATACATATCTGTTATCCCTTTGGGTGTAATGGTGTATACAAAGACACTTCCAGATAACTGTTCCATTTATGTTATGATTGCTGGGCCAGCAGCTGAATTTATAAACCAAGGACATCAGTCCTGCATTTATAAGATTGCTGTGAACTGTGGGCTGGATCCAGGCTAAGTTATGTTTAAATCGGACCCAATCAACTCAGAGTTGACTAATTTAAGTCCCATTGATTTCAGCAGGTCTTTTCTGAACATGATCAAGTCTAGATTGAACCCCTTATGTCTCAACTTGGAAAGTAGAATCCAAAACAGAGCATGCAATCCAGTCTAGGTGCTGCAGGACCCATGGTGGACAAGGGATCTCTTCAGGCTATGTCCTCCCTGAGTTGTCCAGCATGGAAACAGAGCTGTGGTTAACTACTAGAGGAAGCAAAACATACCAAACTTTGTCAGAGTGCAGCCTGGAAACATGCCATGGCTGCACTAGGCCCTCCATCAGGTGCTTAGTCTCAAATGGTCACTTTTCTTCAGAGTACTGGTATATGTGGAGCATATAGGCAGAACTTACTATACTGACTACTCATTGGCATCCATCTGTCTCAAGAGACGATGGGATGCACCTCTGGGGATGAAGTCAAACCACTGGAGAATCACAACAGCTGCTGTGGCTGCAGAGACAGCTAACTTGTAAGTGCTACCTCCCATGTTTGTTTGGCTGTGTTAACAGCACTGAAGTGCCCTTTCTGGGATGCAAGCTTGGGCAGTGTGTATGGAGGCCCTGGGCTACCCATACAACAAGACCCTCCTCTCAACCTCACTTATGAGGTCTAAAGGAAAGAGAGCAATATGTTTGGCACCAACTTGGCTGCAGCAGTTGACAGAAGGAGGTGTACAAGGTGCCATCCAACCATCTAAGGGACTCTGCTCCAGATTTGTGGAGAGTTTGCTCCTTAGCCTCTTCTTCTCCCAAAGATGTCCTGCAAGGCTGATACTCCAAGCTAAAATAATCCTGAACTGTGCACTCCAAACCCATCAATCATGGCACAGCTGTGACACTTCCTCTCACCTCTCTGCATTGTGAGGCAAATATATCATGGCCTTAAAACGCTCCCATAACATTGCAGACCTTGCTTTGTATGCAAAGATGCTATGGTGGGTTTTGTGTTTTTCTTTAAAAATATAAAACACTATTTGTTTTTCTTTCAGGGTGGTATTTCAATTGGGTGGAAAAGACATGTCAGATGTGGGTGGCAAACAATATATATCAATGATATATTAAGGGCTGCACAAAACATCTTATTTTAGGAACATCTTGCTGTAATTTTTGAGGACCTTATGATAGTTAAAGCATTGTTATCAACACAAGTAAAAAAAAAGTCACCCTTTTTACAAAAGGAAAAATGTTTATGTCTTTGTCATGGGCAAGACGTCCATATATTGACCTAATTGTTGTTAGAAACCCAGTGAAAATAACCTGTAAGTTTACTGAAAGTTTGGGGACTTCTGAGGAACCATGTCATGTGTTGTGAAACACAAGAGAAGGGGGAACTGTCCCTCCTTCCTAAAATGGTGCCACTGATATCTTTCAACAGTAATATCACTGGGATAAGTCACTGGGATAAAATTATCTTGATCATGACCTTTGTTCACTGAGGTATATCAATGCATTTAAATCAGCTATAGAAAGAATTTTATTCAGTCAAGAAGACCGAAATTAATCCCAGGGGATGATTATATATTCCAGCTGATGACTCTTTAGGCTTCCTCTTATTTTCTTTAATTAGGTCTATTAGTTGCACAACATTGCTTCGTAGGCTAATTTCTGTCAAAACTAAATTTGTATTAGTGCCCTCAAATAAACTGGAGGCTACTTATCAACGGAATGCTTTCACATTATTTTATGAAATGGTAGTGTTTAAAAGCATTTGTAACGTGTTTTTGTTTTCTTAAGAACTTCAGTAAAAAGAATTGGAAAGCAAATCTGGAAGGTAACACAGGCTGTTCAGACATAAATTCTATGAATGGCAACGCTTGACCAAATTCATGTCACATGTAGTGTAATTAAACAGTGGCTAACATGTAATTTCCCAGTGAAATTCAATAAAGTAATTGAAAAATATATATTATGGCTGCAAAAGCACAGTCACGGCACTGAAGGCTGGAAACAAAAACAAAGGGTTGCTTTCAGATGTCAATAAGTTCAAGCAAAAATAAGAAAGTCCATCCAAGTTTCAGGATGAAAATACATCCAAATAATACCCAGTATAAAACAAACAAACAAACAAACAAACAAACAACATCATACCGTATTTATCCCACCCATCTACCTAGGAGCTCAGGTTGTGTACATCGTTTTTTGCATCTGGACCAAAGTCACTGTTAGATCTGTAGGTGAGTGGGAATTTGAACAAAGGTCTCTCAGTCCTAGTCTGACATGTCACCCCGGCCTTCCCCAATGTGGTTAGTCCGGCAGCACACTGGGGATAGCAGCCCTAAAAAAATTCACCAAACCGAGGTGAGTTTCTGTAACCTTTTGGCTTTTCCTTTCAATTATGAAAGGCAGCAGCACTCTGTGTTGCACATCCTCAGTGAGGTTCTTCTATTTAAAGGGTTCTGGATGTCTTCTTCACCTCACAGTTGTTGCTGTAGGTATCAGGATCATGGATTTGAGCCCCATGTTAGACAGAAGATTCCTGCATTGCAGGGGTTGGACTAGATGACCCTTGTGGCACCTTCCAACTGCACAATTCTGTTACATACCTCTCTTTGACCCACTGCTTGGATCTGTAGATTCATTGGGGAAAGAAGAGAGTGCCTCTTCTGATAATGAACGAAGAACATAGCTGAGTATTTGGACTTTTGGAAATTTTAATAATGCTGTGTTATATTGTTAAGTTATCTACATTGTGTTACTCTCATTGTGCACTTCTATATCAACCTGATAAAGGAAGGAAAAGAAATTCAAACCTGCAAGGCTAGGCCATAAAGAGTTAATAGTTTGTACTGAGTCACTGACTTTATACATGTTCAAAGGATTATTAGCTTAGGAGGGGAATTAAGGTGTTCCCCCCCACCCTGACTTTTATTGCTGTCTGTTAACCATCTTGAGACTCTTTGGGGAAGTAGGCAGATAGCAATTTAAAAATAAATAAATAGCAGGCCCTCAGTTATTAATTACCTTTGAGCCTGTGTCCATACTAATTCTTCAAGGTTGAATCATGAGGAAAGTCAGAGAAGATTCCATTTTTATTTTGGGTTTTATTTGCTTACAGTGTATAAGAATCACCTTCAGGCAACAAGTCAAAATGGTTTTTGTACATTAGAAGAGTGCATTATCTTTTTCCATAGTAGCACTGTGCCACAAATGGCTAGTATTATGTGGAAAGGCAGGTTGGTATTTTTTGTGGGACACTAATTTTTTGAACCATTTGCAATGCCTAAGAGTTGGGAGCTGTGACTGAACCATGAATTCTGCAGCTCAAGGAACAGTAACACACTAGTTAAAGAAAAATCATTATTCCCTCACCTTTTAATATATGGTATGTGGGTAATAAGACTTGCCTACCTTACAGGGACTCAGGATTTGTTTTATTAAAATGTGAGCCCCACTTTTATCCTGGAAAACAGACTCTTGTGGTGTTTTACAAAATTCAAATGCACAATAAAATCAGTGTAAACAAAAAAAACAACCTAGCAACAACTCACACATTAGAAAGCAACAAATCCATCAAAGAATAAAAGTCAATTATTCTCATGTCATAAAACTTGCTTAAATAATAATGAGCTGGGCTCTCAGGCCAGCCTCTTTGGGAAAATTATAAACAGGATGAAGTGTTGGAGAATACTCTTGTCTCTGGGAGCCCACCTACCTCTGACAGTGAAGGACTGAAACAGTTTCTCTCCTGATGATCTCAGGAAGGTGGGGGACCTGTGTGAGGAACAATTTATTCAGGTGGTTGAAGCAGGCATTCAAGATTACAAAGATATTATATATGACTTTTGGACAGTCGGGGGGACGTGGGTGGCGCTGTGGGTTAAACCACAGAGTCTAGGACTTGCCGATCAGAACGTCGCGGTTCGAATCCCCGTGATGGGGTGAGCTCCCGTTGCTCGGTCCCTGCTCCAGCCAACCTAGCAGTTCAAAAGCACGTCAAAGTGCAAGTAGATAAATAGGTACCACTCCAGCGGGAAGGTAAACGTCGTTTCTGTGCACTGCTCTGGTTCGCCAGAAGCGGTTTAGTCATGCTGGCCACATGACCCGGAAGCTGTACGCCGGCTCCCTCAGCCAATAAAGCAAGATGAGCGCCGCAACCCCAGAGTCGGTCATGACTGGACCTAATGGTCTTTACCTTTACCTTTTACCCTTTACCTTTACCTTTGGACAGTTGAAGTACTTTATATAAGCCATTTTGTGGTTCGCCTCAAGTGCCAAAATGTCTTGGAATAGTGCCAGCAGCATAACTCCTGGATTTTCTTAAAATCCAGAGTGATAATGTCAGACCAACCTTGCTCTGGCAGATGACTGAGGTGATAATGAGGCTTTCAAGTTTATGTGACAGGTTAGAACTGATGAAGTTAAGAGAATGAGGACTATAACCAAGCAGAGTCTGGCTAGTTCTTTTGTTTTCTTTGTTGGGATTTCTACTAGCAGTTTCAATGGCAAAACTTTTTTGCATTTCTAATTAGAAGCTCAAGTTTTCTTTTCATATGGCTGAAAATCTTTTGTTGAAGCTCAGCATCATTTACAACTGATGCAGTGAGAAGCCAGCACCAGTATGTTCAATGCAATGTATTCCCAGGAAATTACGTAGAGGATTGCATTCACGCCGATCCTAATAAATTGTGTATTATATTACATATTCCTATATATCACACATAAAATGTAGCAAGACAGCTGTCATGACAAGCTTCTGTACTTCAAAATTCACCACTGCACCACTGATAATAAATAATAATGCATATGGTTAGCCCCTATTTTTATCTCATTTTGGCTTTTATATATTATTCCATTATTGTACATTGTTAAATTGTGAATGCACAGAACATCTGAAACAGCAGTAGAGAAGCTTCCTAGCGGCTGGTTTTGTAGTCGTCTTAATATTTAGTCATTTTCTTGGAGAGGGGAAGAATCCTCAATGTCCCCCTCTCCCAAGCATCTTCTGCTGTCTTTCTGTCCCTCTTTTCTGGCTCCCTCTTTTCCAAAACTGAGCATAGGGATTGGGAGAGGGACCAGTGCCCAGGAGAGCTGGCAACAGCAACGAAGGCCAGCAGGGGGCAAAGCAGCAGCAGTGGTCCCTTATGTGTGAGCACTCAATTGTTACTTTATCTTTAGGCTGCACAAGTTTGTAATCCTTCTGAAATATATACCTAAACACAACAGAATTAGACTGTGGCCAGTGTGACTGCCCAAGCCTTTACTAAGACATTATGTGGATCTGTAGTCACCTGTGTGATGGGGCAGGAGCTCTGAACACAGGCACTGCTACAGCTTAACTGGACGGGTCTGGGCAGGACAGATGGCACAGTCAGTTCTGTGGCTATGCACTGGCAAAGTTGGCATCTGCCTGGGGTGAGCTGTAGCGACACTGGTGTATAAAATTACACATGGTGTGGAGAAGATGGAGAGAAAAGGTTTCCCCCCTCATACCATTAGAAGTCAGAAACATCCAATGAAACTGAATGTGGGACAATTCGGGAGAGTCAAAATAAATCACTTCTTCATACAGCACATTATTAAACTGGAATTCAATTCCAAAGGAGGTGATAACGGCCACCAGCCGAAGAATAGGCAAATTCATTGAGAAGACTACCCAGAGTTGGTAGGCAGAGGCTGCATGACTCCAAGTGCCACATGTGAGGAGTCACAACTAGGGAGAGCACTGCCGTTACACCCAGGTCTTGCTTGCAGGCTTCGCATGGGCCTCTGGTTATTGGACTCAATGGGCATTTGAGCTGACCCAGCAGGCAGCCTCTTCTTATGTTCTCAGGATGACAGCTCCACTGCTCTGCCACAGCTGTTGTACAGCATTGGCCCATTATGAAAAAAGAACCCTTTCCTTTTAAACTTAGGGATATTTTATATTTGTATCTTAATTGAGTAATTATGAATGTGACAACACAACTTCACTCAAATTCATTAGGCCACCATGAGTTAATTCCTATTCGATTACAACAAAAGTTCAGTGCTGCCATTTATCACCTGCTACCTTTTTAAAGAATTAATCATAAAATAATGATTGCTTCATTTTTAAGTCCATTAGGAATGATTAATGCATTCATATTTAGTCATTTTTTCTTCTCAAAGTCATGCAGTGTGCTTCTGAAGCAATTCAGAAATTTGCCAGCTTCATTCAAATTTGCACTTTTGTTGCCTTTATGCAGTGCTCCCCAAATTTCTTTTAGCTGAGCCACATCCCCCAGCCCAAATCAAAGCTGGAGACACACTTGAAACTTGCACTGCAAAAGATTCCCTATCAGAGTAGTCAGGGTAAGAATTACCTGTCCTCACGGTGCACATAGCATTGTCCTCCTACACTGCTTCTCAACATCCAGCATCTGAGGTGGCCACCTTACTCGGCCAATGGTAGAGCTGTTGGCATGCATCCAAGGAAACACGGGCAATTGGCAGGCCCCCAGCTGGCTCAGCCCAACAGCCAGTGTGCTGGGTGGACTCCGGTCCTTGGTGCAGCATAAAACTGCAACACAGGCTTTAGAAGACTGTGCACACTATTCAGCAGAGAACACGCTGCGCAAACAGAAGTGGCACGAGAGGCTGTGTGAGCATATTTACAAGCAGGTTTTATTCAGCGTAGATCAGGACAAAAGGAAACATGTCTGATCTCCTTCATGTCCAAAGCAAACAGCATAAAGCAAAAGCTATACACAAAACGGAAGTTCCCAGCAAGCTGTGCTGGAATGTAAACAGACATGTGACATGCAACAATTCCACATGCCTGTTCCTTAAGGTGGAATGGAACTCTAAACAAGAGCTGGACCTGTGTTTGATGCATCACTCTTCTGAGCATACTTGGGAGGAAGCCCAGAGCCATCACTCAAACCATAATGAAACAGAAAGCCTCTTTTGGGGATGGGTGAGTTCTGCTGCGCTTTAGCATTTGGAGTACTTCAGTCACAGCCAATGAAGAGGCACAGTAAAAGGACCTGCCTTCAGAGGCTGATTAAAGGAGGAAAGAGAACAGGTACTGAAGGAGAACGCTTTGATACCAATGAATTTGCCAGCACATTCTGACAAAAAATTTAAGCAAAGGCAGCTGTAGATATCAATTCTGGAATCATCATCATCATCATCATCATCATCATCATCATCACAAGGAAAGCATCAGAATGCAAAATGGATAAAACTTGGCACTGTGATATGCAACATATCTTTTTTTTTTTTATAAATTTTTTATTGGTTTTCCAACACATATTAAAAGACAATACAACACAATACATAAACAAACAAACACATAAACACGTATAATTTCTTGACCTTTCTTTCCTTAAGCCTTCTTTCAGCGACTTCCCCATACCTCCCCTTTCTCCATCCCTGTTTTAAATCGTTCCAGCAACCCCTAATTTCAATTTCTTATAGCACTTTCTTTAAATCTTTTTTCTCATATCCAATTGTTTGTCACTGCAATTCTATTTTGCATTACCCAAGACATTTTAACATTCATTAATTTTACAACAATTCTTAAGATAAACTTTAAATTTCTTCCAATCTTCTTCCACCGTCTCTTTCCCTTGGTCACGGATTCTGCCAGTCATCTCCGCCAGTCCCATGTAGTCGATCACCTTGGTCTGCCATTCTTCCAGTGTGGGTAGTTCTTGTGTCTTCCAATACTTTGCTAAAAGTACTCTTGCTGCTGTTGTAGCATACATAAAAAACGTGCTATCTTTCCTTGACACCAATTGACCTACCATGCCCAGGAGGAAAGCTTCTGGTTTCTTCACGAAAGTGCATTTAAGCACCTTTTTCATTTCATTATAAATCATTTCCCAGAAGACCTTAATCCTAGGGCACGTCCACCAAAGGTGGTAGAAGGTACCTTCAGTTTCCTTACATTTCCAACATTTGTTATTGGGCGTATGGTAAATTTTTGCCAGCTTGACTGGGGTCATGTACCACCTATATATCATTTTCATAATGTTCTCTCTTAAGGCATTACATGCCGTGAACTTTATACCGGTGGTCCATAACTGTTCCCAGTCAGCAAACATAATATCATGTCCAATGTCTTGTGCCCATTTAATCATGGCTGATTTAACCGTCTCATCCTGTGTATTCCATTTCAACAGCAAGTTATACATTCTTGACAAATTCTTAGTACTGGGTTCCAAAAGCTCTGTTTCTAATTTCGACCTCTCCACCTGGAAGCCAATTTTCCTGTCCAATTTAAAAACTTCATTTATCTGATAGTAATGAAGCCAGTCTCTTACTTTTGACTTCAATTTCTCATAGCTCTGCAATTTCACTTTTCCCTCCTCATGTTCTATAATTTCCCAATATTTTGGCCATTTGGATTCCATATTAAGTTTTTTCACTTCCTTAGCTTCCATTGGTGACAACCACCTGGGGGTTTTGTTTTCCAACAAATCTTTGTACCGAATCCAAACATTATACAATGCTTTCCTAACAATATGGTTTTTGAAACCTTGATGGATTTTAACCTTGTCATACCATATATATGCATGCCAGCCAAATCTGTTATTGAACCCTTCCAAATCCAAAATGTCTGTGTTTTCAAGAAGCAGCCAACTTTTCAGCCAGCAGAAGGCCGCTGATTCATAATACAACTTTAAGTCCGGCAGGGCAAACCCCCCTCTTTCTTTTGCATCAGTTAGTATCTTAAATTTTATTCTGGGCTTTTTGCCCTGCCAGACAAATCTAGATATATCTTTTTGCCACCTCTTGAAACAATCCATTTTATCCAAAATCTGCAATGTTTGAAACAAAAACAACATTCTCGGCAAGACATTCATCTTAATAACAGCGATTCGGCCTAACAAGGAAAGTCTCAAATTTGACCATACTTCTAAATCTTTCTTAACTTCTGACCAACATTTCTCATAGTTATCTTTGAATAAATTCACATTCTTAGATGTCAAATTAATCCCCAGGTATTTCACCTTCTTTGCTACCATTAAACCAGTTTCACTCTGAAACCTCTCTCTTTCAACCACTGTTAGATTTTTATCCAATACTTTCGTTTTCTGTTTGTTCAACTTAAATCCTGCTACTTGACCAAATACTTGTATTAGCTCTAAAACTCTTCTCGTACTAGTGTCTGGCTCTTGTAAAGTTAGTACTAAATCATCTGCAAACGCTCTCAGTTTATATTGTTTAGCTCCGACCTGAATCCCTTTAACCAGCTGGTCCCCTCTGATCATGTTTAATAAAACCTCCAAGACAGATATAAAGAGTAATGGGGATATTGGGCACCCCTGTCGTGTCCCTTTTTCAATAGCAAATTCTTCTGTTACTACATTATTTACAATCAGTTTTGCTTTTTGTTCAGAGTAAATTGCACCTATACCATTCTCAAAACCTTGGCCTACCCCCATCCCTTGGAGATTTTTTTTCATAAAACTCCAAGAAATATTGTCAAAGGCTTTCTCAGCATCCACAAATATTAATACTGCCTTAGTATTAATGTTAACTTCCAGCAACTCCATAATATCTATTATGTTTGTCACATTGTCTGACAAATGTCTTCCTGGAAGAAAGCCCGCTTGGTCTTTATGAATCTCCCCCACCAAAACACAACATATCTTCACACTAAATTCCAGATAGCATATATTTAAAAAAGACATTTTAACAAGCCTATTTGTATTCGCTTGGTTGTTATATTTATCAGTCACCTAATACAATAAACCTCTAGACTAAAACTATAGCTATTAAAATAACATGTAAAAGTGTTAAAATGTGTTGAAAGTACTGGAAGAGTAAGAAGGTCTTTGCCTGGTACTAGAAATACATTGAAGCCACACCAGATGGCATCCAATTAGACTTAGAGAAAGTGTCCCCCCCATGGGGGGGGCAACACGCAGAAGGTTCTCTCTCCTGTTGCCAACATCTGCACTCCAGAATAAGATGGAACTCAAAGGAGGGCCCCTGCAGATGATTTCAGAGCATGCCTAGTTGCTTGATGATGATGATGATGATAATAATAATAATAATAATAATAATAATAATAATAATTTATTATTTATACCCTGCCCATCTGGCTGGGCTTCCCCAGCCACTCTGGGCGGCTTCCAAAAAAATATTAAAATACCATAATACATCAAACATTAAAAGCTTCCCTAAACATGAGAAGTACCATTAGTGCAGGGCTCATAGGTTAGAATAAGTACTTTAAACACTTTTTAATATGGGCAAAAGGCTCTTTGCCTTTTGACCAAATGCCTCAGACTCACAATATGATGCTTAAAAAACTAACCATTCTGCACAAAAAATTATAGGTCCAGTTCCTTATGCTTTACATACAGTACAAAACAATGAGTGAAGTACATGGTGCAAGTTATGGAAAGAAAGGCCAGAGCACTGAATCATACAGAGATGCAGCAGAAAACTTCCTTTGTAGACGGGTGCCTTGGGTTTACAGTAGGCCTTTGTTACTGAATAATTTATTTTTTGAAGCGCACAATTTGGAAACTATTTCCTTGTGAAAATTCAGTCCTCAATTTCCTCAGTCGTGCATCAACTGGGGAGAAAAACCACAGCTAATTGCACAATTCTCTTTAATTTCATTGGCATCTGCACAGAAGAACCACCAAGTGGATTGTGCCAAGAGTATTTTATTCCGTGATTCTGTTTATATCACCAGACCTTTCAATTCTTAAAATGCAGCCTGGAGCAGCTGATACTGGGAGGATACTTTCGTACAATAAATAAAATGCCTGCCTAGCTCCTTTGAAAACATATTATACAACAGCTCTTTCTTTTATAGATTTCGAAAGGCCAGTCTATATGCATCTACTCTGAGTCTAAAGAAATTCTGCCTTAGATTCCACATGGGTCTCACCTTTCCGTAAGCTTCTATGCACCATGCCTCCAGTTTTACTGCTTGACAGAAGCTCAAATAGTCTTGCAGCATTTATCTTCTTTCGTATTCCCTTCAGAATCATGGGTACCACTGTAAGGTGACCTCTCTTGCTTCTTGCTTCCTAGATCTAGTTTCCATGTCATTGTTCTATAGGTCTGCACAGATCCTTGAACTTTCCGGTTGCCCTCTGCCATAACAGCTTTATGGGTTCCATAACAGAAATAGAAATTGAACCTGGTGTTTCATAACACTTTGCCAGCTGGTATCACAAGCAGTTCCTCCAGACTATTGCACAATTTATATTGAATGCTACCTACATTTGTGAAGTTCTGCTCTAAAAGTTGTATTTATCTGCTAGCGTATTCTTATCCTAGTCTGTTCCATCGTAACTGACATAATCTTTATCTCAGTAGCAGTTGCAGCTCACCAACTTCATTTCAAAGGCAAATCACATTATTCTTGTTAGGGTTTTTTCCAAGCTTTTTTGTTAGCTATTGCTAGTATTGTTATTATACGCCTCCTTTCCACCAAGACCATTGATATCTATGGAAACTGAGCTAATTTAAGTATCCTTGGGTCTTTTCCCTATCCCAGGGGCTACATATGAGGGCTCAAGAAGTCATTAAGTTGTTAACACTCCTAATATGAGCTATAAACAGGGTCTCTTCCA
The DNA here is from genome assembly GCF_964270895.1 of Podarcis filfolensis. NCBI lineage: Eukaryota > Metazoa > Chordata > Lepidosauria > Squamata > Lacertidae > Podarcis > Podarcis filfolensis. The sequence goes on from NC_139607.1 coordinate 5,157,785, forward strand.
ATATTATATTCAACAGTATAGGAGCCATCTTGGGAGAAAAGCAATGACAAACCTAGACAGCATCTTAAAAAGCAGAGACATCACCTTGCCAACAAAGGCCTGTATAGTTAAAGCTATGGTTTTCCCAGTAGTGATGTATGGAAGTGAGAGCTGGACCATAAAGAAGGCTGATCGCTGAAGAATAGATGCTTTTGAATTATGGTGCTGGAGGAGACTCTTGAGCAGGGGTCAGCAACCCGCGGCTCCGGGGCCGCATGTAGCTCTTTTACACCTTTGCCGCTGCTCCGGGGCAGATACTAGCGAGGGGAGGAGGCGCATTGTGCGCCCCGACACTCCCCACTGTGGCAGGCGCTGTACTGGCTGTGATGTCGCATGGGGGCGGTGCGTGCGTTAGTCATGCACCGTCCCGACATCACCTTCCCGCCCGCCCGCTACATTGTAAGGGGCATTTACGCTGGTCACTGCATTGAAAGGGGGCATGTGCGCTGGTCACTGTTTTGAAGGGGAGTGAAGAACACACATACACAAAAAGGTAACTTATTAATTTAATGTTTATTTCTACGAGGAGGAGTAATTCTGAGGGGTCAAACAAAGAAATAATAAAAAAGTGACAAAAAAGTTATTTTTATAATGATGAGTTTTGCAGCTCCCAGTTTTTTTTTCTTCGGAAACGGGTCCAAGTGGCTCTTTTTGTCTTAAAGGTTGCAGACACCTGCTCTTGAGAGTCCCACGGACTCCAAGAACATCAAACCTCTCCATTCTGAAGGAAATCAGCCCTGAGTGCTCACTGGAAGGACAGTTCCTGAAGCTGAGGCTCCAATACTTTGGCCACCTCATGAGAAGAGAAGACTCCCTGGAAAAGACCTTGACGTTGGGAAAGATGGAGGGCACAAGGAGAAGGGGACGACAGAGGACGAGATGGTTGGACAATGTTCTCGAAGCTACCAGCATGAATTTGACTAAACTGCGGGAGGCAGTGGAAGACAGGAGTGCCTGGCGTGCTCTGGTCCATGGGGTCACGAAGAGTCGGACACGACTAAACGACGAAAAAAATAGGAACCATGGCAGCACTTCCCTGCTTCACTTAACAACACTGTGCATCTGAGAACACAAGAGAGCCAACCACACTGACCTATATATATATATAAATGCTGTGAAAATGCTTTTTGAAAAAAGGTTTAAAATATATATTGAATTTGCCATTAGCTCACCATCGCCATCTACTATCACATTTGTATAATGCACTTAAAACATTATATTTACAGCTGTATAGCTGAGTCCTGTGACTCCTTCTTGCATGAAACATTGCCTGAGTGAGAAGAATCCATGCCATGAGCTCTTGCCCTGTCATTTGAGAATTCCAACATTACAAAATGGCACAGGAAGAAGCCACACTGCAGGAGTGCCCGTGCTACAGAAGATTACACTGGAAGGGCCCCACTGACATTGCCATTTGCATCAAGTGGCCACAAACTTACGTCCAGGATAAAGAACAGCTGTAAGTAAGCAGTTACAGATCCAATATATGTTACTGTTAAATATGAATGTTCACATGGGCAAAAGAATTCTTTTTTTTTTTTTTTACTTGAGCTGGGCTGAATCCATGCAGTTCTGCATTTCATCAGACCAAACCCCTGCATTTCAATGAATGACTTGAGGTATTTGTATATCTGCTGAATTATGAATGATTTTTACATTTGCAGTGGGGTAATTTTCTAACGAAAGGGATTTTTATCTTTGCTCAGTGAGCTGAGAATCTGCTAAATTATGCTTCACTTTCTGAACTCAGTCTTGGCATCATTGTCTTTCCAAAAACCGTTAGCGTGGATATTCTATGAAATTGCTTGTGCATTAAGCTTAAATTAGCTGTCGTTATTATTCGCAAAATAATGAGACTGAAAGCAGATCATGTCATTAGCAACAGCTTTTGCATCAGGATCATATTTTCTCCTCTGTTTACTGCTAAATGTGCATTTTACCTAAAAGAGGACAAAAGAAGAAAAAGAAGAGACAGAGTAACGATAAAAGGATTAGGAGTGATGTTACTTTGTCATATCTTAGAAAGGGAAACTGCTAGGCTAGGGCATGTAAGTAACACTCTCTGGAATGTAACCTCTTTTATGTAAAATTTAATCATGCACAGCTTGCAGACAGACCTGATTCTGCTGAGGGAACCACAGTTATTTGCTGTCTAGGTTTGAGGCAAAACTGCTTGATAACAAAACATAGCATGCAGCATTGTCAGTTCTTATGTTTCCACAGTTTATACAGCCCTGATAAAAAAGAGTGTGCAGTGACTGGAAGCAGCCAGCAAAAGAAGCTCCCACAGAGATCATTTTGGAGCCTATCTTCTCAGTGCAGGTGCCTGAGACTGAGACCAAGGGCTAATTCACCTGTTCCCCCATTAATGGGGAAGTGTGTTGAATCAAAAAGATTGTAGATACAGTTTTATCGAAGGTGACTTTCGATTCTAGCACATGCCTTCCTCGGCAGCAAAGGTATCCGCTTCCCCTTTTATAATATTGTCATGCACCAGTCTCTGAACAGGGCCAGATTCCAGGGGTTTCAGACGTTTACCCAGGGTTTGTGTTTCAAGTGGCAGGAGGCTGTTAGTGCAATTTGTGACCCAGTAAGTTGAACACTGCAAGGATGCCATATATCATGAACAGCCAAGTACTTGAGAGTCACCATGTTTTTTGCAGTCACATGTCAGCAGCAAAAATGGGAGATCACTGTATATGATCTGAGACCTACTTTCAGCTTGGTGCATCACAATTTGCATAGGCCTGCCTTAGGGCATCTACTGAACTTACCTGCCAGAATGGCACGTCCGAGGAATGAAAATATGATTTAGAATTGATTATTGCCTCCCAGTGGTAATTCACCAGATCACGAATATTAATACTTTTTCTATGAATGCAGTTACAGATAGGTAGCCGTGTTGGTCTGCCATAGTCAAAACAAAAAAATTTTTTTTTCTTTCCAGTAGCACCTTAAAGACCAACTAAGTTAGTTCTTGGTATGAGCTTTCGTGTGCATGCACACTTCGTCAGATACCTATGAATGCAATTCAGTTCAATGAAGTTGATGAAACAGCCACAGTATTTAGTGGGAAAACTACCCCCAGTCCTTTATTTCTTGAGAAGTCTTAAATTTATCTAACTCTAAATAGAAAATGTCAGGAGCTTCCAGCCGGCTTGCCCCAATTGAATAACCTTCACAAAGGAAACTTTGTTTGGCTGACTGGTACTTTCACAGACATTTACTTGTGAAGGAGGAGAGCGACAACAGATGAGCAACAGCCACTAAATAAATCACAGCCGTTTCTCATTCTTGGCTTTCAAAATGGGATACAAAGAAAGGGAAGAGAAATGACAGGAGAGATTCAGGGACTCTCTGCATACTGTTAATAACACTGAAAATGCTGACAGTCACTTTTCTGTAAGAAGATGAAAAGCAGCTGATCTGTTATCTGCCCTAGATGAATATATATATATATATATATATATATATATATATATATATATATGAATTTCAAGTTGCTAAAATTAGGTGATGGTTGACACTGCTCTATGTATATGATCATTCCTTCTGATATCAAGTTTTTCTGCCTCCTAAAAAAGCATAGCAACCCCCCCCCCGCCTTGTTCAGTAAGCCACTGGAATAAAATATGAAATATTTGTCTATAAAATTTTCCATTACTCTTGGCACTGCAGCATGATTGAGAAACTTAACTACCATAAACACTTTGCAAGGTATAAAAATAATCTGGGGGGAAATCAGCTCCACAGGCAGCCACTTAACACCAAATGGATGAACCAACTTTCCCTGCACTCAGATTATTAGAGAACAATCCATATAGATAAAACCTGAAATTTCCTTTTATTCAAGATGGATATCTGCTGAATAATCTTAAGAAGAAGAAGGCAAATAGAAATGGAATCAAATGTATCTTAAGTTACATTTGTGGTTTGATAACTTATATTTTTTAAAAAACAAAAACAAAAAAAACCACACCACAACCTTCGGTTGTGACTTTGAGTCAACATTCTGTGGACTGTTCTATAGTACACTGATAATGTTCTGATAAATATACAGCCAGCTAAAAACAGGGCCTGATCCAGGATTGTAGGAGCTGGGAAGTAAACAAAATGCTCTCAGGGGGGCTGTCTCTTTCTTTTTGGAGTTGTTCAGCAAAATCCCTGATATGTACCTTGTGATGAGCTTTCCACCTCAAGAATGAGTTTCTGAACAGTTCTTAAGCTTACATACACATTACAAGAACAAAATAACAAAGCAACTCATTTGCAAATAAGCAATGTGGTTCAGTCCTTTATGAAGTTCAGTTAACTTTCACCTCTGTGGTCCCATAGAGAGATCTTAAGCTTGTTCATCATTGCAGAACTTTTCTACAACTGCTACTGGCCATCTTTGACTTTCCAAGTTTCCTCTCCAGCTGTGAGATTTGCAGCTTATGTTTCCGGTGATGAGTCTTCAGGTAGTTTAACTCACTGAAACAAAACAGCACCAGCCCTCTGCTGTCATCCAGAGTGGAAACTCTTACTTAATGTAAAATTCTCTTTACAGCATTCAAAATACAATGTGTTCAAACGCAGCGATTTATGTACATTAAACTTAGAACTTTAACATTCCTTGCCTGTATTACCTACTGGCCCATTCATTTAATGTTGCCTCTTGGCTCAATGGGTACACCAAGTCCCAAAGAGAGAGGACAAGATGTGCTGCATTTACTGTTCTTTCCCCTCACTCCCCTTACTCAAAGAGAGTAGAAGAACAGGCAGTGGAGGAACAGCAGGGACAAGAAGGATCAGAGATCGCCTCTGTGCTCATCACAAGGTTGGCCTTACCTTGCCAACCTGATGCCTAGTTGAAAACACTGTTGGTTTAGAGCTGTAGCCTGGTGGAGCTATAAGATCCAAAGAGGAATGAAAAGGACCATTAATATTATACATTTTCCTATTACTGGGAGGGTTATTACAACTCTGTGCCATAGCAGCACCAAGTTCCTAGGAAACTGTCAGGAACAGGTCAGAAATAAATCACACAGAGTAAGTGAACTCTTTATTGGAAGAAACAAAGCTGCTCGGTAGTGTCAGGCCTAATGGGCACAGCAACTCTTATCAGTTGGTCTTGTGCCCATGAGGCAGTTGTGGGGACTGAAGGTCCCAGAGCTGCCTAAGCCTCCTCCTCTCCCAAGTCCTTCCTAAGCAATCTGAGACTCCACCGGTATGCCTGTTTCTGCTCCTTCCTCTTCATACCTCTTCAGGTTCTCTTATCTCTTCAATTTATGACGCCTCCTCCTCCCAATCTTCTCCCTGTTCTCCCTCTGACAACTCATCACTATCCCACTACCAATCCCCTGGCTCTGAGCCTCATCTGGTTCCTCCCACCATTCCTCCACATCCAGCCAGTCCATGACAGAACCATTTAAGGATAAAGTGACATCATTTATGTATGTATTATTCGTTTAAGTGATTTATTAGCTGATCTTCAGTTTTACACCACAGCAGCTTAAGCACATTTGAAAAACCATATACTCTAAATGACAATATATGGTCAAGTGAGAAAACAATTCAGAAGCAGATAACATTTCCAGGGTGTGAATTCAATTAAAAGTTAATGGATCTTAACAGGCCAGGACAAATTAAAAGGGTTACACCTGGTGTTGAAGAGAAAACAGGACAGTGTCAGGCAAAACTTCCAGGTGAGGACACTTGACAGGTAGGAGGCATGGGAGTAGCCAAGATTTATGTTATGGGTCAGCTTCATGCTGGGGGTGGGGGCAGAACCTCAGTTAGTAAGGTCTCCACCACATCAGACAGAAACACTGATCTAGAACAAACACTATAACTTTGCAACAGTTCCTTCAGAGAATTTAAATTAATTTTTAGGATTTCTTGGATGAGTGTCTGGGGGTCACTTCACAACACTTAAATACAGGTTTCATGGTAAATGAAGCCTTCACATTTTTGTGTTTTTTGTTCTGCTTAAAAAAATACTGTGCTGGCAACTTTGCCCTTATCAAGGAGACAAAGTTTGTCCAAGGCCATTGCTTATGCTGTTGCAGCAATAGCTGACCAAATTGGCTTGTTTCCCTGCATCTCCTCTTCCAGATAAAGAGGATATCACCTCTGCAGGGTGCCTGCCCTTTTTTAATGGGCTGGCAGCAGGCACAAAAGCTAAATAACCAGTTAATAAAAGTGGAGTGGCAAAGAACAAATTTGCTAATCTGACAACAAAGGCAACCCATGATGCAGGGTTTCAAACTAACAGACTGAATGAACTCTGCAGCTTTCCTTTTGTGTATTGTCTTTCTCAAAGTTGAGATTCCAAGCTCAATGAAAGAGGGGTGGGGCAGAGGGGAAGCAAAATTGAGAGGGGAAAGGAAAAGGTACTCTGATGGGATTTGAAAATTAGTGAAGACAAAGAGTTGAGGAAACAGAGAGAACTGGCCCCTGTGTTGCTGGTGTCAGGCAACTCTGGATACACCGACACCCATGCCAATAAATTGTCAGGCTCCTCAAAAGAGCCTTGCTGTATAAGCAAAGAGGTTTGGAGGGACTTCCTCAAAAGTCTAGTTGGATCATATACTATAATAGCCCCCCCCCAAAGTGTCCCTATTTTTGAGGGACAGTCCTGGATTTACAGAAGCCACCCCGGTTTCTTTGATCCCAGAATGACCCACTTTTCCTTAGGACATCCCTATTTTCATTGGAGAAATGTTGAGGGGTGTGGAGTTATGTGACCAAGGAGATAAGTAAATACACATCCTTTAGAAGACATCTGAAGGCAGTTTTAAAATGTTTTATTGTGTTTTTTTTCATATGTTGGAAGCTGCCCAGAGTGGCTTGGGCAACCAAGTCAGATGGGTGGGGTATTATTATTATTATTATTATTATTATTATTATTATTATTACCACTAATACTACTACTATTACTATTGGATAGGATGTAACTATTTTCATCAGAGAAATGTTGGAAGGTATGCTATAAGCTGATAAAGAGTTCTGTCAACTGGAAAAGGGCATATGATAGTACGATAGAGAGATATACTGTTGAAGTCCATGCTACCAAGGGCCATGGTGGGGAAAGGACCCGTAATAATGTTGAGCTGGATTTTCAAAGAATACAATTTTCAGAGAAAAGTTCTGTTCTCAATTCCCCTAAAAAAAATAAGATCACTTTGTATAATTTCTCTGAATAATTAAAAAATAATAATCTCTGGTGGGTTATTGTCGTTACACACACACACACACACACACGCACATCCCCGGCTTGTTTTCCTGCTAGGCCAGAGGCATTGTGGAAGATGCAAAATTGTGGTTAATTTACCAAGAATTTAGGGACACCTTGAGAAAATTTAAGGAGTGGTGCTACTGCCTCCAAGTCCCACCTCCAAGTAAACGGTTGAGGAACTTAGTGTTGGAAAGTTTCTCTTTCCACTGGATAAACTTGATGAAGCATTCCCCCATCCCAATTTCTCTTCACAAATTGGTTGGTGATTTTGAGATGTCGTTTGCAGGCAGCTCCTGTTTCTGACTTACATTGATTAACGTACTCACAGCTTAGATAGGACTAGAGCAGGTCAAAATGCCTAGGGATGGATGCATGGAAGAAGGAGGGGCCTCAGAGTGGCAAAGGCAGGGACTATGAAACGAGGGAAGAAGAGAAAAGGGGAGGAAAATAGGGGTGGGGGGATAAGCAGACAGAGCTGTACAAGGAAGGTTGGCATATTCATTTGAAACAACATTTGAAACCTATGGTGTAAGGTCTCTAGTCAGTTCTGTAATGCAGGAAAGAATGTGCTAGTCTGGTGGTAACATATAATGGTTGCTGTATAGGATGGGGAACTTGTGGGTCTCCAAAGTACGATGGACTAAAACTCCTATCATGCTTGACTATTGTTGCTGGTGTTCAACATCAAGATGGCCACAGATTGCTTGCCATGTAGTATGATAATCTGGCTTTGATTATATTTCTGTGTACCAGGTTAGTAGAATCTGTGGTGTGGTAGGTGGGCGCTCCTGATATGGAAAGAAAAGAGGATAGGCTATTGAATAATCAATCACAGCATAGACCGGTGCATTTCAGGATCTGAATGAGAGATGGGTATGGGAATGTATTCTATCTAGCCCAGCTCATCCATGTTTTCTGAATCACAGACTAGTAGGTGAAAATGATGGCAATACATAGCTTGGTGGTAGAACACACATTTTCCATGTATTTCAGATTAAATTGCTGCTGTCTTGGGTTTAAAGGAACTTTGGTAGCAGTGTTAATGAGACTCGAGAGAACTGCTTGCAATTGCAGTAGACTGCACTGAGTTAGATGGACCATATCATAGTTTAGTACAGGGGTCTGCAACCTTTAAGACAAAAAGAGCCACTTGGACCCGTTTCCGAAGAAAAAAAAACCTGGGAGCCGCAAAACCATTGCAACATTTAAAACAAATATATCTCCGGAGTCGCGATCTGACAGTGGGCAGGAAGGTGACGTTGGGACGGTGCGTGACTAACGCACGCACCACCCCCATGCAACGTCACAGCCAGTACAGCGCCCGCCACAGTGGGGAGTGTCAGGGCACACAATGCGGCTCCTCCCCTCGCTAGTATCTGCCCCGGAGCCGCAGCAAAGGTGTAAAAGAGCCACATGCGGCTCCGGAGCCGCGGGTTGCTGACCCCTGGTTTAGTATAAGGCATCAAAGAATATTAGGGTTCTTTCCATCCTTTCAACACATGCTTATATTTTTTTTTATTAAATATTTATTAAAATTTTCCACCTTAATAAAAAAATCAAAAAAGAAAAAAACAAAAAAAATTGAAAACACATAAAGTTTACAATCCGTATTTAACATATTTCCCTGACTTCCCCACACCTCCCCTTCTTATATTCCAATTCAAATTGTTAGTTCAACAAGTTCTTATCCCCAATTTTTAACCTTTTTATATTTAATTCATTTTAGAAAAACCAATTTTAACTTATAAACATCAATATTTGTACATCAGTGCTCATTCTTAAAACCTTTTTCTAAAGTCGACCCAAATTCCCTTCCACGAATTCCCCAATTTTCATACTAATAACAAAACAAAATAAAAAACAGATTATAATTGTACACCCTTTGGATTCCCAAACCCCACCACCCCCTTTCCCGGTTTCGATCCCCAACAGATGTCCATCAGTCTTAATCTACTATCAGCCTGGAGACCTCACGTCCGAGGCTCTTAATTCTCTCTCAATTCCTCTCTACCAGTTTTTTTGATAGTCCTTAGTATTAAACACCAGATCTCGGAGAAGTTCTGTCCCAATAAGGTCCATGTTTCTTCCAGCCAGACCTCCATACTTAAAAGTGGAGCCCGAATCTTGTTTCTTACTCCTTTTAAGTCCAATTGTCCCGAAAGCTCCAACTTCCACCTTAATCAAGTTTGTAATCCATAGGTCTTCAGATCTCCACATAAGGAGATCTCTCCATTCTTCAATCTCCAATTCAAACCAGATTTTCATCACCCAGTACTTATTTTCCTTTGTAACCATCATGTCAGGCCTCTGGCTCGATTTCTTATTTTTCTTTGTAACCATCATGTCAGGCCTCTGGCTCTCCTTTGTCATCTGCAAAATTACAGCTCCTCCTTCCTTTTCCTCAGGAACAACATATGTCTCCTTCTCCACACTCTCAAAACTCTCAAGTTTCTCTTTTTGTCCAGCTGCATGGGCTTCCTGAGTCAAATCCTTATCAAATTCAGTGATATTATTTACTGTTAAGTTCAGAGTTGCAACATTTGTAGCCAAAACATCAATTTGGCCTTGTAGCTTTCCCAAGAGAACAAAAACTCTGTCCAACCCAGCCTGAATTTTCCCTCCTCCAGCCATTCTTGTAATGTCCCAAATCCCCCTCTAGAGGGATTTTGGTAACTTAGTATTCTTTCCAGTTCAAATCCAAAAATGAAGTTAGTTTGTATCAGTTCTTCCTTGTTTTCAACAAAATATAACCGAATTGCAACAAATATATCCAGCAGAGACAGCAGAAACAAAGTTCTCTTTTTCCTTCTTGATAGCTAATTTTGACAGCTGTCAAACTCTTCTATATCTCCTCAACAGGCTCTCTCACGGATCACTCCTGGGTCCGGGGGGGTGGCACTTCAGCTCTCAAAATTAGCTCTTATCCTCCAGTAAAATTACTTATACTTATACTGCCAAATCGTGAAATTAATGTCTTTTACCCAATAAAGAAAAAGAAATTCTCTCGACCTTAGTTAACTAGTCCTTGCTTTAAATTATTTACAAGACGGGGAGGCGGACTTCCTGTTGGCGCCTTCCCCGATCGTGCCAAATTCAACAAAAATTTTTTCTTTACAAGTCCAATTTCTATACTACTCACGGGTTGTTACTTTTAGAGTCCAATTGTTCACAAGAAGAAGTCAGCGCTCTCCGAACATGGCATGCGGCTTCACTCCGCAGGAGGAGCAGTCGACTCTCAGCACCGCGCCGCTCCCCCCGTCCCCCGTTCTGAAGCCTTTAAAAAGGCTCCTTCGCAGGTCGGGGGGCGCAAATGGTGCCCGCCGAGTCACCAGGTTCACAGGCTTCAGCGCCTGTGATTTCTGAGGGTCCCCGCGTTGCCGCAGCGGCAAGACCCTGATCCTGCGGAGCCGATTCCCTCCGGAGCTCGGAGGGAATCCGCCATTAGCCGATCGCGCTAACCCGGAAGTTCTCAACACATGCTTATAGGTGACACAAGGCTTCTTGTTACTTTGGGGGTTGTGAATCCAGAATTGGTAGGTAATAATTTCCCATTGGTCTAATTAATGCTTGTGTGGTGGTGAAATTGAATTAGAAAGATGGCAAAAGTGTATCTCCTGGGGCTCTGGGCCAGCGGGGGGACGGACACACCCTAATCTTGCAAAACTCAGTTTGTTTCCCTTGAACCTCTTGCATGATTCTGTTCAAAATTTTGCTTTAGTCAGAACTTGGTGGGAGCTTAAAAATTTGCAAAGTGTCCTTGAAAATGTGATAGTCTTCTTTTTGATGCCCTCAAAAGTTCTTCAGTGGGAGAATCTTCCAAATTCACTTCAAGTGCAGGGAAGCAAAATTCCAGCTAGTACTGCAGGTCAACCATATGTTTTATTCACTCCTAGCCAAATCATGTATGTACATCAATCCTAGAACATGAGTTATGCTTACCTTCTTGACAGATGTGTCCCTGGCAGCTGTCAAGCACCTGCTGTCTGTGCTTGTTCTGGTGCCTGTTAAGTTTCCTGCATTATCATCATTCCTTTTCCAGACCACCATCTGGTAGATGCTAAAATTACTTGTCCTTAAGATTACATTACCACTCCTAATGGAAAAGCAATGATGCTAACTGTACAGATAAAAGTGAAACCACAAATTAGTCATGACAAGGCAGCCCAATATATAGTTGGGTATTTACTGTGACAAGCAATCAAATCAACCTTGATGCAAAGAGTGGCAGAGTGTGATCCACAAAAACAGATCCACAAAAATCAGAGCTTTTGCACAGTAAGTCAGCCTTGCCTAATAGACTTTTATGGTGCTAAACCAGCATACATCCAAAATGATGTGAGAATCATGTTTTTTTACCACATAGAGTAAAAGTAAAAGGTATCACAACTAAAGTTTACCTACTCCATCATTTGTTGATCTGTTTCCTCTTCTGCAAATGAGATATTATCATCTCCCTTTAGGGAAGAGAAGTGTTGCATGACCCAGTATTCACAGTTACATAAAGTTTGATTTGGAACCCATTTATTAGAGGTGGCAAGTCAAGCAATATTTCTGAGCAGAATCAAGACAATCACAAGCAAAGCTGTGTTCCTGGTGAGCCTGTGAACCATCAACGTCAAGCCACACTCCCCCTACTCCAGAGCCCATAAACTTGCCTTGGGGCAGAGGAAGTCACAGCATGTCTCCAGCAGGTGACTCTAGACCCATGGTTCCCAATGCGGGGCACAAGCCCCACAGGAGGGCAATTTGATTTTTATGGAGGACAATTTGATAATGAGTTATTAACAGTTTGGCCTTTCAGGCTTCCTCCATGTGAATAGGAGTTCATTTTTGAATAATAAGAATTATATGTCATGGGGGCGGGACATCAGGATTTTAGAGATGCTTAGGTGGGGCATGGCCAAAAAAGGTTGGGAACCACTGCTCTAGACTCTGCTGGAATATATTTTCCCATTGAGTACTATGACTACAAGTTTCATGTGACTTTTCCTATGAAAGATGCTGGGGCTTGTAATTCCTAACAGAAAAGGACTCTGTGCTGCAGTTTGGGGGCCAATCACAGTCAACACCTTTCCTGATCTCCCCGATTCAAGGTAGCTTTCTTAAAGGTAAGGAAGGGGAGTGGTAGTAGACGCTTTGTGTATATTCACATCAAGTGCTCACATAGTGCTTACTGTAAGCCTTTGCAAATGTTTGAGTAGAAGGCTGGCAAAGGTTTGATCCCTTCAGGGGCAAGAGGCAGGATGCTTGTGCATTCCTAATTGGGATGTGCAACAATATGTACACATGTATGCATATGTGTATGTACCTTTCAGTATCTTGGCTTTGTTCTTCATTTATGGTTCAATGAAATATGTATTTAGATTGAGAGAATCTATTCTACTACAAAGGGCTAGGGTTAGGGTTAGGGCTAAACCAGGGTTGTGCAACTTGTGGATCACCAGGCCAAATGCAGGTCACCATCTGTAAACCTCTTGCTGATTATCTAGACCTGCAAAACCAGGTTTATTTTTCAAGCAACAGCTTAGTGGGTCAAAGCTCTCCAGGTGTAGTCTAAATGAACTCAAGGCCAATTAAACTTTTTGAAGGACGTTAATGTACTACTGTTAGTTAACATGTGCTGATAGCCAACACACACTTTCTGTGGCATGATATTTTGATCAAATAGACTGGTGTTCAAATTCCTGCTTCACTGGATCACCACTCCCTAAAATTCATGGGATGGCTTTGGCAAGTCACTACTTGATTAATGGTGGTGTCCGACTTAGTAGAAAACAAGGTGAACTTCAGAATATGCAGCCACCAATAGTCTGGTATGAGGCTGCTTCCTGTGTTCTACCACCAGCATAGGAAAGCAAAACTTGCTAATTATTGAGACCCTTTATCTATCCACGGATGTATTTCCATTTAGGGTGGACTGGTTGTGTTACCTATTTGAAGCATAGTTTCATTACACATTATTAATTAAAAAGATGAACTGCTACTATTATCTTAGGGTCTCTGCTATCTTTGCCATTCCTCTCAGCAAGTGATACTTGGAGGGCAATCCTGATGAATTACTATAACCACAGATATAACAGATGTCTCATAAAATTAACTTCAATTGCTTCTCTCTGACCTCTGTCAAGGAAGTGGGACTCAGCATGAGCGGCTGCAGACACTGCTGTTTGATAACAGTGACCTTCTGCTCCCAAGGGTGGTGCCCAAGAACAAGAGAATTGTGGTCTGCCACATAGTAAATGTGATTAATGCCAAAATAACTCAGCAAGTATCACTTCAGCCTCATTGTGATGAGACACCTTTGGGTCAGGAAGAAAAAGTGGTTGTTTCTCCTTGAGTAAACAACCAAGGCTGCACTCTTATGTGCACATGCCTGGGATTAAGTCCCATTAAGCTTAATGGGTCTTACTACTCACCAAGCAGGCATACAATTGTGCTGTAAAAATGTATATTGTGTAAGGATGAATGGATTTTCCCATGTTATCTCTGTTGTTTCAAATGTTTGCTGTGTTTTGTCATATATGCCTTTCAGTTTACCTTAGAGATTTTCTAAATTTCTTTTCATAACTGGAGTATGCATGTCTCATCATAGTTTTCAGCTCATTCCTTTTTCAAGTGAATTCCATTTTGTATCTCAACAATATCAAAATAAGTTCCATTAAACAAGAGGGGAAGACTTGAGAAGAACAGAAGCAGACCTCAGAACAGTCCAAGCAGACTTTGGAAGGCACAGCCCATAGAATGATTCCCAGAGGAGGAGGAGATGAATCAGAGTGATAGGGGACTCCCTACTGGGGGAAACAGAGGCAGTAGTGTGCGGAGGAAATACATTGTCACAGGTGGTGTGCTGTCTTCTGGGTGAAAAGATTCACGATGTGACGGAGAAATTGCCAAGTCTTATAAAGCCCACTGACCACTACCCCTTCTTTCTGATTCATGTGGGTACAAATAATACTGTCATGCATAGCCTGCAACACATAGCAAGGAACTAGGACTCACTGGGCAGCTGGAGAGTTTTGGGGCACAGGTAGTCTTTTCATCACTCCTTCCTGTTGAAGGTCGTGGCCCAAGAAGAAAGAGGAAAATACTGCCGTAAACCACTAGCTGCACAGGTGGTGTCAGGAAGGATTTGACTTCTTGGATCATGGTCTCCGCTTCCTTGAGGAAGGACTTCTGGTGAGAGATGGGCTGCACCTCACAGAAGTTGGAAAGAATGTGTTTGCCAAGAGTCTTGAGAATCTGATCAGGAAGCTTTAAACTACGGTAGATCTTGAGGGGGAAGGAGAAAACAATACGAATGACAAAACAGCACCTGGCACTGAGGATAATAGCCTCATTGATGCACAGGAAACTGAGGTGGTGCTCCAGAAACCTGCTAAAGGGCAAGAAACTACAGGAAGGAAGCAGCTGGAGGGTTTCAGTTGGCTCCACACAAATGCACAGAGCATGGGAAACAAACAAGATGAACTGGAGCTTCTAATACAGGATGGCAAATACGACCTGGTAGGCATTATTGAAACCTGGTGGGATGAGACTCATGACTGGAATGTAGGAATTGAGGGATATGACCTGTTCAAAAGGAATAGACCAAATAGGAAGGGCGGAGGAGTAGCATTGTATATAAAGGATGTGTACACTTGTGAAGAAATCCATGACGTGGAGCATGAAAAGCAGATTGAGAGTATATGGGTAAAAATTGTAGGAGAAACAACAGTGACCTTACTGTGGGTGTCTGCTATAGACTGCCAAGCCAGACTGAAGACCTGGCCTTACTAGAGCAGATTACCAAACATTCAAAAAGGAGTGAAATAGAAATCATGGGGGACTTCAACTTCCCTGATACCTGCTGGGACTCAAACTCTGCCAAAGAGTGTAAGGTCTGACAAATTCCTCCATTGCATCACTGATAATTTCATTTCCCAGAAGGTGGAAGAACTTCCAAGGGGATCATCTGTCTTGGACCTGGTCCTCACCAATAGGGAGGAACTGATTGATGAAGTGGAAGTGCTCGGAAACTTGGGAGGAAGTGATCATGTTCTCCTGGCTTTCAGATACAGAAACAAGATTTTTCAGCCACCAAATGCCTGGGTAATCAGGAATGTTTTTAAATTCCACCTGAAAGTCAATATTGAGGGAGTCAGACACACCTCACCTTACACTCTTAGTCAGATAACCTCCTATGTTTATAACACTCATAAGTTCCTGGTGACTGTTTTACCCATAGCTCCCAGAACTGTAAAGCAGGTTTCTTTTAAGCTGTTGCTAGGGGTACAGCACTTCTGATCCTCTTGAAGTGTTTTATGATGAGACTGCATTGGCTAGGTGATCCTCAAGGTCTAGCATTATCACCAGTTTTTATCTAACACAAAAGTCAAAATAATGTTGGTAGGATTTTTTAAAAAAATTAAGTGCAACATTAGACCTCTCTAGAGATTGTGAGATCTTTCCCTAATAATTGTCTTGCCTGGTGCTATTGATGACCAGTGAAATATAACTCTCTGTTCTTTTGCAGAACCATGGCTTCCTCCAGTCCTTTCCTCTTTGACTTTAAAAGCCAGGGGCAAAGGGAGATACACATACAGAATAATTCCATCATTTGATGGTGAGGAAGCACATCTTGCCTTAGTCAGAAAATGGTAGTTGCACTGATCAGTTGTTCGGTGGTGAGGGAGCATGTATGAGATTTAGACACCTACAAACACTTATTCCATTCCATGCATACCGCTGGATAGGAACCAGAGGGGAAATGAGAGTATTGGTCATGAACAGGTCTGTTCATTCACATCCACATTCAGCCATGAAGCTTATTGAGCAGTCTTAAGAAACAGATTTCCTGGCATGCTAAAATAGGAGCTGCAGGGAGAAAGTTAAGCCACAAATTTGATAAATATATTAAGTTCATTACATTCCTGCTTGCTTTCTAGGAGTTCAGGGTTGCAACTATAGTTCTTCCTTCCTTTTATTCCCACAACAATCTTGTTAGGTAGTAGTCTGAGAAACACTGACTGGCCCAAGGTCATCTCCTGAGTTTACTTGGACCTTCAGAACACTAAAAACTGATAGGCTAAAGATGTCAACTGATTCACTCCAGAGTACTTAATCCAGTGAAACTATTTGTGAGTTTGTGGGTTACAGACTTCAAGATATATCTGAAAAGTGACTGCAGTGAGTTATGATAATGCATTCAGACAAGTTTTCCAAGGCAGAGTTTTTAATGTTTCAAATTACTCTGATGACATTTAAAGGTACCCATCCCTTCATTGTGAATCTCAATGTCTTTGCCAGTTATCTGTATATCCTCCAGCAATGAAAATTAGCATTTTGCCCAATATAATGAATCATTTCTGAAAAGTAATTACTTTATTGCTATAAAAGTGATATGCAGAATACAACATTTGCATCTGTACACGAGAACATATAAAAGCCCAAAGCCACAATTACTTAATAGTCAAAATTCAGTAGCTTAATGATGTGATCAAGTCTTACTCTGGGTTGCTTAGTGTGAATTCAGGGGGCAGGGCAGTAGAAAGGACAGGATTCTCAAAATAATTAAAGTATATTTGCATTGAAGACATATAATGATTTTCTGACTTTATGGGATTGGCAGAAATGACTGGCAGAATCCGTGACCAGGGAGAAGAGTCAGCAGCAGAAGAATGGAAGAAATTCAAGGACTACTTACAAAAATACTGTAATATTAATGAATGTTGAGTGATGTTGGATTGAAATTAAGTGGTTTCTAGCTGTAATGGTACAAAAGAATATGAAAAAATAGTTCTTTTTTCTTTGTATATAAGTAAAAGTTTAAGCTACAATAATTTAAGAAGATGGATAGAAAATAAGGGTTTTTTTAACTGTAATGCTATGAGATAAGGATTTGCTGGATAAACAATCTGAACTGGAATACAAGAAGGGGAGGCATGAGGAGGTCAGGGAAATATGTTATTGAAAAATAAGTTATGAACTTTATGTGTTTTTATTATTTTCTCTTTTTAATTTTTTCTTTGTTTGTATAAAATGGAAAATTCTAATAAATATCTTATATATATAAAAAAGAAGACATATAATGATTTTCTATTGGTTTCACTTTCACAGCTTCCCCTAAAGGATCCTATGACTATGCTGAGAATTAGCAGATATGTGACATTCCCCATAGCACCCAGAATTCCTTGAGGAGGAGGAATGGTCTGCAACCTGCCAACCATAGATTAAGTCCATTGAAGTCAATGGGACTTCTCTGTAGCCATATAGAGGATTGTACTCTAAGTCTGTTTAAATTCAGTTGGCGTAGATCAGGGGTCTGCAACCTTTAAGACAAAAAGAGCCACTTGGACCCGTTTCTGAAGAAAAAAAAAACTGGGAGCCGCAAAACCATTGCAACATTTAAAACAAATATATCTCCGGAGCCGCGATCTGACAGTGGGCGGGAAGGTGACGTCGGGACGGTGCGTGACTAATGCACGCACCGCCCCCATGCGACGTCACAGCCAGTACAGCGCCCGCCACAGTGGGGAGTGCCGGGGCGCACAATGCGTCTCCTCCCCTCACTAGTATCTGCCCCGGAGCCGCGGCAAAGGTGTAAAATAGCCACATCCGGAGCCGCGGGTTGCTGACCCCTGGTGTAGATTAACAATGCAGTCCTAAACACAAATGGGCAGTAAGCTCATTTGAAGAGAGTGGGACTTCTGGATGTTGTAATGACATATTTACACCAGAGAGGTTTAACAGCCATTTCTGCCCATTGCGCGTCGAGGTCCCCCAGGCCACCCCAATAACTCACACTTCACACATCAATTTTTGTTTAAGGTTTTTGGCATCAATTTGGCCACAACTTTATTTAAATACACACACGTGAGTGGTTGCTTAGGCACTGGTTACGACTATCTGTCCTTGCCCCAGGGACAGCACTGACTTCCGGATTCCAGCAGAAGCCAGTGAGGGAAACAATTTTTGGGGAGAAAATGAAGCTGGGCCTCAGTCCCTCACTTCTCACCCTCATGCTCCTGGTGACTTGCACGGCCCAAGTCCAATGCCAGGGACAAGGACGAAAAGAATGGCAAGCCCCTGGATTCCTTTAACGGAATTCCCTTTCCGCACCACCATTGGAGGGGTAGGCACTTACCCCTCCACCAACCAATTTTAACCAATGCCTAACCCCCAACCTTACAAGTTGTGACGATTTGCTACGCAGTAGGCAAAAACCAAATGGCAACAGCCAATCAGCCAAATGGACAAAATTCCTACCAGGCCCCTGACCCAAGGCAGACGACCCCATGACAGGCATAGCAAGGTCAGAGAACAATAACCCCCCCTTTTCAGGGAGGGTGGGCGGGTGATCCGGTGCACGCAGCCCAAGAGAAGGCCCCAGGCTGCGAGCCCTGTATTTAAGACCTCTGACCCCTCCCACACTTTAGCAACATAACATTCTCCCCAGCAACACTCCTTGCCCAATCACAGCATGTGGCCAATTTGCCCAACAACAGTGGGGTGGCCTTTTTGGCCCCCACCGCAACACGTACTCACTATTATGGAGAACACGCTTTATGCAATGAGATGGGGTCAATGATCTCTCTCAATGAATCAATAGAATCATAGAATTGTATAATAGCAAGATACCTTGAGGGTCATCTAGTCCAACCATCTGCAGTGCAAGAATCTCAACTAAAGCATGACAGATAGCCATTCAACTTCTGCTTCCAAACCCCCAGTGCAGAAGAATCCCCCACTGTCTGAGGGAGTCCATTCAACTGCTTAGTCGGAATCTCCATTCTTGTCACTTGAAGTCATGTGCTCAGGTCCTACCATCTGGAGCAGGAGAAAGCAAACTTCTTCCATCTTACATTTGACAGCCCTTAGATATTTGAAGACACCAAGATACTGGGAAATTTTGGAAAAGGAAGGGGACAAACTGAGATTGCAGAGTTTTGAGAAATTAAAAGGGAAGGTGAGAGACTGGTTGCACTATCATCAAATAAATGAAGCGTTTAAACTGGACAGTAAAATTGGCTTCCAGGTGGAAAAATCAAAATTGGAGACAGAACTGTTAGAATCCAGTACTAAGAATTTGTCAAAAATGTACAATTTGCTGCTGAAATGGAATACACAAGATGAAACGGTTAAATCGGCCATGATTAAATGGGCTCAGGACATTGGTCATAATATTTTGTTTGCTGATTGGGAAAAGTTGTGGACCACCGGGATGAAATTTACGGCATGTAATGCCTTAAGAGAAAACATTATGAAAATGATATATAGGTGGTACATAACCCCAGTCAAGCTTGCAAAGATTTACCATTTGCCTGACAATAAATGTTGGAAATGTAAAGAAACTGAAGGTACATTTTTTCATCTTTGGTGGACTTGCCCGAAGATTAAGGTATTCTGGGAAATGATCTATAATGAACTTAAAAAGGTATTTAAATATACTTTCCCCAAGAAACCAGAGGCCTTTCTCTTGGGTATTGTCGGCCAAGGGGTGTTAAAGACGGATATAACTTTCTTTATGTATGCTACAACAGCAGCTAGAATACTCATTGCGAAGTACTGGAAGACGCAAGAGCTACCCACACTGGAAGAATGGCAGATGAAGGTGATAGACTACATGGGCTTGGCAGAAATGACGAGCAGAATCCGAAACCAGGGAAGAGAAGCAGCGCAAGAAGAATGGGAAAAATTTAAAGACTATTTAAAGAAATATTACAAAATTAATGAAAGTTAGAATGATGCTGGACTGGAAAGTAAATGGTTACTATTAGCTATGGTTAAGACAAGGAGAATAAGGAAGACTAGTCTAAATTTAAATTAAAATAAGGGAAGATTTGCTGAACAATCGATAAGAATTTGGAATACAGAAAAGGGAGGCATGAGGAAGTCGGGGAAGAAAGGTATAAGAAATTAGGATATGAAATGATACATGTTTTTTGTTCTGTTTTTGTCTTTGTATGTTTATGTATGTTGTGTTTATATGGAAAAAATAAAAATATTATAAAAAAATAAAATAAAATAGATATTTGAAGACAAGGCGTCAACTTGTGAGGGCAATGGGGGGCCAACTTTGTGCACGTGATGTCACACACATCTGATGTCAGGACCTCAAGAGGAGCCAGGAGAGGAGCCAGACACAGCGGCACCATGGATTCAGTGGCTGGCAGTTCCTCATCTGCTTTCTCCTGCTACTGCCACCAGCAGGAGGGTGCTTCAACTCTCCTTCTCCTCCATGACAGGAAGAGGAGAAGAAGGAGTCAGCAGCTGAAGCTGTGCTGCACTCGCCTCCATTCTCAGCCTCCTCCATCTCTATTTTTGGGGACATGGGGGCAGCCCCCTCTCCAGAAGGGCCTGGCCCCCATGAGTTGGCACCTCTGTTTGAAGATGGCTATCATATCTTCTCTCAGTCTCTTCTTATCCAGGGTAAATATGCACAACTACCTCAACCATTCATCATCATACTTGTTTTCCAGATGCTTGATCATCTTCTGCACATGTTACGGCTTGTCAATATCCTTCTTAAATTGTGTTGCCCAGAACTGGACACAGTACTCCAGGTGTACTCCATTCTCCACTTAGATTCTGCATGAAGGATATTCAAAGTTGGAACAAAGATCCTCTGTTAATAGAGACTTGTATACAGAGTACAAATTTGAAGAACAGGGAATGCTAGAGAACACTTACTTACTTACTTACTTACTTACTTACTTACTTACTTGGAAAGCACATGGAAAGGTACCAGGTGGTATATAACTCCTAGCAAACTATCCAAAATGTATAAAATGAGATCTAATACATGCTGGAGGTGTAAACAGACACAATGGACACTGTTTCATATGTGGTGGGGTTGCAAAAAAGTTAAGAATTTTTGGAATATTATATACAGTACGAGGAATTGAAAAAAATGTTTAAGCAAACTTTCATAAAGAAACCAGAAGACTTCCTCTTAGGCATTTTAGTTTCAGATATTCCAAATGAAAAAAGAGAATATTCTTATATGCTACAACAGCAGCAAGAATATTAATTGCCAGAATTTGGAAAGGAGAATTAGTACCAACAAAAGAGGAATGGCAGGATAAATTATTTGAATATCTCGAAATGGCAAAAATGATAGAGACAATTAGGAGACAGCCAAACCAAAAGTTCCAAAAGGAGTGGGAAATTTATAAAGAATATTTTAAAAAACAATGCCCTCAAGTTAAAACCTGGACATGCTTTGATTAATTTTCCCAAAACACAATATGGATTATAAGTATAGTATTCAGATAACAGAAGAAATGGTGATATGATTAAAGAAGCAGTTTATTAAACAGTTAAGACAGACCCGCTTTGAGGAGGACGGAAGTCTATTGGGGAAGATAAGGAACTGGGAATGAAGAATATGGTGGCGTAAGTTCTTTTGTAAGAACATATGGATTTATGTATGTATGTATGTATGTATTCTTGTTATTATTTTATCATTTTTGTTAATATCTTGTGTGTAAGAAAACTACTAAAAAGCATATTTAAAAAAAAACAAAGGTACCAGATTTCCCCAAAAATTATTTATTTATTTCATCTTTTCAAGAGCTCTGAGTTAAACAGTACATTCGTACATGCTCTGCAAGAATAGTGTTTCCAATTATTGTTTCTGTGTCTAATTAGGTGACCAGTCTGGAAGCACAGAGTAGGACACTGATGGACTATTCTTTGGGGTGCTGTAGGGACGTTCACCCTCAAAATGCCTCTTTTTAGAACTCTGAGCTTACGTCCAAAGTGACACAATAGGCAGGTTGGCACCATAGTTAACAGAATTTTGTTCTCTCTGGAAGACGACTGCCCTGACTATTCAATTTCAGCAAATTCATTCCTTGTTAATTTGTAGCTTCTGAGGAAGGTAGCTCACCTCTCAGATTCTCAAAGGCAAAGCCCTCCCCCCTTCTTGAGATAGCCACCAATAGCTTTCAGCAGTTTAAGCAGAGCTATCATCCATTCAAACATTCACTCATTGATTCAGCTTATGATTGATTACATTACAAATAGTAATACTATATGGATAATAGAAGAATGAGAGTAATGAATATATGTGTATATCAGACTTACTGTATAAAATAATATCTGACTTATTATGGTGAGTGACAAGAAGCAGGCAAGTTTGACGGAAATGGATGAGAGAAGAGGTGAAACTGCATGAGAAGTGAAGTCCCTTAACCAGAAATAGACACTGATGAGGGAAAAGAGGACAAGAAGCCAAAACTGAGACAAAAGGTAAGTCAACAAGCTATCAACACTCCTTCAAGGTCAGTGGAGTGTAAGCCAAGCACTTGCTTCACTATTTCTATTGTTCCATTTAAAGGAAGTTCATCTGCATTCCTAACATGAAGACACAAGGCAGATTTGGGGAGTCACCTTAGTGAATACACTAATCCAGAGGTTTTGTACCTTTTTGAGTCCATGGCTCCCCTGACCAACTACATTCTTTCTATGGCTCCCCTGTGGGGAAATGTGCTCTGAGCCTCAAAATCGCAGTTATCTCACCTCTTGCCTGCAGCTCCTCACCTCTTCTCAGACACCCTCCCTTGTGGAATGTTCCCTCAACCTCCTCTCCTCTCTCCTTGGGAGTCCTCTGGGCAGCTGCTGCCACCACCCCTGGTCTCTGAGTTGCCCCAAAGAGAGGTGCCTCCTCACGCCGCCACCCCCAGGATACTGGGAAGAGGATGCTTATCAGAACTACAGAGACTGGCCAAAGGTGAACGTGAAACCAGCACCTTACTCACCTTGGGAGGCAGCAGGAGCAGCAGCAGGTGCCGCCAGGCCTGCATAGTGGAAAGGCTCCCCTTCGGTGCCGGACACTCAGCTCCCAGGTAGGCATTGCACACAGCAAGCACAAGAAAGGCCAGTGCGGTGCTTGCCTGCCTGCCCTCCCACTTGTCCATCCATTCCCAACAGCTGGTGAACTAGCTGGCTGGGCTCCCTCACCCACTTGCTTGCTTACCCTGAGGCCACTTCAGCTCCTGGCAACCAGCAGCCCCTGGCCAGCCCCAGAGATGTTATTCACCTGGGGAGCTTGTAGTCAGGGCTGCTGCAACAAACAGCCACACATGCAGAGGCAGAGATGTGAAAGGGCATCAGATGGAAAGGGTCAAAGGAAAGGGTCAGAGGCCAGTGTTGCCCACGGCACCCAGACCATGATTCAAGGCACCCCAGGGTGCCACAGCACACTGGTTGAAAACCATTGCAGTAATCTGTCCAGGGGTGACCAAGTAATGTATTTTCTAGAGTTTTGATATTCTCTAGACCAGTAGTCCCCACCCTTTTTTCCACATGGACAACATAAGAATTACAGAGGGTCTTGTTGGACTGCTTCATGATTTTCTGCTTGTTGTAGCTATTGTAATGCGCTATACTAGATTCTGTATTATTTTAATGGCGTTTTTACAGTTTTGTCACAGACCACCTGAATGAAGCTCATGGGGCTCTGGTGAAGCTGCATAGTAAGCTGTTTCCATCTTATGCTGAAGACTCTTTATCCAGGCATTTGATACTTGAAATACATATTTTCAGAATCCACCTGATTTGTGTGACTGTAGTTTGTTTTAAACTGCTTTTAATATTGTATTTTTCAATTGCTGTGATCCATCCTGGGACCTTATGGTGAAGGGCAGGTAATAATTTGAAATAGTAGCTGTACTAGTAATAATAGGAATAATAAAAAATGTTAAATACCCACAGTCATTCTTACTTTCTCTTGCAGTGTAAGTGAAACTTAAACAACACCAAACCTTTTTTTTTTTTTTTAAGTCCCTGCTGTTTAGATAAAGGGGAGCTGGAGGCTCCAGCATTGACATTGCTGATTATTTTCTATCACATCTTTCCTGTGTGGCACTATTCATGGGCTTCTCTCACAGAAAACTCAGCCCATTGTAGCTGATGATTAAAAAGCATATCTCTATGGTCCCAGTCCCAAGGCAGCTTCCTCAGATGGCAAATTCTGGGGGGTTGGCAATAGAATGTGTCCTATGTGGTCTGTCCTGCAGCCCCTAAGCTAGCTGGCTGTCCTAGGATGCAGTGGGGACTTTGTTCCATCATTGGTGCTGAAGTAAGATTCAACTACCAGTCTAGTCAGATTTTGTGCACAGAATGGGGAATATACCATCTTGTCCTTTGCCTCAGGCAGCAAAATGGCTTGGGCTCCTCCAATTATTCATTCACCACTCTCTCACAATATTTAGATGCCTTTGGAAACTTTATTATTTATTTATTTTAAAGCTCGCAAGCCTCTCTAGACATATACTTCAGTTATCTATACTTGTTTTTTTAAAAAAAGTTTTCCTGTTTTTAATCTGTGTTTTATTGATTATTATGTTATGTATGCTTGTTTTTTAAAATCAGTTTTGCTGCTTTTATCTGATTTACTGATAAGCTTATTGTGCATACCAGTTAGAGAGTTTTCTCATTAAGGGATCTATAAATCTTGCTAAAGAAATAATACTTTATATTGGCTGTTATGATTTATCTCACATAGCCTGATACCACCTCAGAGGCGCAGCAAAGTCTTGAACTCATCTCCCAACAAGACTAGAGTCTATGTTGTAAATTTTGTACTTTGCGGTTTATCCTCAAAATGCTTCACAATCTAAATATCCTCTTTTTCTTTACATTTTAAAGAAAGTATTGATGGAAGTATGAATAATTTGATGCTGGAAGGAAAAATAATTATGAACAGACTACTTGAACCTTTTGCTGCTATTGCTCTTGATCTGGTAATGAATTCTAGATTATTATCTGTTCATTAAGGTCGCCAAGAAAAGTACGGACGGAATTTCATCATAACAGCTGGATAGCTTAGAGTGGGTTATTTTCAAGTGCAGCTACATTGTGAATAGTTCGTTAGCAAAGCATTATTAGTGCACAGACAAGACACACTTATTAACAACAAATATGCAAAGAATAGCTGAAAATGTAAATGGTATTTCTTAAGGGAATTCCAAAGTGGTTGTGCTAAAAACTTACTTAATATATTAGTGTATTTTTATTATTTTTCTACAGCTTACTAATTCATGTTTTGCATCAGATTTATCAGTATAGAATGCTTGGCTCCAGCCTACTGCTTTGTATATATGTGAATTGCATTACTTTTTTAAAAAATGCTGGTAAATCTCATAAATTTCCATTACAGCTGTCATTCAAAAAAAAGAGAACTGAACCAACACAAAATAGTGTCTTAATCCTGAAAACATCAACAGGCCTGTTGCCCACGGGTGTCCATTTTGCTTTGAACAGGGCTGCCTTCAGATATCCTCTGAATGTCAAGTTGTTGTTTATCTCTTTGACATCTAATGGGAGGGCGTTCCACAGGGCGGGCACCACTACCGAGAAGGCCCTCTGTCTGGTTCCCTGTAGCTTTGCTTCTCACAGTGAGGGAACTGCCAGAAGGCCCTCGGCGCTGGACCTCAGCGTCTGGGCAGAACGATGGGGGTGGAGACACTCCTTCAGGTATACTGGGCCGAGGCCATATAGGGCTTTAAAGGTCAACGCCAACACTTTGAATTGTGCTCGGAAACATACTGGGAGCCTACTCTGAAGTTATTAGTTTGCCTCTGGACATGGACTAGAATGAATTTCCAAGATACTGGATATATAAGATGATTTAGAGAACAATCCCAGACTCACAATACCATATGCTGGGGCCAGAGATATGCCACATCCATGCTAGAGGAACATCAAATGTGTGGTACATGGAGCAGGAGTGGGGAAACACACAAGCAAAAACAACAATGATGGCAAAAAACCACACAGACATGGAGGGAGCCAATTCACACAGGATGAGTGACATGGACCCAACACAGAAGAAACACACAAAAGAACCACAAAGACTAGAAAGTGGCACCAGCCACAACCAAGGAAACCTGAGTTGGTTCAGATTCACACACACATACACACACACCCAGTGGACAAAACATATTTACCATGCCTCCACTCTCCATGGAAAACATACAGAAGCAAGCAAAGTAGTAGAAACAAGTAGGGGAATCCCATAGCAAGCTTTGCTAAAGCATCCCATCTCCCGATGGCTGACCAGAACCCACTTCATCCACAAATTATTTTACCTCTCCCACAGTAGCTTGCTCATGTCCACAGAATGGAAGATGTCAGGATCCCTAGGAATGTACTTTATGGGAAGTTGGCTTCTGTCACCAGGCCCTTTAGCAGACCTAGTCTGCATTACAAAGATGTTTGCAAATGAGACTGGAAGGATGGCAACATCAAGCCTGCCATGCAGGAATCCCTTGCAGATGACCACCGTGCCTAGAGACAGCCGGTCATTTCATATGTCCACAGTAGTGACCAAAGGAGGAATTACCACAGGGAAGAGTGCAGAGAGAAGAAATGTCATGGCACACCTACATCAGCACAACCGGACACCTTCAGAGCCAGTGTGGTATAATGGTTAAGAGCGGTGGACTTGTAATCTGGTGAACTGGGTTCGCGTCCCCGGTCCTCCACATGCAGCTGCTGGGTGACCTTGGGCTAGTCATACTTCTTTGAAGTCTCTCAGCCTCACTCACCTCACAGAGTGTTTGTTGTGGGGAAGGAAGGGAAAGGAGAATGTTAGCCGCTTTGAGACTCCTTAGGGTAGTGATGAAGCAGGATATCAAATCCAAACTACTACTCCTCCTCCTCCTCCTCGTCTTCTTCTTCTTCTTCTTCTTCTTCTTCTTCTTCTTCTTCTTCTTCTTCTTCTTCTTCTTCTTCTTCATCTGTCCCACCTGTAGCAAAACATCTCTCTTCTGTATCGGTCTCTAGAGCCACCAAAGGTGCACTCTTCTATTCTCTCCCAGAAAAGACAAATGCCAAGAACTGCCTATCATGGATAAAAAAACAAACATCTGGGCAGCAGAAAAAAGGCGAGTGGGAATGGAATTGAGGGTAAGGTGTGCTAGCTGGCTGGCTTTCTTTATTTTGGATCCAACTCTCTGTTGGTCCAACATGGCTTTAGAGTAGAATCCTCATTTCTGTAAGAGAAGGACTAAAAGATAGTCTCACAAATGCTTAAAGGCCAATGGTTGGATAAATTCAAGGGGTTTTTCCTGCTTAAAAAATGAAAAAAGAAAAGAAAGTGAGTGTTTTTTTAAGTTAAATGTTATGGTTACTTTCTCCTATAGCAACACAGGTTGAAGATCAATTGCTTTGTTTTGATCCAAGCAGAGTCATGAATTTTGCATATGAGCTTGAACACCCATTTACATTTTACAGTAATAGTCACTCATTGTGGCCTCTCATCATGGCTGCAGCCTACAATGGTTGTGATTGAACCTCACCATTGGAGGCAGTGTGTCTCTAAATGCCAGTTCCCTGATCCAGCAGGTTCATCTTACGTTCTTCGAATCCAAATTTTAAAGAATATATTTCCACACAATTTGGAGCAAAGTGTATATATTCTAGGGCAAAATGCAAGAACGCAGTAAAATACAGTTGCACGCATTATGGAATTTTAAATTACAAAACAAAAACAAGTTCTCTCCAACAGTATTAAAAGTTTTGAAGAGATAACATTTATGAAAATAAGTGAAGGTCTCCGTATCAATGGGATAAATCAATCATTTATTCTGCTCTAATTGAAGCACTTGGAGAATGGGTTGGAGAGATTAAACTTTCTTGAAGTAATAATCCTCGGTAAGAGGCAAATAACTACATTTTCTGCAATACACACAGTAGATGATACAATAGTCTCTGCACATTGTTGAAGAATTATCCTAAGCTCGTACTTCAGATAATGCAATTTTACCTAGCATCTTTTATGCAAACCCTTAATAAGCCCTTCAAGTTTGTACTCTGACCTTTCTTCATGTTTTTCCACAGTGACTTCTTTTGTTTCATTCCATTTCTGGAACAGTGATCCAAATGAGATAGCAATTTGTCCATAATTTTAGGCTTAGTAATAAGATACTCCATTTATTTGAGTTGGAAGAGATCTAGTTTGCCTTCTGATTATTCCATCACATGCATTTTTAAGGGTATTTGGTTCTGCTGAATAACTTGATTCTCCAGGATATTTCTTTTACAATTAAATGGTGCAAAAGTACATAACTAACATTCTATTGTAGCCCCTCACTATTATTTCTGTCCTTTTCAAGTCATGCCGTCCGCTCATCATTTGTTATGTTTTTAAACATTTGTTCAGCTCATTATGAAGACCAGGGGGATGAAGCAATTGCATTGCATTCTTTTTTCCTGTGGGGAAAAAAAGACATTAATAAGTAAAAGTTTGATGGACTGAAGTTCATTTTGCTACAAAAAGACAGAAACTCAAAGCCAAAAGGGTCTGTAATTTTGCATATAGTTATGCAAATATTCCGTGCTGACAGAGTCCCAATCCTCACATTGCAGTTTTTATGTGATTACTGACAAAAATGTCATGGTTCTGGGGAGAGGAATACCACATTTGCAGTGTGTGAATCAGAGTGTCAAGGAAGGATCATATAATTCATCTCTATTATAGTGATGCACCTCTTTGGCTTCCACTGACACTAGCACAGCTCATGATATGGCTAAGATGTAACACTCTCTAACTATAAGCTCCCACTATCTCATTAGGTTCTCTGCAGATAAATTGCCCACCAAATCCTTTTGGTTCTCCAACCACTAAGAAATAACTATGATTAAAGCGGTATACTAGTTGTTGAAATGAAATAAATGAATAAACCCTAGTTGTGACGATGTGCCACAATGTTACAGTGAATATCCTGTTTTTCACTTCTCTGTTTTCATTCTAATCAGGAAAGGAACTCCCCACAGTCCAGCTCTCTCATTTCTTTGTTCCTTGCATAACCCTCTGAATTTGGAACAACTAGTGTTTTGCATGTCAACTGTCCCGCTTCCTGGTTTTTGTCAGCCACTCTCTAGCTAAGCTGTTTCTCTGAGACTCTGTCTTCATATTTCTACACTAGGCACTTCTCCACTTTTCTAGCCTCTATTATTACCTTCATATGGCAGCTGAACTAAGTATGGTCCAGGCAACATGGGGTTAGTAGCTTTTATATTGTGTAAATACTGCATTAATCATTTTACTCTTCTATGCTTTTGTATCAGCAGAAGCCTTTTTATTCCTTAAGTCACTTTTTTGGCAGATTAATTATAACAACACTGTGATCGTTGCTAATTCCCTGGAGCAAGCATTCACATTGGCATTTATGGGTCATTTAAATTAAAATTACCCAATGCAAGCGAAGTAATTAAGTCTATTGCAATAAGGCCTGTGGTGTGTAATCAGCACCACTAGAGATCCCAAGAAGAATACTCCAGATTCCATGGATATGTGTGAAAGATATGAATTCACAGGGACAAAAGCAGTTCCGGCAACAATAGGCGCCCAATTCCTCCCTCCAGAAAACCTGCCAAAATTACTCTGGAAGACAGGAGCAATTGACATCATTGCTGTAGAGCTGTACCTTGGGACAAGGGAAAGAAAGAGTTAATGGCAGGAACAGGAGAAATATCTGCTTTCTGAAAGAACCCAGAGAAATGAATATGCTCACCTGAGAATTGTGTGTTCCCTGGTGTTCCACACTATAGATAGATGGAAGCTACAGGGTCAAATCCCATAAAACACTCTTCCTTTAATTATTATTATAATTTACATAATTAACATTTTGCCATGAATACTACAGGGTACAAACCATTTCTTGAGTTGATGGTGTTAACAAAAATATTTGCTATAACCTGGATTGTTGCTTAGAAACTGCCCTAATATTGGGATAACACAATAGGAATGTTGTCTTCCCTTCGTTGAGCAATAGTTGCACATGTACATTTACCAAAATAAAACTAAAAAAATAAAATATATTCCTTTGTGTTTCCACAAAATAAAGAAGTCATCAAGCACTCCTTAGAGATTGGTGGGGGCATGTTAAGTTCTGGCCCACACCTGGCAAACAATATTTTATTTTATTTAGTTATATACAGAATATGTATATAGTGTTACCCAAGGCCATCATAAAAATTCATAAAATAACTAAAATATTAATGTAAAACATCAACAGGAAAACAGTTTTTACTTTAAAAAACAAGAGAAGCGAACTCAACTTAATGAGGAACTATTTCTTTATTTTAAAGCTCTCTGGAGGATCTAGACCTAAAAAACATAAACTGGTGCATTCAAAATAGCAAAATACTTATCTTAGGCTTTTTTTCAGATGCAGATCAATCCTGCATCCTTGTGATGACTGCTGCTTAAAAGCAGTGTGCATATTAGCAAATTGAAATGCATAACCACTTGGTCTCAGGGGTGCTGGCAGGAAGCATTCTGCCATAAAATATTATTGCTGAATAATGTAGTATGACCCAGTAGTAAGAGGAGTAGGATGGCAACAACCATTTAAAGCCTTATTATTATCATTCAGTTCTTCGTAGGAAAAAAACTCAGAGAAGTTTATACATTATAAGAGCGAAATATAATAAAAACATCAAGTTGACCAATACACTTAAAAGCGGCCAATATAGTCAATAGGTAGAAAGGACAAGAGGAGCAAATCCTGGCTTGTCTGCTCATGGTTTGTCTGGAGAAAGCAAAACCATAAGCCCTGGCTTAGTTCAGCGGAGCAGAGCTACCACAGGGGGAGCAAAGTGGCCATTGCCTCCTCAATCTTGGAAACCACATGTTTGTGTTAAGCCATGGTTTATCTTAGTGCAACACACAAACTGGGCCCATGACTTGGCTACTGTAATTCATGAAAGAAGAAGAAGAAGAAGAAGAAGAAGAAGAAGAAGAAGAAGAAGAAGAAGAAGAAGAACAGCTACTTAAATGCTAGATTGTGTGGATGATATACCCTACAATGTGGAGAGGAAATGTACATATCTGAAGCTCAGTTCTGGCTATCCTGTGTAGGGTAGTTTTGTGTGTGTGTGGTTATGAAGTTCTCTGGGGCTGCCTCATTTGTTTCCTGTTCCCACTCAGGTTAAAAGAAATGGACAGATTGTAAAGGTCTGCCAAGAAAAGGAAAACCAGCCAACAAACAAAAAACAGGGACAATGAAACATGAAATGAGATCATGAGAAGTGCAATGTCCAGACACAAGCAGAAGGGACCTTTGCGAATTTTATGCTTTTCATAGATCAGATTTTTTTGGAGCAAAAGGGGAGAATGAGGCCCTCAGGTGCAGAAATGAAGGCAGGTGTTTCCTCAACAGGGAGCAAGCAACTACCTCCAGAATTACCCCGTCTGTATAACCGTATGATGAAATGCTGGCAAACTTCATATAGGGAATAACAACAAATGTGCTAGCTTGAGGATGAATTAGAATAGGTCAAATAGATGGTCCATGGAGCCCAAATGAAAACTGACAGTCTTTTGTTTCATTGAATTGGAAAGCCGTCAGTTTGTTCCCATGCTACTTGTTATAGCCAGAAGACAGCCAGACAAGATGTGGTAGTGGATAATTTTCAAACATATATAAACGCAGGCTGTTAGAAGTACAACATCTATAGTACTTCTCGCCTTGACATCATCTTGCAAAATGTGACCACTGTATCAAATTCAGTTTAAGAGCCTGGGTTGTAGCAGGGGAGCTCTGAAAAATAAGGAGATAATGAAAAGGTTGGCAGTTATGTTTTAATACCCAGACATTTTTCAGATTCGTTCAGAATAAAAGGGGGAGGAAGCCTTCTCAGCAGCGGAAAGCACAATGCCAACTTTATCCATGTTAAAGGTCTTGGCAAACTTGATATCTGGTTACAAATCAGTCAGGGTAGTTTTATAAGCTACTTGAAGCATGCTAATGCCACAGAAACAGTCTTGTTCATGATTAATCCAATTAGTGCAATGTTCATTATGTATTTGCTCACTGCCATTTGTGATATTCTCGCCAGTTTTTAATCACCTCTTTGCCTAACTTTCCCTGAAATGATGCTGAACAAACAATACTCATTCATATCTAATGAGTCTAATTAATAGAGCTGTAATGACAAAACATTAGATGTATGGATACTCTCATTGTTCATATTGTAAAAGCCTCTAAATTAGCAAACCTGAGGATAGCAGAGGAATGAAATGGATAAGAGGTGATAAATATGACATACACAAAGGAATATGGTAAAGGGGTAAATTATGGGGGTGCTACAGGCTGAAGCTCTCAGGAAAATTAATTATGGGGATTGCTTTGACAATTGTGTATGTTGATTCATTTTTCTAAATGGCCTGGTTTACACACAACAGCAAGCCATAGTTAACTTTATTAAACCAAGTTTAACCCTGTCTAGCAGCTTAACTATTGTTTGTTTGCTACCAATGAACTGTAACCTGTTAAACTTGATTTAACAATGACCTGATATGGCATGGAAACCAAACACCTTTTCTTGAGCATAGGTTGTTTTTGTTGTTTTGGCCACCCCACCCCACCCCCCAGACACTCACTAAACTATAATGGCACAAGGTAAGTGCAGCTGGAAAAACAAGCCGTTGTTTGATTGCGGCCAGCATGACTAAACTGCTTCTGGTGAACCAGAGCAGTGCATGGAAACGCCGTTTACCTTCCCGCAGGAGCGGTAGCTATTTATCTACTTGCACTTGACGTGCTTTTGAACTGCTAGGTTGGCAGGAGCAGGGACCGAGCAACGGAAACTCATCCCGTTGTGGGGATTTGAACTGCTGACCTTCTGATCGGCAAGCCCTAGGCTCTGTGGTTTAGACCACAGCGCCACCCACATCCCTTATATATAGTATAGTAGTAGTATTTTGATATATTTTATTGTAAATACGTATTTTGGTCAATGCTGTTCTTCAATATTATATCACTGTATGCCATCATCATCATCATTTTTCTGTAGTTGATATGACCATGATGGTCAAAACAACAACAAACACATCCATTCTGTTAAGCAACAACATGTGATTGATTCGATGCTAGCAGGTAGATATAGAACTTAACCACAACAAATCAAAGATTTTCATTAGCATTTTAAGTATTGTTGAAAATCACACTCCTTTACTGATGATTCTTCAGCACTTCTTGCAAAAAATGTTGTGTTTATTCATTGAAATTGGTTTCAGGTTCAACTGCCTTTACATGACACCATCACACAGCCATATCTGATTTGCTGCATGGAATTGTGAAGCCATTCTATTCATTGCAGGATCTTTGATTGAGTGGGTTCACCTATGTGACAAGTCCAGAATGCATTGCTCTCATCCCCAGTGACATTTTCATGTAGTTAATTCTGCTTGCCTACTGTAGTGTTGTAACATCATCCCTTAAGTATGTCATCCCTTATTGTATGATTGAGCCACAACAGAGAAAGAAACAGTGGGGTTTTGTTTTGTTTTGTTCCCATTCTTGGTTTAATTATGTATTTTGTGGTTTTATGTTGTATTCTTATGTTGTTAACCATCCTAAGATCTACGGATGAAGTGCAGTAAAATGAATGAATGAATGAATGAATGAATGAAATGGTGCCAAAGCTAAGGGGGGGGGGGAAAGGGCACCAAACAGCATCATAAGAAGATGGTTTTGTTTTCCAGGAAAAAAATGTCTACCCAACGAAAATAAACATTTTCTGTTGCAAATTGAAAGAGGGGGACAGTCAGGGCTAGGTGGATACAAGATCAGGGTTGAAAGTAATATTTGTGCATTAAGCTTGAATGAAAAGGTGGAACCTACAGTTGATAAACTGCCCCCTGTACCACCATGGTGCAATAGAATGGTGTACCTTTAAGAATGAAGGCTAAGAGACTCTCCCTTGCCCCCTCTTCTGTTGTTTTGCCTTTCAGCTAAGAATTCTGAAGCAGAGAGTGAGGGTCATAATGATATCTGAATGAAATGTATCCCTATAAGTCAGCGCTATAAATGCACTCTGTGAAAAGAAACATTCCTCTGTAACACATTTTATTTCTCTGTATCCACATTTGAAATACATTATCCCCTTGGGGTTCTTAACACCTGTATTAGGTCTAAGGTTTACTTTAAAGTAAATGGAAAATGTGATAGGTGTGATCATATAAAAAAGTCTTGCGGAGACACACAGCCTATATATATAACAAGTGTGCTTTATTGCTTCGCATTACTTCAATATATTTGGTAAAAAGGAATCCTTTGGAATTTTATGATACACATAATGTTCAGGAAAGGTTCGAGTAGACAATATCTGTACTTCACAGAACTATTTGATAAATAAAAAAGTGTATTTCCCTCCATGTTTCTCCGGTAATTGGACATCAGTGTACATAATATTTCAGAGATTCCAAATGCTTTTTCAGTGTGTCTTCCACAATAGGCAGTGCTGTAGCGTGTGTCTTTCCCATGCTACTGCAACAATGGCAGAATGGCTCCAGGCCACATAGGAGAAGCAGGCAGCGGCATACCCACCCAATAGGACAATGCTGATATGGAAAAAGCCATGTTGTGACTCTTCCAATGTGACCTAGAACATTCAAAATGATATTGTGCTGGGGAAGGAACGCTGTTAATGTCATCTCAGGCAAGCCCAACACATTTAACATACCCACTGCAGAGAAATAGGAGCATTGCCCAAAACACACAGAAAAGACCAGGATCTGCTTGCCATTTAAGAAGATGAGTCATGCTTAAAATTAAACTGGTGTAGCTGCTATTTCCCAAGACACAAAAGAAATTGTAGTGCAGATAGTCCCGTTTTGATCACCACTCTTTCATGCCCAGCCTTAACAGGTTCTTTTATTTGATTGATAATTACTGCCCTCTGTAGATAGGCAACATGAATGACAGGAGAACAGTGGAAACAATATTTAACCTGATGTGATGGTGATGCAGAATAGTGCATTGCAAGCCACACATTAATGCCATGATCCTTCCGCATCTTGTACACTTCCTTCTGGCTTCTCCTGCAGCCAAGCTGGTGCCAAATTTATTGCTCTGCTTTGTACCACATCAGTGAGGCTGAGAGGAGGGTCTTGTCATTTGGGCAGCCCAGGACTTCCATACACACTGCCCAGGCTTGTGCCCTGGGAAGGTTACTTTGGGGCTGTTAATGCAACAAAAGCAATGTGGGAGGCAGCAGTTATCTCTACAGCTGCACAGGTGTTATGATTTTCCAGCAGTCTGACTTCGCCCCCAGAAGCTTACTACATTGTTTCTCGAGACAGAAAAGTGCCAACAACTGGATCCTACACCACTTTCCTGGGAGCAAATTCTATTCAACTCACTGGGATTCATATCTGAGAAGACATATATAGGCTTGCACTGTCAATGTCCAAAATTATACAGCACACATTAAAAATAAATTATCTCTTCCACATATAGTAACACAGTAATATATTTCTGTACCATAACATGGGGCACTACACTGCATTTAAGCCCACAGTTATATAATGTTGATTTCTCGCCATTTGATGTGTTAGATGCTTCCACCACAAGTGTCTTTAGGGACATTTCATTATATCCAAGCATGTCAATGCGTCTAGTTTTGTTTCCTTTCTATATGATGAGAGAGGATAAGGAAAGTACATTTCAGTAATACTGGTAGAGCCTTCTGAATTTATTCTAGCACTACAGAGGATTTATTATTTCCTTAAATTGAATCCTAATGAAATTATACATACATGGGGTGGGGGAGGGGAGGGAAACCAACAATTAATATACAAAGTTAAATATTCCTCTGGTTAATTTGCATATTGAGAACAAAATGTTCAAAAGAAGTCAAAACGCCTGCAGCTATCCAAACCTTCTCTTTCTATTTACAGAATCTTTTTGACCGAACTCTCTCTATGCTAATTTCCTTACCATTCCAGACAAAAGGGGCACAATTATGGTTGAAAATAAATTCCTTTCCAATCACTTTAAAAATGCCGCATGAATGTGAAATAGGATTATAATTAAACATTCCATAGGGCATTGCCATTAGTTGCTGTCTGTCTGACACTGTTTGGGCTTTTACGTCTACACAGAAAGTTACACACACACAAACACCAGTTCACCATTTCAATTATTATGGCACCCAAGGCCATGTATGTTGGACAATATTAAGAGAAAATTAAGGTGAATCTTTGCCCAAAGACGTTAGCATTAAAGCTCTCTCTTTCATAAGGCATTGAGCTTCTTTCTCCTCAGTCCTCTCATCATTTAATTGAGGTCATGTTGTACATGATACCTGTCCTACTTCTGTTCTGCCAGACCAAATCTATCTCACAACCCATGGATGGTGGCCCTTCCACCTGGGCCTGCAAAAAGAGAGGAGTGTCAAGCAGTTGGCTGGCCACAGTGAACAGTTGGTGTGTTGCATTTGGCTTGGCAGGTAACACCTGTACAGGTGAATTGTGTTTAAAAGGTAGAATTGATACATCTACGACCTGAACCACCAACTCTTTAAAATCAAGCCTGCACACACAAAAAAAGAAAAAGAAAGAAGGGCTGGCAAGGCTTCGATCTCCAGGCAGGCAGCTACATAAAACAAAAGTTTTAGTGCACAATTTGGGTTTTGCACCTTTGGTACTAGGGATTTTTCTAAATAAAAAATACCACCAAATCAGAGTAAGTAGTTTGAGGAATTATTTAAGAAAAGCACTTAGTCAGCAAATGATTAAGTCTCCACTCCTTGTGGTTCTCCAAGCGGCATTCTCTTACTTCTTCCCAACAGAAGAGACATATTTCTATGTAATGTGTAGTTAAATATCTGAAAATGCTTTTTTTGAAGGAACAAATGCATCATAATGAGTCTAGGTAAATAATAATCATTACTAAATACACTACTGGAATATGCAACATTATTGCACAGATTTGTGAAAGAGTTGTATCTCTAGCTTCCTTTGATAAATGCCACTGAAATGTGTCGATAATGTCATTATTAGCAGCGTCTTTTCTTACACAGTCTGTTTTGATCCTCCTGATTTGTTTGCTTGAATCTTTGATGTATTTTCACTCATCTCATCCAGTGCCAACAAGGCCATGGTGCATGTTCTCTGACCGCAAAAGTCGGCTCCCCAACAGAGCCTGCCCTGGGTGAGTGAAAGGACTGCAGAGGAGTGGGATGTTGAACTAACCAATCCACACAGCTGTGGCAAGGGACAAAACACTTTGCTTAACAACAGCAACTGCCACATTTACTACTGTCTTGGATGCTCTTGTGCTTTGCATGCTGCCCTGAAATCTGATATGATCAACTGTGGTCTATGTTTATAATAAACAAACAGTCATTATGATGGTACTGCTAGTTGAGTATATAGGGAGTCGTGTGCTTTGTGTTGCTATTTGTTTTGCTTTGTTTTCCTGATTTCTCTAGATTGCTTCTGAGGAAGTGTCATGGGTTAATGAGTAGCGATGTTTCAGCTTCTGCTTTTTTTAAAGAGCTTTATGTATTCTCTTATTTTATTTATTGTGTTAAAAATAAATTCCCTCAGTTGGATATTGCTCTCAGTCTAACTTTGCCTAGCCTTGCAGTCCTAAGCATATTTACTTTGAAGAAAAGCCCACTGTTTTCAATGGAACATGAAAATTAATTGAAACCTAACCCAAAAGTGGGAAGCTGCAGAATGAAAAAAAAAATTCGGTGGAGGGAATAATGTGGGTGGGTGTGTAGGCAAGCTTACCAATAATGTGGCAACATTGCCTTTTAGAATAAACTTTCTTAACACAGCTGTTCTTCCGCTGTTCACCATCCCTTTTCTCCCAGCAGTGCCTTTGAAATGATGTTACAATATGACATAACTATTCCAAGGAAGGCATGGGGTGGAGAGGGTCATTCAGTGGGCACCTCTCATTGCAGTTCTGTCATCATGTGCGCCATCAGAGCATCTGAATTAAAGTAAGAAAAAAGTGTTACCTTTTTTAAAAAGTTGCCTCACATTAAAAGTGTAGGTTTTCTTCTCTGCCCTTAGTCCCCCACCAGTTCAGAGACTGGGGGAATTGTCTCCACATGGAGCAGAAGGAGGGAGTAGAACCAGGAGATAGTTGAGTGGACGGCAGTCATTTCAGAACACAGGTAGGGGGGCATCATTTTTCAAAATGTTATCCAACATTAAAACCTCCCTCCAAGGAAGAAGGGTTTTATTCATTTAAAGCATTCTACTACCTCACAATTTTTCTTGGAACCTGAGTGTGGTGCTCACTGCTTTTTGCCCGAATGCCCACATCAAGCAACAGAGACCATTCACATATGGAAATAAATAGGAAGCTTCCTATTAGTGTTGTAGTTCAGGACTGAGTAGCTGGGACTCTCCAAGATCTCAGACAGGGAGTCTCTCCCAGCCCTACCTGTAGATGCCAGAGATTGGACCTGCAAGAGCTGCTGCCTTTGCCTCCTTCCAACACAATTTGGTCAACCTTAAAATTTCTGGATTACTTAGAATAATATGGTGCGGTGGCTTCTAACACCACCACTGCCAGCCCTCCTAGAAACTGAGGCAACAAAGGATGGGCTACTTTCACATTGTTATGGCCTCTGACATTTCTTGGGAGTAGAAGAGGGAGGTACATTGCAGTGCTTCTTATGCTACCAAGGGATACTGGAAGAGGGCCATGATTGAACATTAATTTTTCAGGCTTTTTCTCTGACATTCTCTGATTTTTTTTATTAAAAAAATGCAGGGATGTTTTCACTCAATCATGAAATATGATTATTGCTAATTGAGACATAATTGATAATTGATGCAGAAGATGACTAGGAAGTAGCCATAAAGCAGACAGTTCATTCCACAGGGAATGCAATTTTTCTTGGCAAATGTGTCTCCTTTTGAAGATTTCACATAAACATGGATCAACCTTACACGATATGTAGATTACCGATCTAGCTCTGTATTGTTCTTACTCTGAGAAGTTTCACACCACCTAGATGCTGCTCAGGCATCTGAAAGGCACTTTGAACTACGTGGAGCTTAGTCAATGTGCTGCACATGATTAAAAGGATAAGCAAAGTCATTAACAAAACTGACTAATGGACGACTGGCTTCTAAAACTCCCAACTGCCATTGTGATAAAATGAAGGCATTTACTTATTAATTTTCATGCATAGATCTTCAGTGCTTAGCATACTTTCAGTGTCATTATTCTGGAATGATGCAGGTGGGTGAGGTGTCAGCTGTGTGGTGTGCAGTTTCCTTTCTCTGCTTTTCATTTAGAAAGGTAACTTCCTTTGCATATCTCTGACCCAAATTTCAGCCACTCAATCCTGTGCACGTCTAAGATGTAAGCCTAACTCTTAGTTACTTCCAAGTTGCAAATGATTTCTGCCCTAACATTATCTTTTGTGTGTTTTTACACATAAAACTTTATAGGGAGAATATTCTGGGAGGGAACAGGAGCAACCTGTATTTAAATTTTCATCTGTCCTACCATCCCCTCGCGTTAGTGTCTCTATTTTCTATTCCCCTCCACATCCCCATTACTAGCTCATCCCCATTTTGGCACTGGATCTGTACTGTCATCACTATCTGATCATTATCACAATCCTCCCCAATCAAAAATGGCCAGGAAGACAACCAATCTGATAGACACTCCAAATTCTAGAAATAGGCTGAAATCATGCAAGAGGCATGTAGGGTATATAATGTGACCAGTTTCTTGATTCTGTGCAGGTCTGGATCTGGTCAGGACCTGGATGGGAGACCAACTAGAAATCCCATTCCTTCAGAAGTTATTGGTAACTTATATGTTGATCCCTCTAGTCTGGTGATGCTCTTATTGAATGCTGGATCAGTCCATACTAAGACCATGCATATTTACAATATGATTTTGTATTGCTGAGACTTAGATGGGTGAGCTGAGTGGTCCTGACTTATCTCAGCTGGGCCCATCTGGGTGATTTGGACAGCACCAGGAGGTCAAGGAGAGCTGTTGCTATTGTCCATAGAAGCACCATCTCTTCATTTTGGGGTGGCTTTAGCCCAGTGTTGGGCCAGAGAGGAAGTCTCGGCTGCTGCTGCTCTATCAACCCCACCTCCTGTTGCCAAGTGGCATCCATGACTGAGGTTGTCTCTGGTGTAGTCTTAGACAATCCCACAACAACAGTTCTGAGTTGCATCAGCATCCACATGGTGATTTTCCTTGGGCTAGTGCAGGACTTTATGACCTCCACTGACGATTATTGATAAGATGATATATTAATTATATTTAATCCTCTACAAACCCGGGGGGGGGGGAGTGTTTAGCAAAAAATAAATAAATAGAAAAACAGCTGGTGCTTGTTTTTAAAATGCAGGGCTTGCACATAAAGAACCCAAGCAGCAGAGTTTAAATCCCATCATTAGGCAGATTTAGAGAAGCATAGGAATAGGCTTTTAAACATTCGTGTAATGTGTTCTGGCTACTTGAGGCAACTATCCCCCTTTACTCCAGCTGCAGAGAAACAGACCACACACTGAAGTAAGTTTAAAATATACTTTACTTACAGTCATGCAAGGGAAGCCTCAGACACATGTCTCAGGCAGAGAGATATTTTGAGGAATGTCTGCCTTTGTGCTTGCAGCATGAGAACACAGAGAGAGAAAGGAACAGGAAGCAAGCCTTCCTTCCTCTCAGAAGAGGGGATCACTGAGCCCACTCTAGCAATTTAGAACTCTGTGGTCCTTAACCCCTTCACATACTAACTAGCATTGTTAGGTTTGACTGCAAATCTCCCATATCAATGACAGCTATGGGGCTGTCTAAATTGCCATCAGTCCAATCTATTGGGCAGGGCATACCCTTGATGTAGTGATTACCACAAATGATGTGAGGGATGGACCAAAGGCACAGGGTGAAATGCATGGTGAAGTTTGAACTGGTAGTGGCAATTCCCCCATAAGAGTGATGGACCTGTATGGACCCTCAGAGACTGCTGGAACCTTTAAATGGAAACAGTGCAGGATAATGATAGGATCTGAAACAACTTATATGAAATATGTGTAATAACAATTCTGAAAATCCTACAAATAAAAAACAGTACGTATATGCTTTTGGAGATAACTATACAGAGCATGTGATGGTCAGCTTTCAGCAATGCTCAAGATCTTTCCTGGTACTGTAGTGACTTCCAAGAAAACTGAATGTGCCTGGGGACAAATACTTTGCTATTCTCTGTGGTTTAACAAAATAAAATGGATATTTTTTTTAAGGATATCATTTCTTCCTGTGTCATTGTCAACTGTTCTTTGACCTTGTAAAGTGCTGCTGGGTAGGACACTAATGAGCACAATATTTACATTGTTAATGAACTTAATCAGCAATGTATGCTCAGATTTAGACTAATTTATCACTGTACTGTTTCTTTTGCCTTCTGAGGTTCAAACTATTTCATTCTCTTCTATTAACGGAAGCTGGACCAGCTTTACCTACTCTACATCTTGTATTGTCTGGGACTAACAGTTCTTGAACATCAAATAAGAATTTTAATGACTTCTAACTAGAATATTAGCCAAGGTCAGTATATGCATATTATGATAATTAAGAATCCTGAAAAATCTTCAAAATGATTTCTACTTATTTAATGGTTCATTGAGTATAAAGGGTATTTTCTCTTTTTACATTTTCATCAGAAGATTTAAAAAATGGTAATAAAAATTAGAGCACACACTCCAATGTAGATGAAACAGGAGCATCTGATTCCCAGATTATAATAGGATTTATATATCTTAGCCTGTATTTCCTTCAACACAGTCCATAATAAGTTTGTTACATACTTCCCAGGAAGGCTATTAAGGAAATCTATTTGATGGAGGAGAGGGGAAATCAGCTACCCCAGGGCAATTCAACAGAAACTTTAGTTTCACTTCAATTATTCATTTATATTCAAATGTATTAAAATAAAGAAGGGCAAATAGATGTTTTTATGATCAAAGGGATGCAGCAACTATTGTGTTTAATTGACTTTGCAAGAAATGACAGTGGAAAAGAGGCCTAATATTAAAACTTCAATTTTGGTTGGTCGAAAAATACAATAAAAGTTTTATGCATCCATCAAAGTAACATGAAAGTGGTTTTGTTTTTTTAGTATATAAATAGCACAATGGGAACATGGGATCTACAACTTTTGTAATAGTTTTCAGGAGTTCAGCAGTAGCTAATCTGCTGTCTTATTATTGGGATCAGCTTTTTGGTCCTGTGCTGGTTCACCTTGTAGTGAGCCACTTGAGACTGCAGAAAGGAGAATGAAGCAATTGCAGGACAACTCACTTAGGGTCCATCTTGGCTCCACTTCCAAGCATCCCATTGGAACCTCATGACCAGCATGAGGTATAAATAGTACTAGGCCAGTTTTAGTCATTGCCTTGGCAACAGCTAGACTGTGTTTTTGTCTTACTGCCCATATGCTTGTCTCAACTTCCTCTCTTTACCTCTGTCCTCAGCTGCTGGTTTCCTTCCCAGTTTGCCTCCCAGTTACCCTAACAGCTTGCTGTTCTCCATTCCCATTTCAGCTTGCTCCCCTTTGGATGGACTTTGGCTATGAAATTAATCTGAGAGTGATACTATTATGTATTTCTTCTGGTGGCTGTCTATCTCTCTTACGTTTCTCATATGCTTAGCAGGCTATGACCCAAATTGACACTTTTGTCCTTCCTGATATCTTCATTTTCTCTAACAAAAAGTCTTATTTCTCTGCCTGATGCTCACAGTCAAAGAAGAAAAAAAAGCTTGCAGTCAATTAAATGTGCAACGAGTTAAATGATACATTACTATTGTGTTGGTATAAAAGTGTAAAGAATACACTGAATAGTGCTGTACTTCAACAATACAAAGACCTACTGCAGTTCAAAATGAACAACTTGCAGAAATAAGTCTTACATTCATCAAGAGACTCCATCTCCTCCAGGCCTGAGATGCAAATGGTAAAGATGAAGTTCTTCACTGCACACAGACTGAGGGAGAATGAGAAGAGAGAGGTTTCCACAAGAACATTGCCCACACATTGGGGTCACACCTGGCAGCTACATCCCTCAGTACCAAAGTCACATGCCTTTTGTCCATGTGTTTGACAAAGACTGGGCCCTGCTGGCACACTAAACTACACACAGAAAGCAAGAAGATGCAAGAAGATCATGCAAGAAGATCATCTTGTGTGGAGAAGCTCTTAAATTATCAAATTATCTATGATAGCAAATTATATACTGTAGATAGAAGACATAGAAATCTGCATGAAGGCCATGCAGAAAATAATAAGGCAACATGACCCTACAAAATTCTGAAACTTTGAGTGTTCATTTTCTTAAAGAGCATGCTTCATGCAGTGCAATCTTATGCAGATTTTCTGAGGAGTCCCACTAAGGCCATTGGGATTCCTGCCCTTCTAAGTGTATTTAGGGTTGATGGGCAGAGCTGAAGGGATCTAATTGTTTTTCCAGAATTTTGGACAGTTCCGCATCTTAACCCTTTTTCTACACAGCTATCATTCACCAGTGTCTTCTTGCTTCTGCCACCAACAGCAAGCTATATGAGCCGATGAAACATTTCAGCCAAAGAAAAGCAATTTGCAAAAGCTGACAAATTTCATTAACATAAGGTATTGTTCCTCAATTTTAGAGGATCGCCCATCAGGCCATAACATTCTCCCCTAGGGAGATACCACCTCCCTTCTTCTTCCCCAAAAATGGTGGGAATGGCATTTTTGTTCTAAATGTAAGGAAATATATATGAATTAATACAACGGCAGAATCAGTATCTTAATGTTGTAGGACATGGTTTTGCAAACAGAATTCTCTCCTCTGACTGCAGAGAAATGGGTCTGTCCTCCTTTTCCATTGCTTTCAACTTGAGTGCACAAAAAGGCATTCCCGTTCTAGTGCTTAGACACTGGCTCTTCTAATTCTAAAACCCTTTATCATGAAATTGATGTTCCAAATACAACTAGGAGACATGAGAGAGAATTCCTATATAGCTGAGGGTGGGGGAACAGATTGCTACCTTCTTGAGACAGTGCTTGCCTTCACTGAAATAGCTGCCATCTTCACTTCGCACAGAGAAATCGGGAAATCCACCAAGAGGTCATACTCAAGCAAAACAAAGAATAAGGTAATTGATGATTGAATGCGGGGGTAACTTTATT
The DNA here is from genome assembly GCF_964270895.1 of Podarcis filfolensis. NCBI lineage: Eukaryota > Metazoa > Chordata > Lepidosauria > Squamata > Lacertidae > Podarcis > Podarcis filfolensis. The sequence continues at coordinate 5,201,985 of NC_139607.1, forward strand.
ACAGGAAGTTATATCTGGCATCCTAACACAAGCCAGTGCTGTATATAAAGACCAGACATCTCCACACTGGATGGATATTAGTTCCACATCACACCACCACTTTTTCTGCCATTGTCAAATAGTGGTAGGGAATGGCATTTCCATACAACCAATGGCAATCCAGTGTAATGAATGAATCTATGGCACTTATCTGACACTTCACTTGTTCTCTACCCACTAATCTAGCTCTCCAAAGAATTAATATAATGTTCTAAGCCACTGAGCAGCTTCATAAAGCTGCCTTTAAAAATACATTTGTCAGGAAAAATGTATCTTCCTTTATCTCTCTATGGGTATATTCTTATGACACCAGAGCAGATGGCAGCAGTTGCCCCAGCATTCTAAGCTGTCGATATTTTGCTTCCTGCTGCTGCCGGCCAATTAAACTTCTAGAGTTCCTGCTGACATGAGTGGCAGTTTGAAAATGATGTGAATGGTTCAAAGGGACTGAACACTGGAAGAAATATGGTGAAGCCTTCAAAATTTACCAGCAATAACAGATATGAAATAGAGAAATTAAGGGCTAGGATACATGCGATGGTTACTATAGGGAAAGTACTGAAAAGGGCTTCCCTGTGGTGAGGGATCCCCACATGGCTTGTATCTTCTAAAGTGTTCATGGTATGATCTTCCTGTTTCCACATCACCTCCACTGTGTCTCAGCATCTCTACCTTACCACTTGTCATGCTGGCAGATTATGTCAACGACGCTTGGTTCTCAGGACCAGAATTCATCATAAAGGCCCCTCTGCTGGGACGGAGATGAGAGTGTCCTTGCATATGAATGCCTCAGAGCAATGAGGCTCCGAGATGTGCTAAGCCAATGTCCCTTGTGCCCAAATGCAATCAGAACAACACCTGCCAACCATGATTAATTGACAATACTGAGAGCCCTAAGTGCCAGTGTAACCATCTGGCCACAGTACCTGCTCACTCATTGTCTATGAACTCCTTTCAGAAAACATCCTGACATCTGCACCACTGTTGTTTCCCATGAAATGTCTTGTGCCTTTCATTTTTTAAAAATGTATTCTCATATTCCTATGCTTCATGTGCTTTCAAGAGCACACGGGTGACATCAACTCTGCCCCTGTCTCTCCTGAAGTTCATGTCTTTGCACATCGTCACCCTGCATTCCTACCCTATGGAAGCCCTACTACAACCTAGGAACACCCAAACTTCCCCAGTCCCACCCGAAGGCCTTGGCTGAGTACATAGTCATGTGGGGTTTTATGCTGCATTTTTATTATTTATTTATTCAATTTACATACCGTCTCTCATCTGTAGATTTCAGGGTGGCTCACCGCAGAAAAATACAAGATAAAAACACAAAATAGATAATAAAAAGAACAACAACAACCCAATAACACCTTCTTCCCCGCCCCCTCCAACAAATACATTCAAAAGGATATACAGGATGTTAGCCAGCCAAATGCCTGGTGAAAGAATAACATTTTCACATGGCGTATAACATGTATAACAAAGGCACCAGGTGAACTTCCCTGGGGAGAGCATTCCACAAATGGAGAGTCAGTGCAGAAAAGTCCCATTCTCATCTTGCCACCCTCCAGCACACAAAGAAAGGCCTCAGATGATGATGACTGTAGGATCCAGGAAGGCTCAGAGAGGTGGTATTGAGGTCCTGAGCTATTTAACGCTTTATAGATCAAAACCAGCACTCTGAATTGGGCCCGGAAACAAATTGGCAGCCAAGGGGTCCTCTTCTATGGCTTGGGAACATATAATTTCCTTTGCCTGAATGTGACCAGTCACAGAAGATTCCCTCTATGTCTGCCATCTCAAAAGATTAAGGATAGGCAACGTACCCATTTCTATCTTTTAATTCTTTCCCCACTTCATCCCCTCATTTCATTCTTCCCCTCTTTTTGAGGAAGTATTCAAACTTGTACCCTGTAAAAGGGATTTCTTAATTTGGTGTTTCTTTTGCCTTCCTCTCAAACTCCATTTTCTGAGCTAAGTCCTGAAAACTTGGGTCTGTCTTTTCTCTTAAGAATTCTTATAGTGGTGATGCTCCACTATCTAGGCCAAGGGTCCTAGATTGCATATGCTAGCTTTTGTTAACTTTGCAAAGTTATTAGGTTTCTTAGCCAGCTCTGTTCTATCCTCCAGCAGAAAAAGAGCCATGGATTGCAAAAGGAACAGGTTTGCTTTAGTTCCATACGATCACAATTTGCTCTTGTGAGAAGAACTATTTGGATATGGGATCAAGTCCACATATCACTATGCTCAAACAAGTGTTGTACCCTATCTTAATTCCCCAAGCCCTACTTTACATTTCCCTTTTGTGGGGCGGGGGGAGGAGTTCATGGAGTCACACAACCCTGTTGAGGACAAATTACATGGCAAGTACTTCCAAATATTCTAGGTGAGGCAGCAACCTATTGCTGCAGGCACCTACACATACTTCATCAAGTTCTTACCTTCAGATGAATGATCCTGGTAAGGGTCTAACCATTTGTGATTCTAAGTGCTCTGATTTGGCACGGAAATGCACCCCATGACATTGCAACCACTGGCCCATGGTGCAACACCACTTTGTTGTGGCAAAGACTGGCCTCAAGGTCTTCTTCATATGAGCTGCATTCTACCCAGGAGGTGGCTAATGACCCTCCGGATGTTGATGGACTCAATCCCATCAGCACCAGCCAGCACAGCTGTTCTGCACCTTCACTTTGAAAATGACCGTTTGGTTTGCAAATAATAATAATAATAATAATAATAATAATAATAATAATAATAATTTATTTGTACCTTGCCCATCTGGCTGGGTCTCCCCAGCCACTCTGGGCGGCTTCCATAAAAACCAAAAATACAATAAAATATCACACATTAAAAACTTCCCTGAACAGGGCTGCCTTAAGATGTCTTCTGAATGTCAGGTAGTTGTTTATCGCTTTGACATCTGCTGGAAGGGCGTTCCACAGGGCGGGCGCCACTACCGAGAAGGCCCTCTGCCTGGTTCCCTGTAGCTTTGCTTCTCGCAATGAGGGAACCGCCAGAAGGCCCTCGGCGCTGGACCTCAGCGTCCGGGCAGAATGATCGGGGTGGAGACGCTCCTTCAGGTATACTGGACCGAGGCCGTTTAGGGCTTTAAAGGTCAGCACCAACACTTTGAATTGGGCTCGGAAACGTACTGGGAGCCAATGTAGGTCTTTCAAGACCGGTGTTATATGGTCTCGGCGGCCGCCCCCAGTCACCAGTCTAGCTGCCGCATTCTGGATTAGTTGTAGTTTCCGAGTCACCTTCAAAGGTAGCCCCACGTAGAGTGCATTGCAGTAGTCCAAGCGGGAGATAACCAGAGCATGCACCACTCTGGCGAGACAGTCCGCAGGCAGATAGGGTCTCAGCCTACGTACCAGATGGAGCTGGTAAACAGCTGCCCTGGACACAGATTTGACCTGTGCCTCCATGGACAGCTGTGAGTCCAAAATGACTCCCAGGCTGCGCACCTGGTCCTTCAGGGGCACAGTTACCCCATTCAGGACCAGGGAATCCTCCACACCTGCCCGCCTCCTGTCCCCCCCCAAAAAAATTAGTAGACAGCAGGACAACAGAAGGATAACAAGTGCAAGATTTTGTTATTAAAAGACTAAAATATCACAAGGCCAGCTATATTTCTTTATATTGCTTCACATAGGGCTGGAAAGTTGGCAAACAGAAAATATTTTAGCAATACTCTAAAAGTCTTCCAAATATACATATATCTTTGCTACATTTGGTACAATCATCTTCATCAAGAAGCAAATTTATGTTCTCTTTCCATATCATTGCAACTACAGATCATCTGACAGGGCTGGCATGAAATGGTTCTATATCCTTCTGCCCCCTCTCTCCCCGACATGATTTCTTGTGACATTTCGAAGAACATGAAATAAAACATTTCCTTAGCTTGTACTTTTGGTATGGTGGGTTTTCTTCTGGCAGTCATAAATCACTTGGTTGGAGTACTACACCATTTGTTTTAAACCTTTCATCTGCAAAGGATTTGTTTTCAATCAATGAAAAAATACCCAGGGCTGAATTCATTTGATGCCTTATGACAAATTCAGATAACCCTGGAGAGTGGCTAAAGAGTTATCACTCATTGTGGGCAATCTGTTGCACTGATTTCTAAACCAAACCAAGGACCTGATAAACTTTGTATCCGGCCCCTGGGAGGAGTGTTGTCTGAGTGCTCAAGAAGTTGGACTCAGGGGCAATATGGCAAGAGTCTTTTGCTTAGGAGATGGGATCTCCTTTCTTGGTGCTCTTCAAGTAGGGAAGGAAACTGATTTTATCAATGTTGTTCACAGGTGCTACTTCATGGGAAATTGTGCTTCTGTCCAAATCCCAGATTTGTGTCTCTGTAGCATTTGTATGTGGCATGATTTGTCTGCTTAATCCACACTGAAGTGCGCCTAAGGCACCCTCCTTAGAATGTACAAGTAATATGGTGTAGTGGAAAAAAAATCAAGGAGGTGTCAGGTTTGCCTTCCGCAGCCAACCCTTCCTGTGAGTCCTCGCAGGAGCACTTGGAGCTGGATTGCTCAGACTGGGAGCCCTAATCGGCTTGGCTGGGGCAGGTACCAATGGTGTAGGACAAGGCAGTCAAGGAGGATGAGGATGGACCAAACACTGCTGAGGCTCCCTATGGCTAGATCTGGTGTTGGATGTGGGTGAAGGTCTGCTGGGGGAATTGTTTATTTTTTGGTGTAAGAAGATTTTTATTGCTGTTTTAAGGTTTACTGTTTGAGTGGGTTTCCTGTTGCTGTTTGAGGAGGTTTTCCTATTCTGTTAAAATAGAAAAGATATTTTCCCTCATATATTGTCTACCAAAGATCCTTTAAGAACCTGCAGTAGTAATTGGCAAAACATAAGGCAGTCACTGCTGGGGGTGGAAAAACCTATCAATTTCACACCCCACACCCCTTTATTTGTTTAGTTCTTGCGGCTTACCCCTGTGGCAGTCCTGCAGCCAATCTGGTGCCAAACGTATTGCTCTGCTTTCATTGGGACCACTTCAGCGAGGCCAAGAGGCGAGTCTTGTCATCTCTAAGCACACTGTCCAGGCTTGCCTCTCAGGAAGGCCACTTTGGTGATGCTAGCACAGCAGTTTGACTTCATCCTGGAGGTGCACTGCATTGCCTCTTGAGACACATGGCAACAACAGTTCTCCTCACAAAAATGCATCTTAGTGTGCCTTTCTCCTTGTTGCAAACAATTTTATGTAATATAATGCATTTGCATATGTCATTTCCATCAATATATGCATTTGTGCACACACTTTCCCCTAATATATGTATTTCCAAACATACTTTTTTTTTTGAGAACTTCACTGCAGAATGTGTTGAGGTTTCAGTTCACCTATTATTTAAATGTGAATCAGGTTGCTTTGCACTTAAATGCAAACAAAATGGATTTTCCCCACTCCCACAGCAGAAGGTCACCTTCCAACACCGCTGGAGACAGAAGGGAAGTTCTGTACTGCATGGGGACAGCTTGAGCTGCAGCTGCTTCCCCTGCCAAGTCATCTTTATGTGGTACCTTAGAATTCAAACGGAAACTGTTCCGGACATTCAGGTTCCAAAGAAAGTTTACAAACAGGAACGTTCGACTTGCAAGGAGTTTGGGTTCGAAGGTACGATTGTACAAGTATTGCCATCCTGGCACCAACTGATAACATGACCTTCTCACCTCAAGGAATACATTTCCTTCACTGGAACCAGCCATCATGGGCCAAGATTTAGATTCTCTCTGCCCCTCCTTTGAGCTGTGATTTCTAAAAATCTAATACCAGGTGCCCAGCCTCAGAGAAGGTTGGGGTTAGAGAGGCCTAGATGCCAATAAGAGACATTTTCTGGTGTTTCCTCCAAGCCAGGAGTGGAGCAGGGGAATCTTCTGACCTTCTGCACAACCTTTTCTTCCTCTTCACTTCCGCTCCTTCCTGCTTCTGAGCAACTTCCTGGCCAGCTGTTCTCCCTTCCACCTCTTTCTCTTTCTCCTTTTCCTCTGCCATCTCCTCTTAGCATCATTATTATCTGTGAGGCAGTGTGGTTACAGTGCTGGACTAGGACCTGGGAGACTAGAGATCAAATCTTTAACTCTGTATTCAAACTTCAGCTCCACACCTCTGTTCAACAAACCTTGATGGCCTATGTGTCTTTATTTAAGATTAAAATGGGAATTTTGCTTGTTATTGGCATCCATCTGTCGCGGGAGAGTTACAGTGCCTGCTGTGGCTGTAGAAACTGAGAGAGACATGGTTTATTGTAGCTGGGGCATATGAAGGCATCCGGTTGTGCTGCTGCAGGTGCACCATGGCACTGCTTCTCTTTGTGCTCCCCCCAGCAGTTGTTCCTCTTCCGGTCACTGCTGTGGATGAACAACCTGACTGTCTGTCTCCAGGCACTGCAGTTGTCTGCGAGGGATTCCCACACAGCAGGGTTGATGTTGCCAGCTTTCACATCTCTTTTGCAGACGTCTTTGTAGCTTTGTGACTCTCAAAATGAGAATTACACAAATATTATAGAAGGAAAGTGGTGTGTGCCTTACAATATTTTGCAGACAGAAATAGGGACATATAACACTCCAATTCTTATACAGTATTTAAAAACATGTTCAGAGCCCCTCCTGACTATGTCACACAACTCTTCCTTCTGTGTACTTCATTGATTACATCAGCGGTAGTCTGACATCCACCAATTTAAAAGCTGGGACATTATTAGTTGTTTTGATTAAATAGTATAGATTTTAATTAAATCTATATTAGGAAAACACAATTTTCCTACAATAGATACCAACAGCTGAACATTTATCGCAGCAGCTGCAGTGTGCAAATAGCAGGCCAGTGATTCTCTCCTCCGAGATATAACTTCTGAAGCGTTAGATGGCCCTGAAGAAAGTCTAACAACAAGTATGGCCACCCAAACCCAGGTGGTGCTGAGGGTGTGTGTGGAAAGTGTGGACGAGCCTCTCCACCAGACGTGCCAGCCACCACCAGCCTTGCCGCAGCTGCCACCTGTCCAAGTGTGGAGCTTTCCCTCCTGCCCACTTCACGTTCAAACCAACAAAAGTCATGGGGCAAGGAGTGGGCGAAACTCAGGTGGCCCTGTTGCCATCATGTGACAACACTGGTCCAATCTGGGCCCAGTCCTGGTTGACACCTTCCACCCCAACTGCAATGCATGGTGTGGCTCTCAGTGCTGCTGTAGACACATACACACACACCCACACACAAGCCCTCCTGGGCAAGGAGGGAAGTTCAGATAGTTCCCTTACAATATTTTTTAGACAAGGTATCCTCTGAATGAAACTATGGGAAGTGATTTATGAGGAACAGTTGATAGAAAACCAGTAAATAGTGGGTGTTTATGCTTACTAGAAAGTACAAAATTAGGTAGAAACCAATGGTCAAATGCTCATCTTTTTGTTAAACACAGGAACTTCCTCTTTTGACATTTATTCAGCTATTTTTATGCCACCTTTCTAGGCAAAAAAAGTCATCTCAAGGCAGTTCACAAATAAAAACATGGAAGAAGTTACAAGATAAAACACAATACACAGATGATTTAGAACTGGCACTCAATTTAGCACTGGGCAGCTGCCAATTTAATTTCCCACAATGCCCCCTACTTAACCTTGCTTTGAGGCACTTTGGGAAATGTAATGGCAGCCACTCACTGCTGACTAGTTTGCTGTTGTGCCACCACTCATGTCCAGTTCAAGATACTCCTAGACAGGGCCCCACCAAAGAGTGAACTATCAAAGGCCCCTGAAACTTGCAGTTGGTTCTGTAGGCAGTGACATGCTCAAGCAATGAGCAGACACAATGAAGAATCAGGCCTTCCTGAAGAATAAACACATATGACTGAAAACAGAAGAGGAATAGTAATGACCCCACAGGAGCCAAATCACCAATTGTAAAATAACTAAATAAAAATAAAAATGCAAACTAGTTGTTGAGTGTTAAGGAACAATGCATGCTTTAGTATTCTGTGTTTACTCTCAAGCACCATGTTCCTTTTTATTATCAAAATAACTCCCATGTTTCCCTGTACCATAATTACAAGACCTTTTCCTATCCTTTCTTTTTCTTCTTTTTTCTTTTCCTTTCGCAATTAATGAGCTTTCTCAAGGTCAATTGAAGGGAGTCTTCATTCATTAATTTTCACCAGCAGCTTGAGGCCTCCCTTCCACCACATATTTTTCATCTGTAGATGGGGGAGTCACAAGGTCCTTTTTAATAATCACAGCATCTCAGGAGGATGCAAGCAGGAAGAGCACCAAGGACTCACTGAGGCTCAGTTAACTGCTCATACTCTTCAGCCAAGCAGTTATTAAAACTTTAAGGTTCAATGATCCATTGGTTGGGAGATCTATACTCTCCACCTCTGTGTTATGCAGAATGTGCCTGTGTCATAGCAGAGCACTATTGATTTAGGGAGAAAGGGAAAATTAGCTGAAGAATGTGTTGGAGATCTAACTTGTTAATGAGCTTAGGGAATGATTCATGCTTCTGCAGTGTTCAGTGCTGCTGGAAATTACGTGAAATGAGACACATACTCATAAATGATCTATTGTGGATGTCTGCAGGATGAGCACCTGACCTGTCCCTTTCATTTTTGCAGAGCTGTTAAGAATTTCAACAGATGCAACTTTTCTCCTTCCTGCATGACAAGCTGCACCCATCACAACTCACACATGACACGATTCTTAAATAGAACCCCCTTCCCTGTTTTGCTTCTGATCACCCTAAAAAGCACAGGGCCAGATTCAGACTCAAGTGAGATTCCTTAATCTACCGGTCCTGGCAACATGGTGAAGCTGTGGTACAATGGCTATATCACTTATCCATCACACTCCCATCTGATCAGCAACTAAATGCTAAATGAAGCTGTTGATATGTAGCCTCTGGGGTTGGGAAGCACAGCCTTTCTTTATTATTAATAATAATTCAATGTGTTTGTCCTCCTAATTAAATATGACCTTGGGAGACTAACATACACAACTTTAAGAATCTATCAAGTTCAACAATACAACAGCAATACCACAATAGCAACAACAGCAACACATAAACAGCAGTAATTATGATTAAAAATATTGAGATCCTGCTGTTCAATTGTTTTGTGTGGGTAAAGTGCTATGGAGAGTGAATGCCAAACTGCTCATAGGTGAGAGAATTCCATTTTCTTTTTTCTTATTAAAATTTTATCAAACTCACAGCGTGCCTTCTCTCTTCTCATACATCCTGTCCCAAAATGCCAAGTGACAGCTTCCCGCAGCCAGGAGACGTCCCAACAGGGCCCTGGCCCTCTAGCACTCCAAGGAAGCCTGGGAAAATAGCAGCGCAACTCATGTCAACTTACAGAAAATAACTTGCATGGTGCTGGGTAAAAATTGCTGTATTAAAAAAGCAACAAGCAAATGCAAGCCACCCTCCTGCATGTTTTGGTGAGTCTATAGATTCCAACCTTTAGAATGGCATTTCTGAGGGGAGAAGAACAGCTTATCATTTTATGAGTTGTTCTGCAAGCAGCTTTTCTTTTTGTATGTGCATCTGAACAATGTGGCTTTTAGAATGCAAATAAAGTTCCAACAGTTTCCGGGGAAACCTTCTCGGGCAATGGACTGTGTTATGTATAGCTGCAACTGGAACTTTTTCTGCTGCAGCAGTTTCAGCTGCGAGAGAAACTATGGCTCACAGATTTCCAAACCTTGTTTGTATATTTCCTTTGCAGGCCAAGGTAGATGGAGCACCTTCCCTTCAAGGACAGGCATTTGAATTTAAAATAGGGGTGCTTGAGGATCTTATTTGATCTGAACCAACTTGATCCACACTTTTCAGACAAATACGTCAATTGGAACACTGTTGTCTGCCAATTTTTTCACATCTCCAAATGCTGTGATACAATTTTCAGCTCAGAATAATATTAAAATGCATATTTAAATTAAAATGTATAGAGAAATGTGTGTTTTGTGAAAAATGTAGTGAAAACTAATATAAATTTTCAAGCGGGATTTTTTTAAAATGTAGTTTCAAATAGGCTGATCCACCCATCTCTAATTTAAGAAAGAGAAAAATGAACTAAGACAGAGAGAAGATTGCAAAGGTTTATGAAATGACACTGTGGGAGGAAAACCTTCCCTGCGATCACTAAATATCAGCATTTGGAAGTACCCAATGAAGCTGGTTGGCATAATTAATTTATGGAAGCCGATTGTTCATAGTAGGTGAACTGCATCTCTTGCAAAAGCTCTCCACAATATATGGCTGCCAATTATTGACTGATTAAGATTTCATTTGTAATGATAAAAAACCTTTTCGAAAATAATATTAAATGTATAGCAAATGTATAGTAAACAATATTAAATTTATATCAAGGGAAATAACATTTATATCAAAGGCAGGACTTCTGATGAAAGGCTTCTGGTGTGATATGGAGTAGTCCCTCTATTCTTCTTGCACCTGATCCTTTAGGGAGATTGCAATCTCTACCAGAAAAGGTAGAGCACCTCCTTCTCATCAAACTACCCATCAAAAGCTCCTCCATCTCATCAGGCTAGGATTCCATGGTGGGTCTAGACCAGGGGTAGCTAACCGCTGACCCAGAGTCCTAATCTGGTCCCCCTGGCAAATATTTCTGCACAGCCTGCACATGAATGGTTTTGCCAAAAGCAGCAAAAAAAGGGGAAGGGGATAAAGTCAACATACCACTTTTCACCCAGTCCTGTGCCCTGTTGGGGATGCAAATTGTCCTCTCCCTGGTCATCAGATGGGGGGGGTGTCTGTTTGTGTCTGCGGGTGTGGTAATGTGCATGTGTGAGTGTGGAGTGGCACACTTTTGAATGTGAATGCATGATCATTTGCTTATTTGAATAAAATGTGGTTTTCTTTGCATTCTTTTGAGCCTCAGCAGTTTTTGACAATGGCTTATGCAATGGCATTGTTTGTTTGCTTGTTTGTTTTGAAATATTTTTTATTTGTTTTTGCAAATATAAAATTCTAACAATGCAATGCAAAATGCATATCCATATTTAGAGATTTCTCCAAATCTCTAGACTTCCCACCTTTCCCTCCATGGGTCCTACTGTTATCTCTTTCAACAGCATATTATTTCATAATCCATATTTTATGTCTCTCCATTTTGTTCATAATAGGCAATGACATAGTTTGAAGTAACTAAGTACCTCAGTGGTAGAGCTGGTGGTGTGAATACGGAAGGTCCCGGGTTCAAAAGGCATTTCCATATAAAAGGACTTCAGGTAGTAGGGCAGGAAAATACCTCTGTTCACTGTCACTACCCGTCCAATAGAAAGAGATAATTGATAGCACTGTGCTAGATGGTCCAGTGATCTGGAGCAGTAAAAGGCAATGCTGTATTTCCAAGTGCAGGTCCATAACTCAGTGGTGCCACAGAAACTTCACTGCTCATTTCCCGGATTCTCCAGTTAAAAGAATCAGAGGCAGCATACCTGGTAAATATATCCAGATGAGACCTTGGAGACCCCGTGCCATTTGGTAGACAATACTGAGACAGAGCTTACTTATTCATGATAATGTGTATAGGATATGGATGGATACCATAAAAAGGGAGAGATACAGAAACTCCAGAAACTGGATGCAGATATTCTCAGATTATTTTCTTTTTTAAAAAAAAAATGAGGGTTTTTTTTTTTAAAAAAAAGCTTTCAGGATACAATACAATAAAAACCAAGCTAATTTAAAAAAAATAGAGAAGGAAGGAAGGAAGGAAGGAAGGAAGGAAAAAAGAAAGAAAGAAAATAGGAGAGAGAAGAGAGGGATAGAAAAAAATAAAATACAGAGCCCTCTAACAGGGGTAGATCTTAACCCTTATCTCACACAAAGAGGCTGAACCTTCCCAGGTCTCACATGGGAGCTTCCATTTCTTCTCCCACCCTTGGAGTTCTACCATTCCTTCCTGTGGGTATCCTCCTCAACCCAATACAGTGGTACCTCAGGTTAAGTACTTAATTCGTTCCGGAGGTCTGTTCTTAACCTGAAACTGTTCTTAACCTGATGCACCACTTTAGCTAATGGGGCCTCCTGCTGCTGCCGCGCCGCCGGAGCACGATTTCTGTTCTCATCCTGAAGCAAAGTGCTTAACCTGAAGCACTATTTCTGGGTTAGCGGAGTCTGTAATCTGAAGTGTATGTAACCCGAGGTACCACTGTACAAAGGACATAAAAAATATAGCTTAAACAATATAGCTTAAACAAAAATAAAATCAACCAAGACAGAAAGAGTTGGTTGGAGAGAGGGAAGCCCACAACTGGTTTATTATAAGTTTCTTTTATATATTTATGATTCAGCAACCCTCTCTGGAGTGTAAGATAAAAAGATATTTACAAGTGAGGAAGGAACGTTGGAGTAATATTGATATAAACAAGCAAAAATGGAAACTGTGTGACCTGAAATGAAGAAAGGAGGAGGATGGGAAGAATATTCTTCTTCCAATCCAGTATAACAATTTTATATCCAAGGTTTCCTTATTAGGATGATAATCCATAACTATTTATTTATTGTGTGTTCATTAATTCATACCCAATCCCATTTCCTGTTTTTTTAATTATTTTATTTTATTTATTAAATTTATTTACCACTGTTCATCACAAGATCTCAGGGCAGTTCACAGAATAAAATACAAGATAAAACCACAAGTTTTAAAACAAAAACAATACACCCCACATGATTTCCTATCCTAATATAGGGGCGAAAGTCCTTCCATTTCTACTTCTTCCATTCTTTTTCCAGACGAGTTGCCAGATGCTTAGTGCCTTTTCCTCCGAGTTCACTTCAGCTTGAACACAAGATCCTTTCTCTCCCAGCTCTATCTCTGCCATCTCAGGATGTTTCTTAATATTCTGTCCATAGTTCCATTCCTCTGCTCCAGCATCACAACACCCTCGTTTGTCTGTTTCAGTCCTCCAGGCAGCTGTGTGGAGGTCCTCTCCATTTTGTCATTTGCTACCTCTCACTTTACCATTCCACTCTCATATTCTATTCCCATGCTTCATCTTGTTTCACTTTTACGGCCATTATCATAGTGACATAATAGAGAGCTAAAAGTAATATAAAATGTAGTTTTTAAACTAGCTTCTTGCTTTGTTTTTTCAGTCTGTTAATTAGTGCCTCTTTTTATGCCAGCAGTCAATTTGTGTTCTGGGTGAGAGTTAATAGGCAGATAGATCACATCATTTGTAATTAGTTTCAGTCTCAAAAATAGTTAAAAGAAGGGACCGGATATCCGGAGGGATAACTTCGAGGCTTATTATGCAGTGTTTGGGCACAGTGGTAGTTCCTTTGAGATACTCATCTGCATCTGAAAACAAACTTATTGTCTTGATGTGATAAATGGCTCCTTCAGAGCATGTGAGGTGCATCCCAGTTAATCCCCCTATCTTCAAAGGGGAGTGTGATACCAGGATATTCACCCTGGCTATCATAAATCACCACATAATTATTTTTGTTGGCAGAGTATCAACAGCCGACAACTAGTCATACATTCTCCTCCCCGAAAGTCATGCCCCGAAAGCCAATGTCTTATTCTCCAATCCCAAAGGCTAGAAAAAAAATAAAACAAAAGCAGAGTTTTTCTGGGGCCCATCTTGTGACAGCGTCCATGCAAAATCACATTAAATATTTATGATTTCCATTTACATATTGCTTTTCAAACTTTTTTTTTTTTTAAAGGATCAGAAGATGAGGTTTGGGTCGAGACCAGTAACTCAGTTTTTGCTGGATGGAAGGAAAACTTGCAGTGGCAGACTCTTCAGATGAGTTTATCAGAAACCTGCCACAGGAAGCTCATCGTTCCCTATGACATTTGTTATAACAGTATCCAGCTCTAGCCAAGTATACAGAGGCTGTTTCAGTATTTCCAAACTTCAAAAAGTAGCACTTTCCATTTGAGTTACCAGCAAAGCATCAGATATATTTCAACTTTCTTTTGAATCAATTGACCTTCCCCTGTGGGAGACAACTGTGGGAAGGTAGGGAGTTGAACTTCCCCTTACTCTTTGTGATTCAGCCAGCTCTGTTCTTCAATCTTGTAACAGCCTTTCTTTCCTTCTATTATTACCATCCTCCTTTTTTATTCAAATCCTCAACACCATTATACAGTGAACCTCACAATGAAAAATCCACTGAAGGGGTGTGTGTGTATGTATATATATATATATAAAGCACATCAGTGCTACTCTAAAACTCATCCTTATCTAGGCATCAGATGCATTAAGAAGTGCCTTATTTAAATGGTAATAACCACATAATGCAGGTCTCATTTTATTACGAAGCAAAGCCCTCCCTGGAGATAAGCCTACCATATAGTGAAGTATATGTTCCTATTTCACAATAAAAATTGTTTTAAATATAATATTCCAACTAGTACAATTGAAGGATGCTATCATAGTGTCCTCTCTGCAGCTATTTTGCACTGCCAATTTATGATGGCAGGGGAAACCAAGATCCACCAAGCCAAGGGACTTTCTTTATATATCCTTGAAAGATAACTGGAACTCTGATTTTAAATGTGCTTTCTTTCAATCAATCCCATTGATTTCACAGCAAACTGGAGCAGTGGTAAAACTACTCACAATTTGTTGGTGTTAATATTTTTAGCAATGCTGAAAAATGATTTGCCTCTTTTGATAATTTTTAGCAGTCCTTGTGAAAAACATGGCCTCCTTTGTTCATTGCTTGCCCTCATTTGCTATTCAGCGATATCAGTATGCAGCTAAATCAGACCTATAATAACACTGTGTTACATGAAGACATGATCATATTATTCACTAAATGATCCCTGATTGGTGGGATCTCCCCACCCCACACTGGTTTATGAAGGAGGAAATAGAAGTGCCCAGAGGATTCAATTATGCTGACCAATACCAGGGTCAGAGTGATTCCCAGGTTTTAGCTGGTGCTATTCATATGGTGAGAAATGTCTGCTCAATCAAAATTGCTTATTTGCACTCCAAAATTGAATATGACAAATATCTGTTACCACCCTAAATTCAACTGATTTGGCTGTCTCATTCCATTTCATACTTTTGAATGCTTCTAAGCTATTCACCTTATTTACTCAATTTATTATTTATTCCATGGATGTGTGAGAATATTGGAGGTCAACTACACTGTTCTGCCTACCTGCTAGTTCCCGTTCCTGCTTTTTGATTCAGATTCTGTATGTGCAAAGTTTGTTTGTTTGTTTGTTTAGTTGATGCATTTAGTCATGTGATTCCCCACTTGTAGTCAGAAATGGTAACTGTCTGAAAACAGTTTTAGCAAGATTTAAGGACCTGTGGTGGACATGGCCTATCTGCCAGTAGATTAGCCTCTCGTCCAAACGGCTTGTGTAACTTTTGTAGCCTTGTCAAAGCTTTCAGATATGTTCCTGAAGAGCTAGGCTGCAGAGTGTGTTTGGCCTGTTTGCTTCTCACACGTACTGTGAGTTAGCACAGCATGAATGCAAGCATTGGGAATTACCAGAAAGTCATGAACCAGTCAATAAATTATGGGAACATTTTTATAGTCTGAATGCTTTGGCATGGTAGTATGCCCTATAGGTCTACTTTTGACAGGTATATGTACATTTGATGTAAGTGACACTATTCTGTAATTTATGTCTACTTTGTCAATGGACCATAGGAGATTTGTGATTAAAACATTGCTCTATAATATTGGGCTGTGTGAAATAAACTACTATTTTAAAAGTTTACATCCAAAGATGTAAAAATAAAAACACACCCTGGATACTCAGTTGTATGACATTCGCACAGAGACACTTGTACACATTCATAAATCCTCATGAGCTTGTGGCTTAAAGCTCTGTTTGGCAACAAATTGGGAAACTTGGGAATACACAAATAAAATTGACTGGAGGGACAAGATATTTTTGGTAAAACATCTGTCAATTGCATGAATGAGATGGTAGGGGAATCTGGCCAGATGGATCCCAACAGCATGCTTTTGTTCTGTGGAACAGCAGGGGATGGAATTACACAAATATTTCTTTAATTTATTTTCCCTTTGCAAATTGCCCAGCACCACATTTATCTTCCCAAGCAAGAAAAAGAATACATTTTAAAAATAATCTTCAAGAATACAAAAGGCAAGTTACACACTGACCTTTGAGTGGAAAAGAAAGCGAACCTGTTGCTGCTTTTCCTTTAAAAAATATAGTACCAAATAGTACCATCTTTGAAAGTAGTTGTGTATTATTATTGGTGAAAATTTCCTCCTATGATGGTATGTCATGAAGCACTTAGTATCATGGAGTGGTGTAGCAACAGTGTTCTTAGTTCATTTCTTTGGCATCTGTATGTCTCGAGAGACAATGGGAGAGTGTGCCTTTGGCGGTGCAGTCAAACTGCTGGAGAGTTACAGCATCTGCTGTAGCTGTAGAGATCAATATGGGAGAGACATGTTTTATTGCAGCTGGGGCAGATGAAGGTGCCCCACTTTGCTATTGCAGATGCACCCTGGTGTTTCTTTTCTCGGTGCCCTTCCCAGTGGTCATTTCTCCTCCTGTCACGGCTGTGGATATACAGTCTGTCTCTAGGCACTGCAGTTGTTGGCAACAGATTCTCACATGGTGGGGTTAATGTTGCCAATCTTTATGTGTCACATTTGGAGACATCTTTATCATGCAGAGTTAGTCTGCTAACCAGCCTGGTGCCCAAGGTCAATTCCCCATAAAGCACATCCTTGGGGGTCCTGCCATCTTCCATTCTATGCACATGACCAAGTCAGTGCAGACGTCAGTTGTGTGATACTCCCCTCCCTCCCCCAACACAGGAGGGCATCCCCATAGAGATACAATTGAGTCTATCTCCTACTGGCCATTACTAATCAAGAAAAGCCCTTCCAGGGCCCGTGAGAAAAGAAGCTTGATGGAGTTGGTTGCTGTGTCTGTTCTAGAAGTGTACTGCCTACTCCCTTGACTGGCAGGAACTGGGGACATTCCTGGGTGCATAAGGCAATCACAGAGTACTAAATGGGTTACTTGAATGGTCATGACTCATGCTATAAAATCTAATCTTTTGATGTGTTTTGTCTCCTGTCCCATCACGTCCCCCTGAGATTGGAATGAAGGAACGTGCTGGAAAATCACAACCAACTCTGCAATCCCATGGCTTTCCTAGGGCCGTGGGATGTATTGGAGCTCCCTTTTCAAAGGTCAGAGGGAGAGAGAGAGAGAGCCCTAACCTCAGAGACAGATCTCTGATGTTGGATTACCCCTCCCCAGTGCTTTTTTCCCTGGGGGTACTCAAAGGTACGTCGTACCAGCACCTTTTTCCAGAAGAAAAACACAGGTTAAAAGTGTGGCACTTGAGTACCAGCACCATTTTTTTCCTAGAGGAAAAGCACTGCCCCTCCTCAGTCAGTGTTGCAGCAATTTCTATGGCCCTTGCTCTACTGATGTCAGAGTGTCACTGTTGCTAGGGCTGAAAAGAGAGGGTCACACATTCCCAGTTCACCAGCACCCTTCCAAAACAAGGAATAATCTATGCCAGAGCTGGACTAGCTTCCTTCCCTTCTCCTCCTCATTCCAATGGAAGGAAATAGAAGGGATTTTTTTTTTAAGGGACACTATAGAGGTGGGCAAGAGCCTCGCCTACCAGTGGGATTCCAGAAAAACACTGTATTTGGTTCCCACCCTGCCTTAGGATCACAGTTTTCCTTTTATGATGAGACAGCTTCCTACTCACCCACAAGCATTTAGTTTTTCCCTCCCAAGCATTCTAAAAAAGGTGTATTTTGTGGGGTGGGAGAGGCAGACTTAGGATTTATATGAATGCTTTCTGCAAAAGATTGGGGGGGGTGGGAGAGCCTCCTGTCTCTTTCTGCCTAATGTCACTGCACTCTCAGTCCCATCAGTTCCAGCATGCATGGCCAATGGTCAGGGATAATGGGAGTTCTAGTCCTGCTACTTCTGGAGGTCCTCATGTTCTCCACCACTGGCTTGCGGCACAGATGAAAAGAGACACACTGATATGCCTTGGGAAAATGAGAGAGGAACATTAATAATGTCATCAAGGTCCCCGAGTAAAAACCTGGTCCAATATAACTTCCACCCCCCCCAAAAAAAGCACACTTTTACTTGTGTACTTTTCTTTTCATTTACTTTTCTACTCTTTTCCATAGATCAGGGCCTCCAAAGTTACAGCTGTCATTTATTGTTTTATTTATATGTTTCTGGATAAAAGGTAAAGGTAAAGGTACCCCTGCCCGTACGGGCTAGTCGTGTCCGACTCTAGGGTTGTGCGCCCATCTCACTTAAGAGGCCGGGGGCCAGCGCTGTCCGGAGACACTTCCGGGTCACGTGGCCAGCGTGACGAAGCTGCTCTGGCGAGCCAGCACCAGCGCAGCACACGGAAACGCCGTTTACCTTCCCGCTATATAGCGGTACCTATTTATCTACTTGCACTTTTTAGGGGTGCTTTCGAACTGCTAGGTGGGCAGGAGCTGGGACTGAAAGATGGGAGCTCACCCCACCACGGGGATTCGAACCGCCGACCATACGATCGGCAGGTCCTAGGCACTGAGGTTTTACCCACAGCGCCACCCGCGTCCCACCCGTGTTTCTGGATATTTTACCCCAAATACATTTTCCTTTATTTGGTGGCAGAAATATATTCACCACTGGCTAATTCGTTTCCTGTCTCTTGGGGGACGCCTCCTTTGGGGTTTATTGCACCTCTGCAATTAAGTGTCCAAGCCAGGTTCCATATCAATCCAGTGTTTTATCCTTGTGCTTTTAATTATCAGTCGACACAGCAACATAAATCTCTGAGGACTGGGAAGTAAAAAGGAGCCAATGAACATATTTTATGTCTGTCTGCCGGCAACAGAATCTTTTAAAAAATGATTTTTAACCTGAGAAAGCCCTAATAGACCTGTAGAACATTTTGTTAAGCAAACCTTGGAACTCTTCCTGAATATTTTCTCCCTTTTAAATACTTTGAGCTTTTGGCACCTTTAGAGAATGATCCAATCATTTGCAAAAAATAAAATGAAATAAAAATGTTATCGATCCCTTTCAGTTAGTGTTTTACTGTTTTAAATTTGTAAACCACACAGAGGACAACTTTGGTTGGGTGGTATATAAATGGTATAAAGAAACCATTGTCCCAGTTTTAAATGTGGTGTAAATTAGGAGTCAAGAGTAGCCACATGGGTGTGTCTCCATTAAAATATTTTCCTGCTCTCCCCTCAGGATTTAGAAGTGATGCAAAATATGACAAATACAGATTTTTTAGCTTCTGAGAAGCCAATGTGTATATGTACCTCCTGGCCTTCCTTGTTCTCTGCAAGACTAAGCACAACATATTCCAGGAAAGTTCTGTCTACATCTTCCAACAGAGCAAATCGTACCTCATTGATCATACAAAAATTTGGCCACCATCACCCTCACTTCTAAGATTATCCACCAGCAACATATGAAGACTCTAAAACGTCCTAAGCAGAAACACACACAAAAAAAGTAGGGAAAGAGGAAAACAAGTACTGCAGCAGCAACACCTTTTCAAGATAAATGATGGGGTCAGGTTGGTCTTCCACTTGCTAGGGTCGCTCCTCCTGAGAAGCTGGAAGTGCAGCCTCACAGTGGTCACCATTTGGATCACCTTTGTCTTGTCTGTTCAACCTCATCCATGGGTCAAAGTTGGTTGGCTCAAACAAACCACAGCTAACATTAATCACAGTTAAACACAGGACAATCTTGGTTATGCAAGAGAAAAATGTACATTTTGAAATTTCTCCTCATTGAATTTCTCCATAGATAAAGATATGCACCCAAAGTGCTGCAAACCTGAAGCCATTTTTGCACATTACTTGTTAGCATCTCCCATGATGCACACAGTTATCTTTAACTTACAGACATATATGTCTTCTTCATTTTAGCCTTCTCCCCAGATATCCTTTTCTATCACCAAATCCTCTTGTATCATGGAGTAAATAAATAAAAATATCAGTTTTACTCAATGTGATTTTTTTCCCTGACACAAGCTCCAATACCCAGAGGCCCCAAAGACATGAATATGAAAGCTGGCTGCAACAGATCTGCTTAAGAACCAGAAACAGATAAAAAGCTTCTACAGCTTGTCTGCTCTGTAGAACAGTTGTTATTGTTAAGCACAAAAAAACTATAGAAAAATGTGACTGCTCAGGGGACCAGAGTAAGGATAGAAACATTTCTGCCCCCTGCCTGGTGACCAGTTCAAATGCAGTTCAGCTAAATCAGGGATCGGCAACCTAAGGCCCATGGGCCACAAGTGGCCCACGGGGGTCGTTTTACCGGTCCACGAGCCATCCCCAAACCGAGCTGCCCGCTCAGCAAGTCCCTGCATGCTGTGCTAAACCCATGCTGCACAGCGCAGGGACTCGCTTTCACAGCACTGGAAATTGCATCGGCGCAGATGCAGACACTGGAAATCATGTCTGTGCAGATGCAGACGCTGGAAATCGCTGGCATACACGCCCGCAATCCGGCCCACGGAGGGGGCTCCGCGGCAGTGAACCGGCCCAGGCAAGGTAAGCCTTGCTGACCCCTGAGCTAAATGCTGAATGGACTCTGCTTGTAGGGCAGCTGAAAACAGGAAGGGAGCACCTCCATATGTTGCTGAACTGCGACTCACATTCCCCCAACCATTCACCGCTCGTTGGGGGCAACGAGGGATCCACCAACATACGGAGGGCCACAAGTTCCTCAACCCTAAAGAATGGCCTAAATGATGAGATGGAATTATAGTAGTCTTAGACCAAATTACATCTTTGGTCTAGCTAAATGCCTTTTTACTAGAGATGCCTTGTCATGCCACATGGGGCATTCTGCATACAAAGCGCTGTCACTCAGCTATGCCCCATCCATCTTATAAGAGGGAAATATGGTACCCATCTTTCAAGAGCTAACATTGAACCAACGTACACCTTGGTTTGTTACTTTCAGAATTCTGCCTACTGATTTTTATCAGCATAAACAAACTTCCTTGAATCCTTCATCTCTATTATTCCTCTCCATGTTTCTGAAAGACTTTATTAGACATACAAGAACAATTATCCACCTTGTAAACATTGCATTGTGGAAGATTGGTACATGCAACACCTTTCCTCTTGGAAGGCGGTGTAGGAGAACAGGCTCTGAGTACCCCTCAGAGTCCCAACCTTCCTGCAGGTTGATCTTTGGAGGAGAGCTGGTGCATTCCTTGTTCTAAGGAACAATGGAGTTTCATCCACACATCTCCTTGTGTCATCTGAGAGGTTTCGGCTTGACACGAACTTTCTACACAGAGGTCCAAGTGGTCATCCCCTTGAGGGAAAACCTGTTCTTTAGCAATAGTTTGGAACAAATGGCAATCCAGGGAAAACCTGAATTGCTGGTTGCCCCAATTGAGCACTAAAGAGCAGCTTTCCCTGGGAGGAAAATAGCAGGACAAGAGGAAGCATGGCTAAGCCCTGAGACTCAGCTCAAAATTGGCTCCCCACTTCTGCGCTGCACATCCTTGTCTCTGAAGCAAACTAAATTAGTCCTCTGACTCATTGCAGCTGGCGGCTGGGGGCTCTGTTCTCCAGCCTTTCCCCAATATGTCTCCACTGCTGGTCATGCTGTGGCATAGATAAATAACATTTGCTCCCTGTATATTGCAGGCATGGGAGGGAAGAAGGTGACTCGCGAGCTCCATGCAATGCTACTTCCAGCCCTGCTATGTTTCAGTCTGGTTGGCGCTTCAGGGGAATCAGCACTTCTATCTCCCACAGTACTGTGAGGCTTGAAACACATATTGTGCTCACTTGAATTGGATGTGTGACTCATATGTTATCGTTGTGGAATTCTGGTTCAATTAGTACTGCTTACATCTTCAAACAGGCACCATACAAGTCAGACAGCCCATTCTATTATTCCTAGAGCTGGGCTGAAACTGTTCCTGGTTCCAGACTAACTTTGGCCTTTCCTGCGACCCCTTGCCTCCCTTTACCCCTAGCCTACCTTGCTGTCATTATCCCCACACACTTTGACCAGAGTCTGGGGTGCCAGTTTGCCTCATGAGGGGCAGATAAATTTGAACCATAGGAAGCTGGCGTAATTTCTGCTGGTGTAAATTTTACTGTGTAACATACCCGTTTCAGAGCGGGGCTCCTGCTGGCTGTGTTTGGCTGAGCCTAGCAGAGGGAAAGCAATTCTTTAAAACAGAGTTTGACTTACACCGCTCTTTTTGCTGGGTTACTAGGACATGTCACTGAGGTGTATAGAGTTTGGAATAGAGGTTAACTTTCCCCTGCTTCATCCCTCCATACCCTCAGAATACCCCTTTTCTGGGACTTACCCTGGTATGGGAGACTTGTCAGCATATCTCTTGCTGAGTCAGGATGAAGGACTTCAGCTGGCTAAGTCCAGGATGTGCCTATTCCAAATTCTGCTCGTCTCAGTGGATCATGGGCTTGGATGGCTCCCTCAGAGACTTTAGTGCCTGTGTGATCTAAATCTAGATCGTTTGTTTAAAGACTTCTTAGAAGCATAGTCCCTATTTTTTCCAAGGTTTGTGGTATTAGCTTAGGACTCATTCCTACATTGCATATCTGAACAGCAAAACGCATATCTGAGAGTGAGAAAGGAGTTTCTCTATTCCATTTGGCAGGAATTCCCTTCTCACATATTAGAATATCACCCCTGTAGACTACTTATGAAAGCTGTTAAATATGCAAATAGAAGCTAAGTACAACAAACTAATTGATCCTTACATGGTATACAACTCGGCAAAGAATTATTTAAGTTCTGCTTCCATTGCATGTTCCATTGATTGCTGTGGGTGATGTTCAGGGAATGCAAGTTTTTAGCTGAAATGGCCCAACATGTAAATCGATTTTCTTTTCCCCCTGTCTTTAGTAGCGGCAAAAGGAATCCAATACTTTAAGATCAAAAACAACTGTTTATTGGTCCTCATAGATTTAACAGAGCAAGCCTCCCAGTTCAGCTGCTAAATTGTGGCTGTAATGTCTTTCTGACTTTTGCTAAGAGGAAATCATAACTCCCTGAGACAAACATGAGTTGAAAGCCGTATTTACAAATTATACTGCATTAGTTTTATTTGATATTTTCAAATTTTTAAAAAGACAGCAAGCATGCAAGAGCCTTCAAAGTGTGATGTAAATAAATTAAATGTATCAACTAGTCAACATCCGTCTAAAACTACATCTTAAATAAAAGAGTATTGGCTGGTCCTGAGAAGATAGAGCACTGCTTGCAAGGGATTGCCTTGTGGGCAAATCCCTGCAAAACTTGCATTATTTTAGATAAATTCCTAATGTAAAAGCCTGTTCATGTATCTACTAAAGCAGATAGAACTGAACGCATAGTGGAGATTCCTGAGTCTGCCTCCCTTTAATGCATGCCTAAATGCAATGTGTTCATATGCAGTCTAATAAGCAAACACTCTTCAGATTAAACCCACTTCATATATTTACCTGCCAGCAACCCCCCTCCAGTGGCTATGCATATGGTGTTAATGAAAAATGTGCATACAGTTCATCCTCACACCGCGGAACTCTGGACCAATTAGGGTTTTCAGCTGTGAAGGAAAACTCTATGCACCAACATTGGTATGTGGGCAGGGCCTGTTCATATCAACTTAAAGTTACCTGAAGCATTGCCTCTGGTTGTATTGGTGTTCAGGATTGTGGGCAGCAAACCAGGTCCTGCATCCTTTCATATGGGCAGTGGGAAACCTGGTCTACCGCCTTTAACCCCCAAGCCTGCCCTGCATTGAACTTTGGGTTTGAAATGCTATCCCTTGGATGCCTCTCCAAAGAAACAAAACCTTTGCTACCTCAATGATTGGGTGTGAGAGAAGTCTGTAAGTGGCTTCCATCTGCAAAAGGGTCCTTCAATATCAAACATCAGGCCTACAAAATTTATGGCCTATGAAATGCAGTCCACCAACCATATTTTTTGGCAACTGAAATGCTTGACATCCCCCTCCCCCACTTCCCTTCCCCAGGTGCTCAGCTGCAATATGTGTCAAGAAAAACAAAACAGGAGATTTATTTGGTCAATAGACCCATACAACATAGATCTGTTTGAACCATCACACATAATAAAGAACTCTTGGATGTTTTAAAAACTTGTCCCTAGTATAATATGAGTCATTCTTTTTTGCTGCTTTGTGTTTAATTTCCAGGTCCTTTGCATCATAAAATAAAATCTGATCAGAATGCGGCATGAATTATTTGGACCATTTGTATTTATGGATTCCTTCCCCTCCACACATTCACATTCACATTATATCTTTATTGTGAATATTCATAATAGTTTCCTATGCAGACTTGGTATCCTCATCAAAACGAAGTTAATTCATTTCCACATACTATGGCCTGATAAAATAATCATGACAAGGATTTGCTTTGCAACATTCCAGAGGACTGAATGCTTGATTACAGACATTGCAACTGTCTATGCAGTCTCTATTATTAATGCAGTCAGCTGCTACTCTTGGAGGCTGGAGCATCATATTATGTGGCATGGAGATTGCTAACCTGGGTTCAAAATCAGAGAACAAATACTGTATACAGGCTTGTATTTCTCTAGTTTGCAAAAGTCTAAGACAGTATCTCAGTCCCAAATAAATCCTTGAAAGTTGATCCATAGTTTCTTTGCTTTTCAGAAAATGTCACTGGAAATCATGGTTGAAGTAACATGATATGAGGGGCAAATCCTCTGTCCTGCACTTCCCCAGATTTGGGAAGCATCTTGAAGGGAGCTGGCAGATACAGTGGTCCCTCGGGTTAAGAACTTAATTCATTCCGAAGGTCTGTTCTTAACCTGAAACTGTTCTTAACTTGAAGCACCACTTTAGCTAATGGGGCCTCCTGCCGCTGCGCCGCCGGAGCACAATTTCTGTTCTCATCCTGAAGCAAAGTTCTTAACCCGAGGTATTATTTCTGGGTTAGTGGAGTCTGTAACCTGAAGCGTCTGTAACCTGAAGCGTATGTAACCCTAGGTACCACTGCATAATAGTTGAAAGCAATGGAATAACATTCAAGCTGGGTTTCCATTTCACATATCAGTAGTGGGAAGAGATTGTAAGCAAGATTCTGAGGCCCCCTGCTCCATATGTCCAATATTAAGCTGCAAGAAGCATTATATTTTAGAAGCCCAAGTTGTGGTTACCTTTCTATACCTCATAGCAGCAAAAGCCAAGTCAGTCACTTTATGCCTTTGACACAAATACCTAATACAGATGGGGAAGATTTCATTCAGTCTAAATTTTGGAAAGAATTTACCAAATTCATACCTCCTGGACCAGTGCCTGAATCACAATACAGATGAGGAGTCTGCATATATACCTTTCTGCACATGATAATGACGTTTTTCTTTCTGTCTTTTAACACTTTCAATCTGCTTGGATCAGCTAGCAAGTGCAGAACAGCAGCATGTGAGTAAAATGCCTTTTAAATGCTGCAGGAAGCGACTGTATGCTACACAGAAATATGGTGATTAAACCCCTTTTACCTACGTGGCAGCCATCTTGTTTTCTGCACCATGTATCTGGTTGCCTTAATTCTGAGGACTAACCACATGTGGTCTTAGGGGTGAGGCAGGGGTCCTGGACTGGTCTTCTGAGACATGAAAAACAAACCCACTGTACCCATTTGTATGCATCTTCCCTTCAGCAACAGATGAGCAAAAAAATCTGAATAAGAAGGAGTTTTAGATACATGCACACATTATATTAAGTCTATAGCATAATACAGGTTGCCAGTGCAATATGCAAATGTAATATACATTTTCACTGTAGTATCTGGCTACATTTTAGTAACTTGGGCACCATCTGCAGTGGCAGAACTTCTGATTTTTATTACTGTTTAATATTTATTTTATTTGCGTTTCTGATACAATTCCATATCTAAGAAATAAACGGAAATAATGCAAAGAACACAAAAAAGAAAATGCTGCAATGCAAAAGAAATAACAATGTTAAAATATCAAAAAATAAACGGAAAACCAGAAAGCATTTCTCCACCGATTTCCCATCCTCTCCTTCCATGGTTCCTTTTGCTTCCTCTTTTTCTTGCGTTTTCTTGGTTCACCCCGTCTATTGCAACTACTTTTTTTCTTTGCCAGAGCTCCGTTGGTGACAACCACACCAGTGTTTTCTTTCTAATAAGTTTTTGTATTTTTCCCATACCCTATAAAGATTTTTTCTGATTATGCGATTTGAGAAGCTCTTATATATACCAGCCTTCCTGCACCATAGGCACGCATGCCATCCAGATTTTAGGTTATGCCCTTCCAGATCCAGCAGATAACTGTTCTTTAGTAAAATCTACTCTTTCAACCAACATAAACATGATGCATCAAAATACAAGTGTAAGTCAGGGAGGGTGAAACCACCTCTTTCTTTCGTATCGATCAAAATCTTATGTTCTACCTGTGTTTTCAGTTTTGTATTGCTAATGAGTCTCTTGCAGTTACTATTAGCATATAAAACTCAAATATCCCTCCTGGTATATTCTGAATGCTCTTTGTACTACAAGATGGGGCAGCCTGAGAACAGGAAACTGGAACAAAGACCTGGCTCATTTTAAATATTTTTAAAAGCATACCTTGACTATCCAAATCAATTAATAACGATACCATTAAATTTGAAGATGGATCTAGGAATAAAGAGGCAATTTTACTGATTCATAGTAAAATTAACAAAACAAGGTAAGGGTAAAGGTAAAGGGACCCCTGACCATCAGGTCCCGTCGTGACCGACTCTGGGGTTGTGGCGCTCATCTCGCTTTTTTGGCCGAGGGAGCCGGCATACAGTTTCCGGGTTATGTGGCCAGCATGACTAAGCCACTTCTGGGGAACCAGAGCATTTATCTTCCCGCCAGAGCGGTACCTATTTATCTACTTGCACTTTGACGTGCTTTCAAACTGCTAGGTTGGCAGGAGCAGGGACCGAGCAACGGGAGCTCATCCCGTTGTGGGGATTCGAACCGTCGACCTTCTGATTGGCAAGTCCTAGGCTCTGTGGTTTAACCCACACACAATAACAAATCCACTGGGACATTAAAACTTTCTGAATTGAAAAAAACAATTAAAAAGTGTAACAATTAAAATAGCAAAAAAACAAAAAACTAATAAATGTTAATAATAGCTTATATAGTAGCATAGAGGCTTTAAAGCATTTTGTTTTAACTATGCTGGGAAACTATGCTGGGAATCTCAAGTGGGGAGAGGGCTGCTGCTGTGCTCAGGTCCTGCCTTCAGGCTTCTCACAGGCGTCTGGTTGGCTACTTTGAGAACAAGCTGCTGATCTAGACAGGCTAGTGGTCTCCACCTCCATCGTTCTTCCCCGACACTGAGGTCCAGCGCTGAGGGCCTTCTGGCGGTTCCCTCCCTCCGAGAAGCAAAGCTACAGGGAACCAGGCAGAGGGCCTTCTCGGTAGTGGCGCCCGCCCTGTGGAACGCCCTCCCACCAGATGTCAAAGAGATAAACAACTACCTGACATTTAGAAGACATCTGAAGGCAGCCCTGTTCAGGGAAGTTTTTAATGTGTGATATTTTAATGTATTTTTAATCTTTGTTGGAAGCTGCCCAGAGTGGCTGGGGAGACCCAGCCAGATGGGCAGGGTACAAATAATAAATTATTATTATTATTATTATTATTATTATTATTATTATTATTATCCGGCAGGCTCTCCTCAGGTTCTTTACCTTGTGGCAATGCGCACAACCAGGGCTGTCTTAGGCATACCCGGCGCCGTGGTGTAAAGCTCTCTCTGGTGCCCCCCTCCCCATTTCCCAGAGTTTTTTTAGGGAGGACGGCGCTGCTGGCGGGGCTGGAGGAGGTGGGCAGCAGCTGGAGGACGGCTCCTCTGGCAGGGAAGAGGCGGAGGCTGGACACGGCACCTCCCGGCTCAGTTGGCCGCTTCGTGCCGCAGTGTCCAGGGCAGACGGAGGCTTCGGGTGTAGTGGTGCTTTGGCACAACATGGCGGAGGCGGGCAAGGGCGGCCTCCGCCTCTTCCCTGGCGCCCACCAGAACTTGGCGCCCTGGAGCCCCATGCCACTAGACTCTATGGGTAAGATGCCCCTGCGCACAACATCCCTGAATGTAGGTCGGTGTTTGTATCTATTGCCGCACCACAGACAGGGGCTATGAGAGTATGGCTTGCCTAGGACCATCCAGTGAGCTCAAGCAGCGGCACAACTGAACTGAAGACTTCTTTTGGAAGTTTGTTCTCTCACAGCAAACTAAGGATTTGAGAAAGGATTTAGATCAGGTTCATGGAAGGGAGGAGGCAACTGACAATAGGGGTGTGCCTACCAGTCTCTCCCACCCCCTCGGACCAAGCTAATAACAGATTCTGTGGCACTTAAGAGGTGAAATCCTTACCTATCCATATTTATGTCCTCATGCAGAATTACAGCATGCCATTTTGAAGGTAGCCCAGGAGACAGGTTGTAAACCTGGTTTCGCTGCTTCCCCAGGACACACACTCTCTCTCTCTCCTCTTGCCAGTATTTCCCAGGCATCTATTGGAGGGGAAAACAAATATTGTAAATGAACAACCTGACAAGGGGTCGGGGGGGAAGGCTTACTATGAATACTGCCCAAAGGGGGTTTAAAATGATGAAAGCACTTCACATTATAGATTAGCTCCAGTCTCCTAACATGAATTCCAGTTTGAAAGATTGAACATCTCCCTGAAGTCTGAAGCACTTAAATAATTTAGATTAAATTTAAATTGTGCTACACTTTACAAGCCCAGAACCACAGTCACATCTTCACTGGAAAGCTTATAAAAATTTGAAATGCTCCAATAATTTTAAATCTTGTAGAAGCCTGGTACCTTCCAAATGGAAGTGCTAATAAAAAAATTAGTACTGAAATTTAAATCAGAGCAGTGCCGAATGATTTAAAATTATTGAAGCTTTTCCATTTTTTATGAAGACTCTGCACACAAGTGATATGAGCAGCTTCTTTAGCTCAATGCAAGGTATTCAAATAATGACAAAGAAATGGCCCAAAGAATAAAAATGGTTGTAGAAAGTCCCATGTAATGTGCTAAGCCTCCTGGGCCTCTGCCTAGAAAACAAACACAGAGTATAGGATGCAGAATGTAGAGCAGAGAGGTACATTAGGGCACATGGAGATCCAATTTGGAAGATTCCATTCCATATCTGGGCTTATCCACTAGATTTTTTCAAAAAACAACAAGTGTTTTCTATTGGCTCTCCCACCCCTGCCCCATTTCTTCCGAAAAGAGAATAGTAAGTTATACGTTGGAATCCTACGGCAGGATACATTGATCGCTGGGTTTTGATATTCATATTGTTGTTTTTTTTTAAAAAAAATATTTTATTAAGGGTTTTCTTGTTTTACAGTGTAAGTGTAATGCCTCGTATTTTTTTTTCTTCCATGTAACAATTTTACAAATCTGTTTCATTTGATGAGGCATTAGGGAGAGAAGAAAAGAAAAAAAAAAGGAAAGGGGGTGGAGGGAGGGGAGATGGATGGGGGTGGGGTCGGGTAGCGGTGTTTCTGTTATGCTTAATGTATGTAGAGTTTGGTGTCAGCGTGCTTGTGTTGTTCACTTGTGTTCCTTTGGTGGTGAGAGAGGTTGGGGTTGGCCTAGGGTGTGATTGTTTGTTTGTGATTGGCTGTGGTGATCTTTGTTTTCGTGTGTGAGTGAGGTGGGTGGGTGTTTTGGATCAGGTTAGCCATATTGATTTGTATGCTGTTGGTGGATTATTGTCGTTGTCCTGTTGGGCTGTGTATGTGATAAAGGGGAGCCATACCGGGGTGAAGGTGTCTTCTTCTGTTTGTCCCCGTGTCAGTTTCAGTTTATTAGTTAATTTTTCTAGTAGGGCTGTTTCCCATACTATTTGGTACCATTGGTCCATGCTTACTCCTGACAGGTCTCTCCAGTGTCTGGTTATGGTGTTTCTGGCTGCTGAAAGTAGGTGGGTTATGAGTTCTTTGTGGTGTAAATGGGCATTGTTGTCTTGGAAGATGTTTAGTAGGGCCAATTCTGGGGTGATGTCTAATACTTGTTTAGTTATTTTACATATTTCTTGTATGGCTGTTGTCCAGAATAGTTGGATTTTGGGACACTCCCACCACATGTGGAGGTATGTGCCTGTGGAGGTGCACCCTCTCCAGCATTTTGGTGAGGTTCCTGGGTGTATTAGCGCTAGTTTCCTTGGTGTTAGGTACCACCTGTAGGTGAGTTTCAGTGTGAGTTCTTTTCTTTTCGTTGATATGGATTTAAAGGGGGGGTTTAGACCACATTCTGGTCCATTGAGTGGGGTTAATCTCATAGCCTATGTCATTCTCCCATTGTTTTTTGATTGCGTCTAGGGGATTTGCGGGGTTTTGGAGTAGTATTTTGTATATTGCGGATACCGCCCCTTTACCGTTTCCCTTTGTTGTTAGGAGGAGGTTTTAAAAGGTTGTCAGGGGTCTAGTTGCTGCTGATTTTACTGTTGGGTTGTTTAAGAGGGCATGTAGTTGGTGTTGTGTTAACCAGGGCATTTGGGTGTCTTCTAGTTTGTCTTGTATTTCTTGTGTTGAGAAGGGTTTGTTATTTTTATAAAAGTCTATTAGGCGATATAAGCCTTTGGTTCGCCAGGTTTTTATCTGGAGGTTTTGTGCTGCATGGTGGAATAATGGGTGGTACGCCAGGGGGATTAGTGGGGATGGGGTTGGGGATAGTTTGCCTATTTGTGTTTTCCATGCTTTGAGCATGGTCTGTGTGTACCTGTTAAGTGTTGTGGGAATTTTCTTTAGTTTGTTTGGGAGGAGTGGGTATGTTGTGGTGCAGGTATTTTCAATTGTGTCCCTCTCTAGGTGTACCCATTGTTTTGTCTCATCTTCTAGTATGTATGGGATTATATGGCGTATTTGGTTGGCAATGTAATATGCTTCTATGTTGGGGATTCCCCATCCTCCTTCTGAGGTGGGGAGGTGCAGGTATTTGGGGCTTATTCTTGGTTTTTTATGTGAGAAGATGAAAGAGTGTAGTTTTCTCTGCCAACTGCGGAGTTGGGATGAGGGGATCCAGATTGGGAGGGTTTGGAATAGGTAGGTTAGTTTTGGGAGTGTGATCATTTTGATCATGGCTGTTTTGTCTGAGAGAGTGAAATTCATGTTATTCCATCTCTTTAGGTCTTTGTTAATTTGTCGCCACAGGGGCTTGTAGTTGTGGAGGTACAGTTTATTGAGGTTTCTGGTTATTTGTACCCCTAGGTATCTGAACTTGGTGTGGCAGAGTTTTATTTTGGTGACCTTCGTGAGTTCTTTTTGGGTGTGAGGAGGGGTGTTGAAGCACATAGCTTCTGACTTTGTAAAATTTACCTGTAGGCCCGACACCATTGCAAATGTGTTGAGTTCTCTGATTAGGGAGGTTGCTGTGCTTATGGGGTCTGGTGTTGTGACCATTAGGTCATCTGCAAAGAGCCCTAATTTATAGGTTCTGCCTTTTATTTCCACTCCCTTGATGTCTGTGGCTGCTCGGATGCGGATTGCTAAGGGTTCCAGAGCCAGGATAAATAAGAAGGGAGACAGTGGGCATCCTTGTTTCGTGCCTCTTTGGATAGCTATAGTATTAGAATCCATATTGTTAGTTCTGCATTTTGCTGAGGCTTGGGAGTATATTTGTTTGAGGGTTTGTAGGAAGTTGGGGCCAAATTTCATGTTAGTTAGTACTGCTAATATGTATTTCCACTCTAAGCAATCAAAGGCTTTGAGGATGTCTAGGGACATAATTGTCAATGGGAGTTTAGTTGCCTTGCTGTGTTCGATCAGGTTCAGTAGTTTCCTGATGGGGTCTGTTATATTGCGGCCAGGGACAAAGCCAGTCTGGTCTGGGGCTATTAACTTGTGTAGGAAGATTTTTAGGCGGTTGGCCAAGATTGATGTGAATATCTTGTAGTCTTGGTTTATTAATGAGATTGGGCGGTATGATTCTACTTTGAGGCTGTCTTTTAGTGGTTTTGGGATGGAGACTATTTTGGAGTGGGTCCAGGTTTTGGGGATGGGGCCCCCTTTTATGATGTCGTTGAATAGGCGGGTCATGTAGGGCATCAAGGGTTCTTTGAATTTCCTATAGAATTCTGCTGTGAAGCCGTCTGGGCCTGGGGCTTTGTGTGGTTTCAGGTTTTTGAGGACCACTTCTATTTCCTCTGGGGTGATAGGGCTGTCCATGAATTCCTGTTCCTCATCAGTTAGGGTAGGCATGGTCAGTCCTGCTAGAAATGTTCTGATTTCCTTCTCTGGTGGGTTATGGGAGGTGTATAGGTTGGAGTAGAATTCTGCAAATTCTGAGGATATTTCTTCAGGGGAGAATGTTATGTTGCCGTCTTTTTTGGTGATGCAGTGTATTCTTGTTTTGAGTGCTTTTTTCCTACATCTATTTGCTAGTAATCTGGAGTTTTTCCCTCCATATTCATAGAAACGTTGTTTAGAATATAGAATGTTGATCATTGTTTTGTTAATTTCTAGGGAGTCTAGTTCTCTCCTTTTTTGTTCTATAAGTTTGAGGAGTTTTTTAGATCCTGTTTGTTTGTAGCGTGTTGAGAGGGCTGTGATGTCTTGTTCTATTTTGCTAATTTTTGAGGAGGTTTGTTTTTTAAGGGATGTTTTCTCTTTTATGCAAGCTCCTCTGGTGACCGCTTTCATTGTGTCCCATAGGAGGGGGGTTGTTATATTGTCTACATCGTTTTCCTTGAAGTAGTTTTGGAGGGTTTTTGTGAGACTCTCTCTAATTTGTTTGTTTGTAGTTAGGATGGGACTGAAGGACCATGATGGGGTGGTTTGTGTTCCTTCTCCTATTTTAACGGTGACTTCTACTGGTGCATGATCTGTGATTTTAATGTTACCTATGTTTGTTGATTCCACTGAGGGGATCAGACCCTGTGTGAGCAGAATGCTGTCCAGTCTGGACACTGTATCGTGACGTCCCGATTGGAATGTATGGCTGATGTCTCCCGGGTTTTGCTCACCCCAAATGTCATAGAGACCCCTGTTTTTTAGCATTTTTAGTAACTTGTAGGAGTTCCTAGTTGTTGGGGGTTTCCTTCGGAGGAAGGTTGCCCATGGGGTTGTAGGGTGGATGTCTTTCAGGGATATACCTTTCATATTTAGATTGAGGTCCCCTCCTAGGATTGCTTCCCCTTCAGAGAAGGAGAGGAATTTGTTTAGTGTCTTCTGGAAGAATTCTAATTGTTTCGCGTTTGGGGCATATATGGAGCCGATTGTCAGTTTGATTTTGCCATCTAGTGTCCCTTTAGCGAAAATGAATCTGCCTTTTTTGTCCTTGAGGACTGTTGTGGCAGTGAAGTTCAGGTCTCTACTGAGTATTATGGCTACACCGCGAGCTTTCCCTGAGCCTCGTGCGACCCACTGTTGACTGAAGCGGGGGTCGCTCAGGAGTTTGCTGCCTTTGGGTGGGTTGTGTATTTCTTGTAGGAAGGTGATATGTGGTTTCATGGTGTTTATGTATGAGGTGATGCATTTTCTTTTGATGGGGTTTCCCAGCCCCCTCACGTTTAATGTAATTGCTTTTAGGTTAGCCATCTTGCTTGTCTATTATGTGGGGCGATTCCCTGCCAACCCGTTCGGGTTGTGTCTCTCTCTTCGTGTTGTTTAAAGAACCAGTGGGGTTGCGCTGACCTAGGGTGTGGTGGGTGGAGGGCTAATGGGATTAGAGTAAGATTTGGGTTAAAGAGTAGGGGGTAAGTTGTAGAGAGTTTCCTATATGTAGTCATATAGGTGTTTGTTTGGGGTATTTTAGACCATCTGGCATTTAGCCGGTTGGTCCTAGGTCTCAGCTGGTGTGGAAGGCCGTGTTCAAGGACAGGCCATCCCCCCTGTTGTTTGCGATAGGGGGAGATCAGTGAGACAGTGTGAAGTGACTTTGTAACGTCGCTGTCAAGTATAAGGTTCATAAGCAATGTTGCCAATGTTATGAGCAACATTGTTGGTGTGTTGGGGTGGGGGTGTGGGTGCTGGTACGCTCTGGTGCCACCATAGTGCTGGTTGATTTTATCAGATTTTAGCCTGATTGTGGGTTGTGTTATTAAGGTTGGAGGAGTTGTTTTTCCTTAGTATGGAGATGTTGAAGGTGTGGGTGATGGGGAATGTGGTTGAGGTCGTCTGGACTGGTGTTGGGGTGGGGATTTCTGTGGGGGTGCGGGGCTGGGGGGGATGTTGATGGTGTTAACTAAATCTATGTTTTGGGGGGGGGGAGAGAGGGGGAACGGGGGGGGGGGAATCACCAGTCCTTCAGTTTGTGGTTTCTTCCTGGTTGCTTCATTCAGCTGCGGTTGTTGCTGTTGTAGGGTTGTCCATCTGCGATGAATTGGTTTGGTTAATCTTGGTCTGGTTTCTTGTGTCGTATGGCCGGCGGGACGGTTCTGAGCATGATGCTTGTCTGTATTGGTTTGCGTTGTTGTGCCGCTTCTGTTGTCTCTTTTTCTTCTGTACCGTCGTCCAGTTGTTTGCTGTTGTTTCCTCGTGGTTGGGGCTGTCACTTGGTGGGTTTGTCGGTTGCCATTCCGGTGGGAGGTCGAGTTCAAGGTTCTTTAGTAGTTGCAGGGCCTCAGGTATGTTGGTAGCCATGTGTTGTGTTGTATTGGTTGTTACAATGAGGCGGAAGGGGAAGCCCCATCGGTATTTGATCCCTGCTTGTTGGAGACGCTGGGTGCATGGGTGCAGGCTTTTCCTCCGGTTTAGGGTATCCTGAGATAGGTCCTGTGGGGCCAGAATGGGGGTTTCTCCATATCGAAGGTTGGTTGAGTTTCTGAGGTTGTTCCATACCTCTTCCTTCTTTTTGTAGCGTGTGAAGCATACAATGATGTCTCTTGGGGGGGCGCTGGGTTTTGGCATAGGTTTTAGGACTCTGTGAGCCCTCTCCAAGTCATCTGCCTCAAGTTTCAGGTTTGGGATTGTGTTTTTCAGCCAGCGTATAATTAGGTCTGCTGGGCTTTTCTCCTCTGTTTTTCAGGAAAGTTGCGGAAGCGGATGTTACAACGTCTATTGCGGTCTTCAAGGTCGGCTTGCTTAATTTTCATCTCTCTGTGTTCTGCTTCCATTTGGTTTACCAGTTCGTCCAGTTTCTTGTTCACACGTGCGTTCTCCTCCCGGTATTGCTCTATTATTCTTTCTTGCATTTGGTTCTTGTTCTCTAGAGCTTCCACTTTGGAGGTTAGATTGTTGATTAGTACCTGCATGGGAGCCATTGTGGCCTTCAGTGTTTCTTCTAATCGTGCTTCTAATCTTGCTTCCATTTCCCTCAGATCTCGTTTCGTTACTGGGTGGTCATCATCTTGAAGGGGAGTTACGGTATTAGCATTGTTTGCCATCTCCCTGGTTGGTGTCATCTCAGTCTCCCTAATGGTTTTGGTTTGAGGTTGGCTTGGCGTCCTCTTGGAGTAGGGCGTGTGGTGGTTAGGAGTTGTGGCAGTGGTGATTCCTGGGTATTGTTGGGTTGCTGGGCTGATCAGGCGTTGCTGGCTGGAGGCTTTTACAGAGCGTTTGGATTAGGTGGTCATGGGGGGGGCAGGTAAGCAGAGATGGATAGACTAACGGACAGACAGTGCATATAAAGGGGGGGGGGGGGTTAGCAGGTAGAGATACAAGAGATTAGAGGGGTGGGGCCAGGGGAAATATGTGTTTAGGAGGGGGTTGTATATACCCAAAAGGGGTATTGGGGTCCAGTTAAGGTGGAAGTTGGGGTTGGGAGTGCGCTCAGAAATAGAGACAGACAAATAGGCTATATGTAAAGGGTGGAGGGAGAAAAAGGAAGAAGAAGAAGGAAAGAAGAAGGGGGGAGACGGAGGGGGGAGAGGGGGGATTGGAGTGAAAGGTGGGATAAAAGGAAAAAATAAGGGGGGGTGAAGGGAGAGAGAGAGGAGAGCAAAAAGGGAGAGAGAAATAAACGGGGGGGAGAGTATCAATAGCAATAGTAGTGATATGGAGGAAATTTGTGTTTTAAAAGAGAGTGGTGGTCGTAGCTGGGGGCCAAAGGTTCCCCCCTCAAGAACAAGCTAACAAATAGAATAGAAAGGGCTTTAAAAAGAGGGGGGGGGGAATTGTGTGTGTGTGTTGTTTTTTAAAAAACAACCTATTTCCCCCTAATTACTATTATTATTTTTTGTTTGTAAAAAAGTAAGGGTGGCTGCTGCAGCAGTGGCCCCTCTTTTAAAAAGAGAAGTGATAAAAGTAGGTATATGGCGGGGGGGGGGGGAATAAAAAAGAATTATTTTTTTTTAAAAAAAAAAAGGGAGAGGGGGAGGAAGGGGTTAAAAAAAGGGATTTAAGAAAAGAAAAAAAAGGGTAGTTTCTTCCTTTCTGCGATCTTTGTCATGCGGCTTTCCTCTGTTTTCCTTGCCGCTGGAGGCTGCAGTCGGCTCAGCCACGTGTTTTTCCGGAGCCTTTTTTCTGCTCACCTACGTCTCCTCTTCTTTCCCGTAGGCACAGATGGGGGCAGCAGCGGTAAAGTTGGGGCTCTTTTTCCTTTCTTTCTTTCTTTCTTTTTCTTCCTCTTTCCCCCCTTTCCTCTTTGCCTTAGCTTCACTGTCCTCCTGGTTTTGGAGCTCCTCTCGGCTGTTGGGGGGGTGGTCGGGTGCCTTACTGGCTCAATCAAGGTTGTGGGGGGTGTTTTGGCTCCTTTGATAGATGCCCCGGGCACCCCCAATTCCTCTCCGCTGGCAGCAGCAGTCCTGGGAGTCCGGGAGTCGGCCAGACAGAGCCTTTTACTCTGGCTGGCTTCAGGAGCTCTTTTCTGCTGTTGCAGCCGCCATGCTGCCTCACCGGAAGTCCGATATTCATATTGTTACAGAAAGTGTGAGTTAGGTAGGTTCGCCTTTAAATGTGACCTCAGTTGAAACTATCCTCTTGCGATGGCAGAGAAAGAGGTGTATCTGCATTCTCACAGAGGTGTATCTGCAGCCTCCAGCTGTAAACAGAACTGGCAACCAGAACTCTCCTGGGCCCACAGAGCTCACATTGGCTGCTGGGGAATCATAGAACTTCCCCCATCCCTCCAGCGCCAATTGATGGATGTTAATGTTTCATGTAACCAAAAGTGGGCGAGGAGGAGCATCCCCTGCTTGTGCTAGGCTCTCATCTCAGGGTTCAAGGGGTTGGGAAGCCAAGAGAGGTTTAATCTGGAAATTCAGGTTTTGGTCCAGCCACAGAAAAATGCCTTGCTATTCTTGCCTCTTCTGTCAGCATATCAAGCCCTTGAACCTCATGTCTGGGCCCAAATGGGATGACCTTTTCCAGCATCTCAAGAAAGAGCACATTATACCCTTTTTGCTTTGAAAAATATTCTTAGTGGTTTCAGAAAAGCTCAGAAAATTTCCCAATGATTTGTTCTGGCAAGATAGTTTCCCAAAGTGGTAAACGGTAAATCTAAGGCAACTCTGACTTCTGCAAACAAAATCTCAGGGTGAAAGCCCATGATGCCAGCTAGAATTAGAAGAGCAGAACAATTCTGTATATATGTTCCACACAGCAAGTTATGCCTAAATTGATATTTGATATGAACTTGGAGTAAATTGGTTTGGGGAAGCATCAAAAGAATTCTGAGAGAAGTTTTGATTAGCACAAAATCATTTTACAGATTTGAATTGTCCTGATCTAAACTGATCAAGGTAAATGCCTTTTGCAATACACGCCCCCCCTCCCCCGCCCGTCCCCTACAGAACACTCCCTGGATTGATCACAAAAAGTAAAGCTAGTTGAGCAATGCTACAAGATATTTACAAGAATTTAAATGCCTTCCCTTGCTATTCATGAGGGTTACATTACTCACTCTTGACAAGAAGTCAGACATTTAATCAGAAATGCAATAAAAGAGAACTTCCATAGCTGTGATCCTAATGCTCCCTTGCTGATATATTCTTCCTTTGCAGTACAATTCATAATAAATTAAACAATGAGGCATATTTTAAAATGTTTCAGATACTCTGTTTAATTTTAGGATTATGACTTTTAATAAATTACAGATGCAAAAACAAAATGCTTTTAAAAATAGCAATATATTTGGGCATAATTTCAGCCTGGAAGTATGCTTAAGCTTTCTTATGGTGTAACAATCAAAGAGCAGACTTTCAAAGGGCTTTTGATAAAGTCCTTTACGCAAGGGTGCTGAGTAATCAAAGCAGCCAAGGGACAAGTCAGGTCTGCTTAAACAACTAGCAGCAGGAAGGAGGACTAAAGGGAGTTTTCACAATGGATGGAAGGGGAAAGATGGGATCCCCAAGGATTTGTACTGGGGTCAGTCTTTTTAACATGCATAATTGGTCTGGAGTTAGGACTGGGTGATGAGATCAGTGGCACCAGCTTGCCCCCACGACTGTGGGTGCCCAGGGCCATGTGCCATCACCAGGCTGTGTGCGCATGCCACAGGGTGCATGCGCTACATCATCACGCCCCCCAGTGTGAGCATGCTGCGTCATTCATGCCCCTGGCGCGCTGACATCACTCACTCACATAGTGGGGCGCTGTAATATAGTGTCCGCATGCTGGGGGGGGGGTCCATGCATGAATGACCATGACACTTCGTGAAGGCCCAGTCCCCTCTTTTAAAATGTTGTGAAAGCCACAGCACCCAGGGCCCCGGGGACCTGGGGACTATGGATGAGAGAGTCAGTTTTGTGGATGACACCCACTTATTCAGGGTTGGACTTCAAAGATATCAAAAGGCATTTTTCTGAATTGGGTGAATAGGTAATAAAATGAACTTCAGTTGGAGTAAGTAAAGTGAAACATATTAGTGCAATTAAAAAAACACTCCCTTCAAATATACATTGATCGATTCTGAAATGGCAGTGGCTACCCAGAGAAAGGGGTCTGGTGGTCCAGAACTTGGAAACAGACAACAGATTCAGGACAGGCAAAAGTGCATTTCTTCATTCAGCAAGTATTAAATCTATGGAGTTCACTGTCACAAGATATAGTGAAAGGCCCTAGTTTACATGTTTTAAAAAGTGGGCTGGCTATGAAAATGGATTAAAACTAGTAGAAGGTTGAGAAGGTGATTAAAGAAGAAAACTGAAGCAGTAACATCAGGAATGTAATGGACTTATGCTTGCAACAGGAGTGGGAAACCTAATTACTTTTTGAAAAAATGTATTAAATTTAAATAATTTGGATGGATTTGTTAAAATCTGAAAACTAATAAAAAGTAATATAAAAATAAAATACATGTTTTCAAAAGACGAGTAGATAAATTCATGGAGGATAAGTCTCTTAGTGGCCACCCTGCATGAAAGCTATAGAGAACTCTGTTTAGAGAAAGTATGCCTCTGAATAGGAATTAATTAGGAATTAATAGGAAAGAGCAATCATCAAATGTGCCTACAGCAGCCATCACAGCATAGCTCCTTCAGGTTCCCCAAGGGAAAAAGCAGAGGTTGTAGGAAATGTGTCCTTTTTCTTTTTTTGTAAAGTAGGGTGATAGTTGCATAGGCCATTCTGATTTACCATCATTTACCATTGAGAAAATGGCCAGATCATGAAATCCATGGATTTATTCTTTCACCCTGCCTGATACGAAGCAAAACTGGATTTTTTTTACTATAAAAGGCTGCTAGTTGAAATATAAAGTTCCTGGAAACCTTGAAATTATTAGTTGTGAGGATATTTTATTCTTTTTAAATGTTTTCATTTATGTGTATGTTTCTTTTAAAGTGTTGCTTTGCGAGTCTTTCTTTTACTGTGTTTTAATAGATTTATTTTTATATTGTTTCAATTCTGTTATCGTTTAATTACCATTTATTATGTTCTATATGCTTTTAGCATTATGAGTTTCATTCATGTTTGTTTTCATTTTTGTGAGCTGCCTTGAGTCCCAGGTTTGGGAGAAGGGTGAGATAAAAAACCCCAAAGCAAATAAGTAATATTGTTTGGCAGCTGGGCTCATTTAAGAGGAAAAGCAAGGTATCCATTTAATAAATAAAATAATAAGTAAAATAAAGAAGCTGGGGCAGAGGGAGGCCAGGAGAATGGCCTGCTTTTGATTTAGGGCTCACCCACAGTTCTGTTTGCCTCACACTTTCCCCTAGGAAAACCCACCGCCTAGGACTGAATCGGAACAAACGGCAATAGTGTTTTCTGTGGACTGCCATATCAAGCCCGTCTGTGTGCCTGCAACAATGGAGTACCTGATTCAATGGACCACATTCTCTTAGATTTCTCTCTACATAGTAGACCTCACCAACTCACCAAAATGTTGGACCTCCAGCCTATAACTCCAAGAAGAAGTCAAATGAGGTATCTCTTGGAAGATCGGGACAAAGATATCACTGTTTTAGTAACTTCCTTTTTAGCCACAATTTTACCCGAAAGGGTTTCCAACGAACCATCCTTTCAGGGAGCAGACAGGGCGAAGTAGAATATCTAAGTGCACACAATCACATTGTGACCTTATGACCCTCGACAGATTCACCCTTGTCCTTTTAATTATCCCAGAGACCTGAAATGTTTTATACTGTGATCCCAATAACAGTATTTGATCTGATTTGATTTGACTGCCATTCATTCCAATTTAGTGCTAAAGAACAGGTTTTCACATGCACCTCAACATGGATAACATGGACAACACCCAGCGTTTATGAGCACAAAACCTGCTTCATCTTCTTTTTTACCTGCATATAAACTGTGTATTCACCAACAATGTGAGTGAAGGTAATTAGTTAGAAAAATTGTGCTTTGTTTCTATGTGAATTCGTATTTTCTTGAGGCAGCAGTGACGTCAGCTCTCTTTTGTAGACAGAAAAGGACAATACTACACAGGTTTCTTTGACTGCAGGAGATTGATTTCTGAGCCCTGTACTTTGTGTTAAATCATTTTTATGAACAAGGAGGCAAAAAGCTGCTAGTCATTTAGATTAAATCAGATGATTGAAGGCCTTTGGACTTTAAAACTAGTTGTGAAATATGGGAATGTCTGTGCCCGATTTGATGAGGCTCGGCTCACTGTGTTCAGAGAGAGGTTTCACTCCTGCCTTTGCTCCTCAACTGACTATGTAGACTGGCACAAGGGAAATATTCGTGCGGCAGTGCAGTGTCGAGATATGCTGCCACTGTGAATCAACCCAGCATTTTGCTGGGCAGCATCAGTGTGGATTGGTCTTATTACATGAATAACAACAACCACTGTTTCTAGGCAGCACTATACACAACCCTGCCCTCAGTTTTTTGGGAAGTTCAGCATCCTGAAAGAAGAAGTTTTTTGCTTCTTTTTTCATGAGATGGCAATGGTAGTGGGAAGAATTTCTGAGGAATGCTCCAGCATGCTGCAGTGCTTACCTTTAGTAATGTCAGGAAGCGGCCAAGGTGTTCTTCCTTTAAACAAGTAAACAAGATCCTTGCATGGCTCTGCAGCTTCACCAGCTGCCCAAACTTAGTATAATACATTCCTCAGTTTCCTAAATT
The DNA here is from genome assembly GCF_964270895.1 of Podarcis filfolensis. Classification (NCBI taxonomy): domain Eukaryota; kingdom Metazoa; phylum Chordata; class Lepidosauria; order Squamata; family Lacertidae; genus Podarcis; species Podarcis filfolensis. The sequence continues at coordinate 5,243,477 of NC_139607.1, forward strand.
CTTACAGGTTTTGGAAGGTTATCCTTTTCTTACAAGGTTATGCTTTGGGGAAATGTATTTAAGGAAGAACGGCATACCTCTCTTGCATACTTCAAATGTAGTCTCTCCAGCTGCCCATAAGTCCTTCCAACACCCCAGACAATTTATCCACTTTTCCAAGTTTTCAAATAATGATTGCTTGTTGCCACGCACCTCCAGGAATGTACCCCCCCCAAAAAAAACCCCATACACCCTGGTGTGCCTATAGGGCCATTTGCACATGAATACAAGAATATCATTTATTACGGCCATAGGCCCATACAGGTAAAAACAACACATAAATAACAGCTTGTGCCGTAAGGAGAAAAAAAAGCAATCGCTAAAACACTACTATAACAATAAAATACTATAAAATGGAAAGGCATACTACGCCTTAATTAGCTTGTAGAGCTCCTTGGCGTCGCTTTTGGGAAAGGACAGCAACTAGGAACCTAGCCACCTTCAGGGTCGTGTGGGTATCCTTGTCCTGCAAGATTTGGGCAAGGTGGAATTTTGGTGGGGTACCCTCTAGTTTCTGTATGATTGATCCCAACAAATTTGCCCGTAGCACATTAAACAAGGGGCAAGTGAACATAATGTGCTGGAGCGACTCCGGCGACACCTTATCACATTCGCACACGGCGGGGGCTTGACCCTTTGAGAACCTATGTCTCAGGACATTGGAGGGAAAAACGTTAAACCTCGCTTTGGTGAAGGCCAGTCTATGTGCAACAGTCGAAAGGGAGGAGAGGTATGATGGAACGCAGTAAGTTAAAGTGATACCAATGTTCTGGGGCGAACAAACACCTCCCCCCAGCGTATAATTTCGCTGTAAATCGATGTCATCCAGTCTTTGGTGGATCAGTCTCTGAGCAGTGATTTGGTCTAGTTTTAGGGAATCTGAGGGAGAGATTCCATAACTCAGGAGTTTGGCATGAATTCTGCTAGTCCAAAGGCTGGAGAATTCATCTCGCCATAAGCATTGGGCAAGGTAATGGTTTGGTAATCTATGCCACAATGATAACCAGTAATTGAAGACTTGCTTCCACAGGCAAGTTTCTAGGGATGCGACCTTCAATTCTAGTCGCATGGCTGCGTTGCTTACGCACAGGGGGAGCATTAGGAGCCGACGTAGGAATTGGCTTTGCAGAGTCTCAAGGGGAGCAAGATCTGTCATCACGGCCCAGAGCGGGGCAGCATAAGCAAGCACGGCAACCACTTTTGCCTTGAACACCTTTAGGGCCGAGGGAACATGCAAAGCTCCGTCCGAAAAGAAGAATCGGAGGAGCGCATATGACAAGGTTTTGGCCTTATTAAGTAGGTGTTGAATGTGAGCTTTCCACCCCAAATTGTATTGAAAAATGACTCCTAGGTATTGAAATTTTAGGACTTGCTCTATTTTTGCCCCACCAAGCTTCCATTTGTATAATCTCCGGCTTCTGGAGAAGATCAGGATCTTGGACTTGGCATGGTTGATGGTTAATTGATTGAGTTGACAATACGTGGCAAAGATCTTCAGAGCTCTGGTTAGTCCAACACGTGTATAGGATAGAATTACCGCGTCGTCTGCATATAAAAGGAGTGGGCAGCGGTAATCCGCTAGTCTAGGCGCGTGTGTACTTGGAGATGAGTTGACTAGGGGTGCTCGCATGTCGCTGATGAATAGGTTGAATAGGCAGGGAGCCAATATACATCCTTGGCGCACTCCCTTGTTTATTGGTATCGAGTTTGTAAGGTCGCCCGCTGGAGTGAATCTCACTCTGGCAAGGGTACCTTCGTGGAGCTGGCTTATGAGCCATAAGAGTCTTCTATCAATGCCCTGTTTCGCAAGTTTCTCCCAAAGAATATTTCTAGGAACGCTGTCAAAGGCTGCCTTTAGATCTAAGAAGGCAGCACAGAGGTAGCCCCGGGGGGGGGAGGAGTACTTCCGTGCCAGATGATAAAGAACTATCGCATGATCGGTTGTAGAGCGTTTAGTTCTGAACCCTGCTTGTTCATGGCCAATCTGGTTAGTCTCATCTACCCATCGCAATAATTTAGTCATCAAAAAGCTGGCATAAATTTTCCCTATAATCGAAAGGAGGCTGATGTTACGGTAGTTTTCCGGCTCCGTTGGAGAACCTTTTTTATGAATTGGTACAATAATGGCCTCCTTCCATGTTTTGGGGATGAGACCGGAAGCGTTGATTGCATCGAAGGTTTTGGCCAAGATGCCGGCCCACCATTGTGGGTGTAGTTTGATGGCTTCAGCAGGGATCAGGTCGGGCCCAGGGGCTTTGCCCGGTTTCAGCTGAGCTATTAACTTGGCTATTTCATCAGGATCGGTGGGAGGCCAAATAGGTAGGTGGGTAAACAGGTGCATCATATGGTCGGAGGGAGCATCTGCCTGTGAGAAGCATTTCTTCAGGAACCGTTCCCATGTCGGTGCAGAGATGACTGTCCTTGGGGAATTCCTCCCCCTTCTGTTAATCAAAGACCAGAATTCCCTGGATCTGTGTGGTTTTGAAGCAGTAATCAGAGCCTGCCAACGATTATGTTGCCACTCACGCTTGGCAATTATCTGCGTGCGTTTGTAAACTTGCTTGGCTTGTGCATAGCTAGCTGGCAGAGTAGATGCATCAGAGGTCTTGTATGCATTATATATAGCACGGAGGCGCTGTCTTGCTTGTTTGCACTGAGAATTATACCAGGGAGCACCGTGAGTATACTCGTTTCGATTTAAATTTTTGGGTGGTAACCTGAAGAAGGACGTAAGATCAGTCATATGATGGTAGAAGCGCTTCAATACTATGCTATGCTCGTCTGAGGCAGAGCCTATGTTGGGATAGGGCCCGAGGATTTCTTTTTGAAAGAATTCCAGGTACTTTTGAGCCTGTGTCTCCGACCATTTGATTCCTCTTACTTGGAAAGATTCGTTGGTTACCATCTGAGTCGCATGTCTATGAGCCTCCGGCTGCCAGTTCAGGGAAAGCTTAGCAACAAGGGGAAGGTGATCACTAAATTGTACATTCTCGATCTTAAAAGTGGAAATACACTTAAATAGATCCCTAGAGACCAACAGGTAATCGAGGACGCTGTTTGATTTAACGCTCAGGTGGGTGAAATCCCCTGGAATATCGGGGAGGCATGTGCCATTTAAGGGGACCAAATTCAAACGGATGGCCATTTGATAGAGGAGTACTCCAGCCTCGTTTACTCTGTGGTCCTTAGAAGTTCTCTTCATGATGTGTTCCAGGTCATAATTATCAAGGTTTGGGGTAACCCACCATTTGGCTTTGGTCAACGAGTCCCAATTTGCTGCCGTACGGGCATTAAAATCACCACCAATTATGGCCGGGGTGTTAGGAAACTTAACATAGCATGAAAGCAAATGCTCTTCTAGCGAGCCCCATTTAGAGCCCAGTTCAAGGGAAGAACCCCCAGGTGGCAAGTAAACATTTGTAACTAGGAGCGAGATCTTTTCCCCCGCAATCAGCCCGGTAAGGGCGTAGGGAGGCAAGGCCTGTACTAGAGTAAATTTGGAATGTAGGTTGAGGGAGATGCCTATTATTAGGCCCCCTTTAGGGCGGCCTCCTTTCAGGGAGGGGCAGGCAGGGAGTTCTAGAAGCTCAAAGCCATTTAGCACAATTTTTTCTACTTCCCACGATTCTTGGAACAAAATGATATGAAACCGATTGATATACTCCAAGAATTCTGGCTCATGTTTTTTTCCCCTCCAGCCCGCAATGTTCCAGCTGAGGACTGATAGGGGGGAGTTCCTGTTGTGTTCAATTCGCTGTCATTTCGGGGAGAGAAGTGGGTCCTTTGGAGGCAGGGCAGACCCCACAAAAAAGTCAGTTATTTTACTTTGCATGGCAGGCACCTGCTGGAGGTACCTAATCTTGGAGTTGGTAGTGGGGTGTTCAGACTGGGACAACAGAGCGGGTCTCCCGCTGGCTAACCCAAGGGTGGCCACTTCATTAGGAGGCTCCACAGGATTTGCAGAGACTGCCCCACCGCGAGGTCTGAAGGTCGCCAATGAAACCATTTGATTTATATGTCCGGCCGGGTCTTCAGTCAAATCCGGATCATTTTTTGATGTAGGCGGAACGCTCCCCTGACCTGATGCTAGCGAAGGTACTGGGGATGCTCGACGTACAGATACCGTTTGTATGTCGTGTCTGTGCCGCTCAGGAGAATATGAGGACTCCAATTCCGGCATTGATGGATTAGATGGTAAGGAATTGTTTTGGTGGAGGGGACTCTGAATTACACTCTTCAGCGGGGGACTCTTGGAGGGCGAGTCAAAATTTATCAGGAGTTGAGATGAAAGGCCAACTTGTGAGGCAAAACCTGGGTCTGCCAAGCGTTGATGGGCTTTGCCCACAGGTGGGGGAGGCATGGGTTTAGGAGCTGGACTGAGGTGTGGAAGTCTTCCTGCTTCCTTAGAGCACGACTCCGAAAAGCTGGCATGGTTATCCTGAGAAGTGGGCAGGACTTTTCCGTTCTTCTGGACATATATGAGCTGATGGTTAAGTACTTCTAATCTATCAATTATTTCTTGTTGTTCCCTCGGTGGAAGGTTGCCAAAGGTGGCTAAAAGCTCTCTTTCCTCCGGCGGGGTCAGAGAATTACATGCGCCAGTGGATTCCTTTAGAGCTCGTGGGGACGTAGGGTAAGTCCAGTTTCGGTACGGATGGGTATCCTCCGGAAAAGGAGGCTCAATATCCCGAGATGCTCCCGACCTCTCCGACAGGGTCCGCTCCGTGCCGTAGTCGGCAAGTAGAAGGGGATGGATCATGCTATCCATAAAAACTCTTGTTGGGATGATATCGTACCTAGCCAAGAGTGATTTCTGCCTGATGATAGCTGAAGGGATCCTTGGAGAGTAAAACGCAAGCATCACTCTCTGTTGCCTGAGGTGCTGGTTCAAAGGTAATACTGCAATGAGATCGCATTGTGTGATTTCTATGTCTAGGAGGTTGCTTAGTTGCTTTTTAACCCCACCCAAGGTGAGCCACCTTGCTGACCCTACCCCGATATTTAGGCAGATTTTCTTAGGTTGCAGGGACAATGCTTGATGTTTCAGTGCAGTATTTGGTTTATATTTAGGGATCTCACTTCCTTTTTTGGTTGAGTGTAAGGTCCTCTGGCACTTCATTTCCCCCGTATCTACAGTTGGTTTAGACATTGACCCGAGGTTGTCAATTTTCTGTTCAAGGCTAGATAGCTGGGAGGATAGGACATCAATCTTCTTGAATATGCAATTAAGGGTTCTGACCACAAGATGGAGATGTTCATGTTGTTCTAGTCTAGCGCAGTCCTCGGCTCTGGCGTCCTGCACCACCCCCAGTGGGGGGCTCCCTCTTCCTCCGAGCTTGCCGTCCGCAGTTTTAGTCTGGGGTAAAAATAATTCCTCTGGAGTTGACGTTGTTTCTGGAGACGTTAGAGGATAGAAACGGTTCTGAGTTTTCACCCTATAGCAGTGATCAGTGGGGATACTCCATTTGCCAGACACGGGGGGGTCGGTTTTTGATTGTTTAGTTCTTGGGGAGGGCGAAACCTCGTCACAATCCCTTCGGCGTTTGCCTTGGCCCATCGTTGTGAGTCTTTTAAAATAGCAGTGCTTAGAAGGTAATAAAAGTGGTAAAAATAGAAATACAGCCGGGTGTGGGCCGGCGCAAAGCCAGAGAGACAAAGGTTGCTTCCAAGACTGCCGGAGAACACAGTTATCTGCTCGTTAAAGCTAATTTACGATGCAGGCTTACAGTTATCAGTTATCAGTAATGTGAGCTCCTGGCATGGGCTCCAACACCCTGGTACAATCTTCAGCAAGAGCTTGAAGGGCTGGGAGCCGCAGCACAAAGTTTAGGGCGGATTCGAAGTGAACTCCGGCAAATGCGTCTTACCTCGTCGCCTCCTTGCTTCTGCCTCACCACTTTCTTTCAGTCTTGAGTGGTCGTGAGACTGTGGAGAGACCCGGCGAGCGAGTGACGGAGGGGCAGAGCAGCGTCAAGGTTGCTGCTGCTCTAGGCAAGTAATTAAAACCAATTGCTGAGCTCCTTCGCCGTGGGAGTCACAGGCTTTCAAGATTAATGGTGTCGTCTATTGTTCCTTATCTTCAAGACGCTGACTCATCCGGCACTTTCTCTGCTCACAGCTCTACAATCTTCTGCTCTCAAGCTCCGGCTAAGGGAAACAGTTGTAATTAAGAAAAATAAAAGAAAAGAAAAATAAAATACTGGTCTAAAACGAGTTAAAACGAGATAAAATCAATTAAAACTCAGTTAAAATTTGTGGAGCTCTGGGGCTGACTGCTTAGCCTGCCGCCGCCATTTGCACATGTACGTAGTCACTCCCTGAAAAACATCTTGTTTGGGATCATGGGAGATGTTGCGCCTGGGGTGTCCCAAAATGATCTGCAAAGGCTCACTCGCCTACACAATTCAACATCGGTTTCTGAAGTTGATGATATACATATTGGTGTTGCAGAAAATCTTTTTGTGGTACAGAACTGGATGGGGAAAGAACTGAGTAGGAAGATGGTGGAACAGGATTGACTCACCTGTTCAGTACTTTGATCAACACAGACTGAGCAAACTTGCATCCTTCTGGGTCTTTCTTTCGAAGGGGAAGGAGGGTCCCTTCAATTCAACACAGTATCTGAATCCTCCTCCCCCAATGCTGGAATTCTTATCACAAGGGCCTGGGTCTGCTGCCATTTGAAGAAGAGGTTTAGAGGGCCACTGGCCCTCCTTCTCCCCATTTCTTTGCCTCTCATGTTGATGGGCAGTTAAGTAACAAAACTGCTTATAATGGGATTGCAATTATCTGTGGATGACAACTCCAGAGCAGGTCACTGTATGTGTACAAGATTGGTCGCCACCTGTGATTTAGTGCCAGCATGTTCCGGCAAATGTTTTGTGAGGATTGCTAATAACATGAAAAGGAAACATGCACATTTTGATCTAGCCCACTTTTTGCATTTCTCAGGCTGCCTCTGACCTGCTTTGCCTACTCTCTACACTCAGCTGTTTGTTGGTTAATCTCACCTTTACTCAGCTTCTGCTTCTTTCTTCCCATGGCTTGTTTGAAGATGAGCTTTTTGATTCGTTGGATTATGGAGGCTGTGGAGCATGCACATATGTCTGAATAGAAGATGGTCCACCTTAGCTATTGCCCTCTCCAAGTTCAAGAAATCACAGCTTGTCTCCTAAAGATTCCTTTTACTACAGCATGCAAGAGCAGATTGGAAAATCAAATGCACTGCAGCTAATGTTTCCGTTTTAACAAGCTCTTCTCTTTGAGACCCACTTTCAGTAGAATATATGAGTTACTGGCTTTTTCAGTCTATTTTTTCCCTCAGCGATAGAATTTGTTCTGTCTTTTCTACCACCTTTTCAAATGGAATACTTTTTCCCCCTTCTAAAAGAGCATCATTTTCAGCAGAGCTGCACACCCAAACGATAGATTTGAGATATGGAGGAGGGGGGGAGAAAGCCATTAGATGTATTCACTTTTCCTGTTGCTGCAGGATTGCTTCTTACAATGCATTTTATAGTGCTTTGTTCCGTCTGGTTTTTATGTATCTCAGATAACAAGCTTCCATCACTTTTCTCAGCTGTTAGAGAAGAAAGCCAAAACCATGCGACACTTCAGCACAAATGCTTTCCCATTTCTTTGAAAGTCCCTTTTCTCCATTCCCCTGAAACTCCTTGAATGACACCCAAATTCACAGAAATTACAATTAGTTTATATTATTTTGTAACGATCTATAGCCAAATGCAGGCGCCACCCACATCGCCATCATAGTTCCACCAAGGCAACTCCCATTCAATTTCCAGCCTTTCTAACATGTACATCTCAAGCCAAACACAACATTAAGGGAGCAACGTAATGTAGATGAAACTGGCATAAAGCAAGCTGGTGTAAATTAAGCTGGCATAAAGTTACACCAGAAACAAAACCTCATTCAGCAGGAGGGCTGCTGCTACTGTGCCCAAGCCTAGCAAAGGGGAAACAAGCCTTTAAAATAAATAGTTTTATGCTGGGTTGACAGGTCATGTGACCTAACCCAATGTCATTTTTGCTGATGGAAACATATTATCCCACTTCCCATCCTCCAAACCCTGCTATTTGTCTCTAGTCAAGTTAAAGGCAGTTAAAAGGGACACGGGTGGCGCTGTGGGTAAAACTACAGAGCCTAGGGCTTGCCAATCAGAAGGTCGGCGGTTCAAATCCCTGCGATGGGGTGAGCTCCCATTTCTCGGTCCCAGCTCCTGCCAACCTAGCAGTTTGGAAGCATGCAGTGCAAATAGATAAACAGGTACCACTCCAGCGGGAAAATAAACGGCGATTCCATGCGCTGCTCTGCTTTTGGTGTTCCGTTGTGCCAGAAGCAGCTTAGATGGAAAAGGCATCTTCTTCACTGCCTTCAGAGCTCTTCAGATCAGGGTGGAGACTTTCTGCACTCTTTAAACTTTAAAAAAGATAATCATGCTCTTTTCAGGTGCTCCAAAGGTAGTCTCTGTGGTTGCTCAATGCTATATTTTGGGGAAATGTCTTTAAGGAAGAACTGCATGCCTCTCTAGCATACACCAGTTCAGCCTCTTTGGAAAGAAAGTTCCACAATCATGGTATTGCAACCGATAATGAAGTGCTGAGTATTTTCATATTCCACAGATTCTTTTGTATGCAAGAATAAAATTAGAATCCAGGAAAAGCTTTCTATAGGAAAAAGTAAGTCATTTTTTACTGTTCATTGTTCTGCCCAGTCCCCATGGGCCTAACTTGTGCAATTTCCAGGTTCTCCTTTTGTTCACCTCATATGACTAACATGTTCCACAGTTAGTTATACTAAAGAGGTGATAAACAACATCATACTTACAGACTTACTTGTATCCTTATAATCCCTTTACCTTCTATAAATGGTTAACATTGATGCTGATGACAGCTTGTAGTAAATGTAACTGATTTATTACAGCAAATAATCAGCCAATATTTACACCGCAATATTTCCTAGAATTGTGGAGTTGGAAGGGACCCTGATGGTCATCTAACCCAACCCCCTTCCAGTCGCAGACTTGAGTACTATGGCGCCCCGTGTGAGGCCAAAATGTGCCTCCCAACAGCCCTCATGCTGCCTTCTGAAATGCCTTTCAGGTAAGCAGGTGCCCGGCTTTGGAAAGGAGGTGCAAGGGCTCTGGCAAGGTACTAGAGCCCTTCCACTTCCTTCCCAAAGCTGGGAAAGTGCTAACTAGGTTTTGGGAAGAAGGGTGGTTGAATCTAGGACCCGTCAAAGCCTCATGCCTTGCTTACTGGGCTTTGAGATGGCACCCCTGGGCTCAGCACCCAGTGTTTGCACACCGCTCACACAACCCTAAATCCATCCCTGCCCTTGCAGTGCAAGAATCTAAAGTATCCATGACAGATGGACATCCAACCTGTTTCAACCTGTTTCAAAACCTCCAAGGAAGGAGAGTCTACCATCTTCTGAAGCAGTCTGCTCCACTGTTGAACAGCTCTTGCAGACAGAAAGTTCTTCCTGATGTTTAGTCGGAATCTCCTTTCTTGTAAATTAAAGCCATTTGTTTGGGTCCTACCTTCCAGAGCTGGAGAAAACAAGATTGCTCCATCTTCCATGTGACAGCCCTTTAGATATTTGAAGACGGCTATCATATCTCCTCTCTTTTCTAGGCTAAACATACCCAACTCCCTCAACTGTTCCTCATAAGGCATAGTTTCCAGACCCTTGATCATCTTGGTTGCCCACCTCTTCACATGCTCCAGCTGGTCAGAATCTCCTTTCTTGTAACTTGTAGCCATTAGTTGCAACTCCCTTAACCGAGTCTCCTAAGGCTTGGTTTCCAGACCCTTGATCATCTTGGTTGCCCTCCACTGCATGTATTCCAATATCCTTCTTATATTGTGGCACCCAGGACTGGACACAGTACTCCAGGTGTGGTGTGATCAAGGCAGAATAGAGTGGTACTATTACTTCCCTTCAATATACTATGACAAACTAGCCCAATTTGGCTTTCAACCATTGCACTCATGTCCCGATTGCACATATTTCTCACAGGTACCTGGCTGACCACTAGTACAGGATGCTGAGTTAGATGGGCCTTTGAACTGAACCATCAGGGCTCTTGTGGTTGTCTTGTACTCCAAATTCATGTTGTTCAATGTCACTTTAACTGTCAAGATATTCATCTTGGAACTTGTAGGCTGGTAGCTAGGACTGTGCAACAGGTCTTCCCCTTTCTGTCCCCTTCCTGCCCCTCAAGCCTGTGGAGCAAATTTTTAGGGTGGGATGGGAGCTGCGGGGGGGGGGGAGTTGTGTTGCCCAAGTGGAAGCCTTTTGTGCAGGCAGAATGGCAGCATTAGATAATACAACCCACAGTTTTTAGTTTGAAATCCTGAAAATTCTCAGCTGGAAATCAGAACACAGAAACACCCAACTGAATTTCGGCCATCAGGATTTGTTGGTCAGAGGAAACGGCCTGAACCGACTTGAAAGTTGTGTGAGAGAAAGAAGAATCCTGCTCTTGAGACCTCATTGTCTTTCTTGCACGAGAGGTATTCCTTTTATTTTTCTTTATTTCATTTTTCCATTTCATTTGCCTTCAAGGCATTATGTAGAGTTCAAAAAGCATGTGCTGCATGCCGATTGAATGTTTGTGAGTTGGGGAGTGGGAAGCTTTCTGCAGGAAACGTTTAACTTGAAAACAGTATTGTCATTTCTTATACACGTTAGCTTGGTTTTATGCTTCTGGTAAACAGTTTTAGAATTACTTATGAAGGTACTTGAATGAATGCCTTAGCACATTTTAAATTATTTACCAACTTTAAATAATATGTATGACAGAGAATAGTGAACAACTAGCAAATCAATAGCAAAGCAAGTTATAAATTTAGTGTGGCGCACAAAACACATCAACCCAAAAATGTATAAATGGAAGTTCTAGGCTAGAAACATGAAGCTCAAAAGCAGAACTAACCACATCACCCAAAAGTGATTATGATTGGCACTGGAGCAGAAACCCAATAGATCTAATGGGGAATATTAATTTGTGGAAGTGGTGTTTATTTTGAGCTAGCGCTAACTCTCCTTTCATATATAAGGCTGTCTTTCAAGACTAGGTTAGTGCCTTTCAGAATTAACACACACTATTATGTACTGCTGCTAATTATTCCAAGTTGAATTTGCAAGCATTCATTTTGGTCTTTTCATCTCTTCACATCTCCTAAGCAGAATGACATCCCGCTCTAACAGCGTCTCCCTGAAGTAAAAGCCCCAAGAAGGTCAGAAGAAAAACAAAGCATGTTAGCCTAAACGAAAATGAAGATAGGGAATTAAGGAATCGCTTTCTTTAAAAACAACAGCCTTGCAGCTTAAGCTGTAACAGACATGAAAGAGCAAGAGAACAAGATGTTCACCTATGTATTTACGAAGAGAAGAATCACTTTCTTTCCAAAGGGATTATTTATTACAGTCCCAGAAACTGCCGTGATGCACTGACTGCTTGACACGGTTATAGAAAATCAATGGGATTCAATCTGAGAAAGTTGTGTTGCATACATTCAAACCTGACAGTTGCATAAATCAGTATTTCAGGCTTTTTTTCTTTTTCTTTTTGAAAACCATCAACTCTAAATAAAACTAGATTCAATTGTATACTTCCCCCCTCCTTCCTTTAAGGCTGAGGTTGTGACTGATATTTCATTTTTCTTCAGAAAGGCCTCTATTACCAATTGGCATTCAGCTGCCCTGTATGGCTGAGTGATGAAAGATCTTTCTCTCTTTATATATATATAAAAATCTGATTAGGGAACCTGTCTTCAAAGCATTTTCACTTGTTCAGATTTCTCTGTTTTAGAGGACACTGAGGTGAAAACTTCTTCTAGAGGAACTGCACAGTTACAGACATTCCTTCACCTACGGGTAAACTCAATTCCCTCAGATAGCCTTTGCCCTTTCATGTGGCAAAATACTATCTTGTCATTTCAGTATTTTCTTTGTACTATTACGGTAGCAGAGAGAAGTACCACAAATGCGATGCTATTTTAAGCTTAACCGTATACTTAAACCCATAGACGCATGGTCTGATATTAGTATTTTCCAACTAACACTGACCACAATTGCTGCCATCTTATACATAATGCAAACTTGCTGCTATGTCAGCATATTCCTTGCTTTTACTACTGCTTCCCCAATTTTATGATTGGCCATTTGACATGATTACAGTGGGTGGATCAATGTCAATAGCTCTCACGGTACCAGATGAGATTGTGTGACATACCTAATCGAGGGTATGTGCTTGAATGCTGATATTTTTTAATACTGACACAAATAAATATCAAGAGCAAACACAATGACATTTTTAGACTTTATAAACTAATTCAAGTACTGTATAGGGATAAACATGTAAAAAATATGCATATATGTTTTTTGTAAACAAAGCTTGCGTAGAACTTTCACAGTCAGATGAGATATGTGAAATCTCAATGTGACATATATGCTCAAGGGATCTGAACTGACCAGGAATGAGAATTTGGGCTCAAAGCAAATAGCTCAATGAAGAGGCTGACCAAGCGAGCAGAAGTTTTGAAAAAGGCAAAAACCATGCTAGTGTCACAATTAAAATGCACCTTAAATTTTCAGATGTGATTTGAGCAAATTTGGCAGTGCTAATAAGCAGAAGAACTAGAGATAACCTAGTAAGTTAACATTTGTTAGACACATTTATACTTACCATATAATGTTTTTAAAGCATGTTTTTATAATATGTATCTGACCTCTTTATTCTATCCTTTATTTTTTATTTTAATTTTAAAGAGCAGTAAATAAAGTTGTGTTTTTAACTCAGTTAACCTGAAAACCTGTGATCTTTGCAGGGCAAAATGTATCAGCTTTAATCAGAAATAGTTCAAGCCTTAGTGACTGCCTGGGTGGGTGTGAATGGGTTTTGCTTACAGGGAGGCTAAGAAGTAAAGAAGCAGGTTTAATCTTGCTAGGATATTAGAAAGATTTGCAATGTTGGCCATCTGGATTTTTGCTACTTTAAACTTTGGGCCTATGGAAATGCACGTTGTCCCCATGCAGAGAGCAATACTGAGACCATTCAAACTAGATCTTCGAATAGAACAATGCCGTTTTCATATTCCATTTGGCTTTCTGGATTTTGCGTGTTTAGACCCAGAGACCTCCCCCTTAAATAAACACACATTTGACTCAAATTTTAGTTTTGGTTTTTGGCAGAATTTAGGCCACAACTTTATTGATTACAGAAAAGTGAGTGGCTGCATAGGCTCTGGTTCGACTAGCTCCCTGCACCCTTGCAGGTAGCGCTGACCCAGAGCTCTATCATAGGTCAGCCAAGGGTGAACACCTGAGGCAGGTGAAAGGCCTGGGAACAGACCCTGTTCACTCCCCAGATGCTCCCCTGGACTCAGGCACGGGCACAACCCCCTCTCAAGGGTTGACCAAACCAAGTTGAGTCCCTGGATTCCTTTAACGGAATACCCTTCACATAGGGATGGCAAGACCGTTCTCCCATCCCTATCACATGAACCAGTGCCTATCCGCAACCTTACAAGTTGTGACGAATTGCTACATGGCACGCGAAACCCAAATGGCAACAGCCAATCAGCCAAGTGGGGAAAATTCCTGCCGTGCCCCTGTCCCAACGACAGTTGACACATGAGGGCATAGCAAGGTCAATCGCAAAATGCCCTAAAAATAGGAAGAGGTGGGCGGGTGTTCCGATGCATGAGCCGAAAGAGGAAACTCTGGGTCACGTGCAAAGGTATATATAGGTCCCTCAATCCGTTTAGACTGCACCCCATTGGCCAGATTAAACCCAACAATGAGGGACCTACCAATCGGGTGTTGTGGCTGTCCAATATACCCACCCACAACCAGGAGGTCAGTCTCCAGGTCCCACTGCAACACGTGCCCTCTTTTAGGGAGGACACAATCTATGGGAAAGAACTTTCGTTTCCCAGAATATGCAACTATAAAAGTTTTTTCTCAATACCAATTGGGAGAAGGTGACATGGGACAGAAAAGACCAGGAGGAAGAAGCCAGCTGGGGAATTGATTACAATTCAGAGAAGACTTTAACAGGAGAAATCCAAGGCAGCAACATGTAACTTCAGGCCTCTCTTTTTCCAATTTTTGCCTGGCACAGACAGACATTTGATTGTTTTTGCCTGGCCACAGAGCTCCATGAGGAAGAAGGAATAGTTTAAGCTAATTCACTCATTAATGCCATGCAGAAAGACACCTTCAACATTTATAAATTTTCTAGTATTGCTGTATAGGGCCAAAAGTACAGCTACAATATTGTTCTGACCACGTTTTAATGTCCCAGTGCCCATTTTGACATCCCAAAAATTGTTCTGTGACAAGGCCTGCTTGCTTCTTATCAAGTGCTCAGAAACTGTAGAAACTGATGGGTCATTTGTTAGGGCCAAGTATGCACAGGCTGAACACTGAATTTCTGTAAAAAAAAAGAGGAGCACTTGAGAATAGATCGGTGCTTAGAATTCTAGACAAAGGGCTGAATGAAAGAGCACAGCTAACAGAGGACTTAACCGTTCACAAAGTCATACAGATGACGGTGCAAACTGTGTTGATCGGAACACAGATTAGGGAGCAAAGGCAATTTGGGGATGACCTCTACTCTGCAAAACAGAAGAAGCAGTTTCAGCAGCCATTTTGGAAAGAGCAAAATCACTCTTCATGCGTCTGTAAAAGCAGAACAAAAGAAAGCCACAGTAAAAAAAAAAAAGCAATTTAAAAAGCACTCTGCAGCAAAAAGGCCTTCAGGGAAATGCACACATAATACCTGAAAGCCTTTGTAGTGTGGGTGTTTGAACAGGACCTGGGAGACCAGGGTTCAAATCCCCATTCAGCCATAAAGCTCTGGATGATACTGAGCCAGTCACCTTCTATCAGCCCAACCTACCGCATGGGTTGCTGAGGGGATAAACTGAGGGAGTGCATTTATGGCATCGTCAGCTTCCTGGAGGAAAGACGGGTTATAAATGTAATAATAAATATTTTTTAAAAAACAACAAATATCAAGCTGACCTTCTGGGACTCTGCCTAAATAATTATGTTATATTGACAGTAATTGTACTATTCTGCTTGAGTTATTCAGAAGCATTGGAGGGTGTTAGAGACTTCCAGCGGAAACAGGAGTGGAGATTGCTGGTGTTTGCTTATTTGTCCCATGGACAGAACAGAAATCCATCCAAAGAATATGAGCATTATTCATTGTTGTTGTTTTCAGTCCACAAACAATATGCACGTAA
The DNA here is from genome assembly GCF_964270895.1 of Podarcis filfolensis. Taxonomy (NCBI): domain Eukaryota; kingdom Metazoa; phylum Chordata; class Lepidosauria; order Squamata; family Lacertidae; genus Podarcis; species Podarcis filfolensis. The sequence goes on from NC_139607.1 coordinate 5,258,795, forward strand.
CTGATGATCTCCACAACTTTTTCCATTGTATTTCCTTTGGAATGAGTGGTCTGGAATAGCATGATAATAACAATTCCAACATAGTTGTTTTACATACATTCTCTCAGAAGCCAAACTGTAGTGAAATGAAAACACTGTTGCATGTGACAAACTCGGGTCAGAACAGAAATCAAGGCCTTCTTCCTTCTGTAGAAGCCTTTGAGATTTAGCCATGAAGGGGGGGGGGCACTAGGGGTGCATTGGAAGATGGCCGACAATAACATCTCTCCAACCCACACGAGGTAATTATGAGGCTGTTATGGGAGTATGCAGCCTCCCTTGCCCCCCCAAGGGAATGGGGGGGGGACTGCCCTTGCCTGCTGTGCCCATATACCAACCCCAAACTCGAGGGGGTGGGGGCACTAGGCAGAAAGCCCTTGTGTGGATTACGACTCTCCTGGACGCTGTCTCTGCACTAGCTGCAGCAACTTGATAATAAACAATTAGGAAGAAGCAAATGCACATATTTCAAGTGAAGAATGGGGAGTAAAGACTGCTAATTGAAGGGACCTCTGTGAAAGAAGAGCGGCGGGTTGGATCAACAGGAATATATCATGAGAAGACACATCAAGGCTCGGTATGTCAGCAGCGGGACTGGATGGGGGGGGACTTTTTTCTCTTTCTTCTATGTGATTAACCAATAATCCCCCCCCACAAGTCAGAAACATCGCTTAAATGACCTAAGCTGGATGATTTAAGACTGTGTGAAAATGAACTCTAACCAAAAGCATGTTTTAAGGAGATCGAGGAAAGTACAAGAGCTTTTGGGATGACGCAGTAAAAAATAGCGTCGCCATTTTGGCAAGTTCTGTTGAAAGATTTATTTATATATATATAAAAAAGAGATTTAGCCATGAAGGAATTACCATGAGATGTTTCCACAGTGGTCATTAATTTAATTGCTGTTTCTTTAAATGAAAGGGGGAATATAGGTGAATCGTGCCCCTGTATGGTTTATATGGCGGAGAGGGCGCTCAATGGCGACAGTCCATGATGGCTCTCGTCTACTTCCACGGCTGGAGAAAGCAGTGATTCTGATTACCAGCTGCTGGAAGCCACAGGAGGGCAGAGTCTCCTTGTGATCCTGCTTGGCTTGCTGGTTTTGCACAGGCATCTGGCTGGGCACCGTGAGAACGGGGTCATGGACTAGATGGGGCCCTTGGCCTGATCCAGCAGGCACAAGATGGAAATGGAATGAGTTACATCTGGATTCCTCTTACTGTTCTATTCTTGTTTAAGAAATGCAACAAAGTTATTGCCATGTTTCCAAGTGGTATGCCCTCTTAGCCTTCCATGATGCTGTCTGCTCAGCCTGGCAGCAGCTCTTCAGGATCTTGAGCAAAGGTCTCTGCCCATTCTCCTACCTGAGTTCTTTTTAACTGGAGTTGCTAGAAACTGGGGTTTCTGAATGCACAATGTTCACAGTGCTACAGAGCCTCAGGAGTCAAAACCAGACAAATTGACTTTCTACAGATGTGTATATGTAGCAGTGAGACATTTCTAATCTTATTGACCATCTTGATCCTAAAGGAATACCTTCAGAAATATTTAAAGTCCTAGCCCTTGGTGTTCAAGAAACAGATAACTAAGAAATGAAAGACATATACTATGTTGTTCATCTGAAAAGTCAATACTTCACTAGAGATAATAGACTGTCTTTCACTAATTCTCCTTCAATGCAAATTAAAGTGACCTCAAGCTTAAGATTTATAGACAAAATAAGACTACAGTGAACATTGTCAGGCTAGGCAGAAGAAAGTCATGGGTTGGATTTTTAAGTGTCTCTGACTTACACAAGGATTTAAGGATGTGGGTATGCTATGTACTGGTGCATGCTTCCTCAAATACATGCGCCACACACACTTACAGAGTGGTGATGTAACTTAGTAGTTAAGGACATGAACTATGCATTAGGGGACCCATTCAGTCATGAACTCTCCAAGTTGCCTCGGGCCAGCCACTCTCTCTTTTTTTTTTTTTAATTAAATATTTATTGGTATTTTCAGAAAACACACAACAAACAAAAACAAAAAAAAATAAACAAAATATTCGAAACTAAACAAAAAAAATAGAAAAAACACATACAGTTTCTGATACTTATTTTCCTCAACCTTATTTCTCAGACCTCCTCACACCTCCCCTTCTTGTATTCCAATTTAAATTGTCAATTCAGCAAGTCCTTAACTTATTTCTTCACCTTAACTTAAACATTTATTCTAACATACTGTTATTTTACTTTACTTCTTTTTTCCATTTCCTCCATTTATTTTTTAACAGCCTTATTCTCACTTAGTTAAAAAAAAACAAAAAAAAAAAAAACCAATTTCACCTTATTAAAATTACACATCAATACTTATACCTCATTAATTTACTCTTGAACCTTTTTCCTAAGGTCGACCAAAATTTCCCTTCCACGGTTTACCCAATTTCCTTACCACTAACAAAATATAAAACAAACAAAGCAATGCAAATTATCCTTATGTACCCTTTGAATTCCCAACCTCCACCCACCCTTCTCCCGGTTCCAGTCCCCAACCAATATCCATCAGTCTTTATATTATTTATTTAGCCTGGAGATCTCAGGTCCGAGGCCCTTATGTCTCTCTCAGTTCCTTTCTGCCGGTCTCTTTGATAGACCTTGATGTTAAGCCCCAGGTCTCGGAGGGGCTCTGGCCCAACAGAATCGGTGTTGCTTCTAGCCAGTCCTCCATACTTAAAAGCAAAAGCAAAGCCTATGGGGTATTCCAACTCTTGTTTCAAATTTCTTTCAAATCCAAATGTCCCCACAGCTCCAGCTTCCACCTTCAACAAATTTATAATCCTCAGGTCTTCAGATCTCCTCAAAAGAGGATCTCTCCATTTTCCAAATTCCCAATCAAACCAGGCTTTCCGCATCCAGTTTTTATTGTCCTTTTTTGTCATCATGTCAGGCCTCATATTGTAGCTCTCCTTTGACTCCTGCAAACCTCCATCTCCTCCTTCGTTTTCTTCAAAAAGAACATATTGCTCCATCGTGTCTACGCTTTCGGTTTCATTTATTTGTTCAGTTGAATAGGCTTCCTGTTTCAAATCCTTATCAGACTCCAAGCTGTTGTTTACTGTCCAGTGTAATAGCGCTACCTCTGTAGACAAAGCATCGTACTCATCTTGTAAGTTTCCCAAGAGAACCAGTGCTCTGTCCAATTCTGCTTGGAATTTAGACACTCCAGCCATTTTTGTAATGTAGTATCCTTGTTACCCCTCTAGGGGGATTTAATTCCTTGATCTTCCTTTCAGCTCAAAAACCAAAAGTCCAGTTATTTTGTATCAACCTTATTTTCAACAAGTTATCCCGAATAAACCAGCAAAAACAGCAGAAACAATGTTCTCTTTTTCCAGCTGACAACTAGCTGACTAGCAGCTCACTTGACAGCTGTCAAAATCTTCCATGCAACAGGCTTTCTCATCGGACGTTCCCGGGTCTAGGGGGGGGGTGTAGTTTCAGCTCCCAAAATTCTTTTTATCCTCCAGAATATCCTCTTATAATGTCCAAACCGTGAGGTCAGGATCTTTAGTTAAAAAAAAACAAGAAACAGATTCTCTCGACCTTAGCTCGGGCCAGCCACTCTCTCTTAGCCTCAGAATTGCTGACAGTAAGACAGAGATAATAAGTGCATGCAAGAAAAGTGACTGCCTTTATATCATATATTATGGAGCCTCCAAAGATTAAGATGTCTCACCTTTTCAGCATTCCGTCATTACAAAGCATGAAAATTATATTCATGGTAAAAATAAAAAATAAAGATTTCTCCTCTATCAGTATGAAAACTGGCACACAGAACCTATCTTGTCAGATGCATAATCTCAGAAAATTCCAATGAAAACTTCTTGAGTTATTTGCTTTGAAACAACAGGCATTCCACACTTTGCAGCTATCTTTCCTCTCACTGGAAACATGCTTTCAATTTCTACTTTTCTTAACCAATGTAATTAAGACATAATAATAATTGATGGATAATTCAGAGTTGTGTTTATCAGGTTTGGGCCAAAATTCATTGTGGGGAAGTAGGAAGCACTTTTTCAATTTTAATTTCTTAGCCACCTCCTACTAGAAACAATTTCTCGGCAACTACCCATAAAAATGAATAGACAACGTAACTGAAACATGCCAGAAGTTTAGAAAGTTGCATGAGTTTTAATTTGTTTTAAAATATTCTATTGCGGTTTTAACCTTCTATATGTTTTAAATTAGGGTTGTAATTTTTAGCAACAATTTTATTGTTTTATCTTTTTGTAAACTGTATATAAATTTTAGGAAATAAATAAATGCAAGATTTAAAGCAACAGAACAGCAAACTGCAATACACCTCTAAATCACATTACCCCATAAAAATGTCTGTAACATAACCAGTAATAACTAGTTATAAGATAACCAACAGAACACAAAATTAATAAACAACCTAACAAATGCCATTGCAAACCATCAAATTCCTGAGAGTAGAATAACCTCAAGCTGTACCAACTGAAGCCTATCTATCCAACAAAACTGCTCTGGGCAGTTTCCTCAGGGTCACCTGCTGTAGTGGTGGAATCCAGGTCCTGGCATATATAAGTCATTTCCCCCTCAAAATGCCTCCAAATATCAGAATGCTGCTATGGGGTGATTGTACTTGGAACACTGTGTACAGTTCTGGGTGCCTCACCTAAAAATAACCCCTCTGGAATAGGGCAGCCAAAATGATCAGGTGACTGGCTGGATAAACTTCCCCTTGGAGGAAACATTAGGGCCTTTTAGTTAGCAAGTAGCGGGGGGGGGGGATAACGACAGAGGCGCACAAGATTATACTTGGCTCCTGCTTGTGGGCCGTCCAAGGGTACATGACTGCCACTGTGAGAAAGGGATGCTCAACTAGATGGGCCTTTGGCTTGGTCCAGCAGGTCTAATCTCATCTTCTGACATTCACTGTCTCCTTTGGGCCAGTATGTAACAGATCCCCAAATACCTAGAAAAGTGGCTTATTGCCAGACGTACATTTTCAAGGTGGGCAATGTTCCCAACGCAGGTGGCACTGTGGGTTAAACCACAGAGCCTAGGACTTGCTGATCAGAAGGTCGGTGGTTCGAATCCCTGCGATGGGGTGAGCTCCCGTTGCTTGGTCCCTGCTCCTGCAAACCTAGCAGTTCGAAAGCATGTCAAAGTGCAGGTATATAAATAGGTACCGCTCCAGCGGGAAGGTAAACAGCGTTTCCGTATGCTGCTCTGGTTCGCCAGAAGCGGCTTAGTCATGCTGGCCACATGACCCGGAAGCTGCATGCCGGCTCCCTCGGCCCATAGAGCGAGATGAGCGCCACAACCCCAGAGTCGGTCACAACTGGACCTAATGGTCAGGGGTCCCTTTACCTTTACCTTTTTATGTTCCCAAATGGCTGCCATCAGACAAGGAGGCATGTAGCTACAGAAATCAGTAATGGGAGAAAAGAAGAGGACTGGTGTGTGGGTGTGTGGGAGAGAGAGAGAGAGAGAGAGAGAGAGAGAGAGAGAGAGAGAGAGAGAGAGAGCCATTGGTCCATCTAGTTCAATACTGTCTATGCTGACAGACAATGACTTTCCAGGTTTTCAGACAGGGATCCTTCCCAGCCCTATTTGGAAATCCTTGGCACTGAGGCTAGGACCTTTCCCATGCAAAGCACAGGCTCTGCCAATGAGCTTTGGCCCTTCCCTATACGTGTGTGCGGTATGTTTTGGAAAGGAGCTGACAAACCAAGGAAAATATGAATATATGGAGACTAAGGGCAGGATTCACCTAACCAGCCCTTCAGTGGAAGCTCTACACAAGGACTTCTGCTTGCAGAGGGGACTTTCTTCCCTCTCCTCCCCCCTTTCACCCCCCAAAATTAGCTTGGGAAGTCAGGAGAAATGTGGGGATTTATTTCCTCTGGTAAGCTGCAATGCTTGTGCAGACAGAATGATTGGAAGAATGTGCCGTAACCCTAAGTTGCAAGTGGGCACAGGATTTAAGCCTGTAGGATGAGTTGCATGGAACATGGAATGGAACTTAAAGAAAAATGCCTTTTCATTTTCTATACTTTCTGATATATTAGTAAATTTGTGAGAACCAGAGCCCTCCTCTTTAACTGAACAGTGTTTTATTTTGTTTTAGAAAAAAAAATCTTAGAATAGGCATATCAAATGATAATAATTTTATAAAATGGTGAATTCTGCGGAGAAAGTGAGTATGGGGAAAAATATTCTCTTGCTCTCACAGCAATAGCACTGGCAGCCTTCCAAAAAACCTCCACACAAATACACAACCCTGACTGACAGTAGATCTGGAACACAGAACGGAAGCCCTTGTTCGCACAACAAATCATAAACATATGGGAGCTATTGGCATATGACGCTGTTGAAATGTTGTTGTGATGGCTACTTGTATAAATGACTTTAGAAATATTTGACAAATCCATAGAAGTAAGTCTATCACCATCTAGTTCATTTATTTACTAAATAGTCATACCCCATCCTATCTGTGAGCTTATATAAATTGTTCAAAGCTATAGCAATCACTGCTTCCCAAGAAATCATAATCAAAGACTTCAGATTCTATGCCTATTTACCTGGGAGTAAATTCCATTGAACACAGTGGGCTTTACTTTTGAGGAACATGCAAAGGATTAGGTTGGACATAAATGATACAAACGAACAACAACAATAGCCACAGGTATCAATTTCCCAGTCCACCATTCTCTTTCTCTCCCATCACATTGCCTAATCAAGGACAGTTTATATCTATAATTTATTATGCAATTTATATCACATTAAGAGAGGGCCTAGAAGTGGAAGACGCTTTCTTTCACCCGGTCAAAGGCTCAGTTTGGCACACACACCAAGTATTTCTATTGTTTACTTGACTGGGGGGGGCAGCTGCCCCTCCCTGCCCACCCCCCTTGGCTAGGCCCATGGCTGACAGCAACAAAATGTGCATTTTTTCGACTTTGCCTGGAAGGCAGTCTTCCCTTCATAGAATCATAGAATCATAGAGTTGGAAGAGACCACAAGGGCCATCGAGTCCAACCCCCTGCCAAGCAGGAAACACCATCAGAGCACTCCTGACATATGGTTGTCAAGCCTCTGCTTAAAGACCTCCAAAGAAGGAGACTCCACCACACTCCTTGGCAGCAAATTCCACTGTCGAACAGCTCTTACTGTCAGGAAGTTCTTCCTAATGTTTAGGTGGAATCTTCTTTCTTGTAGTTTGGAACCATTGCTCCGTGTCCGCTTCTCTGGAGCAGCAGAAAACAACCTTTCTCCCTCCTCTATGTGACATCCTTTTATATATTTCCCTTTCTCCTCTCCAAGTTTTCCAACTGCTCTTTTACTTTCCCTCTTGCAAATAAGGTGGGGGGCCTTTCTTTAGGAGACTCACACAGCTGCGAAACCAGACAGGAGATGCCATCTTTGGCTTCATTGGGGAAAGGGGAAGGAAGAGAATCACTCGCTTTTTGGAATGGGCATGCAAGCAAACTCCATTCTCCTCATTTTCTTCCTCTTTCTCCTCTTCCTTTTCAGGCTCACTCAGTCACTCACACAGAGAGCAGGGAGAGCTGTTTTGTCGGAAGCCTAGACAGTAAAATGGCTGGCAGGCTAGGAGCCTCAATGGAGCCTCCCTTGGAGGCTTGACCTGGAGCGCAAGTCCTTGTTAACTCCCCTAGCTATGGCACTGCAGTGGGGACCAGAATATTATTGCAATGTACTTTTTTTAAAAAAAATAGATTTTTTATTAAGAATTTAAACAAAATATATTATCTTAAAACATATCATTCTTAATTCCCCCCATTTCCCGCCATAAACCAACCAACCCTCCCCACCCCACCCCACCCCACCCCCCACCCCTGAGTTCCCTCAGTTCCAATCTCTGGTTTCTCTATAAATGCTATTCTCTGCATGTTACAAAGTTGTATTGATCCTTGATTTGTCTAACTAGTTGTTATCATTAAAAAGTTTTTGAGTGTGAGTGTTTATTCAAAACCTGCCAAGGAGTCCAATTCACTTTGTTGCGTCTTTAAGTACTTTGTAAAAGGTTCCCATTCATCTTTAAAGTCACAGTTATCCTTGTCCCGTAGTTTATGTGTCGATTTTGCCAATTCTGCATAGTCCATCAATTTCTCTTGCCATACTTCTTCAGTCCGAGTTTCCTCAGTCTTCCATCCTTGTGCTATAAAGACTTTCGCCGCTGTTGTCAATCGCAATGCACATATTTATCAACATGCACAAATTGCCTTTGCTGAATCCCACTGCTTAGGTTCAAGGCTAGTATACTTTGGATTAGTGGCTGCCATTGTGTGGCAAGGTCCCAAACCCTCCCAGGATGTTGGAATAAAGACACATGAAACAGTATTTTGGGTTAATGAGCAGAAAAGGACATAACTTTATTGGTTAAAGAATATGAGTGGTATTGGCTTAGGAACTGGAAACCACATGACTATATCTGACTCCTGCCTGTCTGCAGGAAGTCTTGGAAGGGTTAACCACCAGAAGGGGGAGCCCTGCTGATGCACATCAACTAGGAATTCCCCCAGGGTCACTGGTAGGGGTCATGCCATGGCCCTAGCCCCCTGTCAGGGGCTTCAGAAAGAGACCACGCCACTCAGATTCCTTTAAAGGAGTACCCTTGAATTAGGAGGGGTAGGTGATGGCCACTACCTCCCCTCCCCTTCAACCTAATACTCCAATGCCTATCCGCCGAACCTTACAAAGTTGTGACGATTTGCTACGAGGGAGGCGAAAAACCAAATGGCCGGTGCCAATTTGCCAAGTGGAAAAAATTCCTACCAGGCCCCTTCAACAGACGACCAACAGAGGTCCATAGCAAGGTCAAGAGATAAAGAGCCTAAACTTAGGGAGGGAGAGAGGGAGGGAGGGAGGGAGGGAGGGCAGGAGAACTGAGTGAGCAGGAAGAAAAAGGGGCAAGTCCTCAGCCGTGGGCAGTTTAAATAGCCCGTGCCACGCCCCCGGACCGACTGGATTGGTCGGCCAAGGGATGACGCAGCCGAGGACCCCCCAATGGCACAGGGGCTATCCCGCCCCGTGCACGTGAGTCAGGCTTGCTCCCAGCCTGCAATGTCATTTCCCTGGGAACGGGAAATGGCTTTCCCAGACAACACAGGATGGCTTCATGCTCTGCATTTTGAGAGTGGCTCATCATGTACAGTTAAAAGCAGTTACAGATAGGTAGCCGTGTTGGTCTGCCATAGTCAAAACAAAAAATTTTTTTTTTCCTTCCAGTAGCACCTTAAAGACCAACTAAGTTAGTTCTTGGTATGAGCTTTCGTGTGCATGCACACTTAAAAAAAGCAGAATACTGACAATGAAGTACCGAAGTTGTGCTAGGTGCTGGATAACTTAAAAAGATACCTGCTAGCAAATAAAAAATGTAAGAGGTGGGAAATGGGAAATAAGGGAAGAATAAAAAAAATCAACCCACACAATTTTAAAAATGCCGTTAACGCAGATGAAGATTCTTGCTAATTGGGAAGGACCATAGCTCAGAGCTAAAGCATATGCTTTTTAGACAGAATATCCTGAGTCCAATAAATGGCATCTCTGGGTAGGACTGCGAAAGACCCCTGTCTCAAGTCCCACTGCTGGTCAGTACAGACCGTGCCAAGATAGATGAGCCTGTGGTCTGACTTGGCGCAAGACAGCTTCCCAGCTTCCTTTCGGTTCAGTTGGGAAAGGCTAAATAGAAAGGGTGGGTTGAGTCTTGAAAGAGGAGCCCATAGCCCAGAGGAGCAACTGAACTAGATGGCCTTTAGTCTTATACAAGGCAATTATTATATTACTGGAAGAAAGAGAATATACAAGACCAAAGAGCACATGAGGTTTGATAATGGAGGGCAGCCTCTTTTCACCTTAGTGCATACATTTCCGAATGTGCAAGGATAGCAAGAAATCTTAATCCACATTTTTAATAAGCTTTGTGTGACCTATTACTGTATTTTTCGAAGGGTGATTAATATTCAGAGTTTGAGACTGAATTTATTCTTGCTGATTTGTGTGCATATTACAAATTCACCTCCTGAAATCCAATCTGCTGAATATTTCCCCTCTTCATTATTATATAACCCCCATTTTATTGGCACTGGGTAGGCTGCTGCTTTGCTCAAATGGATGATAAATCTACTGTATAAAATTCACATCCTGGGTTTCTGAGTTTTTAGTAATAGGTTGCCTTTTCATTTAGCGGAAGGGAATGTTGACTCTAGAACCTGCAGATTTACATCTAAGGTTTCCACCCCCTAATACATATTATTAGTGGTCTGAGATTAGAGAAAGGGATGAGAAATTAATCTTATCTGAGGTTTTGAGGACGAAGGCTAAAGGAAAACATCCGATTTAGAAGTGTTACTCTTTCTATCATTTAAAATAACACAACATATGCTACTATAAGCTACTGATGTTGGTGCACACCTTTGTGAGATCACAGATGGGACATGGGGCAAATGTTTAGCAGTTATAGGTATTGCTTTCCAGTTCTTAGATGGCTTCCATTAAAGTACTTCTATTACACACAGCAAGTTTTTACTTGAACTGATTCCAGAAGGTGGTATTGGGGGACATCTGCTCAGGTCCATGGGCCCTGGGTGCCCATAAATTCTCTCACAAACTCCAAGTTTCCAACAAAACATTTTCAAAGTTACAGTTCTCCCTCTTCTTTCTCCCTCCTCCCTTTGCTGTGGAGAAAGGGGAGGAAATCCCTGTTTCAGGCTACAAAGGCAAGCACACACACACACACACACACACACACACACTCAAATATATATTTTACTATCCGGAGGAGAAAGACTGTTCTTTTTGCAGTCAGTTTGGGAGAGTCAAAATGTCTTCAGGATTGCTCTCCTGTACTATTTCAGACACATGGTTTAGATACTTATGTATGTGTTTGCCTTGTACATTTATGAACATTTATTCTATATTTGAGACCTTAGAATTCTTATAACAGGCCTCAGTTTCTGCACTTCGTCATAAACTGGCTTGTGAGCACTTAAGCTGCTGCACGAAAGTTGGATTCAGGAATCTGGGGATTTAAGTTCCTTTTTGTAGGCAGAATTTTTAAATCTTTACTTGTCATTTAAAACATTTATATTCTTCATATAACATAACAAGGTGGTATACAGCATTAAATCAGGGCAAAAGAAAATGAAATGCTAAAAACGAAAACAAAATGACCCCCAGCCCCACTATCCACAATTCCGTTGCTCAGGAATGTCATTGCAAATAGGTCTGTTTAAACTAACTGGCAGAACTGTTAGGTGCCATCCCGATTCCTCAGTATGGGGACCATCATGGAGTATGAGTACCACTGCAGTGAATTAGGTTTTTTTTTTTAAAAAAAACACAACAACAATACTTAAATTCCTTATTTTAGCTAGCAATATGACGTAATTCTGTAATTTGGAATGTGTATGAGCAGATGGCAAACCTTTGCTGGAACAGGTACACATGAATATCACACCTCTTAATATTTTCTTATGCAAACTGTACACATTGCCAAGTGTGTGTGTCTATGTGTGTGTCTGTGTGACTACAGAAATTGCAGTTCAACTTAAGGGATACCAGCTATGTGTTAAAATGAAAAAGAAGTGTTTCCCCGTGATAGAAAAAGAACATTCAAAGCACAATCTAATTTATTTTACTTGCAAGTTCTGCACACCATTGGGGAGGGGACATGTCTGAAATGTGAGATATCTCAAATTTACTGTAAGGTGTGTATGTGTTTCAGCTGAAATATCCTTTGAAGATATCACAATATACTGAGCAAAAGTATGTGGAGGTGGAGAGGACATATGTCTTGAACTTCAAAATAGGTACCTGACTGAAATAGAAGGAAATTTTGTGGGACCCTAATACTGATTATATTACATAAGAATGGACATAGCTACCAGTCCTGGTCTATTTTCAACCAGGTTCTACTGTACCTAAACTTGTTATCATTCCTGCAATCTATCACACTACTATTTTATTAAACCATGCATTTGATAGTGTTTTGTGATTTTAGGTTTCTTTAGGCCATTTGATAGCAAAAGACAGAGTAGAAATGTTATTATTAAATACTGAAATTATATTCAGTGTGACTTCAGTGAAATTTTCCTTGTCTGCATCTGAAACTACCACATTTGAATTAATTTAATTAGAATGTGACAGCCTGAACTATTCTGGATTATTCATTCATTCAGTCGATCACAGGTGTTCATGAAAACCCTGACAACTTCTGATATAAAGCAATAGGACCCTATCTCCTGCTCCTACCTGACATGGTTTTGGGTTCATTACACGTAATCTAATCTGTGCTTAGAAGCAATTGTGCTTAAAATGTGTAGATTCTGCTCTGTTTCTGAAGGATCTAAGAGAAAGCCTATCTGTTCTGTTCTGTTCTGTTCTGTTCTGTGTAACTACTGTTCAATGATATCCCCTCAAGCTTCAAGACACCAATTACGTCCCATGTTGGGTCTAAATTGTTTGCATTTCTCATTTTAAGCAGCAGTCTAGCAGCACTGTTCATTTAATTCCTTTTTAGTTCTATAGCATCTAATTCTAGTAAGTGACAATTGTGTTGCAGGCTTGAAGTTATGCAGTGTAATATGCTGTCAGGTAACGTTTGACCTCAGAATGATGAAATCCACCTTGACTTTTTACAGTAAAGTGTTGTGTTTCAAGAGACCTCTAACGTTGGCGCTGCTTTGCTCATTTCCTTGTACTTCCTTGAGTTTTCTTTTTGCTGTTTCAAATTATCGAAATATTACTAGGCCCAGCTGCAGGCTTTTGGGGATGCCTGGGCAAACTGTGTTTCTGGGTGGGGTGGTCTGTCTCATTTTGCCGCCTGAGGTAAAACAGGAAGGTGCTACCCTGTGCATACGCCACACCACTCACTCCCTTTGCCACACCAGCTGAAGCCTCATTTAGCAGCATGGTGTGGCTGTGGCTTTTGTGTCCTGGCAACATCTCATGAGAGCCAGGAAGAGGCCTCTGAATGATTTTTTGGGGTCCTTAAGAGATTTCGCTGGAAGCCACCGCAGCCACTTCTCACTTCTGTAGTGGCAGTGGAAGTGCTCACAGAGATGCCGTTTGGATTCTGCCGCCTGAGGCGGCTGCCTCATGGATGGGCCAGCCCTACTGCTGAGCCTCCCCAACATCTGCCACAAGTTGTGTTGCCTCCTTACCCCATATATGCTCACTCAACCACTTTGATCTGTGGAAATTGCAGTGTTACACATGCCGCTTAATATTCATTCTACATTTAGTGTAGCAGCATCTACACCGTGAAACTCCCTTCCTATTAACACCAGGCACGTGCCTTCATTTTACACTGTTTTAGGCACCTGCTTAAAACTTTTTTTTTTTTTTTTTAGACAAACCTACCTAGATATGTATGGGACGCGGGTGGCGCTGTGGGTAAAACCATGCCAATTGCATGGTCGGCGGCTCGAATCCCCGCGGCGGGGTGAGCTCCCGTCATTCAGTCCCAGCTCCTGCCCACCTAGCAGTTCGAAAGCACCCTTAAGTGCAAGTAGATTAAATAGGTACCGCTTTATAGCGGGAAGGTAAACGGCGTTCCGTGTGCTGCTCTGGTGCCGGTTTGCCAGAGCAGCTTCGTCACGCTGGCCACGTGACCCGGAAGTGTCTGCAGACAGCGCTGGCTCCCGGCCTCTAGAGTGAGATGACCTTTACCTTTACCTAGATATGTAGAACACTGATGTCTGTTTTAATACGTTTTAGTTTATTGCTGATTATAATTTTTTATTAGTTGTTTTTAACTCTTTTCACCAGTAATGTTATTGTTTTATTCTTTTTGTAAACTGCTTTGAGGTTTCTTATGATCAAGCAGAGTATAAATTTTATGAAATAATTAAAGTTTTTATTGCTTTCTGTTAACAAGGAAAAGGTTAAATATTGATACTGTAAAATAACAGCTAGGGTGGCTAGCCCCTCCCCCTCCCCCAAATAGAATGACTTAGCTATGCATGCATGGCGACATAACTTACTAACCATGGGAATAGTTAGGGCTTAGTTAGTCTTTAACTTGTGGGTCAGGACCTATCATGGGGTTGCAGCCTGATCTAAGGTAAATTGCAACAGCAACACTATGGTAAAAATTTAGAAATGGGCCCCAAAGGCATGTTTGTGCTGAAGGCAATTCAAAGGTTGCATACCACCAGGACACTTTTCACTCACTAATTTGGAGATTAAAGATGAGCTTAGACCAGACTATGAAGTACAGTGGTACCTCGGGTTACATACGCTTCAGGTTACAGACTCCGCTAACCTAGAAATAGTACTTTAAGAACTTTGCTTCAGGATGAGAACAGAAATCGCACGGTGGCAGTGCAGCGGCACCGGGAGGCCCCATTAGCTAAAGTGGTGCTTCAGGTTAAGAACGGACCTCCAGAATGAATTAAGTACATAACCAGAGATACCACTGTATTGAAGTATTTACTGGTAGCACCTTGTTTGGCATTGTAAATCTCAGACAACATGAGCCAACTGGGGTGGGGGCTGTGTGGCGGCCCAGAACAAGTTGTCCCCTCCCCACACCACTGTCTACTTTGATCTTATATGTAATGTTCCTGCAATTCCAGCATTGCAGGGGGTTGGACTAGATGACCCTTCCAACTCTACAGTTCTGTGAATCACTTAAACCTGCGGGATAGCCTATATCTTGACTGACAATATCTAGTTTCACATCTTTTCCCCAAGAATTCCAGCATGTTAAAAATACACAGATGCACATACTTATCATGTGCAATTCGTTTTCTTTGGAGAGCTATTTGACTTCTTCAGCTGATTTCCTTTGAAACCAATCAAAACATGTCTGTTATTACACTGATGTTCTGATTAGTAAAATAAAGTGGAACATGCAATTTGAGAGTGTGTTTCTTAAACTGATGTGTCATAAATGCACACACTGATGATAATTAAAGTCAGGAGGAATCATCTCAGTCATGAATGATTAACAACCAGGTTCCCAAGAGAACCAACATCCTTGCCTCATAGTTACAATACTTTGGCAATGGCACTATGAAAGATTTCAATGTGCAGTAGTGTGCAAGAATTCTCAACACTTCCTCTTTGTCAAACACTTTCTCTTTCCCAAGCAAGTAGGCAAACATGTACACTCAGGTTTACATTAGAGCCAAAAGGAAGTTTTGTGGTCATTTTCAGATGGTGTGGAATATATTTTTGGATGTGCTAAGGAAAAGTCAACCATCCCAAAATATGTTGGCCAATAAACCATTTCCTTTGCACCTCTGAGCTTTCCTCATCATAGTTTAGACAGATTCATAGGAGATCCCTATAAATGGCTATAAACCACATAGGTAGTAGATTATCAAATGTGTGTCTCCAGTAATGTGTATGAGTTTTTCTGATATGACTTTTCTGCTGCTAATGCCATTTCTTCCTGTAATGAAAGGAATTATGACATGGAAAGAAACCATTCCACGTAGACTCCTCCCATGCAATCATGGGCATCCAACATAACCAAATGAAACGTTTGAGGGAGATGAGTATGTTTAGCCTAGAATAGAAGAGACTGACTGAGAGGAGATATGATAGCCATCTTCAATTATCTAAAGGGCTTTCATATGGAAGATGGAGCAAGTTTGTTTTCTCCTACTTTGGTAGGACCCAAAATTCAACTAAACATCAAAAAGAACTTTCTGACAGTAAGAGCTGTTTGAATGGACTCTCTCACTGGAGGTTTTTAAGTAGGTGCTGGATGGCCCTCTGTCTTGTGTGATCTAGTTGAGATTCCTGCCTTGCAGGAACTAGGACTAGATGGCCCTCAACGTCCCTTCTGATTCTACAGTTCTATGATTCCCTGATTCTCTAATTCCAGCAATGGAGGAGCCTCAAAAAAGAAGTAGCAACATGTTACCAGAATCGTTATAATCTGCAAACCAACCATCCATTAGTTAAAAATACCAATTAATGGTTTGACTCTGTGCTACATCGTTAACATCAGGCTGCTTTTCAATCAGGGATTTCTCTCTCTCTCTCTCTCTCTCTCTCTCTCTCTCTCTCTCTCTCTCCCTCCCCCCCCCTTCATCAAAATAGATTTACCAGTGTTCATTAACACCATCCTGTTTCCTAGTCGATTTTCATTCTGATAAATGCTATCAACCATCGCAATTTTTATCTGTGTGACTGTTTTTCACTTCTCAGTTTCACTGAATTCTGCTTTTTCCTAAAAAGGTTTCTGGTGGGAAAGAAAGAAAGAAAGAAAGGGGTATTTTTTTTTCCAATCTTGTGTGTGGAAGACTTCTTTATGTGGTCTCCAGCTAATAACTTCACTTCCCATCTCTTAAACATCCTACTCTTTCCTCCAATGACCTCTTTTTCCTGATACACTTTTCATTTGCTGCCTTTTCATTTAATATCCTTTTTAATTTGGTTTGCTTGTTTGTCCAGACTTTCTCCTCGGCCTGTGTTTACATTGCACCTTTATTCTTATCCTTTGCTAATATTATGGATTTCTCTGTCTCCTCAGTCAGACATCCAGAATGGGTTTTTTATTTACAGCGTATTTATCTCTCAGACTTTTAGATAATTGACATATGTTAATTTGTTTTCAGATCTTTTTGAGGTCACCTCTAGATTTATATTCTCTTGGCAATCTTCCCTGCATTCTACTGACACAAAGACCCACAAACCATATTTTTCTTTAACTTTATCTCATTCCCTTACTTACCCAGTCAACTGTTGTACCTTAGGATTCTCCTGTTTGCAGCCTCTTTGCACAGACCTGCAATAAGGACACTTTGTGGACCATGAAGCTGAATGGAGCCTACCGTCCATGGATTGTGTCCAGCAGATGCTATGCAAAACCCCAGTATATGTCTGGTTGGCCTTATTCAACGTATTGGATTTAATGTGTGTGAGCATTTTTCCTTCTTTTTAGCAGCTATTGCTACCATGTGGATTCTCCCAGTCAAGTGCTGCCACCTTTAGCTGTTGTTGTTTTTCTAATCAAAAGGGCTCCTGGACCCTGGTCATATTTCAGAGATGCAGAAAGATAAGGGTTCAAAGAAGGAAAATGCATCTGCTGCTACCCCAGCAAGTGTTTTGTCATTTCATGAAAAAAAGCAGCCTTAGCAAAACTCTAGTATCAGAATTGTGTGGACAGCACTTAACTAGACAGAAAGGTTGACATCTTCTAATTTCACTTTTCTTCAGGAAACTAATACAAAACCTCTATTCTACTCGCCACAGCTAATGCCTTTGAAGCAGAAAGACAAAACAGAGTTGGTGTGTGATGCAGGTTCTCAGGTCTTGGGATATGGCCTATTTTGGATGGGGTTGAATTCCCCTGGAAAGAACAGAAGCACAGCTTGGTTGTGTACCCCTTGATCCACCACTGTTGCTTAAGGCCCAGGTGACCACAGTGGCTAGGAGTGCTGACCTTAGATATATGGGTAAAAGAGGAACCTCTCCAATCCACTCTGAATTTTTTGTAGAAACTATATCTAGGATAGGAATATATATATAGCCAATAGAAGAGAATTCCTTGCCTAACACATTTTACAGTCATAATAAATTTCTGTACAAAGTTCTACAAAGGGAGATAAAGAAGAGGTCTTGGCTGGGCTTCCACACTATTTGAGTACAAAATTTGTGATTCTGGCTTTATAACCAGAAATACCTGAGTCCTGTCTTACTGTAATTATATTTGGAGAGTTTTAAAAAGGTAGACTCACTTCTCCCTAGATGTTGATTCATTCAGGCTTTTACCCATTTTCCCATCTTAGCATCTCAATCACTCCTCCTGTCCCTACTAATTAAACCTCATGACTGGGCTGATAAAATATAAAAAGGAGACACTATTAAAATGCATGTAGTAGGTGGTCTGTGCTTCAAGTAAATAAATAAATAAATGCACCAAAGAGACCTTATCAACTGCATCTGAAGCATAAAAAAAAGCTGAGACACCTCATAATTTCCATGCACTCTTAATCTACTTTGTGCAAATTACACACTCAGACTTTTCTAAATTTATTGTAATTAGGCCTATATATTACAAAGGGACTGCTCACACAGCTCCTACCTAATCTCTCATTTATATGCAGAATAGCAGAGCTAAAGAGTTTAGGATTTTCACATGTAATGCTCTTTTTACCTAATCAAGTTATGCAGCTTAGTAGCTTGCTTCCCTGTGGTTCACACACATTTTTAAAATAAATCAGCATAGTCCTAGCCAGGCATTAATGCTATTTTCGGCAACCTTTCTCTATTCGCTGATTGTTCACCGGGGACACAGTAATTCATCACTCAGAAGTAAATGGTGCATGAGTAACCCATTTTAAATAATCAGTTTATAAGAGAAGCACTACAGAATCCAGATTAAGTTTAAATGAAGTTATGTATTTCTCCATTTTCTTCTTTAAACCACATAGCAGTGCCATGGGTAGTGGGAAAGGATGTCTCTGCCTGGGTAATTCTCTAGATTACTCTAGATTTGTGAGTTCATGTTTCAATCACTGGATGAAGTTTCCATTTTTCTGATGTTCCATGAGATTAATGCTGGTTCACTTTCTCTTTCGCATTCATCCTGTCTCGTCATACCAATCCCGACACACTAAGTGTGCTAGGGAGGCAGCAATCCCATAATATGTTACTTCATCTTTTACATTAATGGAACATAGCCAGATGTGTTATGGGCTGGCCATTGCTGATCTGGCTACACATCTAAGCTTTCAGCCATCAGGAGCCCATGCTGCACCAAAAAATATAGAACTATAACAGACAACATTGGCTGGGAAAGTCATGGCATACCACTGCTTGGAATTTTGAGACGCTCTTGAAAAATCTAACCAGTTGCATAGTTGGGTAATTTCAGCCTCTACACTTCATAGTCTTATGCCTTCCCTCCTTGAGATTGTAATGTGTAGCACTATCCTTTTTTTTCAAAATGTAGTAAGCCATCCCCATGCTGTGTTTGGGCACTCTCATGCTAATTTGTTGAATTCAGACCCTGGACTTCTAACCAAAGTCTTGTCCTGATAGCACTACTGTCATCAACATTCACTGATCAACCTCAGCCCATAATTAAGAGAGCTATGAGTTTATATGGAATTGCACCTGCAGTGGCTCGTATTTTAAAAATCCATAATACTAATTAAATAGTCATTTTAGCTTTATATTATATTTATTAAGACCAAATAAGTAATCATAAAGATGGCTTTTGAGTCGACCAGAATTTTAGTTTTGTTAGGCAGAAGCACTTATGCATTTTTACATTTGTATCAAGCATTCTAATACAGATAGAAGTTATTCAGAACTTTTGAGAAATTCACTTTTAGTATATAAATGTCCCTTTTCACTATGCAACACAGCCATTATTTTATCCATTAACATAACAACATAAATTTTGTAATGCCAAAAACAGACTTGCTAAAAGATTTCCAACTCTTGGGCTTTTTGAACAAGACCAAACCACAATCTGTTACGGTTATTAAACGTTATGTTTCAAACCAGGAAAATAAATGTGTAATACGTAGGTGTGTGTTATTCAAACCTGCCTAAATGAGGTGGAATAACTATCAGGAACATGGAATGGATCAGAACTGTGTACACTCTGATCCATCTCTACGTGTGTGTTAATATAAATAAAAAAATTCTCCAGTAGCACTTAGAGCCGGGCTCCCCAGGCTTGCGGATAGCAGCCTGCATCCCGAAGCCTGGGGCCTGAGCAGCCTGTTCTGGGGCTTCCCCCGCCCCAGCCCCGCGCCTGGAGGGGAAATAATTTTTTTCCCTTTATCCCCCCCCCCCAAAAAAAAACTAGGTGTGCCCTATGGGCCAGTGAACCCTATAGGGCGAAAAATACGATAAGTTTGTTCTTGGTATAAGCTTTCGTGTGCATGCACACTTCTTCAACTGAATACAAAGAACTTTTACCAAGAACAAAGTTAGTTGGTCTCTAAGGTGCTACTAGACAATTTTTTATATATATATTTTGACTGTGTGTTAACAGTTGGACCAGCTTATAAGTGGGGATTCAAATGCCACTGAAAGCAACACAGGGCAGACAGCCCAGCAGCCACATCCATTCCACTCACCATTTGGATACACAACTGATTTACACCCAGTTCCAATCCAGCTATTGATCTGCAGAAAACTGCTTGTGAGCTGTATTGCGCTGACTTATTCTGCTTGGAGGGACTTCCTTCTGTGCCCGATTCCTTGCAATAATGCCAGGTTCTCTACAGGCTCCCATAGGCGCTTTCATAGTTGTCACCATTTGCAGCAAGACAAATATAAAAGACCTGCTTCCGAATGCACTGTAGTTTCTTACTTGTCATAAAGAAAAATAATACAGGCTTTATGCTCCAATATTAAGGACATTATCTTGCATTCTCCCTAGAGATAAGGTGATCGGAATGCAGGAGACACACAGAAGTTCCCCGATTTGTTTGTTTCCTGTGATTTTGCTTGATGTTCTTGCTTGGGGAGGAACAGAAAAAGCCTATCAATAAACGATTTTAATTCAAGACTTAAGGAAGCTTAAAAATATATATGTATTAAATGTATAGATTAGGGTTGTCAAACTCAAATGGACTGGTGAGCCAAATTCACCATCCACCACTTATTCAGGAACCACACCTATAATTATAAATTAGTGACTGAAAAAATATCAATTCCATCTGATTTCAATCACAAATGATACATGAAATGCTAAAATTAGATACTAACCTCAATTAGATGCTAAAATTAAACGGTTGCATCTGTTAGTCACTAAAATTAGATACTGGCTTCTATTAGATATTAAAATTGAGAGCGTGGGGAGAAATTGTTACTGCAGCTGTAGCGAATGATATGTTCTTAAACATTGTTTGGATTTTGGCAAACTGAAACCTTGAAGCCTTGAGAAGGTTACAATAAATTGCAGCACCACACCAGGAGTCCAGATTGGCTGTATACCCCTCACACCAGCAAGCCCACTGCAAGCCGGGATTTCTCTGGCTCCTGCTTTGGCATAAAGTAGCAGCTGCTGGGAGTCAGACCTTTTGTCCTATGAAGACCATCGTCAGCTTCCTAGTCCCTCAAGGGGCACTACATGCCACATTGAAGACCAGCTAAAGTGCCGGCTGTAGATGGATTCCCCTGCCCTGTCATGCGCAGCAGGGTGGGGGTGCTAACCTGTGACTCCAAATCCCCACCAGCCCCAATGGACATGGCCAGTGGTCAGAAATAAGCCCAGTAACATCCAAGGGGATCACAGGTTAACCCCTTTCCCTCCAAGTACACAGTGCAATTCTGTACATGTTGACTCAGAAGTAAATGCCATTTGCCCGATAACAAATGTTGGAAATGTAAAGAAAATGAAGGTACATTCTTTCACCTTTGGTGGATGTGCCCAAAGATTAAGGCTTTCTGGGAGATGATATATAATGAAATGAAAAAGGTATTTAAATATACCTTCCTGAAGAAACCAGAGGCCTTTCTTCTGGGCATAGTCAGCCAAATGGTGCCAAAGAGGGATAGAACTTTCTTTATGTATGCAACAACAGCAGCAAGAATACTCGTTGCAAAGTATTGGAAGACACAAGACACTGCAAAGTATTGGAAGAGTGGCAGATGAAGGTGATGGATTATATGGAATTGGCGGAAATGACTGGCAGAATCCGAGACCTGGGAGAAGAGTTGGTGGAAGAAGACTGGAAGAAATTTAAAGACTATCTTCAGAAATACTGTAAAATCAATGAATGTTAAAATGATGTTGGATTGAAAATAAGTGGCATTAGCAACAAAGTTAACAAGAATATGCAAAATTGAATTGATAATGGATGAAAATATAGAGTTATAATATGTTAAGATACAGAGTTAAGATAAATGAAAGAGGGTAAGGATTTGCTGATTTGATTACTTAAATGGGAATACAAAAAGGGGAGGTGTGAGGAGGCCAAGGAAATAAGATAATGAGTTTAAAGTTACAAAAAATGGATTTGTTTTTAATTCTTTTTTAGCTATTTGTCTTCTGTGTTTTGTATTTTTATTCTTCTTTTTTCTTTTTCATGTATTTTTCTATGTTCTTTTTTGTATTTCTTTCTTTTTATATGACCTTTTTTCATTTTGTAAATTTATGTTTTTGTAAAACTTCAATAAATATCTTTAAAAAAAATAGAAGTAAATGCCATTGCATTCAGAGGGCCTTACTCCTAGGCAAGTATGTGCAGGATCAATACCATAATCACTTAACACTGCAAAGACACCATTGATTTTGCATCTCTTTAAATCTCACAAGATTTCAAAGGGACCAGGGATATTGTTAGAATCTACATATATGATATTGGACTCTTTTTCTTCTTCTTAAGCATAGAAAGCCAGCTGAATAGGAAAAAAATGACCAGAATGTTTTTGCAACCTAGTTTGATCTGCAGAAACTAGTGGCTGAAGATTTTCACAAAACATAGATAAGTTGATTCACTTACAAATGTCTGAGAAGAATATTATTTTATAGACAAAGCAGCCAATAAAACAAGAATGAGTAACTGACTTGTTTGATACATTTTAACTCTAGTCTAGTTGCATCCATGGGGACTATTCACGAGAGGCAAAGGAACCAGGGTTGTCTTGCCTCATAAATAAGGCAGAACTAAAGTGATGGGTCCCTTTCTTTCACTCATCAGGCAAACCACAGTCTGGCTTCACAGCCCTGAAGTTCTCCTTTATGAAGTGCTGCACAGACAAAAACAGAGAGGAAGAATAAAACTAATATATCTTTGTTCCCTTTCCATCACAACAATGGTATCATTAAGAGGTTATCCTCAGTAGATCTCAGAGATACAGTGGTACCTCGGGTTAAGTACTTAATTCATTCCAGAGGTCCGCACTTAACCTGAAACTGTTCTTAACCTGAAGCACCACTTTAGCTAATGGGGCCTCCTGCTGCCGCCGCGCCGCCAGAGCACAATTTCTGTTCGCATCCTGAAGCAAAGTTCTTAACCTGAGGTACTATTTCTGGGTTAGCGGAGTCTGTAACCTGAAGCATATGTAACCTGAAGCGTATGTAACCCGAGGTACCACTGTAGTACAAAGGGACACAAGGAGGAAATCTGCAGGCTCCACTATGTGGTCTCCACTTGCACAATAGATGACATGTTCCAGCCTACTATAGCTTTGAATTGCCATTATTGTTTTATGTAAAACGATGCCAGCAGAGAATCTTAGAAGTAAGCAGACTTACAAAATTTCAGGCAAGGCAGGAGTCTCTTTCCCGGTCCTACCTGGAGATACCAGGGACTGAACCTGGGATCTTTTGCGTGCAAAGCATGTGTCCCATGACTGATCCATGACTCTTCCCCAGGAGTAGTTTAAAGATAACTAGCCATGTCAAGAAACAAGAGGACGGAAGGAGACTTGGAGGAGGAGAGGAGAGAATTCAGACCCCAAAATGCTCCCTCTATTAGAAACACAATTGAGTCTGAAATGTTCCCCTCGTCATAATCTACTAACGGAGAACATCAGAACACATTTCCTCAAGATCAGCATTGTTACTCTGAAATATATTGGGATCAATTATTTCCCAAAAGCACATGAGTTAACTTTTGCAACTCTCCACCCCCAAACTGAATTCCTCAACAGAAGCAGTCCAGGCTGTGAATATAACATGATTCCACCCCCAGAGCCACTATGAAAGCCAGGTCTCGGTGGAAAACTTTTTTTAAAAAAATATCTACATAGAGCTGCAGAAAAGTCCAAAACAACACCACCACCACTCACAAGATAGATTCCTATATATAATAGTATTGCCACATTAGGATGAACTAGAGGATGTAAGAACCAGAAATACAAACTACAATTTACATCCAATCTTAATCCAAACCAGTATAAGGAATTAGATTATATGCCTATCTTAAATGAAGCCCTTAATTTAGTCCTGAGTAACATATCTTATTTATTTCAATGGGATCTAACTATAACTATCTTTAACTATTCTTAGGCAAGAATGTGTGAAAACTCCTGCAGTGCTAATCCTGAATTTGCTGCCATATGTCTGAAAAAGAGCCTAAAACTGCTGTGTGCTGCACTTTCTTTCTTGGCAAAAGCTGTTTAGTGTCACCATTTTCTGGTAGCCCCTCAGACAACAGTTAACCATGATTTTAAAGTGTGAGACTGATAACAGAAAAGGATAGGTGGTAACAGCAGTAAAACCTGCATCTTTTCCCTTATCACTGTGACAGTTCTTTTTACACTTCACTTCACTTCAGAGTCAGACCACGTTCTTGGTATTGACCTTGTGTGTGGGAAATATATCTGTGTTTGGGGAAAGAAGTGTCAGGCAGAAATGCTTAAAAGAGTTAAAAGGGGGCCTTTTAGAATGTCTGGAAATAATACTATCTGAAAGTCACATGTGTATTAAATCACACAAGTCAGCAGTATTATAAATGAGCACTATTTTCAATTTAACTTACATGCCAGTTCTCCCCCCCCCCCTTTTTCACGTGTGGGTTTCTTTTATTTAAATTTCTGCAAATTAATCCTCTTATTTTATCATCAATAAGAGAGCAGCATGATGTAGATGAGATCCACAAATAAGCATGGGTCCATGGGTGTAATCTGCAATCTTTGACTGGAGAAGAGAGCAAGAGGGGTGTGGATGTTTGTGTGTTACACACAGGCAGGCAGGCATATGCAAGGTGACAGTGCAATTAATTTTTAAGAAGCTGTCTTGATCAGGCAGCCAAATCAGGAAGATAATTGAACCCTTAGCGACCTGCCAAAAATGGCTTGGTGGGTCGCAAGTTGTGTAAGCCTAGTCTAGGAAACGTTCTTGCACTATCACAATTTCCATAGAGCAGTGACCCAAATAACATAATTTTGTAACCTTGTTTCCAAGCTGATGAGCTGCACCCTGGCTTTGGACAATGCATCAGGAGTGGCACCAAATTCACCCATTAAGCTGCCTGTTTGGACTCCCATCCTCTTTCGACTTCAGATTCATTTCTCCTGTGACTGTTCAGTACCTTGATGATCTTGACAATTTTGTTTTTACTGCACTTTATGCTACTGCATAGCGCTGGAAGATCAGCAGAACTACCTGGTTGCCTAAGCAATGTTTTGCCTGTAATCTTCATAACCAGGCAACTAGCTTGATCTTTAAGGAAAACAACAGTGCAAACAAACACGGAAGAAACATATTGAAAGCACATTGATTGGGGGGTGGGGGTAGGAGAATTTAACACACAAACTCCTAATCCTCTTCCCAAATTTTCTTCTGACCAATTGGCTCAGCCAAATATTACAGTGAGATTATTAACCTGTGAATCTACATACACCCATTCAAGTGACTTCTGTAATTTGTCCACAAAGCCATTATCAGTATGCAAGTGCTGAAAAAGAAGAATGAAACATGCCCCTGACCCAAGGGCAAGAGAGAATTGGTATCATTGACTTATTCCCTGCAGTCAAAATTTTAATATGGTACAAATTGGATACCATTCTGTGATTCATCCATACCAGTTCTGTGTTGCTTTAATGGGCATCTTTACATTTTATAAATTAACATCTTTGCAATCCAAACTGAGACCATATGCGAAGTGCTCACATTTCCCTAAAGGAGTCCATCTGTAGCAGCTTCTGTTCAACCCCTTCATCAAATCTTGCTGTGATTACATAAACCATTGCTCTGGTGCAGCCAGTATCAAACAAACAGGCTGCAAAGCCCTGCAGAGTTCTCTCCCTTGCTTGTTCATATATCAGGCAGTGGATTTCAACTCTGTTCCTGATTGTATCATTTCCTAATCTGTTCCTCCAGTGCTTCAGCCATACATGCGAATCTAGTATTACAATCTCTCGATTTCTGCCACCATCTCTCCACCAAGGAGGCAAACAAAGGGAGCTATTTCCTTGCAGCTGCTAGAAACTTAAACACCCCATTGAAATTCTGATAGTCAGAAATGCACAAAGAACTTGACAGAACTTGAGAGAGAGCTGTAATACTGATGGTGTGGTCTCTGTGCCACAAGGTTAGCAACAGAAATCTGAGCCAAATTACCACCCTCTTAGTGATACTTCCCCCTCCTCCAGTTGCCCATATAGAAGCAAAACAGTGTGTGAAAGGGCTGACTTTTGTGGCAAGGAATGCTACATTGTGTGAGGGTCTTTCACTTTCGGTTCCATTATTAAACTAGCACTCCCCAAAACCTATGGCTAATGCCCACTGAAGTTATATCTGGGCTGCATATAGCATTCCTCATGATTGTATGCTGGGGGGGGATGTTTAACCCTACACATTAGTTTGGCTGTGTGGCGTTTGCCTCCTAGGACGGGTCATAAGGAAAGGGTTAAAATGGGTGTGATGTGATTGGCCAGTGAGAATGCAAGGGGTGAGTAAAAGTTAGAGTGGGAAGTTTTGAAAGTCAGTTGAGGTTTGGGAGTTGAGAGTTGAGGTTTGGGAGTTGGAGAAGTAAGAGGGAGGAATAGGCAGTGGGTTGGTCGAGTTGTATTGTGAGAGACTGAGAGGAATTGTTAGGTTGAGTCAGATAGATAGTTGGAATAATCACTTTGGAGTTGTTAGGAACTAAGATTAAGAAACTGACAAGAGAAAAATAAACTGAAACCATACGCTTGTTCCTGCATTTAAAAATAAACTTGATTATTTGTTAATGTTAACAACTGTCTGGACTCCGTGTGTCCCCGTGAGAAGCGGGGTGGTGGCAGCAAAGAAAGCAATCACAGTGGTGGCACAGGGTCAATAGACTGTCAAACGTCCGGGGACCCTGTGTGATCGCCACAGGCTGTTTCCTACTTTACATAGGAACATGGGAAGTTGCCTTCTACTGAATCAGACTGCTGGTCCATCCAGCTCAATATGCTGAATGGCACCAGCTCTCCAGGATTTCGGACAGGAAGTTTCTCCCAGCCCTACTTGGAGATATCAGGCACTGAACCTGAGGCTTTCTGCATGCAGAACAAATGTTCTAGCACTCTTTCCCTTACAGAACAAGGACTGTCAGTGTGAGGGGACAGTCCTTTGTTTTGAAGGAGCCTCCACTTGAAAGGCTGTAGGGTTCAAGTCTAGTTTAGAGGGGATAGAATCTCAAACACTACTCATGTTGCTGGCTTGCTGGAAATCTCCTCTCATGACTTTTCCCCACGACCCTATTTCTCGCCCTTCCTCTTCCAGTCCAAAAACATAACAGACAAAGAATTCCACAAGAGGTCACAAAAACCAAGCAAAGGATTAAGAGGAAAGTGTTCTTTGTTGTTGCATTGCAGCTTATGCTGTGCTTTTTTCATGTGTTGCAATACAGTATCTGGGTTGCAAATAAGAATAGTTTATTCAACTGACTAGGCTTTTAGCATGTTCAAAGCTGCCATTCTTGCATAATTTGACTCCTTTTTTGCTTTTCTATAGTGGCTACTGTTTCTAGTTTAACCTGCAGTTGAAAACATTTGTTTTTCACATATGCTATTTAAGTAAGAAGATGTCATTGTCTTCTAGATTTCACAGGTGTTCAATTAATACACATAACAAAGGTATAAATAAGTAACACCTATTTTTTGTTGGCTTTGGTTGGTTAAAGAACAGGCATCAGGAAATGGAAAATTATTTGTAAAACTGTAATTTTAAAATCACAGGTGTATATTGCTGAGACACATCTGGCTACAAACGGTTTTCTTGTTTTATGTCATGGTCGGTTAATTACCCTGAAATAAATATGACAACAATTTACATATTTCAGAATGTAGTCCAATGCTGTGAAGGGTGAATGTACGCCTGAGCAACAGTGTTAAAGGAAATGAGGGCATGATCACCTAAGCATCAAAAACTACAGGTATGTAATGAAAAATCCTTCCTGGACTGATTCACATGGTGGGATATCATGAAATAGAAGTAATCTCACCACCAGGCACTCCTGGTGAGATTTCAAAGCCCTGCAGGATTGCAATATCATACAAGCAAGGGCACTACCATTCATATCACACTGATGTCAGGGAATTGAATGCACACCAGACACCCAAAAATATTGGATCATGACCTTGATTTACAACATTCTCATGAACCTGCACTATTGAAGACATGTCCTGTGTTGCTCAGCAGTGTGAGCCCAATAGGTGAGATGAAGTTGTTGTGGGGGATAAACCTGCCATGCAGAGACAAATGTAGATATTAATCAGCCAGACAGAGAGAAATCAGGATTGGTCTGACAGTTCCAAAACAGACAAGTTACCACAAAGAGTTCTTTGGTGTTAAGATGTAAGGAATGTGTGGGGAGAAAAATGCTAGCTGAAATATACTCAGAGTCGAGAGTGGATTTCATGCTCTTTATTCAGCTCATAGTGGTGAGGAGGAATGGAAGTTCTCCCAGAATGTCTGCTTTATATACATTATTTACACAATGGGCCCCACGTGATTAGCTAATTCCGGGATTCTCCTGTAGGCCAATCAGGTTGCGGATTCACTTCCACCTGGAGCTGGATTGGGTGGCTCCTGTGGACCAATCAGACTGCTGCAATCTGGATCCTATTATTCGAGGACCAATCAGACTGCTGCATTTTGGATCCTATTCAACTCAGTACATAAAACTAGCTTTGTCCTTTGTCCTTTACTCTCCACAAGTTGTTTGGTGAACTTAGGAAGAAGTGAAGAGTCCCCAGTACTCATGAAGCCCCCACCCCTTTTTTAAGGAAACAGTTTTCCTTTAAAAAGGGTCATGGCCGGGTGTGGATTTGAATCCAGGTCTCTCAGTATTAACTGAATACCCTACACCAGTGGTGGCCAAACATGGCCCTCCAGCTGTTTTGGGACTACAGTTCCCACCATCCCTGACCACTGGTCCTGTTAGCTAGGGATGATGGGAGTTGTAGTCCAAAAACAGCTGGAGGGCCAAGTTTGGCCACCACTGCTATACACATTACTCTACACAAGCTGTGCTACTCTTCCCCCAGTGGTTAGTTACAGCTATGCATGTCACAGAAAGCAGCCTGAACATATGATCACATGAATATTAAATGACAAGATCTGGACCAGGGATCTCAGCCAGATGGAGAAACTCCATAACATCATTGCTTTTCTACAACGTCTGTGGCTATATTTAATATTTGTTTTATTTATTTTGACAGCTCAGTCAGGCATCCGTCAATAATTCTTCAGGGACAGGAAAGGAAAGAGATCTTAATTTTCCTTTTAAAACAAGGATTTAAGGGATGGGTATGTGGTGAAAACTGAGCAGTCAAATCCATACTTTGACAAAGAGCCTCAGTCTTTAACTTAGGAGCACAGATAAAATCCACAGATAACATGAGACATGTTTTCTTTCCATGTGGAAAAGAGAGAGTTATGTATTCCACTAGGCAACTCAATAGTTGTGCAGTGGGACTTCCCGGTCTTTCCATTGTGACCCTCCACTAATCTGTTCTGGTGTGTTGGGAAAACCACCAAAACAGCAGGTGGGGAGAAGAGAGG
Source organism: Podarcis filfolensis (assembly GCF_964270895.1). Taxonomy (NCBI): domain Eukaryota; kingdom Metazoa; phylum Chordata; class Lepidosauria; order Squamata; family Lacertidae; genus Podarcis; species Podarcis filfolensis. Next base: position 5,288,275 of record NC_139607.1, read on the forward strand.
GGAGATTGTTCCAGCAGGCAGGGAGGAATGTTTGCACTGATGAACCAATTTCCTTAGTGCTGCTTTGAATGCAACCCCTTGATTTTAAAAATTCACAATAGGGAGCAGATTGTGGCTGAAACTTTTACCCCTATTACCCGGAAGTCAATCTCACTGAATTAAATGGAATTTCCTTAGTACACATGGTTAGGATTGCAACCTTAGCACATCTAGGCTGCTTCTGGCATCAAGCAACACTTGAAACAAGAAAAGCAAAGCGTTACCGATCAGAAAAGCTGCAATTAAATGTCAATGAATGTGTAAATAATGTGTATTGCAAAGCAATTTATGTATCTATTTTTACACACAATGTGTGCATGTTTTGCTTTGGGGTTTTTTAAAAAGAATAACAACCTTTCACTACAGAGAACTATGATGAAAAGTATTCACAGCAAGATCTGAACAGCAACAATGGGCTCAAATGATAGAAGGCAATCCACTCACAGTCCGTTTTCAATGAATTTCTTTGACACTCGTATGAACAAATATGCCTTGGGTACCTCAAAAGCATAGCAAGGGCCACAAAACCTGCACCCATCCATGATAATTCCCCAAAATGTTCTCTTTCCATGCTAATTGAAATGCAGTTTATTTTCTTGTTAATTAAAGAATAATAAAAAATAAAAATGGGGGAGAATTCTTTTGGCACAGCACCATAACACACATATTTCTTATAGCTAACTTATCAAGCTCCAATAGCTAGGCAAACTCTGAGAGTCTTGTGTCAATATGAACGTCTGAATTACAAAATACCCGGTGCGGGGGGGAGCACTGCCCCCGGCAGCACAATCCCGGAGGGGTGCCATCACGGCTGCCCCCCTGTCTGCCCTGGGTGCCACGCCCCCGCAGGTGGCATGCCATGCCCCCAGGACGTGCACCAGCCACGCCCCCGCTTGCTCTCCGCCCCCCCAGTGCCAGACCATGAAGCATGAAGGAGCATGAAGGAGTTTATCCTTGAGAAGAGCATTCCACAGATGCAACACCAAAACTTAAAATACCTTTTCCATCCAGCTGTTCCATTAGAAGCCAAATGAGAACTAGTTTTCTGAGAATTTTCAGAAAGGTAGTCATATTGGTCTATTATAGCACCTTAGTCTTGGTTAAGACTAAACAAACAAAAATGGCATAAACTCCACAAGTTGTCACAAGACTCTAGTACCTGTGAAGTTAACAAAAGCAAGACGTGAAAATTGTATAGATTTGAATTCATGTTTCTAATGTAAAAATTTGCCTCAAAATTTACTGCCATTTCTTTGATTGTGTCAAGGGGAGGCATCAAAAATGCAATAGAATTATCACATGCTGTATACATGTAAACCAATTTGAATGTGAATTAATTTAAATTAAGTGAATTGGCTGTCAGAGGACCATATTAGTATCATCTGGAACAGGTTAGGTCATGTCTAAACGTAACTGGGACTGCAATGAAAACTAGTTTGACTGATGTCTGAAAAGCATTTCACAGATATTTTATGAGTCTCTAACAGAGAGATTCATCTCAGATGCAGGCCAGGAAAAACAAGGAAGAGTTCACAACAACAGAGGAAAGATAGGAAAAGAAGTAATTGTGAGTAAATTATGGAGTCTGCATCTTGTTTATATGATAGTGAAAGGAAAGTGATGGCTTCAACAATAGCAATGAAGTATGATCAAAAATACTGTTATTCCATCACAATGACTTGGGTCAAATTTACCTTTTTGTGAGAAAAGTGCTTATATCAACACTTACAGCTCAATTTCACACACACCCATTTTGCTTACACTGTAGTTTTACAAAACTATGTCTTAGCTTTTAGGGTGAACTGTACATAGATTTTCAAAGAAATTTAGCCACCTTCAGGTATTCAGGTATTCAGGTATTCAGGTTAAGTAAATACCTGAGGGGGGGCATGGGCAAGCTGTGCCCCGCCCCTGTCATGGTCCCATTCTCTCTCATTATGTTCATCAAAGGATGCGGTTGAAGAGAATTTTAAAAAAATGTAAAAGGGCTGTAATATTCATCATATCCCTCTTCGAGCCTATGATGGTGATGCTATGATGTTCGCCTGTCTGTTGTGTTTTGTTAAGTTGCTTTTAACTTGTCACATAGCATCTAGAAACTTCAGGTCTGTGTGCTTATGATTAGTGACAGACCAGATTTTATACCTGTCTACTGGTAGTTGTCATATTATTGTGAAAATTCAGTTGTATCAGTGCAGACCCCTTCAACCCTTCTTTAGAAATACATCTGAATCCATATCTTTCCATCATTCAATATCTCAGCTTTTCTTTCAAATCCACCTCTGTATCTATACACACATACACACACATATAAACACACACACACACACACACACACACACACTTGGGGTCTCTCTTTTTTCCAGAATCATGGAAATCAGAAACCATTCACAGATGATTAAATCTGTTGGTGAAATAATAACCAGTGTTTATGAAACACCAGTTTTGAAGATGTATAAATTGTATTGATTGCATAGTATGGCAATATAGCCTAATAAAATATGATTCTGCCTCCATTCCACTTTGCTGCTATTGACTGACCTTACTAGGGTACACAAAATAGTTTCTGCTATGAAAACTGGAGCCTGACCATGGATGTCTATGCTGTGGTAACAGCTTGAATAGATTAGGAAATTGTAATCTTTATAAGGCTGCAGATTGATTGGGAGTAGCACATGCCCAAACAAATAAATGTTCTCTGTATAATATATGGCCTTCTATATGTAACACAGGGATGAATGAAATCCCAATACTCTTCCCCAAACAACGGGAACTGGCTTTGAGCTGTATCCCTTTTCCCTGGTTCCAATGAACAACCTGCAAGCTGTCCCTGCATGGATTGGCCTGTTAATAAGCTATGGTTCACTTCCACAGTCCCAAACAAACAGCAAAAAAAACAGAAGGTATATATGTAGCTCTCTGGAATAGCAGGATTTAATGATTTCTTGGTAGGTCAGAACGTTGTGCAGGCTATGACACAGGAAAAGGTGCTTAAAAGTCTTGTTATAGAAAAACAGGCTCAAAAAACCACTAAGCCTCATTTGTAAATCACAAAGCATAATCATCAACTTAGAATAAAGTTTCATCTTTGCAAATCGAAACAATATTCAGTAGCCCTAGCTTCTGTGGTTTTGCTATGGCTAATCCCATCATTGCTGTGTTATGTAGTACCATATGACAAAATTCTCTGGCTGCTAGCATAATTTAATTCATTCAGGCTTCTTTTATGAGGTTGTTTTAGAACACAAAAGAAACTCTTAATGAAGTCTCCTGTGGCAAACTAAATGAAAGAATACATTTGTTTGATTGTGCAAATGAGAAGTTGCACTCTATGGTCCATTTCACTCTTGTTTTCCTTATTCCCCACTGTTGCAATATTGAATCTATTATATTACTTTTGTCAATTTGGTTTTGCAATTTAGTATACAGCTGACCAGATAATCTCTAGTTATTTTAATGATGGGTCCTCTGATGTTGCAGTCAAGATATGAAAGCTTGCTGAGCCATACATGTTGTTGTTTTCCCCCAAAAGAAAACCTAATGTAACTTTATTTTAATAGCTATCAATATATTTGATAGTGCTGGGAGCATTTTGTATCCAAGTTGAACTCTGGTGGGTATTTTTGTTACTTTGCCCTCATCTTGTAGGATGTGTGTGGAAAATTTATAGGCCAAAGGGACAAAGCCTTTCTGCTCATCAGAACCCATTAATTATGCCAGAGATTTTGATAGATGAGCAGCAAAGTCCAAACAAACGTAATGCTACACACACACACACAAAAAAAACCCCCAACCCACAGACATATACACACACACCTTATTTGTATTTTTCATTTATACTTACTACATTTATATACCACAGTTTTCTCCATGAAACTCCAAGAGGTGTATGTGCTTCTCCCCCATTTCAATCTCACCATGCTAATCTTTAAAATTAGGCTAAAAGATAGTCAATTTATAACTTTGGAAATGGAACCTGCATCTCCATGGTCCAAATCTGACACTTAAACCTGTACACTACACCACGAATTCACTAGGTGGCTTTACGCAGGCCACTATACCTTAAACCCAATTTTGCTATATATATACCCACACCTCCACATGCCATATGCCTGCTGGAATGACCAATATTTTGCTAGCTATTAAAATAAAACAAAAGCAAGAACACATACAAATCCAGAAAGAAAAATCAAGAAAAGTAACTTCACCAAAGTCATGTTATTCCCTCAGACATCCTGAAATGCCTTGTGAATTTTAACTAAGATAAACAAATATGCTGAATGATGGACTTCTCTGAGGACAGCTGCCCATTGTGGTACCACTACAGAAAAAGTTGCAAAATTTGCATCATCTTCCTTATTTTGCTATGAAGCTTGCAACAGTCCAAAACAGAAATTTAATGGGAGAGAGAAGGGGAACAACAGCCAATGAGGCAAACAAATATCTCTGCTGAGCACCCATGAAGTTCAAGCGAGCATTAAATGCACCAAAGGGTAAAAATAGGGGCCACTTGCTACTGTGGACTTTCATATGTCCTAATCAAATAGTTTGTCCCTCAACATTTCCAGTTTAGCAAAAAAAGAACCACATGAGAAAGGGAAACTGAACAATAAGACCTGTCAAGTTGCATTTTGTGTCAAGAGGTATGCTCAGTGATGACACCTGGGCTTAAGTGCTGTCTGCTCGCATCAGTCTGATCGTGCACTGCTTGAGAATCAGATTAACTGCCGAGGTCAGAATTGCATTTGTAAGCTCCATCAGACATCTGCCATAGGTACAAACAAAAGCAGCACCAACACAGGAGGTTAATTTCTAAAACAGAGGTGCTGAGAAACACAAGAACCCATGAATTGCTTTACTGGGTATGACCAAAGTCCATCTAGTCCAGCATTCTGTTTTCAAATCTGAACAGAGCAGTGACCAGGCCCATGCTCTGGTAGTTCACCAGTAGCACATGACAGTGATAGACCTTCCGCTCTTGCTTATCCCCCTGAGGATAGGGAAGGGCCAGAGTTCAGTGGCAGATTACATGCTTAGAATGCAGTCCCTGGTTAGTGTGATATCAGGAAGAAGCACTCAGAGATCAACTCAATATAAGGCAACTTCATATGTTTATCTTTGACATTGATATTCAAGATACATACTGCCAGTCCATTCACTGCCAAGTCTAATTGCCACAGAAGATCATAAACTCAAGAATGGGTGAGCTGGCTTGGGCTATTCATCAGCTAAAGCAGTTGGTACATGTTTGTGAGGACTCTGCTACCACATCATATTGACCTATAGTGATCTGTGCAAGCAAAGCTAGTAGCTATAGAAGTCAGTAAACCCTGGAGTATGTAATGAAAGGCAGCCTACAAATGTAGAAATAAATACCTCAAAGACAGGTCTTTATCCCCACACACAAACACATTACGAGGAAAGCATCAGAGATTAGAAGCTGCTTTGACTTTTTCAGCCTCATGACTGGGAATACTCAGCATCTCTTAAAAAGCTAAAAATTCCCCTCCTCCAAATTTGGTATGTGGGCCTTGACCAGATTTGATTGTGCCTCATCACCTAACATTTTGAATCAATATGCAAACTTGAGGCTTCTTCAACTTTGCAGCACCTGGGCCTGTTCACCTCTTCTTTCGCAGTTCTTTCCCTCAGACTTTCCTTTTCTACATTTCTCTGGACCAACACCTCTGTCTTCATTCATTTCCCATTTTCTCAGCATGCTACTCATTTCTTTCCCAAGTCTCAGTTTTCTCTCCATCTTTAGGACCTCAACAGCTCAACCCAGAGCTCAAACAGTGATGTGCATCTACTCTTTCCTAACTCTCCAACATGGTTTCCATTGCTTACTGCTTTGCATTACCCCTCATTTTAGTATTTTTGCATGATTCTTATATGATTCTTATATATTTAAATCCTGAATACCCTTTCTTTTCTTTAAAATCCTCAAGTCATTCTGCAAGCATCATCATCACCACCTACCGCTACCTACCTTAGATTAAGGTGCTGGTTTTACTTTAATTTGTCCTGAACCTGCTCCTTGGACAAATTTTTAAAGTGCTTATATTCAACAAGCCAGAAAAGTAACTTGTGAAGCTTTTTAGCATGATATATTCTATGCAATCTAATTTAATTCTTGTCTTTGCAGTCATTAAATCTTCTAGTGTATTTTCATAAGGCCTGTTTGCAAACAGGTGTTCCTTCCTTCTGTGAACATTTATGGCTAGCTGCATCCTTGCATTCGCCACACTGGGGGCTCTTGTTTTGAAAAGTCTGCTTTGTTATCGTCACTCAGGTGAACTGGCATCAGGGTTCTGGCTGCAAGGTGGGAAAAAAGAGCTTTAGAAAACAGACATGGATTCAGGCACTGGGGTTAACACAGGATCAAGCTTACTTCATTGTAGTCGCTCACAGCAGTGCATGGATCACAGTAGGCTCCCTTATTATCTGCTTTACCTTCCTCACCATCAGAATTCTTGTTCTCAGAGGCAGCCCAATCCTCCCAACACTGGCAAGAAACAAATTCCACTTAAGTATATGGGGTCTGATAACAGCAGAAACCTCAAAAGAACTGGGTTGTTGGTGAGAGTTAATAACACCCTACTGTGTGAGTGAAGAGCTACATGAAATAGCCCTTTGTTAACTAAAGAACGGCAGTCAAGATATTTAGCAAGGTTTGAACAAAGACTTGAGTAAAAAAAGAGAGAAAAGAACTAAAGGAAAGACAGCAAACAGGTCTTGCAAAGCAGCATGTTGGAGAGTATAGACTCGTCTGGCTGCTCTTTGGATTTTCTTGTGTTTGTCCCAGTACTCCCCAAACCCTGCTAGATTCCCATATTTCTTGCACTTCTCTATCACCTCAGCTGTCTCCCTGTTGCGGAGGACCACCAGGTGAGCGCTATGCATCTTCACCTCTATGCCTTTCTCCTTTAGTGCGTGTACTTAGCAGAAGAGTAACAATAACCATGATCACAACAGGGATAACCAAACAAAACCACCGCCATGAAATGTTAAAGCTAGTTGCTTGAGTTAGCTGAAAGCAGAATTTGAAGCCAGTTTAGAGGAGAAATATATGATGAATTCCACCAAAAGTGACATTTGAAGCAAATTTGGAGCCTCCCTCAAATGATTCAAAACATTAAACAGTTGTAATAGGATCACCAACGTTTCTCAGGCAGGTAGTCTCAAATCCATAGTTTGGAACTCATGGGAAAAGATGGAGTATATTTCTGAATAACTACATGCATAGTTATTTGACAGAGAGGTCATTTCCAAATTGTGTTTCCTATCTCTAAGGTTCTGATATATAAAAATCAAGTGTTCAACATTTTGCTGCCTGATCCTGATAGTATAAAGAGGGAACATGAGGCTGATGCCCCCCCCCCAAGTTATTTTATGCCTGTACTCGTGAAGAATAACTGCTTGCATACACAAAAGCAAATAAACTGTTACATTTCTCCTTAGCGCTGTAAAAACCTGGGCCATCTGTAGCTCATCCTTTTCTTGGTCAATAATAGATGAACGAAGCCCTGAATACTGAATGGATAATCCATCAAAGACAACCAAGGGCATAATGCTTTCTCAAAGCAATTTCACAATCAAGGTAGGAATTGCACTCATTTGACCGCCTACCTTGTTTTATTTCCCGAAGCATAAATTGTCACATGCAAAAGCATTAGCCTCCTGAGGGACATGGTGCTGTAATCCCAGCTCCTTAATTAGAAGAATGGGAGAGTAAGAATTAATGACGTTTCAAGTGACATTGAACAAATTTTAGGTAGGCTGGTATAGTCTCGTCCACAAAGCCTAAAATAATACAGTAATTGGAGCAAGACAAGCAAAGATGAAAACACAATCTTCATTTCATTTAAAACAACGGAATTTTAACCAAATACACTGTTGGGAAAATTGAATTTACTGCCCTGGCAGCAAAAGCTAATAGGGTCAAGTGAAGAAATGGAAAATTGTATTGTGACACTGTGCATGGCAGTTTTGTTATTCTAAAATTGGCAAATATACCACTTTGCGTTTTCAAATCAGAAACGTAAGACTCGGTCCTTCAACACACTTGCTCAAGAACAGTCCAGAGCTTTGAAACCCATCAGTAAAATGTGCATTGAATGAAAGAGCAAGGCCTTTTCCGCTGTCTTTCTGAAACTTGAAGTTGGGTTAGTGTGTATCACACAATCTGTAGATGTTTGCATAAAAGAGTAATCATACTATGAATTTTTGAATTGATTCTGTCAGGAGATTCTAGAATAAAAAGAAGAAGGAAAAGGAAAAAATGCACTTTTTCATACAACATGCAATTACCATATTGGCCCTAATATAAGCCGCCTTTTTTCCCTTCCAAATTCTGACTGTGAAAAGTTAAAGTGCAGCTTGTATTTGGAACTGAGCGCTGCACACCCACCTCCTGGCACTACCACCCTGAAAGGGGGATGGGGGCGGTCGGCGCCGGCTTGGGCAGGTAGCGCCGGGAGGCAATATTGCCAGGAGGCGGGCACATAGCACACTTGGTACTGAGTGCTGGCGCTGGCTTGGGGAGCAGGGTGCCATGCGCTGGTGCTGGCCACCCCCCATTCAGGGCGGTAGTGCCAGGAGGCGGGCAGCACCCGCAAATAAGCCTCGAATTTTAAAGGTGTGGCTTATTTGCGGGTACAGCTTATATTTGGGCCAATTCTGTAATTTATGGAATTGACTACCACAAAACATGGTGACTATTTATATTAAAGGCGGGAGGAGAGATTAGTCACATTAATGGACAAGCCTACAAACAGCTGTAAGGCATGATTACAAGATGGACCCTCCACATTTAGAGGAATGCTATACACCTAAAGGTCATTGTCTTCATGCCGTGATTTTGAACTTCCTGGAGTCATCTAGCTGGCCACTTGGAAACAGATTGGTGAAGGGTTCTGGACCTTTGGACTGATACAGCAGGCTTCTTCTTGTGTTCTTTTTTGGGGGATAGTAAGTTCAAAGTTCACCTTTTTAGGTCAGTTTGTGGGGAACAGTGCAGCTGCTGCTTTTTGGTTTTCCCTTTCCTTTCCTGCCCTGCTGCTTTCTCATTCTGCTTTTTCTCTATTCTAAAATTCTGTCTGGTCTACCATCATGCACAACATGACTGGCGAGGTTAAAGGAAGGCCTGGTTATGGGAAAGAAGGCTGGATTCCCAGCCTGGCTGGCACTGCTGCCTTCCTTCTCCCCAATTGGCCTGGAGATTTACTGCTGCTGCTGCTGCGGCTGCAAATCAGATGGCTGTTAGGATGCAGGAAGGGCAGTGCACAGATGAGGCATGTGGGCAGAAGTGGTGGCCAGCCAGCCTGTGGATCCACAGCTGATACTAACACATCCCAGGCAGTGAACATGAGCCAGCAGCATGCAGGATGTACCTCAGAAGCAGCAAATTGGCCCAAAGCAACAACACCCCCCAAATCCCTAGGTTACACTTTACCCCTATTCCTGGCCTGCTCCCTATACTGATTGACTATATGTTTGAGGTGGGCAAAGAACGAACAAACGTTTCATGTACTGGCACATATGGGCCAACTCTGGCCACTGCCCACTCTACAGAGAGGCTGAGGGGTTTTTGTTATTGTTTGGCAAGTTCTACAGGGGATGGGGTGTTTGGCAAGGTCTGGGGAGAGAGGGGATTGGCAAGTCTTAAGGGGGTGAGGTGGGTGGCTAGGTATAAGGGGATGGGTAGAGGTTCAATGAGTTCTAAGGGGAGTGTGGGTGGGGTTTTGGACCACCAGATATGTACCATGCCAGCAGCGAGGCAGAGGGAGACATGTGTGCCAATCTATGAGGGGTTAAGTACCACCTATGAATTATTTTTAGTGTTACTTCTCTGTTCCTCACTAAGATGGATTTGAAAGTGGGGCTGATGCCATAGTTTGGTCCAAGCATCAGCATCAATAGTGCAGCCAATTTCCCCACATCATCCTGGTGCCATTTAAGTTGTTAAATTTTGCATCCAAAAGAAATTTGTACAAAGATGAAAATACGCCTCTTGATTTAGTATTCTGCATTTTAATTAATGTTTCGAAAAAGGTTAAGTGTCAAATAGCACTGTCTGAGAAAGATTTGCTGCTTGTTAAGTTCTGGAGTTGGTGGTAGAGTCTTCATGGGAGAGTTTGGTTTCCTCTTTGGTCTCTTAGTTGCTCTTTAGAGATTGGGGTTTTATTTACATAGGGATTACAGAGAAGTTTTATACCTTTGACACTCCATCCCCTGATATCGTAGCTATGGCGTTTATTGAATGTTGACTAGTATACCAAGGGAAAGTGTGGAGATAGTCCAGGAGCTAAGCAAGGTGGCTTTCGTGTCCAGCATTTGGAAGTCATAAATAAAAATCTGTTTTGACATTGGGACAGGATCTAAATTTGTTTTCAAAGAACCAAAGACTATGTAATGTTAGACCATCTATTATTTCAGGTCTGGTCTATGGTTTATCCTCATCTTCCACAAGAAGTGGAATTGCATGGGCAATTTAGTTTGTGTTATAATGTAACTCTAGATTTGGAATACTCCATCCGCCACATTTTGTGTTAATGAGTAATAGTTTTGTTGCTAGCCAAGCTTTGTGGCAGTGGTTTTTGATGAAGGACATTTTTTCCAGCTTTGCCTTGTCGTACTTTATTAAGTTGCAAACTGTTAGAGAAATCATTATATCAAAAGCCTTACAGCCAGTAAATTAATATAATCTCCCGCTACTTACTGACAGAATGTTTCTGAAACCTTGTGATAATGGCTAGGGGTTTAGCACTTTTTTTTCAAAGAATGGTAATTCAACGAAGCTTAAAAGATATTTTACAGAATGGCCCTGTTTGACTAAAAGATAACTGTCATAATCAAAACTGACAGCAAAAAATAAATCACTTGTGGAGATTATCAATAGCATTGACAGTTCAACTATCTAAGTGCGTCCTCTCCCAATAAGGAATGTGAAAGGAAGGAAGGAGGGAGAGAAGGAAGGAAGGAAGGAAGGAAGGAAGGACGGACTCTGGCCACTATCCAGTAGAAGGTAATGTGCTCCAGGAGCAGATTTAGCTGCTACAGGATTGTGTAAAATACAGGGCATGTATCTGTAGAACTGATTCATGGGAGGACAGGAGGACAGGATAGAGCATGAAAGTAGTGTGTGGATATAGTCTTACTAAGAAGAAGACTACTGAGCAATACTGGGAAGTGGAAGGGATCATAGCTCAGTGATAGAGCGCATGGTTTGCATGCAGAAGGACACTGATTCATTCCAAAGCAGCTACAGTTAAAAGGAACAGGTAGGTGGTGACATGAATGACCTCCTCGGAGCCTCTGAAGGTCTTGTGCGTAATGTAGTAAGCAATCGTGGGTTAGATGGGCAAGCAGCCCGGCAAATTAAGCTGGTGGACTATGCCGAAATGGCTAAAATGACGAGAAGATTCGGAAATCAGGAAGACCAAAATTTTAATAAGGAATGGGGAAAATATATAATTTACCTTAAATACCAATGTAAACAGCTAAAATCATTAGTAGGATTGGAATAACACATGTAGTTTAATGGTGAATCTTGGACATAATGGAGACGTAAAAGATCCGGGTAATCATAAAAGATGCAGGAGGAAATGACTAACAATAGGACCCACAAAGGGAGGAGGGATATGTGATTGTAAAACTTTAATCTGGAAAACCAAATGAATAAATTTATATAAAAAAAGACGGGCAAGCAGCCCTACCTGCTATAAGGCTGCATTCTGTGTGCTGGGCAGCATTGCGACAAATCAAGATTAAAGAGGGAAAAAGTAGTACTTCCCCAATCCTCTCAGTAAAAAGTGTTGTTTGAAGGCCTTTATTGGTCCTTTAGATGTTATTACCAGGATCCAAAGAATCTTGCAACTAGTTCCCAGCGTCTAAGGTAACGCAACAGAGTGTGGGGAGCCAGATAATGCACCCCCAATCTTCCCACTCATGCAGTCGACATTACATGTGGGATAATGTCTGAACAGTGTTCCTGTGCCATTTTTCAAAATTATTTGTAATCATAGATCAACCTTCATGCCAGCATTTTACAATACATAATACAGGATAAAGTGACAGAAGGTCATTACCAGCATGCATGCAGTCAGCCCTGTGCTATCTCTGCTTTTGCTCTTTCCCCTTCTCCTATTTTGTTTTTCCCTTTATAAATATTTTAATGTGAGCGTTTGTGATTTCTTTTATTGATCATGGCAAGTCAGCCCAGAAATGAAGATGCAAAACATGATTGCCTGTGCAAATGGGATAGAGCAGTCCAGAGAGACTCCTTGTGGATTTCCTTTTCCACCTGCAAATAATGTAACAGAAGGACCTTCGTGGCAGATCATAATGAACACAAACCAGGAAGGAAATGACAGTCTCCTCTTCTGGTCTCCAGAGCAAACAAAAACCACAAAATGAGTGTGGCTGTCTAAGTGTGGAATTGATTGGCCTGCACAGAGGGAGGGGGGGAATGAAAACAGACAAGGCTATATCCATCAATATCCTCCACTCTCTTGCTCACACACCGCAGTGCACTGGCTTCAATGCTCCCTGCCTCAGAAACTGAGAATAATCCCATATTGCTGCCTGCCTGTAAACTTACTGTGCGTCCCATACAAAGTGAAAATGGCAATATAACTGCCCTTAATCCAAATGTCCAGGCTGAACTGATTTGTGAACCAGATTTGTTCCAGACTAGCAGGAAACAAAACTTTTTTTTACTTCCCACCCCATTTTCCAGGGTGTTTTTATTTCTCCCCCTCTGCTGCATATTTCTGTCTCTTATACCATAACAACAATATTCTCTAATTCCTTCTGTTGCTCCTAATTCAAATCCTGATTGTGAATTCATCATACTGTAATATTTCTTTAAATAATCCAAAAGGGTCCTCCATTCTCCCACAAAGCAATCATCATTAGAGTCTCTTATTTTGGCTGTTAATTATGCCAATTCCGCATAGTCCATCACCTTACTCATGGGTAGGCAAACTAAGGCCCATGGGCCAGATCCAGCCCAATCACCTTCTAAATCCAGCCCGCAGGTGGTCCGGTAATCAGCATGTTTTTACCGGAGTAGAATGTGTCCTTTTATTTAAAATGCATTTCTGGGTTATTTGTGGGTCCTGCCTGGTGTTTTTACATGAGTAGAATGAGTGCTTTTATTTAAAATGCATCTCTGGGTTATTTGTGGGGCATACAAATTCGTTTCTCCCCCCCCAAAAAAAAATATAGTCCGGCCCCCCACAAGGACTGGGGGACAGTGTGGACCGGCCCCCTGCTGAAAACGCTTGCTGACCCCAGACCTTACTTATCTTTAGTGGGAACTTCTTCCATCTTTGTGCACAGAGAATCCTATCTGCTTTTGTTACATGCATAAACAACTTAATCATCTTTTTTTTTTTGAATCCCTAGAATAATCCCTAGAATAAAAGCTTCAGGTTTGTTTGTTTTTTTGTATAATCACTTGAGCATGCACATATAATTGGGCAAGGTAAGAACAAGTCATTCTGATAAAATTCACTTGAAAAATAGAAGCAGTAGCAGAATCTCCCCCACAAATTGGATAGATCCCTACACATAAAATATTACCAAACTTACACAGCACCCCAGGCGTAAATGAATCAAGACACACAATATTATAATTAAACCAATCAATCTATAGATTGGCCCTTTTAATTTCAATACATAATGAATTAACACAAGATAAATGTGAGGGTGCATACAGAAGGAATCTCCTATTTAACCTACTTGTTTTCTCTGCTCCTTTGTCAGACAGCTAGCCTTCAGGTTGTAGATCAGATCCTCATTAGTGACTGAGTGCTTGGAAAGGCTGGCCTGAAAACAAAAACAAACAAACAGTATTTCCACTTCCTGTTTCCAAGTGCTTTGATTTAACAGTTTGGTTTAAATTGTATATTTAAAGGATTTCTACATCTGCACTTCAGCAAAGTTTCCAATGCAGTTTACCAAATCAGGTAAAATACAATTTTAAAATATAATGCATTACATAGTGTTAACATGATACATTAAAAACTCAGGGGAGGAATAGAAATGTGGATGCTTGAAAGAATAACGGTGTTGGTGCCAGGTAGGCGTCCCCAGAGAGGGAATACCTCACATGAAGCGGTGGGTAATTTTTCAGCAATTTTTGCAAACACATTCCAAAACCCCTTTTTGCTTTCCCCTCTCCCCTTTGGTTCCTTTTTCTCCTTTCCTCATTGCACTGCCAGTGTCGCCATTTATCATACTGTCATTTTATTGGGGCTGGGGTGTTCTTTGGGGGGGTTTTGTTGGGGGGAGTTGTTTCTGTTGTAGTTGTTGGTTTTTTTGTAACTTTATCTTACATCTTGCTATATATGTGGCAATTGTTCAGTTTGATTGTGTATTTTTTTAAATGCTTGATTACTGTTTATGATTTCTTTTGTTATTTTATAGTTAAGTATCATGAGAAAGGCTGGACTGGATAAATCCCAAGCCGGAATTAAGATTGCTGGAAGAAATATCAACAACCTCAGATATGCAGATGACACAACCTTGATGGCAGAAAGTGAGGAGGAATTAAAGAACCTCTTAATGAGGGTGAAAGAGGAAAGTGCAAAATATGGTCTGAAGCTCAACATCAAAAAAACGAAGATCATGGCCACTGGGCCCATCACCTCCTGGCAAATAGAAGGGGAAGAAATGGAGGCAGTGAGAGATTTTACTTTCTTGGGTTCCATGATCACTGCAGATGGTGACAGCAGTCACGACTAAACAACAACAAAAACATTTCATGTTTTAAGCTGCCTTGAGCATAATTTGAACTGTGAAAAGGCGGCATACAACTAAAACGATGTTTGTCTGTCTGTATGTAACCCAAGGTTTTTTAGCAATGACGTTGTGATGTTGCCTTTGCTCTAATAGCCTCTCAGTCACATACTTGTTTATTGAAAATGGGCATTGCTTTTTATCAATGATGTCAAAGTGATTTATAAAAAGATAAAACAAGTGAAGCAACAAACAAAATAAAGAGCCCATAAAAACACAATTAATAAAAAGAGCTTAAAATATTGAATATATTCCACACAACAACCGCTTATGTCCCTTTGGAGATGGCAGTACCGAATCGGTGGCGCATGCCCTTCTGGTTTGCATTCTTTATAAAAACTTGAGGAATGAGATTATCTCCCCCTTTTATTGTTCATTCCGGGTCGCCCAGCCACTGTCACACTGTCCTTTCTCTTGGCAGAACAAGATGAGCAGGTGACAGCAAAGGTTGCAAGGTTTCTAGGTGGGGCAATCAGAATAAGATCCACTATTTGACTATTGATTCCAAACCCTAAAATGTATTTTATATAATTGACTTTTTATTTCTATCCTTTGTATATCGTATTGTTGTTTTATTGCTATGGCCGATGGCTGATGCAAATAAAGATTCATTCAGTCAGTCGTTGAATATAAGAGTAATATTTTTAAATGGCCGGATGGATAAAATGCTAATAAAAGGTTTTTGCCTGACATCTTAAAAACAGCCAGGGTCAGACATTTTTCCCTGGGAAAGCCATTCAGTAGCTGGGGTGGCACTGCTGAAATGCCCTTTTGCTGTAGACGTGCCAACCCTGATGGAGGAGGTATTTGGAGAAGAGGATCAGCCCTAGAGCTCAGCATGGGGCAGCTTGGTAGGAGAAGAGACATGTGTCAAGTACTTGGATATGAAGCCATTTGCGTTGTTTATTTATTGATTAGATTTTTATCCCACATTTCCCCTCAAAAGAGCCCCGGGCAGCAATCAACAAAAGAGTAAACACAATACGAAGATTTCTAAAGCATTTAGAGCTTGAAAGGCAAGCACCAGCACTTTGAACTGAACCTGGAAGCCAAGAGACAGTGGAATTCTTCTCCCCACGCTTTGCTCTCATATATTGGCTCTGGGGGCTCAAGATGCGTTCCCTGATGGAACAATCATAACAGCGCAACACTGTATTCCACCCTTTGTTTTTCTGAAGTCATAAATTAATCTGCATTATCTTTCTAATTATCTCTTAATCATCTGCATATCTGTAAGGCATCATTTAACACTTGTTACTCTACCGCTTGAAAGTAGCATCGCCGTTGTTAACACGTGTTTTCTAGTCACATAAATATTTAAGTGACAAATTGGGAAATGTTAAAATCACAAATAATGGCACCTACAAATCAAATTAACACATAATAAAATTGCCAGCTATTAATGGCATGCAAGGAACACAGCATATTATTAATCCAAATAAAATCCATTAAGTTTTCGAAGGGCTTGCATTCTGCAATACAGGGTTGAGCACTTTCTTCAGGTGGGTGAGATACTGCTGTTTTTTCCTTCCACACTGTGATCAGTATAAGAGATCTGACTACCTGTATTTTGCACACATCCTACCTATTTTTAGAGCAACATTTGCTGAGCCTGGCTTAAATTAACTGTGAGCAGGCCCACATAGCCCTATAGTGTCTACTCTGGCAGTTAACATTTCTTATCACCTGTCTAAGAACATAAGGAAAGCCCTGCTAGCTCAGACAAATGACATTTGTTTATTTATATATTTATTTAATAACTATCCTGCCTTTCCCCCAGAACTGGGACTCAAGGTGGTTCACAAGCATTTAAGCAAACACAGATAAAACATAGGCTGGGTCTACATTGATCTTCTAAACGTTGGAAAAAATAATGTTCTATAGTGCTTAATAGCAGTTTTCCATTGACAGTGGCTTGCTGCTCTGCATCGCCCTCTGGTGTCACATTTTAATAGCGCATTTTAACATTATAAACGCCAAGTGTAGATCTGCCCATAGATTGTGTGTGTGTGTGTGTGTGCAGTGCTTTTTTCTCTGGGGGGGGACACAGGAGTACACATACCCCCTAAACATGGCCTCATTATGGGGCACTATTTCAATATGAATGGGAAAATGAAAGTACCCATAAACATTTTTTTAAGAAAAAAAGCACTGTATGTGTATATGTATGTGTATGTATATATAGTTTTAAAGTAATTTAATTATAATGGAACTAAAATGATGGAGGGGCCTCTATTAAAATGCATATAGTAAAAATCTGCTATCCATTCCAGTATCCCATTTTACACAGTAAACATGGTGAAGGTCCACTGAAAGTACCAGTTTGGGCTGGATAATCCCCCCCCCCCAATAAATCATTTGGGGGCATAGCCAACCAAGTCATATTCAGGGGTAGACACACTGAAACCAATGGACTGGTTAGATTAAAGCCCAAATATTTCAGTGGCTCTATCCTGTGTATGACTTGGTCAAACATCACCCTAAGTATTTTATGGGTGGAAATCCTATTCCACCAAAATTGGTCGTTTCAGTGGAGCTCTGCTAGACGTACTCCTGGCATTAGGTATTGAAGAAGGTAGATGGAATTTACATGGTGAGCAACAAAGATCAAGGGAATGCCGAAATACATATCAATAGTGATTAACTCTATATGGTCAAATGATTATTGCACATCTGCGTTATGTTTTTGTGCAAATGCATAGACTTTGGTCTAGGGCTAGATTGAAGTTATTTGGAATTTGTCTGGTTTTGAGGCTGCTGCTGACATGCCATTGTCTTTTGCCATTCTTGATTTTCTTTCAGGTAGCTCCTGAATCTTATTGAAATGACTTGGGGTCACTTGTCATGCATTATGGAGAACAGTAATTCATGTGTCAGAAAAAGTTAACCCAACCGTCATACCCCTGTGTGGGATTTGTGACTGGTGAAGTGAACATTTCAAGACACCCATTGTTGAAGAAAGCCATGAGCCTCAGGGTAATGGTCCTACTGCCACTTTCTGCCAGAGTGTCGTAGGCTTTTAAGCACACATAAGCTTATTTCTAACTAAGGCTGAAGAATCACCTAGGATTTCTAAAAATAAATATAAAAATCATTTTCTCTGTGGTTGAGTAATACGACGACTGCAAAGAACCAAGCACTAACTATGAACTATCTTCAACAAGGAACTATTTGCTCAAATAAAACAGCACAGATTAAGTTTGCACATGTTTGATCATTTTGCCTACTTAATTCAGCTTCCAAAATTCAAGGGCATGATTCATCCCCTTCCATTCACACAGCTCTAAACATGCAGAAACAGATTTGAAGGCAGCCTTGAAACAGCTTCCCTGTCTCCCCACCACCATGGCCAGATGCACAGATATTGCCCGTACATTGTAATGTGTTTACCTTTACAAATGGGTAACTTGCTGGAAAAATTAGAGGAGTGTCAAACCAGAAGGTTTATAGGGAATGGAAAATATTTAAAGAATATTTAAAAACGTACTGTATGAACAATAAGATACATGCAGAAATAGAGTGATACTGGTAACCAAGAATTACATAAAATATAATAGTGGAATACACACATACACACACACACACACAAAATAATAATAAGATGAATCTGTGCAAGGAATACAGATAATATAAGTAGTATAATGAGAATTATTGGAAGTTATACATTTTAATCTGTCATGTAAGTGTAATATATTGTATTTGTTTATATTTGTTTCTTTATCTTTTCTTATTTCATCGTTTCTATTCATTTGTATCATTTTCTGTTTTATATGTTATGTAATTTGTGTATCTTTGTCTATGTGAAAATTAATAAAGATTTTCTAAAAAATAAAAAAAATACAAGTGGGTAACTTGCAGTCAGATCCAAAAATCTGTGCACTGCAGAGCACTGATGCAACTTGAGGGGATTTCTAGTATGTCACATTTAGGAATAAATGAGAATACGATAGGAAGAGCTCAAAATGTGAACTTCTCTTGACAATTTGAGGTGGAGCTCCTCCAAACCCTCCAAAAGCCCTTTTTAAGTCTGCCCCAACTCAAACTGGATCTTACATTCTGCCTCCAACATTTCCATTTTAAATCTGAGATTATAAATTCAAGTTCCACCATCTCTGACTGCATATGAATATGATGCTCTTTCTCAGCCAAGGAACCCTGTATTCAGTTGTATTATTTGTAGCTGGGAACTGTAGAACTTGTAGATAAATCGCATGATCTGAGATGCAAATGATAGAAGTCCTTCAATATCTGCATAGTTATCCGCTTCCCAAGGGCTTGGGGGAAGTGAAGGTGGGTTGGCACCTAAATCAGGCTTTTCAAATGTTCCATTAAACATTCAAATAACCTATGAAGGTTGTCCAAGTGTTTGACTGGAGCTGTCAAACGGCCTCATTTACTTTGGGGGTTAGGAATGAGAAGCAGCTTGTGTTTATAGGGATATTCCAAGCTTCCACATACAGCACACAACAAGCCAAGAATATGTTCTACTCACAATTGGTTCAATTTAGAAGCCACATTAGGTGACAGTGTGATTAAATTCTAAGGGAAAGCTGGCAAGTCATGATACTTGCAGATACCAGCTAGGGGTGGGAAAACAGTTCCGGTTTGTGCCACTTTCACAATTTTCATTCTAAACTCCATTCCATCTCATTTCTACAGCCTTAAAAAAAATCTGAAAAAACCCAAACCAAACCAAACTAAAAGAAATATCTTGCTTTTACGAGGTGGTCAAAGAACTGCCCCCTTTTCTGTCTGTCTTTCAAAGCAGCTGTCTTGAGCAGCCAGCTAGCATAGCTGCTGCCACATTAACTGATTTTCGCGAGCGCACCTGTCCCAGGTTGTGATGCGTGGTGATGATGCACCAGGCCACTGGCTGTTGCCATGAGTCCAGTCTGGTATGAAGAAAGAAGAAAGAAGAGGTTCAGGGCACTGGGAGGACTGAAGTTCCTGTGCAGATTAGGTGGGCGACTTTCCAATGTGGATTAGCTGATTTCCAAATCAACCTGAAATGAGCTGGGGAGAGTGGGTACTGGGGGGGGGGAGGCATCAATAATACTAATACTAATTCTGCTTTTCAAATGTGTGTCCTTAGACTTGCTTAAGTCCTTAGAGCCTGTGTATAAATTTCCCATAGTCAGCTCTGGAAGTGAAATATTTATGGATAAAAATGTTTCTGGTCTTGTTTGCAGACTGTTTTGTTAAAGCTGAACATTACAGAGCCCACCCCCAGCCTCAAATGTGTGTGTACGTGTGTTTGCCAATGTTTTCCTTAATTATAAAGTAGCCCTTTGAAACATGTCACATTTTTCTCCATTTCAAAACGCAGCGATGAAAAATTAATTTTTAGGACAAAAATAAAGTAGGGCTGTTTGCACAATTTCACTTGTCTTTACTCTTTGAGTTAAACAAGAGCAAATTCACTGGTTGATTGTGGATATGATTTTCTAACACAATATTTAAATAAAGTCACTAATTAATGATATAAAAATACCTGTTTGCTATTAAGCAAAAGCAACCAGATGCTGCACACATGTGCCAATTAACATTTGCAACATTTTTTGCAGATTAGCATTCCAGGGGGGGAGGAAATGGGCAGGATCCAATTCCATTTTAAGCTATTTCAATTCAATTCCATATATGGAATAATGTCAAGCTTCAATGTGCAATATGGACAGTATCCATGTTCATTTTAATGCTATGTTTTTGAGCAATGAGGAGTTCCTCAATTGTTGAATTTTTGCTTGTGACTGTAGTAAAAAGGTAAAGGACCCTGGACAGTTAAGTCCAGTTGAATTCGACTATGGGGTGTAGCACTCATCTCTGCTTTCAGGCCAAGGGAGCCAGCGTTTGTCCACAGACAGCTTTTCCGGCATGTGGCCAGCAATACCGCTGAACAGGCTCATTGGAAGGTGAATTTTTACACAATCAAATAGTGTTTCAAGAAAAATTGCTCCATCACAAAAACCACCATTTCTGATGCCAAACACTTGTTGCAGCTCCATTTAAATAACTGCCATTAAAATTAAAGGAACTTAAAAGTCCTTAACTCAGTGTTATTAATTGCAGCATTAGTTGCAGTATGAAGCTTATTCTGGCGCACATAATAAGCAAAATTGGTCTGACCAGATTAAGAAGAGAACCACAAAGTTATGAATGTCTCAATAATTAGACATTGTTAACTAGGAAAGCAGAACAGATGTTGGGTGATTGCTGCAATATGCTCCTAATTTCCCACAACTATTTGCAGCAGTTCACTGAGTAACCAATACATACCAGCATATCTACACATTGATTAAGATTGCATGAACTGTTGTTACGTGTGTACCCTGCCTTAGGAACATAGGAAGTTGCCTTATGCTGAGTCCTGCAGAGTCTCTTTCAGGCAGGAGTCTCTTTCAACCCTACCTGGAGATGCTGAGGTTTGACCAGGGACCATCTGCAGAAGCTCTTTCACCAAGCTCTGGCCCTTCCATCTCCGACCATAGCCTTCAGAGCAGCTTATGTTCACAACCATGAGTTATTACTTGCAAGACTCTCATTCTGAGTTTTAAAATGTATCTTCTTCATTTTTGTTTACTGTCTTCTGGCATGTTCTGCATGTCTACAAGGGCAAAACCAATCATAATTCCTAAACAGTATAGAAATTGCAATACCCATTTGATTTATTTCCCCTCTGCTTTCATCAACTCTTCTCCACATCTCGTAAATAAGGTCCCAAATAATGTCCTAAATAATGTCTCACTCAGGGATGCTCATATGCCACAATATTTATCAACATGTATACATGAAATATATGTTTGGTTCAAAATAATGGTACTTTGATCATTTATTTATGTTAAGAGGTGGTCGTTACACCCCAGCGTAGCATCTGCGGTTTCATTTACGGCACAGAAACAGAGTGATTACTGTATTATGAGGTAACCGCACTCGGGGGTATTACAAAACATGAAATACAACTGAGTTGAGGAAGTTCTCCTAATTTTCCAGGCCTGTGATTATCTCATAGGAGCTCACAGCTTGCAGTTACCAGATGTTTCACAATATCAGTGGCTCTGGAGTTGCTTCCGTGTTATAACAAGAAGATTTTACAGCACAGACGAAGGCTGGCATTTTCTCTGCTGGAAGAAGACAAAATTGGCAATTTAGAACAGCGGTTTTAGCTGAGCAGTTTGGTTAACATCAATTAATCTAATTTATTAAAACATTAAGGAACCAATCACAACCAAGGCCTACCATAGTTCTTATATGTGCCATGTATATCTGTGGGTTAATATTCTTTCATTCAAGCTACAGCAGAAAACATATAGGATCTAAGCCTAAAACATACAGATGCCCAACTTCCGTGGGATTATTTGTGTGTGTGGACTTTGCCCTCCAGTTAGTAGCTGATGGGGCAGGTTCTATATTAAAGTGAGGGCTTCACAGCTATGAAACAGAGTAACTTGGGTGACAGGCGTTACATACAAAATGCAAAAAGCCAAGATTGCATTGCAGTGATTTGGTTTGCGTGTAAAGCTAAGCCAAAGCCTGGCTTAGCATGAACAAGTAAACATGTGGGCTTCTAAAGGGAAAATCACAGCCAGTTTGCTCCTTCTCCATTCCTGCTGCTGTTGCACTGCTGTGAGCTAAGATGTGCTTTGGCTTAGTCAGTGTTATGTCTGAACCCAGGCTCATGGTTTATCTTGTTCCAGACAAGCCAGAAGCAGTTGCCAAGGCTTGTTCTACGGCTGACCACTCATTGGGGAGACAAACGACAAAGCATTGGGTTTGGAGGTAATGCAGAGCCAAACCGTGGCTTAACTCACAGCTGTGTAGCAACAGCAGGACCAGAGGGGTCATGATGTCCTCTCAAGTAGTTCAGATGTTTCCTCATTTGCAGTAGACCATTCTTTGGCTTAGCATTAGGTGCAAAAGGGCTTGCCTCTCACAACTTTAAAAAACCAATTTCTTTATCTCACAAGAGAGCATTTAACCACACCTTAATTAATCAGTTGTAATACCAAACATACATTTGTGGTGATGTATATTGATCTGAGTACTAGTTACATTGTCCACAAATGTTACCCCAGAATGTCCTTCCACAATATGCATCAGCAAGCAACAGGTCTTAAAAATTTATGACAGCACAATCCTAAACATTATATGGGATTAAGTTTCATTGTGTTCAGTGAGACTTACTCTCTAGTATATGAGTTTAGGATTGCAGCTGGTAATGGGCTTTAAAGAGAGTCTCTTAACTCTGCAATTTATTTTAAAGCCAGATGTTTATGCATGTCATCAGTATGGAAAGAGATTTTAAAAGGTGTATTTTATTGTGCATAAGGTCCTAGCATCAGGCTGAAAAGTGGTGTAATGGTACAACATAATTTCAAGTAAAAAAACCCAACCACTTAGTACTGAAGCAACAGTAGATCAGGGGAAGAATAGCTGAGAATGGGTGTGCAAAAATGTGCAAAAGAGTGGGAGGTAGGTCTTTTTTAACATAACTCTGCTCTTTCAAAGTGGCAATTTTCACAAGGCAAATTGAACATCATGAAAATTTAGCACAGCACTAAATACATTTAATAGGACTATTCAAGGTTCATAATGCGGTGTGCAAGCTATAGAATTACACAGAAGAATTACAGTGGCAGTATAATTCTGATTACCACATAATGGAGAGAAACACGAGGGGAAGGCCGTCTCCTGTGTGCCATCCAAAAATTGTGGTCATCCAAAAATTTCTTAGTTGGCTAGTGGTGGTAAGAGAATGCTGGACTACATGGAACTTGGTCTGATCTGGTCAGGCCATGCTTGAAAGTTCTGTTTAAGTGCCCACATGAAAACAGCCACACTTTGCTGAGAGTTCTGGGATGTCCTCTGGTCAGTCAACAAATGGATTATTTGTCCATTTGCTCCAATTTGCCATCACAACCATTTTGGACAACCAAGCGATTGTGAGGTACTTTAAATCAAATCCGGTGGCCATTGGGGGTGCCACTGGAGTACCACTTGTTTGCTAAACTATTTCTACAATGGATGATCTCTCATTGAAATAGAAGTAACTGCCCCATGATACTAAATTTGTAAAATGTTACAAATTCTTATTGATTAAAGCTCAATCATTAAACAGATTACTGAAAAATCATAATGACTTGAAACCCTTAAATTACATGCAGTTCTGATACCTTAACAAAACCTAAACAAAATTGAAATTAGTGCTAGTGCTGTCTGTTTAGATTATAAATAGGTTTCTTGGCAAGCGTGCATCTAATAAACATAATATATGATGTGTAGGGGGAAAGGAGTATGAAATGAAACAGATGTTCATCTTCAAACAAATACATTCAATATCACATTTGAAGCAAGCATTCATCATTCCTTCACCGAGAAGAATCCCACTGCGGTTAACCACATCTTTAAGAACATAACAGTGATATCTACTTACAAGGCAGCTACATTCATAATGGAAAGGAGTAAAAGATGGAAACAGCTGCAGCGGAGGTTTAGTGGACTTCCACAGATTGAAAAAGGAAATCATGACTCTACTTAGACAGGTTTTATTTGGCTATAATCAGGTTTGGCTGTTCTGCTCCCCAGGGAATACAGTAATTATGGCTCACTAGACTGAAGATAATTACTGCATTCCAAGGGGATTGGCACCTGCTCTCCTCTTTCATGCTGAGTTTAAGAAAAGAAGAATTTACTGCTGGATCCAGGACTGGATGGATCCATAACCTGCCCCGATTGAGTTCTGTGTACATAGTTAAATACCAGTGGTCAGGGATCTGTATGAATGAAACCACTCCTCAGTATGAGCAACTTTTCATTTATTTATTTATCGACCTATCAACTTTTTGTCCTGTTATTCTTCCAAGGTGCTGCCTATTGTGTCAGCTCCCTATTTTATCCGCTCAAAAACCTGGTCGTGAGCGCAATCAGGGCACATACACTCAGTGAACCAATACCTTTTTAATCTACATACATTTTCCATACATTCCTGCCTGTTCTCTGAGATCTGCTGGAGGAACAGTGCTAACTCATGGCATCTCTTTGGCAGCTGCAATAAATGGGGCATTTAGCACAACAAGGATCTACATGGTAGAAATTCATTGACTTAGTCAGGTGTTTTCTGTGTTTAGTTTTAGACTACTTGAAAGGAGGGAGACCTTTCTAGGCCAGGAGACTCAGGTGCAGAAGACAAGGGCAAGGACACTTAGATCCGTACCCTACTATAGCGACTACTGTATCATTTATTTATTTTTATCTTTTAAATATATTGTAGGCTGCTTTGATAACTTCCGTTATTTGCAGAGTATAAAAGTTCCTAAATAAATAGTATTTATTTATTTATTTAAGGAGAAGGGGATGACAGAGGACGAGATGGTGGGACAGTGTTCTCGAAGCTACCAGCATGAGTTTGACCAAACTGCGGGAGGCAGTGGAAGACAGGAGTGCTTGGCGTGCTCTGGTCCATGGGATCACGAAGAGTTGGACATGACTAAACAACTAAACAACAACAACAACAACTTTGCCATATGACCCAGTTTGTGTTCTTCTTCACTTTGCCTTTTATGCTTTTTACTTTTCTGACATTTTCTGTTGGCTTGAGCACAATAGTTAAGGACAACAGCCAGTCTTTCAGCAGTAACTAGCGACTGTTATTATGAATAATAGTTTTAAAGGAACAGCTTCACCTTCATAATTATGCTTAGGTCTGAAGAAGAACCTGATAATAAGTTGTTATTTTTATGCATTACTGGAGATGCCCAAATCAATGCCAAAGAAATAAACAATGAAGGAAGGAGGCAATGAAAAACCTAGACTGAAGATTTAACTTCAGAATAAATATGAAATCTGAAAACAATGGTGACCTTGAAACCCAATTGCATTTAGGCAGCTGGAAAGGACTTATTTATTTATTTATTTATTGAGCATGGAAGTGTATTGTTCATCAGTGAATATTTTAGGATTGTCAAGGGAGCTAACAAAGCTGCAACAGGCGGTTAGTAACTATGCTGGGAAGAAAGAGGTACTAAAAGTTGATTATTAGTGTTCTGCACAGAACGTCAGCTTGTGTACCGCAGAATAGTAATACTGCAGGGCCAGCATAAGTGGGTTCCATCTTACCCACCCAGCTATCCTAATCCTTAAACTACCCTTCCCACCAGCCACCCATTCCTGCTTTTATTGTAAATTTTACTTACTGGGTGGCGAAGTGGGAGAGGTAGTGGGAGCCAGTGATGAGAAACAAAGGAAGAATCTTCTTGTGGCCATGCAAGGCAGCAAAAGCATTTCATTCAAGGGAACTCCAACAAGCTTTTCCTGTGTCAAACAATTGCAACTTTTCATGGATTTAACAAATTAGAAGCCAGCACTTCAAAAGCCTTCAGAACCTCTAATGATCTTTATGGAATCTGCCTTTCTTTTGTCCCAACTTCTTCCCTTACAATTCTACAGAATGAGGATCACTTTACAAGGACCTCAGTGTGGTTGATTTTCCACCATGACTGTTCCCAAGCCATTCCTGACATGTGCTGATTCTTTTGGGATGTGATGCATCTCTCTAAGTGATAGAAGGCGTTAGTAGTAGATGGCTGGAAGTAGTCATGTTAAAATGAAACTAAAACAACAGTAAGGTAAATTGAAGGAAGGAAGGAAGGAAGGAAGGAAGGAAGGAAGGAAGGAAGGAAGGAAGGAAGGAAACCAATAGACCACCACCTTATAAAGGAGCAATATAAAAACAGTGAGTGGAAATAAGAATAAAAATGAAACACATTAGCAAAAGCAATCTCCAAAGGAAATAAGTCTGGGGCCAAAATGATATATCAAAGCAAGACCTAAGTGTGTGAGCAGGCTCATGAGGAGACAAGTAATCCTTCCGATGTCCGGCCATGACAGATTTAGATTGAAAATGGCTTGGAGCCACTGCAGTTGACAAAATACAGGCAAAATGCCCAGTCCCGTTTAACAGTTATACTTGGGACTAACTGCACTTTCTTCAAACAAAACCCACATACAGCAAATTTCAGTAGTCTAATCTGGAGGTTCCCATGGTATGGATCATTGCTGGCAGATTATCTCTGTCAAGGTTGAACTACAGCTGGTGCATAAGCCGAAGCAGTTCTCCAGTCTGCATCTCCAATGACCAAGTTAGATCAGTAAGCACCCCTGGACTGGAGGGTTGCAAACCCATTCAGCACCAGGTTGAGTACCATCATCATTATTTTTATTAAAAGAATTTATACCACCATTCGTTTCCAAAAGGAAATATCAAGGCAGTTCCCAGACAAATAAAAGTCAAGAGCAAAATAACAAGAATAATGGCAGTTATAAATATGCAACTATTCATAACAAAAATACATAACAAAGGAACTACATTAAAGCAACACACACACACACACACACACACACACACACACACACCCAAGCCCATTAATTTAGCCAGTCATGGTGCCTATTGTGGGTTGCTACTGAAAATGGCAACCATGTGCCAAAACTTCCTTTCTCAGTAATATGCATCTGCTGCCAATTCATTTCTTGTCGCAAACTTTTCGTCGGCATAATGTAATGATGGGAGAGAAGCCACGCAGATGGTCTCTGGTACAATTCCTGGCACTTCCAGTTTAAAAGGCCAGGTAGCAGGTGATGGGAAAGACCTCTGCATGTGAGACCTTGCAGAGTCGCTATCAGATAGGTTGACAATGTACAGGGTAGACAATATTGGGTAAATAACATGACCTGGTATAAGGCAGCTTCCTATATTCCAGGTTGAGGGCTGTTCCTAATGCCACATTCTATGCTTAGCAGCATTTGTGCAGACTTGTGGCTCACAGAACCCTGACTATTGTTCCTACCAACGAATAACATTAAGCTGTCATGGGAAAAGAGAAAGGGCAATATAATTATGGGTGCATTGTTGACTTGTCTTTCAACCTCTCTCCACAGCAGGACAACAGCGTTTATTCATTGTTGTGCTGAATGAAATAGCAAGAGCAGTAATGCTGTACCAGACTTTTATTATATCAGATCTGCAGCGTGAGGATTGTTTGACCTGTACAATAACAATGATGTACAAACCTCCTCGCAGAATCTATTGTTCCAATTTCTAGCCCTTGATGGGTAATGGATTTTGCTGGTTTTCTCTTTGACATTTTGCATCACAAAAACAAAGGAGAACTTAGCTCATTAAAATCAAGAGTCCTCCATTCAGAAGGAATGGCAAATTACTATAGTTTGGAGCTTTTTATGTTCAGAGGAGTTCCTCCTGAAGTTTATCAGAGTTTTCTATTACTCAGAAGTTAAGTGCCAATTGGCCACAGATGCTTAAAAAGCAGTGTAAATCCAGATATGTCAGTATCAATTACTCGATCTTGAGCTCAGCTAACGACATTAGCATATAAATTTGTTAATTGGGATTTTTCAGTATGTTCGGGTGTTTTGTGCCACTCTGAAAGTGCACAGCTGATAAACGTCGGATCCAAACAGTCTGTTGCCTCTGCAAGAAACAATGCCTACATTCTGAATCTTTGTAAAAGGATGTGGCTGTGTTCGATTCTCCACGCAACATAGGATGTCAGGGTTAGGACCCGTTGTCCAAAACTCAACAAGTTTTAGAAGTAATTATGGAAGAGCTGGACTATAAAGCAGGCTGATCACCGAAGAATTGATGCTTTTGAGTTATGGTGCTGGAGGAGACTCTTGAGAGTCCCATGGACTGCAAGAACATCAAACCTATCCATTCTGAAGGAAATCAGCCCTGAGTGCTCACTGGAAGGACAGATCCTGAAGCTGAGGCTCCAACACTTTGGCCACCTCATGAGAAGAGAAGATTCCCTGGAAAAGACCCTGATGTTGGGAAAGATTGAGGGCACAAGGAGAAGGGGACAACAGAAGACGAGATAGTTGGACAGTGTTCTCAAAGCTACTAACATGAGTTTGACCAAACTGCGGGAGGCAGTGGAAGACAGGAGTGCCTGGCGTGCTCTGGTCCATGGGGTCACGAAGAGTCGGACACGACTAAACAACAACAAACAACAACATGGAAATTTACAATATCTGTAATTGTAAATGTTTTAAATCCCGGAGGGATGAGTTTGGTTTGAATATTTTTAGCCTGGGAGTGGGTAGAAATTATGTCTAAAAGCACTGGTGTGAATCAACAGATTCCAAATAAATTTTGCTAGCCTGATCTACTTAATATCCCTCAGTTGTCTACAAAACAAGAGCTACCAAATTTACTTTGAATTACATTGTAGGCAAGGTTTGGGGAAACTTTGTCAGCACCAGTCACATTCCCTTGTAGGAACAATAAACTGCGCTGTCTTGGTTTCAAGTGGTGTCAAGCTTTTAGTCTATAATTAATCTGCTTTTGATTACTGCTTGGTATGGTAGTATATTCTATTAAATAAATTTTGTGGGTGTTGATGTATATATTATATATTGCCTGTATTATTGTATTGGAAATCACACTCAGACTACAGTGTAATGAAGGGCAGTTTCTAAGTCTGGGAAATAAATAAAGGTAGGTAGAGATGGAAAGGAAAAGAAAAGCATATATTGTCAGCATCGTTGCTTCCATACTGCTAAACATGTTTTTGTACTAGAGCATAATGAGAATGTTCAGATTTTCAGGAAGTTAAATCATTTTCACAAATGTACAGGAAAGAAAGTAAATGTTATCATTAGAGGAACTCCATAGGAAGCTCCACTCCAGCTTCTGATTGGATTCCATAGGTCTATATATCTAATAATGAACTTCTCACTCAAAAGGTTTCATGCTGTGGAATCGTTGAAAGCAACACAAACGTTTTCTTTAATGAGGACATGTTAACAAAGAGCCTGCAAGGATGATTCACTAATCACCAAGGATACTTCTGTATCTACACACATAAGGAAAAGGAATGGAAGATTGAATTAGAGGTGACTCATGTTTTACATGGCAAGAATATGTGTCACATATATACCACAACATAAAGTGTAACGCAAGGATGTGTGTTTCTTTTTTTAAATAGCTCTTACAATATTTTTTTTTGAAAGTACGCATTAAAAATAGAACAGATTCAAAGGATGGGTTATTAACACAACAGGCTTAAGATAGTTCAATAGCTATAAATACTAATAATTTTCTTTCTCCTTTATATTTCTTTTACAGAGTTTTCTTTACAGTTTTTCTTTACAGGGTTTTGAGATGAAGAGATAATTCAAAAGTGTATATTGGGGTGGAGGAGCAGGCATAATCCTTTCTTGTTACTGGCATATGTTTGTCTTGAGGGGCAATGGAAGAGTGCACCATGGGAAAACAAAACTCTGAGGCAGTGTGTATGGAGGTCCTGGGCTGCCCAGATGATAAGATTCCCCTCTTGGCCTCACTGATGTAGTCTAAAGGAAAGCAAAGCAGTACATTTGGCACCAGCTAGGCTGCAGGAGTTGCCGAAATGAGCAACTGTCTTAGGGACTCCACTCTGGATTTGTATTGGGTTTACTCCTTAGGCTTTTCTTTTCCTGAAGATACTGCACAAGGCAGTGGATAGATGTCATTATTCAGGGTTTACTCCTGAAGCCTATCTCATGAATGAGCATAATCATGAAGCTGCAGAGGTCAGAGGATCAGAGCTTTCCTTCTCCTAGATGGGCTCCCTTCCCAAGCTGATGAGCGCTCCTTCTGCCACTCACTTCCCTCTACAGCATGTGCAGAAACCACCGTCTTGATGGTTGAACCTTCTATTGGTCTTGCCCACTTAATCCACTGGAGCCTGTCTTTGCATGCAGGGGAAATCTCTAACTCAGCAAGGGTTTGAGACCTATATTCTACCCTCACCTGGTTTAGCTGGCCCAGCAAAGCCGTTTCCCGGGGTTTTGGTGCTGTCGCATGCTGATAGCTTCTAGGAGCCACAGGTGAGAGCTGAGTGCAAAGTGGTGAAAGAATTATCCAAGAAGGAGCACAATGTTCCTCCTCACCAGAGGTACTGCACCTCCTCTAAAATCTCATTCACCTTTATACCTTATTAATCAACACACAATTCCCATGTTTTGTCAAATAAGTCCTTTATCTTTTGTCCCCTTGTCCCCCTTAGTTTTTGTGTTAATTTCTCTAAAAGAGCACATTGCTAAAGGTTTTGGCACCACTGGTCAATATTTACTGTATATTCTGAAGTATTTTCCCATTCTGTTTTTTTTTTTTAATAATTTTTATTAACTGGCCAATCACATCAAATTAAATCACATCACATAAATTCTAAATTACAAAGCCAAATTTTTAAATTTTGTTGGGGGAACCCATACTTCAAGATCCAAAGGGGGGTTCAGATCATCTTCTTATTACTGCGTTAATGTCCAAATCAGTCCCAATCAGTCCAAACAAAATTCATAATTCTATTCAGTCTTATCTTGGTGTTTCCACATCATATCTTGTTCATATAATTTCTATTTTTCCTTTACGATCTCTTCTGTTAGTCTCCTTAAGCCGATAAGCAAAATAATAATCCTGTGTGGATTTCCCGTTCCTCCACTAAGTCCAGATGGTTTCCATATATCTCCTTCGTAGATAACATCACTCTTTCCATCATAAATTTGGCATTTGTCGCTCTTAAGTCCCACCGAGACGTATGTAAACAACTCTATTTCTCTCTTTCTCCTCCCAGACCCAAGAGCTCCAACAATGCCTCCCAAAATGGCGACGGCATTTTTAACTGCGTCATTCCAAAACTCTTAGCTTTCCAGCTTCATCTTGAAACATTGCTTTGGTTCGAAAGTTTATCTCCACACAGCCTTAAATCCACAGCTTAAGTCCTTAGTTCCTGACTCATTTGGGGAGGGGATTCTTGTTAAATCACATAATTAAAAGGAAGGCAGGTTTTTTCCCCCCTCCCCCCTCAAGTCATACCGTATCTTGACGTATCTTCTCATATTTTATTCTTGTCTTGTTATCAGAGATCTCTTCTGTCAGCAGTCTTTACTCCCCTTTTTCCTTGAAGCATGTGCAATTTATCTCGTCCAAATTGTTTCTTTTGAAGATGCTTGCAACTAGCAGCGCGAATCAGGGACGGTGTCCAGGAGTGCCGAAATCCCACAGGAGGGCTTTGTGCCTAGTGCCTCCACCCCCACAAATTCAGGGGTGGTATAGGGCACAGCAGGCAAGGGCCGTCCCCCCCACAATCCTGGGGGGGTTAAGGAGGCTAATTACCCCCATCATAGCCTCCAAATTACCTCGTGTGGGTCGGAGAGATGTTATTGTCAGCCATCTTCCGATGCGCCACCTAGTGGCCCCCAGTATTTTCCCATTCTGAGCTATTACTACTGCTCGTGCTGCCCAGAGAAAATGACTCAACAGCTCTTTATGACTAAGAATCTAGAAACATATTTAGCAACACAAATGTCAGAAATCGATGTATCCGTTGACCAGTAACCTCACTGATCTCCTGCCATGACAACTTCCAAACCCCTTGTAACAGAGGGAAATTCCACCATGTGTAGAGGCATGTGCTGACCATACCACAACCTCTTCAACATATAGGGAAAATGTAAGAGTTGGTTAGAACTACCTTCCTTGGTGTCACATACCATTTGTGCAATATTTTCAATGACAGCTCCCTAGCAATGGCAGATGCTATCTTAGAGAAACCTGTTTCTAAAAATGCATGTTAGGAGGCCCTGATTGGCACCACTCTTGGAAATGCTGCACTGTGACCAAGACTAGAAGGCAATTCACTCTTTAAGGGAGAGATTCGCTGAACCAGCCCCATCAGTGAAAGCCCTGTGCAAGTACTTCTGCTTGTGCAATGGGGACCCCCTCCCCCTGTGTGGCACCTGAAATTGGCTCTGGGCAGGGTCAGGAGACTCCCCAGAACAGCAGCAGGCAGTGGGGGTTAGCAGAGGACAGATCATTCTATCTGGCAAACTGTAGCACTTGCATAGTGGAACAATGGGAATAGCATGACATTGAACTCTACCACATGTATGTATGATCTCTCAAGGTGAAGTGTATGGCTGTTGAGGGTGAGGCCAGTGGATGCAATCTCACTCCCATTCCATGTGCACGGTGTACAGGTGGACGTATAACATATGAATGGCTCTAGGATCCATTGTCCAAAACTGTGGCCCATTTCTCTTCCTTGTAAAATACAGCAATGGCATAAAGGCAGCAAATGTATGATGCAGTATCAGAAATTTCCAGGGCTTTTTTCCAGCTGAAACTCACCGGAACTCAGTTCTGGCACCTCTCAGGTGGGTGCCATTGCCATTATAAGAGAACAAGGAAGGTGTTCAGGGCAAGTTCCGGCACCTCTTTTTCTAGAAAAACAGCACTGGAAATTTTATTGCTATAAGTTGTATAGTAAAGATGAACGCATGACTGTTGTGTTGAGTGGCAGTCTGATGTTTAGTGTTTCTGGAAATATTCTCTTATACTCACATTTTGCAGATGAATCTACAGATCATATAGAATCATAGAGCTGTAGAGTTGGAAGGGTTCCCGAGGGTCATCTAGTCCAACCGCCTGCAATGCAGGAATATTCAGCCTTTCTCCAGTGTGATTCCAAGCCTTCCAAGAACACACTGTGCTGCATCAGTCAGGAGTGGAGGTTTCCTCTACTTCCTGCCCATCATGGTAAGAAATTTGGCTTTTTGTTGGCACTAGGTGGGGGACAAGTGATGCATACCATAGAAAAAATCAAGTACTTTTTTCATAATTAAAGCAGGTATCTCCTCTCATGATAATGTTTGAGAATATCTATTTTAAAACTTTATTTTCAGCCAGGAAATGTTAATACCATCCAGCAGGGCACTTTATGTCCAATATTTCTTTTCTCATCGGCCAAAATACTTTTGGGAAAGTATTACATTAAACAATTGATATATCCATTCTAAAAGTACTTAGTGCCCATTAAACATATGGGTTTCATTCTGCTAAGTGGGGGGGGGGGGAGAGAGAAGAATCTTCTGGTTTAAAAGAAAAAATAAGATGGTAACAAATTCACTCATTGACCAAAAAAGCATGAAAATTGTAAGTTGAGTGCTTAAAACTAGATAATGATGTCACCAGGCTGCCTACCATCTAAATTTTGCACCCCCTGGGCTCTGTGCCTTATGTGCCTAAATCTGGCACTGCTAGGTGGATAAGCATTGCACAGGGAGGTAGTCACCTCTGAAAAGCCCCATTACAATCAAGAGAACCCCTCAAAGGTTTCCAAGCATTGGACAGTAATGCTCAAGAATCAAATGGATCTTTAAGGTCAACCCCTTAGTGTTGTTCACCCATTTCCACTATACAGTCTTGTAGATTGTGCTCACTTTTATCTTAGCCTTCATACATCTCCCCACTGGTCATTCGGTTCCAATTCAAGCTCAGGATACTATGAGAACCATGGCTACCTAGCTGAACACTGGCCTTCAGCTTCCCCTGTATGCTTTCAGTTAGTGTAGATAAATTAGCACAAAGTAACAAACTTGGGCTGTGGACAAGGTTGGCAGAGGATGTGTAGAAGAACAAGCAAATGGGTGATGGTGCCAGTGTCTGAGGCAGCACAGAAATCAGCAAAAGAAAGGAGGAGGTGGATAATGTATTTAGGAGTTAACTAACATGGGCATAAAATTTGAATTAAATGGAATTGGGATCTGCTGTAACATTTAATGTAATTCCTTCCTTCTTTATCACTGTTTCTTATATATAATGCATTGGCCACCAGACTATTAGAAGGTTCTGGTTGGTGTGAACCAGTTTCTACAAAGTATCTGGTTGCTGATGATTTCCTGTGGGTTTGGGGTCCTTTGTAGACTTGGTATATGAAGGAAATAATTCTGACAGCCCAGGCTATCATTTGTGGATATGTGGCAGGCCTCGGTTGTGACATGGGACCGATAAGGATAGGTCTAGTGTGGTATAAGGTTGGTGGGCACCCTCCAGTTACGGCATGTTCCCCACTTACCCAACTGCTCTGCCTTTTCACACGTTTTAACTGGCAGGGCACAACATAATCAGGCTACGTAAAATGATTAAATTAATGTACTGAGCATTAATATAGTGAACGAGTTTTTATAAATCTATTGAAGAATACAACATTAACCTTTGTTATGTTGTAAAAAGAATCATTAGAATTTTGCTGATGAATATTTAGCTGCCTCTAAGTCAACAATAAATTTGAAAAGTGCACATTACTCTACAGGAAAATAGGAGACTACATAACTATAAAAGGAAATAAATACCCCACTGATTGCCTCCTTCCTTTTGGTGTATAGTTATCACATTCTGTCTCTCTATATGCGGCAGGAAATAATGAGAGGGTTTATTTCTTGAGTGATTAAAGCCACAGCTGTTACTGCTTATTGAATTGCTTTAACCCACAAACTGAATTAAGGAGCATGGTTCTTTGTTTTATGCCACACGCCTTACATTGCCTTGTGGATATTAAGGGCCAAACTGCACATTACATACAAATACATATGACAATAGATTGAGGGTTCTTTTTGTTATTGTTTTGACCAGTTGCTTTTCCTTCCTGCAAATAACCCCCTATCAGGTTTTCCAGCAAAAATAAAAATAAAAATAAAAATAAATTGCTTGCTGTTATGTACATTAACATCTATGGTATACAGTGGTACCTCGGGTTAAGTACTTAATTCGTTCCGGAGGTCCGTACTTAACCTGAAACTGTTCTTAACCTGAAGCACCACTTAAGCTAATGGGGCCTCCTGCTCCCGCCGCGCTGCTGGAGCCCGATTTCTCTTCTTATCCTGAAGCAAAGTTCTTAACCTGAAGCACTATTTCTGGGTTAGCGGAGTGTGTAACCTGAAGCGTATGTAACCCAAGGTATCACTGTAGTTTGGCCCTAGGAATGCAGGTATTTGGGCTATGCAACAGGGTGGGGGTGTCTTACTATAGACCAATCACTTTGACCAGATTGGTTGACCATTTGCTTGCACAAGAGAGGGGTCCAGATCTTTTCCTGCCATGGTCAGCCTTATTGTCAACCTGGGAAGGTAGCCCATCTAGGAGAATGAAAACGCTGATCCTTAACCTCTGCTGCTTTGCAGGATATCTTCAGCAGAGGAGAAGGCTAAGGAGCAAACCCTATACAAATCTGGAGTCCCTAAGACAGTTGCTTCTTCCAGCAACACCTGCAGCCAAGCTAGTGCTAAACGTATTGCTCTGCTTTCCTTTGGACCACATCAGCAAGGCCAAGAGATGGGTCTTGTCGTCAGGGCCGGCCAGGACCTCCATACACACTGCCCAGACTGTGCACTGGGGAAGCCACTTCAGTGCTGTTAATGTAGCAGTTTGACTTCACTCCCAGAGGCACATTTCATGATGGATGCCAACAATAATTTAATTTATGCCCACAAGGGCTCTCAAGACAGCTCAAATTGACCAGATCATACAGAAACAAATCCATATGAAACAATGTCGGGTACAACTGAGAAGCCCTGCTCATAGTTGTTATCTGCCTAGTCTCAGAACATAAGCAGTGCTCTGCTTGACCAGGCCAATGACCCATCTAGTCCAACATTCTGCCCTCATAGAGGCCCCCAGATGCCTAAAAGAAGCCCAAAAGCAGGGCCATGTGGCAGTGGCAGAGCATAAGCCCATGCCGCCTGGGGCAGGTGAGCGGGGCGTGCTGGGGGGGGTTGCTCAGAGGGAGCCTGTTGTCGGGGCGCTTGGTTGTGCACCCTTAAAAAGGGGGCCTGAGGCTATGGCCCCTTCATCTCCCCTCCCACACTGTGCCACTGCCTTCTGGGTCTGGGAAGTGACACCTCGTGAAAAAGAAGCCTTCCCAGGGGAACGATATTAGAGATTAATCACATAACACAACCATCACTTGGCATTTACTGCTTTGCTCCCATTGGCTTTTGCTCTTTTCTCCTCCTGATTTGACACAAAGTGCTTCCTGATCAGGGGTGCCAACTTGAATAAAATATTGGGGGGGGTCAGGTAAACCCCACCCCACATAACTGCATGCACACAAATCACTTGAATGGCCCATCAATTTTGAGGGGCCTGGCCCCTCAAATATTTTATGGGGGGGTCAAAGACCCCTTGGCTCCTATGCTTTCTGTTCTCACCTACCTAGGTACCTGGGGATATCACAGGCAATTAATTCTGTATTTGCCTAAGCAGACAATGAGGCAGCCTTACTGTCATTGCTGACAGCAGTCCTCTCTCTGTTATCAGGGATCTACGCTTTTAAATAAAAGCTTTACAGTGCTACCAATATTAAGGAAGAAGTGAAGATTCCTTTTAACTTACCCACTTGCTCCTGGTGAAAAGGAGTTGTAGTACAGCAAGGTATTTATGGACTCTAGACTAAATGGTCTAAAGGGGCACTCTTTGGATCAGGGGTCGGCAAGGTTTACCTCGCCTGGGCCAGTTCTGGTGAGTTGGGCCCTGAACTTCTGGCCCAAAGGCCTGCCATGGTAGCAAAAACGGATGGGAGCTGGGCGAGAGTTTAGTTTATCCAGAGTATTATTTGCTGGTGCACTATAGGAAACAACTACTTCTAGCATGCTGTAATTTTTCAGAAACACTTCCAGTCTTTCTCAAGCAAAATATAGCTTGACACTTGCTTTTGAAACCCAACAATTACATAAATGAGATCTGAGATTAGTTGGATATTCAGATTCTATAAAAAGTTAACAGAATCTGTGCTGCATTGTGCATTCAAAATCATCGAGGATAAATAGCATGTATTCTCTTGGCTTAAAGCCATGTCCAACTAACCAGTTAGAGTCATACTGATCTTTGAAGTAAAACATGTATGCAAAAACTGTTGGCTTGTTTCAGTGGTAGGTGCTGGCAGTAGTAGTGGACTCAGATTTTGTTTGTTCTCACAGCCACACTAGAACCATTAATTAATTAATTGTGGCCCTTCATCTGAAGATCGCAGGGCAGTTCACAACATAAAGATACAAAATGAGGACACAAAATACATAATAAAACAAGAACAAAAATAAACCAATAACACTCTTCCCACAAGCACATTATAATTATCTATTGCCTTTCTTTCTTTCTTTTTCCAAACCTTTATTAGGTATTACAGATACAGACCATCTTAAAACATTCACATACAAAATTTTTAAAATATATACAAAGAAGCAGCCATCTAAAATATATACTAACAGAAATTTTCATTGGAGTGTCTTCCCGCTAAACCATGCCATTCACCCCTCTAGGAGATACTATTGACAGAAACTCAGCCACCCTTGCAGTTTCCTCTAGGTTAATGTCAAACAGGTAGAATCTGATATTTTACCTGATTATTTATTACACTTATATTATTTTTTCCTCCTGATGTTTGGCTAACTGCTCCCCTCAGCTTAACAGACATTCTTGGCAGTAGTATGAAGAAAACACACTCACATTCACACTCACACATATTGCAGTCTCATACATATGTGGAATGCGGTTTCTCATTGCAATGGAGTTTAGTAACCAAATTCACTGTGAATAGGTAGACTAAGCAGTTCACACATGCACAGTGAAAATGCTGCTGCTGAGCTTTGCTCAATAAAATCTGGCAATGTCTGGTTTTTATACACACATGAAAATGGCCAAGTAGCCCAGAGGTTAAATAAACACTCATCTGAGCAATTTTTCCTCTGACCATTTGGCACCCTCCACTGAGGATGGTTCAGAATGTTTGTATAATAAAAACCAAGAAATCATTTACCGGTATTTCCCTTCAGTGGAATAATAGCCTCAGAAAGAGGTTAGCATCTGACTGAAAAACTGCATTTAAGGTTTCCCTACATTCTAACAGAGAATGTTAGAGAGATCAAAAGCTCTTGTGGGGCATATTCATAAAGAGAAGCACAAAGAAATAAATGGGAAGTCCACCAGGGAAAGAAGACAAGTATATGTAACTAACCCTTGCTGCTTTTCACTGGCTCTATTATAGCATTTTACAGTTATTGTGACCCTTTTAATGAAGAAAATGGGACTCGCATTGCATTTGCTAATCCGCTGGCAATTCTGGAGTTCATCCTTCTCTGCTGGTGGTTATTGTTATATACAAGGGTTTTTATTAAATCTGAATGAAATTCAAGCCAATCTGCCTCTAATAAGACCTAATCCTCCATTAGCTTTCTCCTTGTTGAGTCATTTATGCCTATATAAAAAGCCCGCATACAATATTTCAGGAGGGCTGTTGAGGCAATATATGTGCCAGAATTTCCTGGGAAGTTAAAAGTATTTTGATAAGATTAGTGATATTTCATGGAGTGGTGTGCGTATGTTCCTACAACTCTGAGGTCATTTTTATGACCATCTACCGGCATGGTAGCAGCTGCTTCCTGCATGGCAGGAACATGCTCATACTCAAAGACCATGGAGTTATTCTGAGCCCCATTACCCCACACAGCTCTCTCACAGACACTGGAAAATGGCCACGAAAAGAAGCTCTGAGCAGCCACCCAAATATCTTCTGAGCTAAATTCTAAGGGATTTGTGGGGTTCATATTTCAGTACTTACTGGAATAGTATCTCCCACCTTTCCACTTACCAGAGTGGTATTCAAGCCAACTAACAACATTCAAAGATAAAACTATCACCAATAAATAAACCATTAAAAACAGTAAAAGCATGTCTGAGGGCGGCAGGCTACCTTAGGGACTACAGGGTAGGTTTCTTGGCCTACATAGCTTTGCCCACTTAACACTTTGCTGTTGCTCTGCAGCCCACAGCAACCACCACTTTCTTGATCTCATCTCCTAGGGAGGACTGGAACCAACATAAAAGATGCCCCTAAGACCCATCCTTGTCTGGCAGTCAGTGGCAGTGAAAACCACTGAAAGATCCAGCAGACCCATCAGGAATGCACACTCCTGCCCAGTTCCTAATGTAGGTTATCAGTCAGTATGACCATAATCACCTCTGTCCCAAACTCAGGACTAAAGCTAAATAATCTATTTCATGAAAGAATGCCAGACACCAAGATGTCACAGTACATTTGAGCTCCTTACCCCAGAAGGAGCATTTGAAACATGCCTATAATTATCTGAATTTGCATGTGATAGGACCTGGCTGGGACCATAAATACCCAAATTTTGACTGGGAGAGTACATTCTCTCTCTTCATCCTAGGTCCTGGTTTGTTACTGGATCTGAGAGCAGGTCTCAGATGTCAATAAGGCAGAAGGGCATGCTCTCTTGGTAAAGTGAGGGCAGAGGACCTAGATCCCAGTATTTATACAAGCCTGGCTAATCCAGGATTTCATACTGTCTAAAGCAGCTCAGTTCTCATCCTTCACCCATGAATGTAATACACTGGTGGTGTAATAACAAAAGGAGGGAAGGGCATAGGAATCTGGGGAAATCTCCTTCACAGCCTTTCTGTGGGAACTGCGCAGACGCAACTCTCAACCTCTGCCATATTTGAAAATATGGGTGGAGGCAGGGAAGAATCATTTTTCTATTTACTGTTATTAGTGGAAACCATGCCCTTATCCTGACCTGTCTCCATTACATTTAAGGAAACTTGATAGAGAGTGATATCTAAATCAGACTTCCATGCTGAGAAGCTGTATACCTGGAGTGAGAGAGGTAATATGCTAAAATGTTGACATAAATAATCCCATGCTTCCCCTAAACTACCAACTCTGCAACCAAATAAAGATGTCTTGTGGCGTCTCTGATAGATGTTTAGCTTCCATTTTCAAAGAATGAGCTACAGAAATTGAGTTCGGTTAGAGAGGAAAACATCATGTCATAGTTCCAAGAGTCAAACAGGATTACTGTAAAATACATTGTATCCAATTTCAGTACACTTTGCATCTAGATTAGCATCAAATTAGTTTTATTGACCAGTTTTATTTGAGCAGTAAAAATTAATCATTATTATTGGTCTTATTTTTATGATCCCACAAGTAGTGAATAAAATACCACAAATAAGAACATATTTCCAAATTGCAGTGAAAATGGATGCTAGATAGAGTTTTGCTGTTTTGACCTGCCTCCATACCATCCAGATTAATACTATTTAGGGAGATTTTTATTACAGGGAAGAAATATTGAGGTTGGGAGAGATGCTATTTTGTAATCTCCCCTTAAAGGGGGGGGGGCAGCTCCTTGCTGGAAATAAGATGCTACTTCACATGAAGCCGGGATGGTATTAATGTAAATGTTACGGTGGTTATTTACATACCGAACATTTCCTCACTGGTTCTCATTTCCTTTAAAGTTCAAGTATTTTTGAAATGAAAAGTCCCAATAATTTACAAGGAAAATAAATGTTTGTAAGCTACTCCAAAAGCACTTGAGTCAGAATTCACTTTTATTTTCTATCAAACTTATTTGTTACAGTTGAGGCTTTATAAACTGGAAGATTTGTTTTAAATGGTAGATTCTACCTTGATGAATATGACTGTTGTGTCTTTGTTGTATAATGTCAATGTAGCTGATTGATTGACTGAACTCAAAGAGTGCTCATTAATGGTTCCTCGTCAGCCTGGAAAAAAGTGGGGTGATGCAGGGTTCTGTCCTGGGCCCGTTATTGTTCAACATCTTCATTAACTACTTGGATGAAGGGATTAAGGGGATGCTCATCAATTTTGCAGATGATACCAAACTGGGAGGGGAAGATAATGCCACAGAAGAGAGAATCAGGATTCAAGATGACCTTAACAGATTGGAGAACTGGGCCTAAAACAAACAAAATGAATTTCAAGAGGGACAAATGTCAGGTTCTGCACTTAGGCAGGAAGAACCAACCACACATATATAAGATGGGGGACACCTGGATTGCCGATAGTGATGTGAAAAGGATCTACGGGTCAGTGGAACTGTGTTGCTTACCTGCTCTTTCTCCAGCAGGGTCACTGCTGCATAGTGGGTCAAAGAGGGAGAGCAGCAAGGCAGTGGAGAGGTTGGCACAGTGAAAATGTGCTGGCAGAACTAATGCAGTGCTTCCGCGGACACCTTTGCCAAATTTGCTATTCCCCATCCTGGTATGCAGCAGCAAATTGGACAGAGAAAGTTTAGGTAAATGTGCCATCCACTACTGAGTGGGACTGTGCCATCTGTGAGTATGGATGCCGTATACATACAGTACATGCAAATCATTTGCTATGGAGAAGTGGTTGCTGGATCATGCTAATAGGGCTTACTTGCATATGGATGTACATACATACACACACACACACCCCACAAGGACCTGGGTACGGCAAGGCTATTATTATTCCTATTATTAATATTACAGGCAGTGACCATTTTAGGCACATCCAACTGACGTGTGGTTGCCAATGCGAGAGTCCTTTTGCACCTGGAAGAAGGCAGAACAGAGGTAGAGGGGGGCAGAATGGGGTGAATGGAATGGGAGAGAGGCAGAACAGAGTGTAACAGGGCAGAGCACACTGATACATGCTCTGGCAATGCACAGGGGGGCTGGGAATGGAACCCCCACATGAAATGGTTACTGTCTGTATTATATTTCTTTGTATCCCACCTTTTCCCTGAACTGGCTCAATGCAACTTACAGATAAAAATAAGAACAGATAAAAAATAGAAAAAAACACAGCATTAAAATACAATTAAACATTTATCGAATTAAAACTATATACATATATAATATTTATTTAAGATATATTTACAATAAGATATAATTACAATAAATACAATTAAGATATAATTACAACAAAAACAGCACAACACCAGCCATTTCATTAAAAGCAGTCAGTTCCCCAAAGCTGGGTGTCATCAGCAAACTGGTGACACTGAGCCATGAAATTCCGGACAACCTCTCCCAGCGGTTTCATGTAAATGTTAAATAGCATGAGGGACAAATTAAGGTGCACAAAAGCTCCATGCTCTACGTGAAGCCTACATACTTGTAAAAGAATGAACTAGTCCTCAGACTCACAGTATTATGTTTGGGGTTTTTTAGTTATTAAGTTGTTTATTCATTTTTATGTGTCTGGGCTGCACCAGACTGCAACTGGGATCTCAGGTGGCTGAGTGCTTCTCCATACAAAATGGAAAGGAATGAAACCATGCCCACAGAAACTACCACACCAGGGAGAAAGTGTGCCCAAACCATTCTCTTTCACATTTTTTCATGTGGAGAGAATGTTGTTTAGTCATTTAGTCGTGTCCGACTCTTCGTGACCCCATGGACCAAAGCACACCAGGCACTCCTGTCTTCCACTGCCTCCCACAGTTTGGTCAGACTCATGTTTGTAGCTTCGAGAACACTGTCCAACCATCTCATCCTCTGTCGTCCCCTTCTCCTTGTGCCCTCAGTCTTTCCCAACATCAGGGTCTTTTCCAGGGAGTCTTCTCTTCTCGTGAGGTGGGCAGAGTATTGGAGCCTCAGCTTCACGATCTGTCCTTCCAGTGAGCACTCAGGGCTGATTTCCTTCAGAATGGATATGTTTGATCTTCTTGCAGTCCATGGGACTCTCAAGAGTCTCCTCCAGCACCATAATTCAAAAGCATCAATTCTTTGGCGATCAGCCTTCTTTATGGTCCAG
Source organism: Podarcis filfolensis (assembly GCF_964270895.1). NCBI lineage: Eukaryota > Metazoa > Chordata > Lepidosauria > Squamata > Lacertidae > Podarcis > Podarcis filfolensis. Next base: position 5,331,552 of record NC_139607.1, read on the forward strand.
CTCTCACTTCCATACATCACTACTGGGAAAACCATGGCTTTAACCATACGGACCATTGTTGGCATGAAGGGAACTGGCATGTTGGCATGGAGAGAATACCCCTGCATATAAAAGCATTCAAATAAACAAGTCCCACATGTAGCCTAAAGTGGTATGTGACTCCAGACACAGATTTAGTACCTCAGTAAAAATCAGACCTAAAAAATATTCTAGACATACCAGTCATATTCATGCTGAAATGAGGTTCCTTCCTGTTGTTGTTGGCAGCCATCTGTCTTGAGAGATAATGGAGTGTGCCTCTAGGAGTAAAGTCAAACTGCTGTGTTAGCAGCACCAAAGTGTCCTCTCCAAAGCACAAGCCTTGGCATTGTGTGTGAAGGTCCTGGGCTGCTCAGACACAGTGGCTGAGGAAGGGAGCACGGTGGGGGCAGACCGCCCCAGGTGTCACCACTGAGGGGGGTGACAAAATGCCGGGCGGCACTCACTGTGGGGCCTGCAGTGCGCCAGAGCCATGCATCTTTCCTGGGAGAGACTAGGGTGCACGCAGGCTCCATGCTGCCCAAACGGTCCGCTCGCTGCCTCTCCCCCCAGCTGTAGGGCAGCTGAGTGGGAGGAGGCAGGCAGACTCTGGAGGCCCCATGGTGCACCCCACCCCTGGACACACCGCCTCAGGAGCACAAGCGGCTTCCTCCGCTGCTGCCCAGACAACAACAACCCCCTCTCTGCCTCGCTGATGGCGTCCAAAGGAAAGCAGAGCAATAAGTTTAGCAACAGCTGGACTGCAGGAATTGCTGGAAGGAGGCACACAAGGTGCCATCCAACTGCCTTAGGGACTCCACTCCAAATTTGTGTAGAGTTTGCTCCTTAGCCCTTTCCTCTCCTGAGGATACCCTGTAAGGCAGCAGAGGTTTAGGATCAGAGTTTTCCTTCTCCTAGAATGGGCTACCTTCCCAGGTTGATGAGCTCCATCTGTCCCTCTCTTCTCTCTACAGCATGTGCAGAATGTGCCTTCTGGACTGTTAGCCCCACTATTGGTCTTGTCCGCTCAATTCACCAGAGCCTGTCTTTGCATGCAGGAGAAGTCCCTAACTTACCAAGGGTTTGAGACCCATTGGCTACCCTCATCTGGTTTATGCAGCCAGTCAAAGCTGTTTCCGGGGTGTGGTCGCTATTGCATGCTGACAGCTTCTAGGAGCCACGGGGTGGAGATCTTTGGATGCACAAACTACCCCAGAAGGAACATGGCATTTCTCCCCTAACTACCTTTCCCCTAACACTCCCTATACCCCTTCCTGTACAACAAGGTATCGAAGAAACCATAGGGTCAAATGGGAGGAGCTCACAGTATGAACTCCTCCCTGAGCCAGCAAAGACCCCATTTACAAGAAGAGAAGCAACAGTGCCGTCTTCTCCTATGTTTTGTTTCTTATATTACCTCCCAATTCAGTAAGGTATAGTGAAGTTCCTTTCAGGCCATTAATGCAACAAAATCTTCCTAAGAACTGATGCAGATGTTGGGCAGAAAATATGATTGCTATGTGCATGCCAATTGCCAGAGGAGTGGCCATGTCAATCTGTTGAGTCTTGGGGTATCTTCAAGTCTTTAAGGTGACACAAGACTCTTTGTTTCTTCTACATGCCTGTGTTTGACATGGTGAACATGCTAAATTGTTAACAAGAAATGAGGGCTTATAAATACACACTAGGGAGCAACTCCCAATTGAGTCTCTCTAACCACAAGTCTACTATGTGTGCTGATCTCTTTAGAATAGAATAATAGAATCATAGAATCATAGAGTTGGAAGAGACCACAAGGGCCATCGAGTCCAACCCCCTGCCAAGCAGGAAACACCATCAAAGCACTCCTGACATATGGTTGTCAAGCCTTTGGAGACATATGTCACAGAGTTCATAGAAAGACTACAGTGTATTGGAAGCTCCTTTCACCATGTCTCCACTGGATCTGCAGCATTTTTGGAGAGTTTACCTGCACCTTATATCTGTCTCCACATGTTCCCCTCACCTACCAAGGATGCCACTTCCAATTGAGAGCATGCTCATATACCACTGGGGCTATGCTGTCTGCAGGTGTCTGCTGCTGTTTGTCACCGTTCACCTCAGCCCCCTGAGAATGTCAATTCCAATAGAGAGGAAGAATATATCTGCATGAGGTAAGGATTTGATATGATGGAGATGACAATGAATGCTGTGGCTGGCATACATTTTGCTAAGGCTGCTCAAAGGATTTTTGAAGAGAAAGGGTTTTTTGTTTTTGATGGATATTTATATGCAAAAAAACTGCCAAAATACTTGCATATGGATGACAAGTTCCAGTCTATTTAAATGCATCAGTCAGGCTTCTCTTCCTTCCCACCCGTTGCTCTTAGGATAATTATAATTGGTATGCTAATTTGGGTTATGAAATGGCCACTTTAGATAGATATTTCACAATCCCACTATATAATATCAATAGATTGGGGCATCATTTTAACTGTTGCTGAGAATTATGAATATTTACTTGCCTATTAGCTTAATTTCAACTCTGCCTTTCTATCCTGAAGGATCCCCAAGGCGGCTTACATAAAATAATAGTATTGTTAAAAGAGTGATCTATGAGTAAGATAATTGCAAGGATTACTGAAATCGGTATGCAAAACACTTTGAGAAGCTACTATATCAATATTAAATAGAAAGTTAAATCTTATGTTAGGTTATAAATGTGGGGAGTAAGTCTAAAGCCCAGCTTTCGTATTTATAAATTGCTGCACATGGGAAGGCTTGGCTATTCCACCAGCACATGGAAATCTGTGTCTTGGAACAAATCCGATCAGGTGTTATCTTCTCCATCTGGGCACATCCTTGAAAATGGTCAGGTTGCTCTGTATGGAGTGATTTTTAACCATTCCAGACTGCCCTAATTACGATCTTCCCAACCTGTGAATCAAACACAGCCCTCAGCCACGTGCAGCAGCTTTGGTATGCTCTTATTACTACTGCCTATTTGGGACTGCTAAAACAAGGAAGAAGGTTTTAACAGGGAGAAATGTAAAGTATTGCACTTGGGCAAACAAAATAAGAGGCACAAATACAAGATGGGTGACACCTGGCTCGAGAGCAGTACATGTGAAAAGGATCTAGGAGTCTTGGTTGACCACAAACTTGACATGAGCCAACAGTGTGACGCGGCAGCTAAAAAAGCCAATGCAATTCTGGGCTGCATCAATAGGAGTATAGCATCTAGATCAAGGGAAGTAATAGTGCCACTGTATTCTGCTCTGGTCAGACCTCACCTGGAGTACTGGGTCCAGTTCTGGGCACCACAGTTCAAGAAGGACACTGACAAACTGGAACGTGTCCAGAGGAGGGCAACCAAAATGGTCAAAGGCCTGGAAACGATGCCTTATGAGGAACGGCTAAGGGAGCTGGGCATGTTTAGCCTGGAGAAGAGGAGGTTAAGGGGTGATATGATAGCCATGTTCAAATATATAAAAGGATGTCACATAGAGGAGGGAGAAAGGTTGTTTTCTGCTGCTCCAGAGAAGCGGACACGGAGCAATGGATCCAAACTACAAGAAAGAAGATTCCACCTAAACATTAGGAAGAACTTCCTGACAGTAAGAGCTGTTCGACAGTGGAATTTGCTGCCAAGGAGTGTGGTGGAGTCTCCTTCTTTGGAGGTCTTTAAGCAGAGGCTTGACAACCATATGTCAGGAGTGCTCTGATGGTGTTTCCTGCTTGGCAGGGGGTTGGACTCGATGGCCCTTGTGGTCTCTTCCAACTCTATGATTCTATGATTCTATGATTCTATGATTCTAAGGTGGTTGAGCATCTGTGAGTCTCCTGCTACCAAAATATCAGGGGCAGAACTTGGTCTCTCAAATTTCAGTGACACCCTTGCGATGCCAAATTTCACCCCCCCACACCCCACCTTCCATTCTGTGCAGGCACTATGTCATAGTTGCAATGTCCTATGGTGCCCCCTTTGGCTTGGCACCGCAATGCCCCTGCAGTGTAGCCCCTTGGCTCGGGTCATTAAGCTTCTCTGCAATCTCCTTAAGGTCCTTCAGTAATCCTTTCACACATTTGTCATCTAAAGGTCCAATGACATTTGTGGCTTGTTTCTTGGTTCTGGTGCAATTAATCTTACAAGGAAGAAGAAGCCCACCGGAAAAAAAATATACACAATATTTGTCTTTCTCTTGAAAGGTTCCTTCATATATTTTCTTTTTCAGTACTACAATGAAAGAATTCCAATTGTCTGTCAGTTTACAGTGTATATTTTTCCAGTCATGCATAGTGTGTTATTTTATTATGGCTGGAGATTTGCAGATAGCTCTAAACTTAGCTGTTGTAGATAGGGTTGTTTTCTCCCAATATTATGCAATTAAAGTATGATTTCATCGCTTTACAACATCCTCCTGTCTTGTTGCTAGAGTGGCAAGTTGTAAAGACAGAAAATCATTGAGTGTTCGCTCAAAACTTTTTTGTAAAAAAATTACTACTTTCTTCTGAGATATATTTTCAATAGAAAAGAAAGGCTAATCACTTTCAGGGGCTGTAGTGGTCTACAAATGTGTAAAGATAATCTGTACTAACATTAATTTCCTGACCCTTCTATACCTGCTCAAGTTGATTACAGGCAGTTTTGAACTATGTGAAAAGGGTTAGAAAAGAAACGACAGCACTATAGCAGGCACTTTGTTTTCATGTAAGAGTAGAACACAGCCACGGTTTTGTATGAATAATTATACAGAATTCAGAGCAGCAAATATTACACAGAGTAGGCGGAAATCTCTTAAATGTAGGTATGTTTTGCTCTGCTCTACATTTTCCTTCAGCTGAGTATTATCATACTTAAAATTATCTGTTGAATATCCATTTCTCACAGAGAATTCTGTGGAGCTTGCAGCCTTGTGGAGATCATGGTCATGAGAAAACTAAACAGATGAGTTTTCAAGAAAAAGATAACGCAAGAGACAACAAACTTCCAGAGAATAAGATAAAATCATGTAGTATGCATTTCACAAGTTAGTGCAGGCAAATACTTCATACCACTGAACAATTACTACTGCTGCTCAGCAGTCATAGCCCTATCAAACTCAACAGTGCTGTTATATGCATCTCAATCTCTGAGAAGTTTCTGGTATTTCAACGCATATCCTGGGTTTGGTCTTTTCCATATTGGGCTCTACAGCCACCTGTCAAGGAGCTGTCAAGGAGCCAGGTTATCCACCGGACATACATGGAAGGCACAGAATGCTATTAGCTTTTTATTAGCAGAAAAACAAGACAGCAATGTCCCCAGTTCGTCTTAACTCAACAAAGGCATTGCTGAAACTAAACTCCAGGCATGCCCTCTCCTCTGGATCCCTGCCAAGCAGACGAAAGCTGCACTGAGACATGGCCTCCTCCTCTGGGCCTGTCTGATGCGTTGCTCAGCAACATGCAAGATCCTCCTTGAGTGAGGAGTCAAAGGAGGAGGAGAGTCAGCAGGACTGGGGACTGTCTGGGGACCTTAGGGGGCTCTTGGGCTAACCTTTTTATTCAGCCAGTCCCTAACACCACAGCAAGCATTGTAATTTTCCAATGGTTTGACCTCATCCTCAAAGGCTCACTCTTCCGTTGTCTCCCGAGACAGATGGATGGCAACCAACCAACCAACCAACCAACCAACCAACCAACCAGCTGTGCATAAGATAGAAGGGCTCACAGCACCAATGCATCAACACATTCGGCTTTCCCATTAGGTTTTCTCAGTGACATAGCACACTAGATTACTGGAAGGCGCCACCCAGCCATCTTAGGGATTCCACTTCAGATTTGGGCAGGGTTTACTCCTTAGCCTTTTCCTCTCCTGAAGATCTCTCACAAGACAGCAGAGGTTTAGGATCAGGATCAGAGTTTTACTTCTCAGAGTTTTACCTTCCCACATTGATGAGCTCCATCTGCTCCTCACCTCCCTCTAAAGCATGTGCAAAAACTGCTTCACTTACTGTGGGACCCACTATTGGTTCTGTCCACTCAGTCCTTCACATGTAGAGGAAGTCCCTAACTAAATGAGGGCTTGAGACCCATTGGCTACCCTCACTTGGTTTAGGTGGCCAACTCACAGCTTCTAAGAACCACACATAAGAGCTGAGTGCAGGATGGAGACCAAAGGTGGACAAACAACCCCAGAAAGAGCATGACAATTCTCCCACCAGAGGTATTACCCCTCTCCTACCACCCCATGATTATGGATAGGCCCCTGTATTGGTAGTGTCTGGCACAGTCTTAGCGATTGTTGCAGGTCCTTTTATGTTGAATAAAGTTGTGGTGCTAGCTAACCCAAAGATAGACATGACTGCAACACTTGAATCTCTGCTAGATTTGCAGGAAGCTGGGTAATACATTCCCCAGCACTCTGGGCACTTCTGGGGACTTCAAGCACCAGAAAGAGAAATGATGTACTGCTATCACCATTACAGGCCTGGTAAGTGATGAAAGAGTTCTTTCCTGGCTCGACTTATTGTACTATTCAAGTAAGATAAGAACTAAAGGGGAGAAATTGGGCCAATTCAGAAAATGGTATGTTTATGAGCATATCAAATTTCTATTTCAAAGTACCTCATTACAACATTCAACAACTTCACTAGTTGCCAACAAAATTTGCCTAGCACAATGTTATGGAAAACAGAGAATTTCTGCCTGGCTACAATTCTAAGGAATTTTGAAAGAAGTTAGCACAGTTTAGTTGACTAGCATAACCCTTATATTTTAGCTAAAATCAAATTTAAGTTCAAATGCAGGGCACCAAAATTACATGACGGCATTTTGCTGTATCATTAATTGTTTGCACTGTGGGAGAAGTCAGGAAATTAGGAAGCAGCCATTTTTTTTATTTTTGTTCCTCACAGAACCTGATTAAGATTTCCTCACATTGCCCTTTGAGAAATGCAGTATGTTTCTGAACCTTTGAATGATTAGCCCACTTAGATATCTTCCCTATTCCCCAAAACAGAGCTATAGCACCAGTTTACAGAAGCACTTGGTATGTATTTCCATCTCAATCTGAAGCTTTCCTTTTGAGACCACTTCAAAGTAGAAATACAACCACTGTGTCAATATAGTTCATCAACACGTTAGTGTGTATTCTGTATCTGACTGAAGTCTCATTTTCAAGCCCACAGCCATATAAAATTAAACTTAAATAAAAGCAAAAGGTCAATGCAATTCTCACAACGTAATGAAACGGAGGAAACCACAGAGGAAAGAGCAGGCCAGAATGACTCTGCTTTCTATTCCCAAAGGCAATGCAGGTTAAATTAAGTATCGGCACGAGGCCTGCAGGTAGCTCACTTGCTATATTTCACTAGCATGGCTGGCTAGCAAAATTCTTTCTGGAGGAAACAGATTGCTATCACCTATGTGACCAAAGGTTGAGCCAGAAGCACACAGAAGACAGAGATAGGTAATTCCATTTATTACCCACCTGCCAATGGTTCATGGAGCAAAACCCAATCACTGATGCATAACATATTCAACTAACAACAGAAGCGCCAGTTTCAATCAGACAAGCTGACATGCAGCAACTGGTCAGGGGGATTTTAATTTAGGCATTAATCCTGGGGGGAAATACATCAGTATAGGAAAGGAAGTTCTTAGAATATTTCTGAATATCACTGTCTGTCAGTTTCTCATGACACACGTTGCCAACATCTCACAGGGAATCAATAGGGTAAGAGGGTGGGTCTTTGACTCTTACCCCTACTTTCCCTTGGAGCAGTTGTTCAACAGCCCTCTAAAAAGCCATGGAGCAACGTGTCCATTGCATTGCTGACGGATGCCCTGAAGTGCTGCTTGGATTGGTTCAGGATACATAAATATTTATTGACTTTGGGGTAAACAGCTCAGCTTTGACATGAACAGAGGGGAGCTTGTCCAGCTGTAGTTATATGACTGTGCATATACTTGCCTTATGGAACCATGAAGATTGCATGGAGAACTCTAGTCCCATTGTGCTGGCAACTGTACAATTTCATAATCATCCTCTTCAAATAATCTGTATTGAGAACTGTTTCCTTGTATGTATGCTAGATGGCGCAAGAGCACACAAACAGCTTTCGGTGTGTCTGGATTAAACGTTCTTGCTGATCAAGAACAAAGAAGCATGCAAGGTTGTTCAACCATGTTTTATTTCTGACAAATGACTGCAAAAATATTTCAGCAATCTTTCTCTATAGGTTTATTTCGAGTATCCACGATTATTTTATTTGAAAAAATTAATGGTTTGTCAGCTTTTTCTTTGCAGACTTGTGAACAATAAGAAAACAAGACAAAAATGAACAGATCAGCCTTCAATGTTGCCATGTTACTGAATATATTGAATAGCAAAACAAAACAAAAAGGCAGACTTCTCTAACAGCACTCTTACAATGAAACCATTATTACAACTGTGGTCTAAATTCCTCATCTGATATGCTAGTGCTGTACTAAACTCTTATCGCAGAAAATGCAGAAATGTGTGAAGTTTTCAAGGTCATGGTCTTCCCACTGCAAAAATATTATGATTGGTAATGCAATAAAAGAAACAAGCAAGCAAACAAACAAAAGCTGTTTGGACCTGAGATCCCAACTTACATTTCCAGGACTCCAGTCACGGATGTGTGAACTAGTACTTTAGTGCTGAACCAAAACCCTGATAAATTTAGAACTGTAAAGAATTATTGACATGAGTTGAATGGCAAAGTTCAGAGTCAGATTTTCAGTGCAGAATTTGATGGAGTACATAAACAAGGAAGTCTAGTGACCAGTTCTTGATAATATGTAGTGGCAAACGTAGGGCTGTTTCCCACACACCTTAGAAGTCACCTGAGAATGAGGCTACATCATCACACAGTGGTGTTCCAAATTACTTATGGGCCAAGGAATAGATAAAAATAAAAGAGTGTCTGTTGGCAAAAGCATGCCATGCTGCTGCCACCATCAGTAATCCCCAAGGTTCCCTCCTATTTCACCTATTTCCTCTGTAAACTTAAGAAATCATCTCCAGTTTCATGACCCATGAAAGTGGGTGTCGAAAAGGGAAATGGGCACTGTAGCTCAGCAAACATGGATATCCTTTATTTCTTCTCACTTGGCTACTTAGCCCTTGATAATTTGCAATGAAGCATGAACTGGTTGGAAAGTATTTGGACTGAGGTGTTTGTGAAAGATCTGTTGGTGATGTCTAACCTGCAAAAAGCTCATTTACTGTCAGGGACTGGGCAGAGGAGGAGGAGGAATGGTGGAGACCGCCTCCCCATCCTGACCCCTCCAGGGAGGAGGAAGAGGAAGACAGTATAGATTTACAAAAGGGGTTTGCGGGAGGTCACAGCTCAGAGGAAGGTGAGGGGGAAAGTTGGGAAACCATGGGAGAGGAGAAGCAGGCAGAGCCGGAGCGGCAGCAGGCTGACATGTTGTCATTAGAAACCATTCCAGACTCACCATCTCCCAGAACCCGGCGAGCCTTCAAAGTAGGAGAGCAAAGAGTTTGAAGACAGAGGGCACCTAGCAGCACCCATAGAGGAGGTGATGATGACGATGAATGAGGAAGTGGGAGAGAAGGGGGCGGGGTGGAAATTTACTCAGGGCAATGCCATTATCCAAGAGGCTGGACTCTATAGCCTCTCTTTGTAAAGTTTGAAATAAAAATGGACAGTAAGAAACTTTTCCTTGTCTTTACACTTTCCTGGGCAACCAGCAGGGAGCTGCTGACAGAATCCTGACATTTACATATTTAACTCATCACCTGATGCAAAAAGCATGCACATACACACACACACACTAGGTGTGACTTAAACTTTTGCAATATGTCACATGCTTTTCTGTAAATGAGGTCAGACAAAACATGACCAAAAGCTATGCAGCTTTTTGGACAACACATTGACTTTGTGCTTTCCATGAGTCAGTTAATATGGACTTGAGCAGGATACAAGGCTGTTTTAGTAGGAAATCTTAAAAGTGTCTAGATGTACACCAAATGCCACTGTTCTCCTGGAAACAGGCCAGCACCCCTTAGATGCTAGGGAATGGCTGGCTGTTCTTAGACTTTGGCTCAAAACCCACATTCATAAGAATGTTTCAGGTGTATTAAGATTCATACCAAGTGACAGCTATGATAATTTATGGACAAAGCGATCTGATCTCTTCAAAAGCCTGTAGCACTGCTGGGGCTGAAGCTGAAACCTAGTCTGCTGGTCTATTTCAGGACTCAGAGACACTTCAGGCACAGACACAGAATGGACCAGAGCTGTTCAGCAAAGGCAGCAATAAGAGCACAAAATCCCTCTGGGTTGTATCAGCCACAATACTCAGAGTCTAACTTCCTATCTTTATCGGGTTAAAATAGTGTTATGTTTTGCCTTTTGTACTTTAGACATCTGATCCATTGATTGATCTCTGGTATTCTGAACTGGAAACCTCTCACTCTGGGTCTGGATTCAGGCATTGCTGCTAACAACCCTGTCCTGGCTCTGAGGGAGCCTTGACCACTTTTTATTTCAAAGGTGCACAGCTAAACTCAAGCTCTTTGCTATACTGGGCGAGTCTTCCTTCTGCATATTTGAAGACAGGAAATGAAATTCAGCAGTCTTTACGAAAGGCTGCAAAATATATTCGGTTTAATCCAAATTTAGATTGATCACAGCTCTTTTCCGTCTCAGCAGTTCAGCCTTGTTCAATCTCGCATTCCCCAGAGGGCTGCCTTTAGTGGACCTTTGCTCAACATCTTTCTCTACCTTGCAAATGAAGCTGCAGATGGACTGGCAACCTTTCTGATTACGTTTGAAAAGGTAACTGAAGGCTTCCTAACACAGCAGCATGAGGGGAAAGAGGAAACTACGGCGACAGTTCCAGCCCCACTTACATGGGAGTAAGCCCTACTAAGTTCAACAGGACTGACTTCTGAGTAGACATGGTTAGGGCTGCACTGTAAAATCTCAAGCATTAGCATAGTATCCTGTGGGTTTGGGAAGGGTACACACTGTGTGATGAAACCTTGCAACAATTAACATTATTCCAGTATAGCATAGTACAGTCGTACCTTGGAAGTCAAATGGAATCCATTCCAGAAGTCTGTTCAACTTCCAAAATGTTTGAAAACCAAAACATAGCTTCTGATTGGCTGCAGGAAGCTCCATTGGACGTTTGGGTTCCAAAAATAGTTCGCAAACTGGAACAGTCACTTCTGGGTTTGCAATGTTTGGGAGCCAAAACGTTCGGGAATTAAGCTGTTCAAAAACCAAGGTACGACTATATAAATAAATAAATAAAAATTATTTGCAGAATATGGATAGCTATCTTTTCAAAATGAGATGAAAAGCATCAAGTGAATCTGAGAACAATCCTGGTTGTGATCCAGAATTGCCATTCAAACAGAGAAGACTGGAGAAGACTTGTTTAATTCGACACCAGTAGCAGAGTTTGTTTGTCTCAAATTAGGCCTAATATAAATGAGATTACCCATCCAAAGCAAGCTCACACCTCTCATTGAGTTTGTATATATACTTAAGGTACATATGTAAGAGGATAGTGTTTAATTATATTTTGGGAACGATTCATGTTTTTATGCAGCTTCATTGTTTTATGCTTTCTGGGTGTCCTGTGATCATATTATAAAGCAGTTGTGTTCCGTGTTGTAAATCAAGCACTGCTAGGAGGTGTTTCTTTTTGTTTTCCAATCTATTTCTTAAAAATAAAAAATTCAGTGTGGCACAAGCAAATTTTTATTCTGAAAGAGTGGCCCACAGAAAAAGGTTTGAGAGCCACTGGTTTAATGAATATTCTAAGACAACAGCAAGGAAATAAAAATAAAATAAAATTGTGGGGCAGGTGATGGTGAAATGGACTAAAATGTATGGTAGCTTTGGTCATACTGCAAAGGGAATACTAAGACCAAAGTGAAATTCAGCTATTGAGAAGACATGTCAGTTTCTCAAGTGAAACTGAATAAGGGGTAAAAGTAAATCAAGTTCTGAGCATGTATCACTAGCAGCCACACTGGTCTGAGAAATGCTGCTGTGCTGGCACAAAAGGGGGACATCAACTTGATTTAAGACTCATTATGGATTACAAATGCAGTAAAAGTTTCAGGATAAGAGTGTCTGTCTCTTACCACAAATGTGTATTGGAAGCAATGAATCCACAGCATAGAATCATTGGCTTTGCTAATGAAACACACATGCATAGGGAGTGCCTTGGCATTGCAGTAAATTGGTTTCTCCCCCACTGTCTTCTTAGGGGACAGAGAGAATCTTCATTATGGTATATGAAGGTATAACTCCCACTGTAGCCATGGAAACTTCCTCCATTTTGTTCCACAGCTGATCTTAGCCAAAATACTAATGGCAAAACTGAGCTGTTATTTTGTATATTCTTGTGCTGTTCTCAAATAGGTCAGGAAAGTCATGATACACTAGGGCAGCATTTTATACAAATACTTTATCTTGATTCATGTGTGTCTGAAGAAAACAGAACGTACTGCTATATTCCAAACCAATATTAATATACTGAGCAAAACAAAGCCATCCAGTTTGATTATGTCTGTGTTTAGAAACCATCCATTGTAGGCAAAGAATATGTCCATATAATATTGGTTCCCCACTTAGTTATAGTGAGAGTGATTCTTATAACTACCAAATAGGAGCCCAGAAATGAACTCTTTACAGAATGAAATTTCTATTTGAGCATGTTCTGAAGGTGAGAGACTGGGAAAACCTTTTGTTCAAGCTTTCTTTCCCAGATGGTCCATCTGTCTGTTTGTTTGTTCAGTTCTTAAATTTGGATCCTGTATTCATTATCAGCCCAACAGACTCTTGGAGTGACTCACGATAAATAATATTACACAATAAAAACAATAAAATCAGCAGCAGCAATGAAAACAAAACTGCAGTTCAGTCCATAGAATCATCAGGAAATGCACCGGTTTAATTCTTTCTCTACTGTCCCAAAGGTCTACACTATTCTAAAAACCACATGAGACCTACCAAGGCATGGTGCTACCTCCACCCTGAGGGACAGAGTTTCAGAGGGAGATTGCTACCACTACAAAAACACTTTCTCTTTGAAAGCAGTTCTTTGAATTGGACCTAAAAACAGTCCGGCAACACATGCAGACCTTGAAGATATGTGTATTTTGATCACTTTGGATAGCATTTGTCAAAAGTCTAGTCACATCATTATAACACAGAAATGAGAATGGCAATATTTCCGTACAGTGACCCATTATTCTCTTCCCTTCATGTGATGTATTCCCTTTATTGAATACATCACATGTAGCAGTTCCACTTGAGACTGCCAGCCTATTTTTCCAGTTCCCAACCAGACATGAAAATAGGAGGTTCATTTAGTCCGTTGTAGTTCACCATACTTGGCTGCTGGTTCAGTGGATCACAAATTCTGCATGGTATTGATTTTATTTTATTTTACTTTATTTTATTTATTAAATGCCTATCCTAAATCTAAGATTCTAGGAGTCTATGATACTCTTCCTCCCCAAGGTGCCCAGGGCTGCAAGGGGTATGGACCAAAGATGGGAACTGGTTCTGTTAAGTAGCAGATTCCTATGTTATATCGCTAACTGCTTTGTAAGAAGAATTTCAAAAACAGCTTGTAATAAATTACCGGGGATGGGGCTTGAACTATTGAAGAGAGAGAGAAAAGTCCAAAATTCTATACGGCCATTTGATGCACCTAAAATGGTCTTTGCATCCCATGTTTGCATGCATAATGCATACATGGCTGGTTCTTGCCAGGTTAGAGGTCCAGAGCTGTTGACAGAAGAGTAAAGTCCTTTGCCAAAGCAGATCATGAAGTCACAGTGAAGAGGTGCTGAGCAGTGAGGCTTATAAAAATATCAAAATAAAAGTCTAGAGTTTTACGAGAGGCAGATTCTGGAAAAGTACCTACAACAATTCATTTTGATTGCTGCTTCTTGGTCTACAGAATAGTTTTTTACCATGTTGTTCTTTAACTTTATTGTTGCTTCTCAATGGAAGGGATATTGGATAATAAAATATGTGCCATCTGACTATGAAAGCAGGAGAGCAGATGTTCTCCATAGCACAGATACCTATATTAACTACTTTCAAAGGTCATACTGCCCTAATAGTACTTTTAGGCTGCAATCCTAAAATGCCTGGGAACAAGTCTCATTGAATTCATATGTAGGATTGTAATGTACAGTAAGCATTTAATACTTCAATCCTGTGCACACTAATCTAGAAGTAAGGCCTACTGGACATTAGTTACTTACTTCTGAGTAAACATGCAGATAATTGCACTGTTGGGGAAAAAACAAGACTCAGTTGCAAAGACTCCTGAGGAGCACTGAGGCTAACACATTTTTTCCATACACTGAGCTCTGATTGTTATAATAAATTTAATGGGCTCTGTGCTAAAAGGTCCAAAGGCCCAAACCCCTTTGCTTTAGGGGAAAAAAACAAATGAAAGAAAATCACAATGCTTAACCCTCAGCTGCTGACAACCATGCTACAGTTATTAAGGTATACAACTATTCTCTTGAAATACACACCTTGGTGCAATGTATCTTCCTTAATATATTCACGGCAGGCCTTTTCACTTTGCTTTGAGTAATGCATGACTTGTGTGTGAAATGGGGCCCTTGTAGAAAACTTAGAGGGGGGAAACAAGTGCCAGATAATTCACTCCTCCAAATCTCTCCCCCTCTTGCTATACTTCTTTCCATGTCCCACCAGAAGTGGAAGAAAGCCAACCTTTCAAATTGTCCTGAGTAGGCATTTGTGCAGAATGAGTGGGCGAGGGTAGTATCCCCTCCTCTCCTGCCCACCAAGTCTTCCCATAAATAGTTCTCAGTTCCCATTTTAGCATGGCAAGGGAATTGCAGGGTAGACAACCAGGCGTTTCCTTTGTATAGTTTAGTTTCACTTTATGCATCAATGATGAGAAACACAACAGTGGGTACAAGGAAGGATGAGGCAGGCAACAAGGGGTGATCTTGAGAGGTGACAGTTTCCAGTACGTAGACCACAGTTCACCTGCATTCACATGCTCAGGGATACAGTATCTTTGGCACAAAGGATGCATCATTAGACAGAAAAAACTGGAAGCCAGGGACCACTGCCAGAGACACAGCACCTTCCAGGGGTGCCAACTTGAATAAAATATTGGGCAGGGCAGGTAAGCTCCGCTCCACATAATCAGTCATGACACAGCGCACACACACCATTTGAATGGCAATGACCATCAACTTTGGGGGCAGCCCCCTCAAATATTTTATTGGAGGAGAAGGGACCTCGGCCCCTAAGAGTTGGTTCCTATGGCACCTTCATATCACTAAAGAAATACTGTTTGGCCTAGTTCTCACTGGGGTGCTGCACCTGTGTCCATGTTGTATTTTATTATGATCTAGTTGAGATTCCTTGGGGTCTCTTCCAACTCTACAATTCTATGATTCTATGATTCTGTACCACTTGGGACTGCTGGTGATTTTATCTCCCTACTTGTGCATCTTGTATGAAAACAATTAAATAATATGTTTATTTGCTTTTAAAAAAACAGCACCACCACTTTGGCTTTCAATGAAAACATAACAGATCCACAGAGTAATACACACAATTATTTTGGCTGTTGCGGGTAATTTATGTATATACAGTTTGGTTACTTTCATTATCTTTATAAATAACTATTTCATTGGAAATCCTGCTATTCTTTACATCTGAGATAATGAATTATGAAACCTAATTATGCATTGTACAAAACTAATAAAATCCCTTTTAAATAGGAAGACTATTTCATTTAATTTTCATAAACATTTCTGGATCATTTTTTTAAAAGCTATATACTGAAGAAAGAGTAATGAAAGATAAAACTTTTTTCCATTTCAAAGATTCATTTAGATTTGACTATAAATATAATTCTTTCTATTAAAGTCTGTAAAAGGAACACAATTATCTATTCAGATATAATATTTTATTGGAAGCTGATCGTGAATCTGGATTCTACATAATGTGTAAAAAACAGAAAATGCAATATCAATGTTTATTTTTAATTGTATGCATTTTCTATAGAGTGGGTTTTTGGATCTTTCTGTGGTTCTGTATGAAAATGTTATGACATGCTGTTGCAGTATTATTATGAAAGATTCTTCACAATGGGGGGAAATTAAAAATGTGCAAAGCATGAGAAAAAGATTCTTCAGATTGAGAAATTATTTTTTTTAAAAAAATCGCTACACATGTTCCAGTTGGTAGACTTCTTATCATCCTGAGAAGGAAGAGGCCGAGGGAGTTCTGACTCAGAAGCCAATAGTGAATTTGGCTTTTTACACACTGTAGAAATTCCCTCTCCTGGAATCTCTGAGAAAGCATGAGCTGGACATTTTGAAAGCCACTAGTCAGAGTCTCAAAGAGAGAGAGGTGATGGACTTTAGCTTTTACGTAGTGTTTTAGCATATGGTGTATGTTGATCCAAAATAAGGCAGTGTGCAAGTGCCTTTTAAAAAGGGAATTTTCAAATAGTACAGGTGACTGTAAATTGTGCAAATAGAATACATCACTGAAACACACCTGTGCCTTGTCCTTGTGCGTGTACTCACATGTCTTGCCTCTTAGAGTCACATTCCATGACATTTAGAAGCCTACAGAAAGTGGAAGGAAACCCTCACAGCACAACTTTTGCATAACTTTGTTGCACATTCCCCATAGAATTATACGTACATTGTGTCTAGCTGCGTACAGTATGGTCGCATCTTACATGCATTTAACTGGCACAAATTTAACCATACGCAGCTATAGGTTTTCACAATTACATACATCAAGCACAGGCAAAATGCACATTTTCATATCTTATGCCTCATATTTTGAAAAGGGAAAAAATGTATGATTAAAGACTGGAATTTTTCTATTTCATGTTATTTGAAAACATATTTCTTAATTAGTGAAAATGGGACCATATTTTTTTAATCACCCCTTGATTAAAATTCATCAGGGCTACCAGAAGCCTGATAAATTCTCTTTGGGGCTAGATTTGTATGCCATTTGCTGCTTGGTCACTGCTGAGTTAAAGTTAATTTAGCTGTAAATATTCAGCTGAAAATGATAAAGGCAAATTATTTATTTGAGCAGCCTGGTGTAAAGCATTCACCCATAAATATTTTTAAAATATAATGCTGAAATTTAATACTGTTGCAATCTGTTAATTTATTGGAATCAGGTACTTTGCTGCATTTTTTAAAAAAAATATGTTGTTATTGGTTTTTTAATGAAATAATAAAATACAAGTGCAATTTGGCAGTTTCATACTTTATTTTCAGAACCACAGATGTGTTTTCTAGCTCAACATCTGTCTGGGTTTTTCTTTTAGTGCTAGTTCATGTTTAAAAATTTATAACTTATATGATTTCATTTTAAAGAGAGAGAGAGGAAAATGTTTTTCAAAATTAGATTCTTTCCCCTAAGTAATGTTAAACATATGTTTTATATTGTCATTAAACTGAAATGTAGAGGTGGAATCCAGACCAAGTTTTATTTGAATGGGAGAGAGAAAAGTATGTTCAACTCTCATTGAAATCAGTGGGACCTACAAAGGTAGGTCACTATGGCTAGATCATGGACCAATATCCTACCCCATGGCCTAGTTCACATCCCACTTTAAAGCACAGTTAAGCTTAAATATGGTTAAAATGGTTTGAAGAAGTTAATGTCTGAAGCCAGGGTTGTGGTGTGTCTTCAAACAACCCAAGAGCTGTAACCAAGGTTGTTCTTGGTTTGCTGCTCATGGTTTGAAGGAGACAAACCAGAAGTCCAGGTTCAGACGTAATGCTCAAACATACCATGGCTTAGCTCCCTTTGGCATAGCAACAGGTGGAGTGAGGTGAGCTGCAAAGCAGCTGCAGTTTTCTCCTCAGGCAGCATGATGCTGCACAGTAACCTTTAAGTGACATGAGAAAGAGGCCAGTATGTAGTATTGGTACGCTATTAAGAGCAACTTACGCCCAAAAGCAACAACTCTTCATGAGGCATGGAACGTACATTAGGTGCTGTCATATTAAGTTCTGTCAACCTGAGGAAATATATGTTCATTAGACGGCTAATTTACAGAGAAAGTGTTTGGAACATGACAGTGGCTGAACTACCTTGCTATTCATATACTCAGACCTTTGGTATCTGATATATAGTAGCCACATTTGCATCAAACCCGCCGCCAAAAGAGCACAAAAGAGAAAACAGAATTGTATAACTTTTGCCCAGGCTGATCAATATGAATAGATACAGATGGTAAAATAGTGGGGAAAATGGTGACCAGGTGACCTGTGTGTCTGCTCCGTCCGCTATCCAGGAGCTAACCCTGATCTCCCTTCTTATGGTTCCTTGACTTTATCTTTAAACTGAGCTTGCACTAGACAGCCCTTCAATTAGTGGGCTGTCTTTCTGAAAGAAGGACATATTTATTATTACATTTATAGCCAACTCCAAGGAGCTCAAAGTGCATAGATGACTTTCTACTTCCTCACATTATCCTCACAAAAACCCTGTGAGGTAGGTTAGGCTGAGAATGAGTGACTGGCCAAAGGTGAGCTTCATGTCTGTGAGCTTCATGGCTCGGTGGGAATTTGAACCCTGGTTGCTCTGGTCCAACACTTTAACCACTACACCCCACAGGTCTTATTTATTTATGTAAGGGTTTTTTGTTTCAGATGCTAGGGAAATTTATCTCTGTTCATTGTTATACAAACTAACATGTTCTGCACCCCACAGACAAGGTGTCAGCAAACTTTTTCAGCAGGGGGCCGGTCCACTGTCCCTCAGACCTTTTCAGGGGATGGAATATATTTTGGGGAAAAAATATATGAACAAATTCCTATGCCCCACAAATAACCCAGAGATGCATTTTAAATAAAAGTAGACATTCTACTCATGTAAAAACACCAGGCAAGTCCAACAAATAACCCAGAGATGCATTTTAAATAAAAGGGCACATTCTACTCATGTAAAAACATGCTGATTCCTGGACCGTCCGCAGACCAGATTTAGAAGGAGACTGGGCCGGATCCGGCCCCCGGGCCTTAGTTTGCCTACCCATGCCATAGACTAATGTGCTGATCAGAACTTGACTCACCTGCCAGCTTTCACACTACTGAATGTGTGACACAGCTCTTGGCTCAAAAACATATCAGTACACATTTTAAAATATCCGTTTAGAGAAATAAGAATTGCAAAGAAAGCATATTTTGAAGTGTGTATCTTCAGGGGGAAAAACGTGTATATAAATGTGTATGTAGAGAGACAGACCAATTTCTTCATTCTTTTTTCTGTATTACTTTCCATGAAACTATCCTTATGTTCCTGCCCATATTTTGTGAGGATGTCCTTTCCTGATGGTTGCACACTTGCAAGGGATTCAGTCTGTGGCAACCTGAGAGGTTTGTGCGTTTTAATTGCAAGATCGCCTCTTTTATAACAATTACTTGAAGTATCCAAGCAAAAATTTACTTAACACCCCTATTAATGTGGATTTTGTTGAAATGTTTGGAGTACTTAGAAATTATTCATAGTTTTGTTTATGTGAAAGTAAGAACATCAACCACCTGGTGGCTGTACAAATTCATTCTGCAAACATACAGTTAAATAAGCAGTAGCTATTGGTATGCTTTTTAACTTCTAGGTTGGCAGAAGCTGGGACAGAGCAACAGGAGCTTACCTGGTTGCGCAGATTCGAACCACTGACTTTCCGATCAGCAAGCCCAAGAGGCTCAGTGTTTAGACCACAGCGCCACTCGCATGCGGTGGGAAGGTAAACAGCATTTCCATGTGCTCTGGCTTCTGCCACAGTGTTCTGTTGCACCAGAAGTGGTTTAGTCATGCCGGCCCCATGACCCGGAAAGCTGTCTGTGGACAAACACCAGATCTCTCGGCCTGAAGCGAGATGAGCGCTGCAACCTCATAGTCACCTTTGACTTGATTTAACCATGCAAGGGTCCTTTACCTTTACCCAAGCAGTGCTAGATATAACAAACTATAAATATTTTTAATAGCTTTATTCATGATAACGTCTATTTTGGCAGTTATGGCATTTTGTTATGGCATTTTGCCACCAAGCAGGTCACTGTGGGGTTTGATGGTTGTCAGACATAATCTCAGATCATTACTGATACATAGCCTGCTTCTGTATTTCATGTTCATAGCAGTTATTGCTCAAAAACCTGATTCACAAAGATTTGTACTAACAAATGGCAGAAACACAGCTACTGCTTCATCTTCAAGC
Source organism: Podarcis filfolensis (assembly GCF_964270895.1). Classification (NCBI taxonomy): domain Eukaryota; kingdom Metazoa; phylum Chordata; class Lepidosauria; order Squamata; family Lacertidae; genus Podarcis; species Podarcis filfolensis. The sequence goes on from NC_139607.1 coordinate 5,351,814, forward strand.
TTAGGATTCCCAGTGATAACATGAAGTCAAAATTCAGATAACTTCACCTCCCAAAAAATTATCTTGGAGGATCTTTTCACATGCCAGTTAAATGAGTTGTTCTTTTTGTACAAATACAACTTTGTGACATCAGCTGCAAATGGTTTCAAACCCACTTCTCTGTATCTTCGGTAGGAAAGTAGGATACAATATTTTTCATTTAGTGAATTCAAATGGCTAGTGATTGTTTACTTCACCTTAGCTTTAATGTCATCTTTTTTATCTCTTTTAATCTTCAACTTAAATAAGAAATTATCTCAAGCATTGTTGCTTGTCAAACCCAAACTGCCCAGAACTCATATGTTTTTGTCTCTACCTGAGACAATTCATTCAGATTACCAAACATGTTAATAAGACTTGCTAAATTTGTTAGCCAATCTGTGTTGACTAAATAATTTGCAAGTCCAGAACTTTTCTTTGAAAAAAAGTACATATACTTCTTGTCTTAACTCAGAGTATGCACCACATAACTCCTTGACAGCCAACAAACGTGCGTACGAAGTAATAAGTGTACATGTTCAGAATCCATCTCTGAATATAGGTTTTCAAGCACACATACACTGAATTGGCTAGCTTTATTTGTTCATTATTTATTTCATGAGATTTATATGCCACTTGATTGTAATAAAACCTCAACATGGTTTGCCAAAAGAATAAAGGAATAAAATTATCAGTCAAAAACAGTTAAAAACAAGCACTGAAAATACTCAGAAAAATAATGAAAATCAGCAACAGGCCAAAAATAAGATTAAGATACATTTCTCTATTCTACATGTCTGATGTTCAGTTACAAGTGTCAATACAAAAAATTATAATATGACAACAAAACAAAAGATTGTAAAAGGAGCCCTGGCCACTAGCTGAAAAGGACGTGAGGCAAAGTGCCACATCTGCACACACACGCAGAGTGGTTTGCACTTCTGCACATGCGCGAAGCACAATTTAGTGCTTTTGCGCATGCGCGAGCAGCAAACCTGGAAGTAACTCTTTCTAGGTTTGCCACAGATGTTTGTCGGAATGGATGCTAGACGAGGCGGATGTTTGCGGAGGTATTACTGTATTCATCGTGCCAGTGAAGGATCCCAAGCAATAATCATTTTGGTTCTGCTTATAAAGCCCACACCCCTCATACAGACTTCGCAACCCACTTATAGGTCATGACCCACAGGTTGCTGCCTTAATGCAACCCCTGCTGAAACTTTCCTGCTTCACTTTTAAAGTACAGCCAGCATCAAGATATAAATGTAACATTATCTTGTTTCTCTGAGCTCCTCTTACCCTAACAGATTTTTATAAAGCTCTAATGCTCAGAAGCAACGCATCTCAAACTTTAATCCTTGCAGTAAAGGTAACATCTCATTTGTGCATTTTCAGTACTTTAACACCAAAAAAGGGTACCAAAACTGATTCAGAAGCTCTTTGGTCAGAAAAAGATAACTGTCAGATGTGATAGAGGTTTACAAAGCTATGTGTGGCGTAGAGATAGGGTAACCTTTCTCATTTTATCATAAAAGCCAAAACAAGTCAGAAAGACTTGCTTAATAGTAATTGTTGTTGTTGCTTGTTTCTTGCTATCTAAAGTGACTACAACACAGACTGGGTCTAGACTAAGTAAGCTTAACTAATGTCACATTGATTTCAGTGCAAACTAAGTCATGATTAGGGACTGATCTACAGTTCTGCTTGTCCCATGCCTAAAAAGCATTGAGTCCAAGTGGTTTTGGTTCAGCCACTTTTCCCTGGGAAAACCTGCTCTTTAGTGCTAAATCGGAACAAAGGGCAATCCATGGAATACCCAATGGCTGTTTGCTCCGATTTAGCACTAAAGAGCAGGTTTTCCCAGGGGGAAATGGTGGGGCAAACAAAAATGAGGATGAGCTGTAACTTGTTGTGTTGACTTCAGCAAGAAATAAGATCAATTAACTTAGCTTGGATCCAACCCAATTTTGCCCTCCAACCAACCACTGCACCAAACTACTGTTTTTGAACTAGACAATATTGTGTATTTCCTCCCTCTGGGAAAACAGAAAGATTATATATTGTTATGAACCTGGCTCTGTTAACCAACACCAGACAGAGTGTCTCAGGTGGCTCACGGCCTATAGGCTCACAGCATACCTATATACAAGAGTAAAAATAGGGAAGAAAAACACACAGATTCATCCTTTGCAGCAAAGTCTATGCCAGATCTCTTAAATGATCCTCACCTGCCACAAATGGGTGACAGGTCATGTTTGGCTTGGTGGGTCACCCAAGTTGCGTGGCCCTGCTTCAGAGCTTCATACGTTTGTCAGAGAGCAAAGGGACTCCTGCGCTCTTGCTACATGTCTATCTGTTTCCTCTGAATGGACATTTTCTTTCTTTCTTTGATCATATTGAAGAAGCACGCTGCCTGAGGGGATACATTAGTACTTGGAAAGACTTGACAGAAACTAGAGTAACTTAAAGTCATTGATATATGTATTTTTTTTTCTTACAAGAAAAACTGCACTATTGATGATTTTTTAAAAAATAAAAATTGTTCCCATTGTTTCCAATGAGTGTGTGAGTGTGTGCACACACATGCATGCCAACTCCAGAGCTGGCATACATATCCCCAACATTTCAGAGGTGTGTTGGGTAAAGGGAAAGCTTTTGATACAAGTCACACACACCCAGTGTGCCCCATTCTACCGGTCTTGAAACTCTGACATCATTAAAAGTATAAAAGTATAAGAGCCTTACCGGAAGATCAAAAGCATCCCCAGGTCCCTGGGATGCTCTCCCAGGGGCTATAGAGTCACCCTCTGCTGTAAAAAAGGAGGGATAAATAAATAAATAAATAAATAAATAAATAAATAAATAAATAAATAAATAATAACCTTCACCGCTTAAGGCTAGGACATGTTGGGAAAAGTTTTCTTGTGAATGTTTTCTTTTCTTTTTTTCTGACTTTGTTTTTGAAGCTGATAAATATTAGGATATTTTTTGAAGCCGAACAAATGGCTTCTAGGAAATGCCAAATACCAGCACCGTCAAGAAGCTGGAACAGAACAGCTAATTAAAGCAATTAATTGCTACCATACTGTGCTTTCATAGTAATTTTAAATGTGAGTTAAAAAATAATAACAGCAATAAATAAATAGTTTAAATTTGAAGGGAGGTAGCCTAAGCTTTTGTGTTCTCCAAATTAATCCAAGTGTTGTCCAAATGGAACAACTTTGACATTTCATCATTTTTCTCTTTTCTTTTCTCTCCTCCCCCAATTATTACTTTCTTACTGAATTTTAAATCATCATTCCAGAATTGGATTACTAATATCAGTTGAACAATTTTATGATTGTAAATTCTTTGGAATGATTACATTATTAATAAGGTACTGAATTTTAAATATTATTACAATTAATATTTTGTATGTACTTAAAAACAAAAGTCAAATATGCTTGTAACTATTTGTAGCTAGTTATTTTAGCTTCTGACTTGGAAATCAGACTTGCCCTGTTTGCCCCCATTCTGGACCTCTCAGTGACTTTTGACATAATCAAACATAGTATCATTCTAGATAGCTTATTTGGGATCATGCATTCCTTCCTGACTGTTCAGTTCCAGAAATATACCATGCAGAGAGCCTCCTACTCTGTCTGGTGGCATTTATATTACGGGGTTCTCGGGGCTCTGTTTTGTCTCCCATGATATTTAGCACCTACACAACAGAAATGATCTTCAGAGAAATGAAGATTCATTACTATGCTAATGGCACACACAGGACTGTGGGCATCCTAATGAGGTAGCTAAAGACTAGCAGACTGAAACCTAGCCCAAATTATTATTATTATTATTATTATTATTATTATTATTAATCATTTTTATTGGGTTTTTTCTCTTATAACAAAGTCTGCAATCATTACATTACATTCAAATTTCAGTTCCCCCCTTTCCCTAGTGAATACCCTCAACTTCCATCCCTGGTTTATTATCTCTCATATTACAATCTGCTCTTTGTATATACTTCCATATTGTCATACTGTTATATTTCTTGTTCTTTACAAATAAAATTGCAAATGTTTATTTAAATCCTGCCAATGACTCTTGTGTTTTTTTGTTGTTTCTGCAAATATGTTGTAAAAGGTTCCCATTCTTTTTCAAAGTCACTATTGTCTTTTTCACGTAGTCTGTCTGTTAACTTTGCCAACTCTGTATAATTCATCAACTTCTCTTGCCACTGTTTGTTTGATGGTATTTCTCCAGTCTTCCAATTCTGTGCTATCAAGATTCTTGCTGCTGTCATCGCATACGTAAACAATGTTCGATTTTCTTTCGGTAGTTGTCCCAAAATTCCTATCAGAATAGCTTCTATTTTTTTTGGAAAAGTCATTTTAAACATTTTTTTTCAATTCATTATATATCATTTCCCAAAAGATTTGGATATTTCTACATTCCCACCACATATGATAAAAGGTACCTTTCCCTTCTTTACACCTCCAACAGTTCTTCTGCTCAGTTTTATACATTCTAGCCAATTTTGATGGTGTAACATACCACCTGTACATCATCTTCATCTTTTAGCAATATACAATCCGTAAATTTCAAATCCACTTTCCAAAGTTTGTCCAATCATCAAATTGTATGTTATGCCCTATATCCTGCGCCCATTTAATCATTACTGATTTAACTTCCTCATCTTTAGTTTCCCATTCCAAAAGTATGCCGTACACCTTCCTTAACAGTTTAGAATTATCATCTATGACATCCCTTTGGAATTTGGAAACTGTATAGGCAAATCCTTTTTTATTATCCTCTTTGAACATTTCATTCAGTTGTCTATGATGCAACCAACTCTGAAGATATTCCTTTATTTCATCATATTCTTTTAGTTTTTATTTTCCTTCCTGTTCAATTAATAATTCTCTATATGTTGGCCATATTCCTTTCTTTGAGGACATTTTAAACGGCAATGCTTCCACAGATTATATCCACCATGGAGTTTTAGGTTCCAGTAACTCTTTATATTTTTCCCAAACCTTTAATAGGGACCTTCTTATTATATGATTATGGAATCCTTTATGTACCTTTGCTTTCCCATACCATAAGTTTGCATGCAACCCAAATCTATTATCATGTCCTTCTAGATCTATTGCCTCCTCTTTTTCTAATTAGATCCAATCCCGAATCCAAGTAAGACATGCTGCTTCATAGTAAAGTTTAAGATCTGGAAGAGAAAAGCCTCCCTTTTCTTTTACATCTGTAAGTATTTTATATTTTATTCTTGGCTTTTCCCCACTCCAGATAAATTTCAAGATATCTCTCTGCCATTTTTTGAAGCAAGCATTGTGTCACTTATTATCTGTATTGATTGGAAGAGGAACAACATTCTCGGCAATACATTCATCTTTATTGCTGCAATTCTTCCTAAGAGGGAGAGATTCATCCAATTTCATATTTCTAGATTCCTTTTTATTTCATTCCATTTTGTCATAATTAGCTTTATAAATATTGAGATTTTTTGCAGTCAACCAAATTCCCAAATATTTTACTTTTTTATGGACTTCTGATTAAAGCTTCTGATAGCTTTTTCTTATCTGCTTCTTTCAATTTTTTAAATAATAATTTGGTTTTGCTTTTATTGGCCACCTGCCCAAACTTTTGAATCTGTTCTAAAACTCTGGGGAGAGAGTTCTGTGGTTGTTCAACGGTAATAACCCAATCGTCCGCAAATGCTTTCAATTTATGTTCAGTTTTCTTTAGTCTTATTCCTATTATTTCCTTATCCGCTCTAATATTCCTTGCTAAAACCTCCAGAACCAGAATGAATAGCAATGGTGATAATGGACATCCTTGTCTTGTTCCTTTTTGTATTTCACTTTTATCTGTTATCATCTGATTGATAATTAATTTTGCATTCTGTCCTGAATAAATAGCTTGGATTCCCTTATTAAATTTTGGACCAAATTCCATTTCTTCTAAAACTTTTTTCATGAAATCCCAAGAAACATTATCGAAAGCCTTTTCTGTATATATAAACATCACCGCTGCCTGCTTTTCATTTCTTACCTCCAGGTATTCAATTATATTTAAAACATTTATTATATTATCTTTCATTTGTCTACCTGGGAGGAATCCTGCTTGGTCTTGATGTATATAATCTTCCAAAATTTTCTTCATTCTATTAGCAAGAATATATGCAAGCAATTTATTATCATTATTTAATAGTGAGATCAGCCTATAATTTTTAACTAATGTTCTATCTGCATCTTGTTTTGGTATTAATGTTATGTAGGCCTCTTTCCACGTTTCTGGGATTTCCCCTGTTTTTAGAATCTCATTCATTATATCTTTTAGAGGGATCACAAGCTTTTCACTTAATTTTTTATCATACTTTGCCGAGATTCCATCTGGTCCTGGAGATTTACCTGTCTTTGCCTGATTTATTGCTTCTGATATTTCTTGTAATGAGATGCCCACCTTTAATACCATTATCTTTTCATCTTTTAGTTTTGAGAGATTACTGCTTTTTATATAGTCTTCCATCATCATCTTCCTTTCCTGTCCTTTTTTATACAATTCTGTAAAAAAATTAGTAAAGGCTTCCCTTATTTCCCTTGGTTTAACACTGACTTTTCCATTATACTTTATTTTATTTATGTGGGTTTTTTGCTCATTTTTCAGAAAACGGAAGTTGACTTCCTGTTTGGTTTCTGTCTTTGCCAAATTAGTTTTTAAAGTCCAAATTTCTTAATTACAAAGTCTTAAGGTTTTGGCAATAATTACCTTGCTTGGAAAATCCACTGCTTTTGGTGGCGACTTGTAGCATCAGCTGCTGGACTGTGATATTGCCGTGAACTGACTCAAGCCGCTCTTGGCTCCCCCTCCCCCACTCGCTGCTATCACAGCAGCCTGCAATGAGTTTCCCTACGTTTCTGCTGGTCCTCTCGAAACCCCACTCTTCCGTGGGGCTTTTTTCAGGGGAGCGTGTAGCCCAGGCACTTCCCCCTCATGTCCTAGCAGCCTGAAATGGTCGCCCCTTATTGCAGCGATCAGTTTCGCAATCGGACCAGAAGCCCCAAAACCTAGTCCAAATTAGACCAGTGCATTGTTGTTCAATGACCAAGAATTGAAAATCCTACCTATTCTGGGTGGAATTGCACTTCCTCTAATACAAGGGAAGGCGGAATGTACATTTTGATGTGCTGGGAGATCTCTGAGTGATTTGCTGTGGACCAGGGAGGATTTTTGACACCAAATTTTGTAACTAAAGGAGCAAAAAAGTGACTTCACTGAAGTCATTTTGTTGCTGCTTTTTGGGGTACCCAGAAGCAGATTTTTTGTGTGGAAGGAGTATAAGCTTCATTAGGTTATGATACACAAAACAAATCTCTAGGCTCAGGATTCTGGTGAATCTCAAAGTTCTAGCAGAAAACAAAGTAGACCCCTAGCTGCTGTAAAAGGCAGGGTTAATAGCTGAGGAATGCTAATAGATTGGACCCTGCAAACAGATTCTTAGATCTGAACTGAAACTGACCTGTTTATCTCACAGCCTTGTTAATAGGCTGCGAGCTTGCATCTAGTCTTTTGTCAACATTTGTGGGGGGGGGGGCAGAGCAGGAAGATGAACTTTTCCCATTGTGTGGATTCCTATCAGTACAACAAAGCACCCCCACATTGCTTATGAAACCAAGTGTCTTACACAGTTTCTACACTTCAACAATGAAAAATCAAAGGGAATCACCTGGGGGCCTAAGCAACATGGGGACACTTTCCTGTCTTCAGCTAAGTAGCTGCAGAGAAATCAGCCTTTTAATACTTGGTGGGCAGTTTCCTGTAACTCTTTGCAAAGAAGGAATCTGTTATATTCTTTCCATCAGAGATGAAAGAGAACGCAGGGTGTGTGATGATTGCCTCTGAACTGGATTTTCTGTTTCATCTGATTCTATTTAACTCTGAGGCCAAAGACACAGGTTCAGTATAAGGCAGTGAAAGAGATTTCATTTAAACACTGGGGAAAAAAACGTAACAGAACCCAGCAGGTTATCATGGGAGAGACCCTGTTAACATTTCGTCTCTTATTCCAGGGCACCAATGACTCATTTTCAATACAATTTTTGTTATCACAAAAAATATATTTCGATGTTGTAATTTATGATGATGATGATGATGATGATGATTAATTTGTACCCTGCCCAGCTGACTGGGTTGCTCCAGCCACTCTGGGTGGCTTCCAACATATATAAAACATAACAAAACATTAAAAACTAAAAAAGCTTCCCTATACAGGGCTGCCTTCTGATATCTTCTAAAGGTCATATAATTACTCATCTCCTTGGCATTTGATGGGAGGGCATTCCACAAGGTGGGCGCCACTACCCTCTGTCCCTCAGAAACAATATTTCTGACTTGCCAGGATTCAGCCTAAATCCATTAGCTGCCATCCATCCTCCAACTGCCTCCAGACACTCACACAGGACATTCACCTCCTTCACTGGTTCTTTTTTTTTTTAATTTCTTTTTATTGAGTTTCGTTTAAATAACCAAAAGAAAAACCAAATCAACAATTATACAAAGAAAAAAGACAGAAAATAAGTAAATAGATGTCCAGTCATAACATAAGAATAACATCAGATTCCATTACAGTTCTTTATCTTCACACTTAGATCTTCATATCTTCAAATGCTTAAATCAGTCCCCTACACGCCTATTGACCTCCATCCCTCCCGATTTCAGGCTTCTTAGTATAAATAATTTCATTCTCCTGCAGCTAATAATTATTACTGATTTACACATCATAGGATCTATATCGAACCTGCTATAGTTTTTAGGTTTCTATAATTCCCTTCAATATATATCATAAATTTATTCCAATCGTTAATGAACTTTGTATTTTTTTGGTTTCTAATTTTTTGTGTCATTTTTGCTAGTTCAACAAATTCGAATAATTTTGTTTGCCAATCTCTAATTGCTGGGGTATTTGGGTTTTTCCAATTTTGGGCGATTAATATTCTAGCGGCAGCTGTGGCATACTGGAATAATGTCTTATCTTCTTTTCTGATTTCGTCCCCAATTATACCTAGTAAGAAGGCCTCTGGTCTTTGGGGAAATGTATATTTAAATATTTTTTTTAACTCATTATAGATAAGTTCCCAATATTTCTTCATTTCGTCGCATGTCCACCACATATGGAAAAAATTACCTTCTTTGATTTTACACTTCCAGCAGTTCTTATTTCCTGTTTTATACATTTTCGCTAACTTTGCCGGTGTGATGTACCACCTATACATCATCTTTTCTAAATTTTCCCTAAGTGTGACACATGCCGAGAATTTCATTCCATTAGTCCATAATTTCAGCCACTTATCATATTCTATATTATATCCCAGATCCATTGCCCATCTTGTCATAACCTCTTTTATTTCCTCATCTTTGGTGTCCCATTCTAATAAAATGTTATACATTTTAGATAATAATTTGGATTTACCTTCAATTATTTCTATCTGAAATTTGGATTTCTTCTCGTTCATCCCTACTTTTTTATCTTCTATCCATGCTGCATTTATTTGATGGAATTGTAACCAGCTTGTTAACTTATCTTTCAGCTCCTCATATGTTCTCATCTTCCATCCACTTTCTGATCTTATCAGTAGGTCTTCATAGGTCAGCCTAACTCCTTCCATATTTACTTTTTTAATTATTAAAATATCAGTTGGTGATAACCACCAAGGTGTTTTCCATTCTAGGAGTTTTTTATTTCTCTCCCACACTTCATATAGAGCCCCTCTAATAATATGACTTGAAAACCCTTTGTGTACCTTTTCTTTGTTTTGCCATAAATAGGCGTGCCAGCCGTACCTATTGTCGAACCCCTCTAGGTCTAATAAATCTGTATTTTCCAGATTAATCCAATCTTTGATCCAACAAAGGCAGGCGGCCTCGAAATATAATTTCAGATTAGGTACCGAGAATCCCCCTCTCTCTTTCCGATCTGTAAGAAGTTTAAATCTAATTCTCGGCCTTTTCCCTTGCCATATAAATTTCGAAAGAGTTTTTTGCCAATCCATAAACATTTTAGAGCCTCTGATCACTGGGATATTTTGAAACAGAAATAACATTCTTGGAAGTAAATTCATTTTTATTGCTGCCATCCTTCCCGTCCACGAAAGCTTCACTCTATTCCACGTATCTAGGTCTTTTTTAATCTCCTTCCATGTTGTAAGATAATTATCTTGAATCAAATTTATGTTTTTTGTAGTTAACCAAATTCCCAGATACTTTATTTTTTTTGACACCTTAATTCCATTTTGTATCTCCAATTTTTCACTTTCCTCCTTTCCCAAATTTTTGATCATCATCTTTGTCTTTAATTTATTTAATTTGAAACCAGATACCTTACCAAATTCTTCCAACAGCTCCAAGGCCTTACCAACACTTTTTTGCGGATTTTCCAGGGATAACATCAAATCATCCGCATACGCTTTTAGTTTATATTCTTTTGTTCCTACTTTAATCCCTCGGATCTCTGGTGTTGCTCTTATTTTATTTGTAATTACCTCTAGTACCATAATAAATAGAAGTGGGGATAGAGGGCATCCCTGTCTTGTTCCTTTTTCAATTTTAAATGAGTTTGTTAGGTTATTATTTATAATCAATTTTGCAGATTGTTTCGAATATATTGCTTTTATTCCTTCCATAAACTCGCCCTCCACCCCTGCTTTCTCCATGCTCTTCAACAGGAACTGCCATGAGACATTATCGAATGCCTTTTCGGCATCGATAAAAATCAGCGCCGCGGGTATTTCATTCTTACATTCCAGGTATTCAATAATATTTATGGTGTGTCTTACATTATCCTTGAGTAACCTATTTGGAAGGAATCCTGCCTGATCCTTATGTATTAGATTTACTAGACATTTTTTAAGTCTGCTTGCCATCACCTCCGCAAAAATTTTATAATCATTATTTAAAAGTGATATGGGTCTATAGTTTTTAACGTTCAGTTTATCCGTGTCTGGTTTAGGGATCATCGTAATGTGAGCCTCTTTCCATGTCTCTGGTGCTCTTCCTCCTCTTAATATGTTGTTCATGATGTCACGCAGCACTGGTGTTAATTGGTTTCCCAATACTTTATAATATTTGGCTGACAATCCGTCCGGTCCCGGAGCCTTCCCTGGTTTCATCTTCCTTATCGCATCTTGAATCTCTTCTGCTTTTATGGGATTATTTAATTGAATTCTTTCTTCCTCTGTTATGGTCTTCCCGCTGTAGTCTTCTAAATATTTTTCTATACGGGTTATTTCTTCTTCTTCTTTTTTGTACAACTTCTCGTAGAATTTGAGGAAATTTTCCTTTATTTCTTTTGGATCTTCTATCAATTGCTCCTCTATTTTTATCTTGTTTATTACGTTTTGTTTTTGCCTTCTTCGTAATTGCCAAGCTAGTAATTTACCCGTTTTGTTAGCTGACTCAAAGTATTTTTGTTTCATTGATTTGATTTTCCATTCAATTTCTTGACTTGTTAGCATTGAGTACTGAGATTGTAACATTTTTATTATTTGCATATTTTGTTCATCCTTCGGGTTTGTTGTCAATTTTTTCTCACATTCTCTTAGCTGGTTAAGAATTTCCTCCTTCTTTTGTTCTCTTACTTTCCTCCTGTAACTGTTTTGCTGTATAAAAAACCCTCTTAAGACCGCTTTACTGGCGTCCCAAACTATGTCCATACTTGTTTCTTTATTGAGATTCAAGCTGAAATAGTCCTTTAAGGTGGTTTTAGCTTTTTCTACCACCTCTTCGTTCTCCAATAGGTATTCATTCATTCTCCATCTGAACCCGCCCTGTGATTTGCCTTTTATTTCTAAAGTTACCGAGTTATGATCAGAGAGAGTTCTAGGTTGAATTTCGCACTTTATAGTTCTTAATGTAAGATCCCTTGAGACCCAGATTTGATCGATTCTACCCCAGCTCTTGTGTGACTCTGAGAAGAAGGTGAATTGCTTTTCTATTGCATGTTTGTGTCTCCAAATGTCTATCAAGTCTAAGTTTTCCTCCAAATTATTGAAGGATCTAGGCAGTTTCCCTTGTTTACTTTTTTTCTTTCCTGATTGTCTATCTAGTTCTGGTTTTGGCACTCCATTGAAATCCCCCACTAATATCGTCTTGTTACATTCTAACTCCAATAAGATTTGTTCCAATTTCTTAAAGAATTCTGGTTTATTCAGGTTTGGGGCATATATGTTTATCACATTGAGTTTTTCACCCTGGAAGTTAATTTGTACTCCCAAAATCCTTCCTTCGTCATCTTTACTAATCACTTTGGGTTCCCATTTTTCTTTCACATATATCACTACCCCTCTTTTCTTTTCGGCTATGCAATTTATGAACTCAACTCCCAACTTTTTGTGTATCAGGATGTGTTTATGCTTTTTAATCACGTGTGTCTCTTGTAGGCAGATTAGGTCAAAATTCTTTCTTTTCAACACATTTACAATTTTATTCCTTTTGGTTTTTTCATTCAAACCATTCACATTCCATGACAAAACTTTCAAATTCATTATAATGAGTACTTTCCAATTTACAGGTAACTAATAATTTAAATTCGAGTGGTTTTGTTTTCTCTGTTCTCTTCCTCTTCCTCTTCTTCTTCTTCCTCTTCCTCTACTACCTCTCCCTTTTCTTCTTCCTCTACTCCTTCTTCTCTGCCTTTATCTTCTTGATCTTTTCCTATCTCTTTTTTCTTTCTTCTCTCCTCTGGATCCTCCTTTCTTCCTTCATATCTCTCTTCTACTCTTCCTAGCTCTTTCTCATATCTACGCAAAAATTTCTTCACTTCTTGAGTCTCGGCAATCCTAAATCTTTTATCTTTATAAAAAAAGGAAATCCCTTCAGGGAACTCCCATCTATATTGTATACTATTCTTTTTTAGAACGTTTGCCAACTGTTTATAGTCTTCCCTTTTGCGCAGTAGTCTGGTTGGTATCTCTTTAAAGATGATGATTGGTCTGCCATCAATAATTAATTTTTTTTGATAGCTTATTTTCAATATCAAATTTTTCATCTCTATTGAGTTAAAGATAACTAAACAGTCTCCTGCGACTTTTTTTGATTTTACCTGTTTGGTCTTTGTTTTAATTCTGAAAGCGTTTTCCACCGTGTATGCAACCTCTTCTTCCTTCAATTCTAACCATTTCGCTAGTTCTTTGGTCATTTTTTCTTTAATATTTTCGTTTATTTCTTCTCCCACTCCCCTAAATTTCAAATTTAACTGTTTTTGTTTCATTTCGATCATCGCTAAATTATCCAGAACTTGATGTTGATTTCTATTTAATTCTCCTATCTCATCCTTTATCCTATCTGTCTCCTTTCTTTGTTCTTTCACTTCTTTCTGTATTTTTTTATTTGTTTCTTCCAAAATTTTTGACCGGACTGTCAAGTCTTTAATTTTACTTGACAGTTCTCCTACTGCACCCTCTATTTTCTTATCTATCAACTCATGCATCTCTCCTAGTTTTTTTTCCATATGTATTTCACTCTGCTTGAACTCCTCTTTTATTTTTAACCATAAAATATCTAGGTCCTTAATCTCTTCTTGTCGGGATGCTCTCCTTTCCGATGATGTTCCTCCTATCTTTTTTCCATTTTTCCCCGACATTTTCTCCTTCTCTAGTTTTTTAATTAAAAAACTCTTGCAGTGTTTATTCTCTCCCCTAGGGGGCGCACAATCTAAACCCAATCCAATTAATTATCAAACACTATATCCAAAAGCACTTTCTTAAACACCCAGATTACAAATTTTTACCATTTAGGGTTTTCAATCACTTTGGGTTCCAACAAGTATGTTAATACTGCAAAATAAGCTTAAGTAAATCCCAACTTAGTCCCAGATATCAATTAGTTTCCCAGATTGAGGACCTAGTTAGAAAACTTCCCGTCTATAAATTCCCAATTTAAGTAGAATCTAACATAACCTCACAACTAATACAAAAGTCCAAATTATTTCAATAATAAACTTGTTAGGAGGTTGTTAGTTGTATGTAGATAAGGGTCTTATAAAAAGACTGTTAATAATCTGTCTTACTGTGAAACCTTTGTAATGAGAAAAGGGGCGGGGGAAGAGCCACCAAACAGAACAAGACAAGCCAGGCAGCAAACAAACAATAAGAGCAGCAATATAACTTTAACCTATATCTAATTTTGTCTTATGTAAATGCTCTCTTTTCTTCCTTCTAACTAAACTTCATCCACTTGGCTAGCTTAGTCTAATTCCAACATTTCACTATGAGAGTGCATCAGTTTTTAAAGGTCGGTCTCGATAAATAGGTCTCTGCAGCCAAGGAGAAACCGAGAATCTCGAAGCAGTTCGTAGAGAGAGGAAATATGGATAATTAGCTAAATGGGGCGTAGGCCCACTCTCTAGTATACAGTTTGATAAGTCCCACACGGTTAGACTTCCACAGATAATAAGAAGAGGGGGGGAAGGATATTTACTTAGCTTCTAAATTCTTTGCTCTTCCGCCACTTGTTGGCTTAATCCAATGTTGGGCTGTAATTAAGGAAAATCCAGAGGTCCAAAAAAAAAAACAAACCAATAATCAAGTCCGGTGCGTCCAAAAAATATAAATATATCCTCCGAAAGTCTTAAATGCCCTCTTCTCTTAAGTTCAAATATATTTCAATTCCACCGAAGTCCCAATTTTCAAAACCTTTAAGAGTCATGGATACTCAAATTTTAATCCGGTCATTCAAAAGGAGGAGGTAGGTATTCAAATGAAGATTAGTAAAGTCTCTGTGAGCTCAGATCATAAATAATTCGAAACCACTCAGAGAAGAGAAGTAAAAACACACACAAAAAAAGAGGAAGGTCAAAACTCCAGTCTCTTTAGGGTGAGGAGGAAGTTAACGTCCCAATTTGAAATTTAAAAGAGAGAAGGGGAAAGAGAAATGTACACTCTTACTTACTCAGTTGCCCATGCTATACTATAAGGCTTTCAGTTATTCAAAATTCAAAGCAAAAAAGGGCAAATGAGTGGAAGGTTATTATTTTATTTTGAAACCTTTATTTTATATTGTCCTTTCTCCTTTCTCCTCCTTCCTCCTTATGGTTCAATATTAGCGTTTAAGGCTTCAGTATGTTTGTCTCTTTAAAGCCACTCTGTTCATTTCGTTCTCTTGTTTTATTGTCTTCCTCCCCAAAGAGATACAAAGTCTCTAGAGATCTAATCGGTTATTTTTATATTACTTAGTTTCCTTTGCCTCGCTGAACAAATTGCTGAGGACTTTCACTTTTCCGTTCTCTACAGCGGGTAAATAATCACTTCCTTTCTTCACTCTTACGACTATACGTCCTGCGCCATTTTCACTCTGAAAAGCAGGTCGGGTTCCTCACTTGAATCCTTTTACATCCAGATCTCGCTTAGTGTTTAATCCAGAATTTTTTAGCACAGAATTACTCCCAAAACACTAAGGGTTCTGTTCTTAAAGTTACGGAGGTTTGTCGCTTTTTCAGTAGGAGCTAGAGGCATCGCTACACGGGGTCCGCAGAGCTTACCATTCGCGTTTCTCAGTCCCGTCGTTCTCAGGTCCTTAAAAGAAAAACCCGAAAAAACTTCGGAACCACTCCAACGCTGCTGGATAGCTTGTCCCTCAAGAGTGCCCCTCTTGAGATTTTGGGGGTCGCAGTGCCTTTGCGTTGCCCCCAAGTCCCCCGTGAAGCTCGGAAAAGCTCTCAGCGGCTTCTCCACGCTCCCTGCTGCTTGCGATCCCAAACCGGAAGTCAACCCTAACCCACCTCCTTCACTGGTTCTGATTTGAATGAGAGGTAGACCTGGGCATCATCTGCATACTGGACACCCAGCCCAAACCCCCTGATGATCTCTCCCAGCGGCTTCCTGTAGATGTTGAAAAGCATGGGGGAGAGGACAGAGCCCTGAGGTACTCTGCTAGTGAGCACTCAGGGTTCTAAATACTAATTGGCCAACACCACTTTTTGGACATGGCCCAGGAGAAAGGAGCAAAACCACTGCATAACAGTGCCCCCAGCTCCCAACCCCCCTAGATGGTCCTGAAGGATGTCATGGTCAAAGGTATCAAAAGCTGCTAAAATATCCAGCAGAACCAGGAAACAGCTTTTACCTCTGTCCCTAGCCCGCCGGAGATCATCAGCCAGAACAACGAAGGCAGTTTCAGTCCCATGATGGGGCCTGAATCCCAATTGGAAAGGGTCCAAATGGTCTGCATCCTACAGACGTGCCTGGAGTTGTTCAGCGACCACCTGCACATTTATCTTGCCCAAGAATAGAAGATTTGAGACTGGGCGATCATTGGCCATAATGATCAATGGCTATGATAAGGGATCTCTGAAAACGGCCAGGAATTAAGGCATCCCAATGATAATGCTAAAAGCTCACCCTTGCCTCTGAGCTGATATCAGGGAAGGAGAAAATCAGGTTCTGAGAATGCAGTCCTGTAAAATGCACCTTGAAACCCCACTTCTTGGAATATATTGGTGAATGCACCAATTCACCTCCACTTCTTGGAATATAGTTCAGTAAAGAATGACTGCTCTGCCAGGCCTCCCTTTATCACGAAATGACTCTTTACAGAGACAAGGATTTGGTCTTTCCCAGGCTCAGGGGCGGAGGAAGGGGTGTGTGGTGGGGGCGAAACGCCCTGGGTGTCAGCACTGAGGGGGGTGACAAAATGCCGGGTGACACCGCGGGGCCTGCAGCACGCCCAAGCCATGCGTCTCTCCTGGGAGTGATGTGGTGGCTTGGGTGCCTGCAGGCTCTACACTGCCCCAAACGGTCCGCCTAACACCTCCCCCTCAGCTGTAGGGCGGCTGAGTGGGAGGAGGCAGGCAGACTCCTCCGAGGCCCCTTGGAGCGTCCAGCCCCAGCTCGCCCCGCCCTGTTGGCGGCTGGCCCCACCCCTGGGTGCAGGACACACACACACCACCCCAGGCATCCGATCGGCTTGCTCCGCCACTGCCCAGGCTGAAGAAAACACCTTGTGTGAGGGGGTGGGGAGCAGTGGACAAGAAGAGCCAGGAGTTCATACAGCCAACACAATGGCCTATGTACTGAAGTCCAAAAACTTGCATCTCTGCACTGCCCCTTGCTAACAGAATGGAACATAAGTATGAACATAAGAAGGGCTGTGCTGGAACAGCCAACCGTCTTTAGATGCAGAATGCTGAGCTTGACTGTCCTGCACAGAATATTAATGTGTTGTCCCCACAACTACCCATCCAAATAGTAAATGTTGTTGGATCAGAAGTTTTATGTTTAGATTACACCTTGCTTCAGAAACTATCAACACAAGATAGGTTGTTAAACCATAGATGTGGAGGGGCATTTAGAAATGTACAGGAGTGGGAGGGGTCAGGAAATGACCATGCACATGCTCAAGTACACAAGAATGTCCCTCTTTTCATTTGCAAAATGTGCCAGGGTATGACAACATGATGAAGGCTAGCCAAGAGACAAGAGCTTTAAATGGGACGGGAGGGGGGTTCATGAACAAAATCAGGAAAGATTCATTGTCTTACTTTTCAGATGCAATGTTACAGCCTTCACCTTGCTACTCAACTAATGGATGCAACTTTAAAAACATATTTGAAAAGACTCTGCAATTTGTTATTTTTGTAAAAACAACAACCCACCTTAATCATCTGTCAGCTTTTCATTGTATTGCATCTTTATGCCACAATAGAAGTGTATGCTGCTTTTATTAGTATTGTAGAAATAGTCCCTCTGGAATTGAACATGAGCTTGCAATTGTGCTAAATGGACTGTTTAAAACACCTTGGGGGAAGGGGGGGATAAAAATATTGCCTGAAATTTGTGGCTTTGGGGATGGATGGGGTTAGGCAGATTTTCAGTGGGGTAATCATAATTGTCTTTCTTGGCTCTCAGAAGATGCTCTGCAGATAAAGCAAAGCTGGTGAAGGAGAAACACAGAAGGTCAAAAGGTTAATTCCACTTAATGCATTGTGAATTTGAGAGGTGACTCATATCTGTAGTCCGTATTTTTTTTTCTTTAAAAAGAAGAGCTTGGAATGAAAAGAAATGAGACTTTCTTTTGTGGAGATCCAAGCCTTTGAGAAATGCTCCTGGAAATATAGAATAAAGAAAGTAAGAAATGTTGGCATGTATTCTCACTGACTTCTTCAACGTGACCTTCCTCTTCCAAGAGCAAAATCTGATGTGTGTCAATGCAAACAATATTTATCTGATAGACTAATCTCATGTGCCACAGGAACAGCATCACACAGGATCAAGCACGAGAGCTCCACAAGACCACAAAGGTCTGGCGCAATCCCACTGATCTAGTGGACCACTTCCATACCAGTTGTATCTAGGAGATGACAGACACTGCAGGACAAACAAGGGGTTCCCCAAGTAAGACAATGGTCCCCTGCTCCTTGAAGATGAGGTTGGCTAGTCGAAGGAGGGAGCTGAAGCAGTTCAAGACAGGGTACCAAGAATCTTCTGGTCCTGCAAAACAGGTGAGTGGAGTGACCCAGTACCATGCCATAAAGTTTTCTCAGTCAGAGGAACATGAAACTGAGAGAAGCCAATAGGTTTCTTTCTATGCTGCCACCCATGCATTCTCCCCTATAGATATTTGCTGCATCTTCAGGAGTGGGGGCAGAGGAGGGCTTTGGGCAGTGCAACCGGTTCTGCTGCATCGGATGCCGACACTAGAGGATGCTGCAGGGCTTTTCAATTATAACATAGAAAACTGAGCAGAACAGAAGGGGGCTTGCCAAATTTAGGCCTTGTACAGGGTGCTGCTGGACTTCAAAAGACCAACATCTGCCACTAGTGGAGGGGGGCAGGGAAGTGTAGGTACAACATGGCAGTACTCAGACTTGAATGTCTGATGGGAGCATTCAGCACTGGCATGGAAAGTCCGGTCTGATCAGAAGGGACTACATGACAAGCAGCTCTCGATGTTGCTACAGAAGTATGGAGAAAATAATTTGAATATCTAGGAGCTGAGGGAGAGCTAACTCACATCACCAAGTTCACAGATTCACTTTTTCTCATAGAAAAAATTCTGCAGCCACACCACACTGACATGTCCCTGTGTTGTTGTGTATGGAGTTCTATGGAGAAGCAGGGTTTCCATGTCTAAATTTCAAAAGGGGAACTCTGCCATGTTAAAGTTATGCAACTTCACATCTGCCTATCTAGGGTCCATCCATGCCTGAAACCTTGCATCTGCATCTCTGGCTTGATAGAGAATCATATGCAGAAACATCAGCTGTAAACTGAAAGCTTGATATACCAGGCCCATGCATGTTGCCTGAATAAAATAGGTTGATTACTGCCAAAGAACTGTTCAAAAATGGGAGCTGGATGTCCTCTGCAATCTCTTCTCCTGAAAAACAGCTCATCAATATTGGTCAGAGGATTCAATGGGCTGCAAGTACATAAACTTGTAAAATTGGATTTCAGAACCCTGAAAAAAAAAGGAAAAGCTAAGAGGAATTTATTCTTAATAGAAATTCTAAACTAAGAATGTAACTCCCATTTCACATGCAAAGAAACCCTCAAATTTCCTTCATTTTAACAACCTATGTTTTCTTACTATTCTAAACATGCAAATATGCAAGGATTCCCAAAGCAAACATGTCATTCTCTTTACCCTCTAGGAGGAAAATGATATAGTGTCTCATTCTTACAGACAAGAAATTCCTTTCACTCCATTACAAATAACAAGTAGGTTTTCAGTACATCACTGCAAAATTTGCATCCAACCTCAGATAACCAGTCCAGTTAAAATATTGTTCACCTATGATGAGAAAGGAATATAGTATTGCAGAAGGGGCAAAAAAGACATACGTAGTAGAAACTACCTGAAATGACGGGCATTTGGGAGCTTCAGTAAGGTTGGGATAAACCACACACATAAATTCTGAGGAAAATAATGAGGGGAAATTCTCATCTCAGTTAAGAATTGAGCTCAGCAAACTAAGGTATTATCAAAACAAATGTGCACAAACACCTACCTGAGAAATACTTCAGGTGTTTTATGAGCTCAGATCCTGTTTTGAAATCTTTGGTGCTCCTGAGGTACCACCCGAAGCTCCAAATGTTGCTCCACAAACCACTTGTTGCCCATTTACTCTCCCAAATATACTAAAAGTGGTACACCATGACACCAACAATGATGTCTTGCTGGTAAGGCTGATAATAAGAAAACAGATAATGTAAGAAACAATAACCTAAAAATGCGTATAACCCAAAGTATAAATTAACATAAGCATTTCTTTTCCAGGCGACAACAGGCAATAAAGCAAAAGCAGCTATCATTGGAACAGAGACCATTCACGTGAAATATAAGCTCTGTTATGTTTCTTAACTAGTTTTGCAGATTCATTTCAGATTGAAAAAACTGAATATGAAATTTATTGAATGAATGAACGAACGAATGAATGAATGCACGAGAGCCCTCTACAGAAAACTTTTGGCTCACACTTTGGAGCTGCATGACATGAAATAAATAATATGTAGATAATTGCTGCAGCTCAGCAAGAGAGATCCAAGTGCATTAGCAAATTTCAACCTGTGTGTTGCCCATGTGGATACCATCTAGGTGCACAGCCCAGTCACAATGTTCATCTTTCTCAGCTCTGTTGGACTGGCTGGGGATGCTGTTTGATGTGAAGCAGATACGCACCCCCAGCTATGATGTTTGACTAGCTGAGCATAGTGACCTGTTGCTCATCACAAATGGGAATCAAGAAAAGCTGCCTTCCATACTCAAGCCTCAAAAGTGTACAAAAATAAAGTAGAGTGAAACTGCAACCAGGGCAAACTTCGCTAACCAATGAACTCTGCAAGAAACCATCAACAACTTGACATTGCATGGCAGCTGGGCCACAGCTCTAAACACAGGGGGGACGGGGACAGAAAATCCTAAGGCAATCCCTCATGGGAAACCAAGCAAATTATGCAAAATGTGAATAGAATAACTTTTAATGTGAGGGATGTAGAATGCATGTCTTAGAATAAAATAACAATGTTTTATTATTCATAAAACATGAGAACGTATTGTAATCAAATTAAGGCTTGCCACAGGCAAAGGAAGAAACAAAAGAGATTATTCACTAATGTCACATGGTAGTAGGCATACAAGAACTTGTTATCAAGGGATGGGGCAGAGAAGCAAAACATTTTAGTGTGGCTGGCTTGTTGCAAAAATAATACTGCTTGAGTTCTATCCTGATCTAAATGCACGTTCAGTTGAACTACAGCCCTGTGTCAGGTTTTAGAATCATAGAGTTAAAAGGGTCCCCAAGAGTCATCTAGTCCAACCTCTTGCAATGCAGGAAATGTTAAGGAATTCGTTTAATTCACACAGAAATGGAAGACGCCTAAATGTGTATTACTGTATTGCTAACTATGGGGAAATTCCACTGCAATATTCTAATGGACTCTCAGTTTTTACTGAGTTGATAATTCACTATTATTGTTTTCTGCTAGCTAACATGTGAGTGTTTAACCTTAGATCACATGAGAGGTATTGAATTGCAAATTCGCCATCTTGGAAGGGTGGTGGCAGGAGTTTTTTGTTCCCTGACTTTGTGAGATTGAGGGTGTAAATGAAGCTCTTCAGGAAAACAGCAATGTGCAGCCTGGAATGCAGGTTGTGGGAAGAGACAGACCTCTGCTCCCAGGTCTGTTTGAATTATTTCATATTTTAAGATGCCAAACTTATGACTTGAAGTGCCATATGTCTTATGGAGTTATTTGGCTGTATCTTAGATGCTTTCGTTTTGTTTTGAAGAAAGTTCTGCAAGTAAAGTTTTAATTAAACTTATGAGCCTTGACAATGAAGAAGAGCATTGGGTTTTTTGCTGTTGCATCCCACTGTTGACTCATGTTAAGATTCTGGTCCACTAAGACCCCTTGATCCTTTTCACATGTACTACCAGTAAGCCAAGTGCCCCCCCCATCTTATATTTGTGCACCTTACATTTGTCCCTATTGAAATTAATTTTGTTAGTTTGTGCCCAGTTCTCCAATCTGTTACGGTCATATTGAATCCTGAGTCTGTCTTCTGCAGCACTAGCTACCCTTCCCAGTTTGGTTGTCATCTGTAAAGTTGATGAAGCATCCCCTTCATCCAAGTAGTTTATAAAGAGGTTGAACAACAATGGGCCCAGACAGAACCCTGTGCCACCCCACTTGTCACATTTTCCAGGATGATGAAGAACCATGTTCCCCAGCTCTGTGTAGTGGCACCAGAACAAAAGTATACTGGGGGAGGGAGCAGCACAGAAGAGGCAAAATCTATTTCTGATGGGTGAGGCAAGTTTTGTTACGTGTTTGATTTCTTAAAGGAATGGAAAATACTGGGGTGGAGGTGAGCTATTGGACTGGGAGAGGTCTTGACTCCTTTGCCCTCTGGTGCTGCCTGTATTGTCAGCATCTCTCCTTTTGTTCATTTATTTGCTTATTACTTTTTAATTCTCCCAGAAGCACCCAGTTCAATATGTCTGGGCAATTTAGTGTCCACTTTCTGCAACTCTCAGATCCCTATGTTCAATCCTCCTTCAACTGAGCTTCTGTCTCCTGTTTGTCTCATTTCCTCTTGCATCTGCTCTTCAAGATCCTATGAGGGAGGTCTCAAACTCTACCCTTTGTACCCTCTGGCCAATCCAGAGCTCTGCATGTATTCATCATTCATGCCAGATGAGTAAATGGATGCTACTCTTGTGGCACATGGGCAGTGGGAGTCAGACCCAACTTCTATGGTCTTTATAAGCCCCTAATGCATTATTTCAATTGAAGAGGTGCGGATCATAAAAAAAACCCTAGTGCTGAGCTATTCCCTATCACCCTATCATTCTCACTTCTGTTCCTCTCCTTCCTATTAATAGGATATCACCCCCTTCTGTACTTAATGGAGAAAGGAAATGCAAGAGAGGCAGATTTTTGCTCCAGGCCTAAAAATCACCAACTCATGATCATCAGGTTGCATTTGGGTCTCAGTCGGTTTGACAGTGTGTGAAAATGACAAAGAAGGAATGGTCTGCTGGCATAAGCACAACATTAAAATGGAGCAGTAGTTCAGCAAAGCAGGCCCCACAACAAAGTGATGATCCAGGGGAAGCCAGGGATGGATACCATTATCTGATCAGAAAACAATATCCTGTCCTAACCAGAGGTTATCTGGCAGACAAAGTACATCAGCAGGAGCTGTGAAGTTCAGCAAGGTATCTGGCAGTGAAGTATTCATTGCTTAGAGGCCACAAACTAGGAGAGTTTCTTGTTAATGATGCTATAGTAGCTTTGACCTTGCCTCCAGGAATCCTGATTTTGACATGGGTGTTTGTCTCTCTTCTTCAAAACTAGTTCCAGCCGCAGTCTGTGGAGGCCCTCATGCCTTTCCAGCAGCAGGCTTTTCTTTAAGGACGTGGTTGCACAGCAGAAATGTGAGCAACCTGCTCAGTCCTGAGGGCCACATCATCTCCTGTGATAACATTCGATTTATCTGGGAGCCTATGTGTCTGTTTCACAGCCTGATCCTCCTGAACCATTCATCTTCGGCAGGAGCCCGACCTTCATAACAATGACAGTAGTGAAAAGGTAATAATAGACTGTTTTTGAGAGAGTTCAGTCTCTCACTTAAGGAAGTGCCTTTCCCTATCAGAAAAAAGTAAATTTCCGTTGTATTGAAGGTGTACATTATTGACAGTGGCAGGGTGAAGCAGGAGTGGAGCCAGGCTGTCACTTCTGCTCCCAATGTCACCTCCGTGGGCTCACTCTGCTTACACATATAAACTCCACACAACTCAGATTCATTTGCAGATATAGGTGCTCAACACAGAGACATTGGGCTGTGGATCTAGGTCAGGGACATGATATTGTGGTAAGGCCAGTAGCACACCACTGTTTCATCACATGAGCAATGTATAAGCAGGCCTTTTTCCTGGCAGAACTATTATTATTATTTTTCTTACACTGAGTTTATTTTAATTCATTTGTATGTATTTTAATTCTTATGTAAGGTGTTAGTTATTCCCAGGCACTGCTGCTGATAGGTTTTTTAAAATCATATCACTTATTTCTTCTTACTGAACTTCCTACAACTTAAACAATTGCCTCTCTCTGCAATGGAACATATCATAATGTCAAATTCCAATGTTATTGGAAGCCACCCCAAAAGAAAAATCATTTCCCAGATATGAACAATGCTTCCATGAAAACTGCACTAATTACTTTAGAACAATTATAAGCAGCATTCCACATTTATATATATTTTTCATAGTAATGAGCGCTGAGCAATGAACTGCCTGGGACTAATGCACACCTGGAACTTTCCTAACCTTTAGAGCCTTTGCTGTACTTATGCAAACTTTACCTTGAGCAAAAGCCAAAGTCCAGAAGAAGGAAAGATAGAAGAATTGCAAATCGAACATCTGTCTGGGCCCTGGGGTGCAATTATGAAACATGCCACCTGTCACCTTCAGTGACTGTGTCCCACAAGCACAGAAAATTAAGAAGACTGGAAGAAAGTCATATGTTGGCTAAACAAAAACCGACAGTCTTGAAGACTAATAAACAAATGCTCTAATTTGATCTAGGTTTTTTTTAAGGAACAGTTTGAACAGTGAAACAGCCTGCATATCAGTTTGCCCTTCAAATTCAACAGCACAGAGAATTCTTATAGCATCGCTCTTGGAATACTTTAAAGTTGGGGGGAAAGCAAGTTAGCAGCAAACATGAGAAAATATATAAGAGTGAAATTAGATACTTCCTCATAACTGTGGGATGGGCGTAGCTCATCTGGGCCTCCAGTCAAATCCATCTGGCCCATGCTCCAATTTTGAAAAATTCATACACACACTCCACAAAAAAATTCACAGCATGCCAATGTGGAAACAAGCCTTGGTAGCAAACAATGGAGCTCTTAGCATTCACCCCGCCCCCAACAGTGACATATGTTACCTCATAGGATTGGACACACTGAGTGGGATCTGCCTGTTTGTATGGCACTTTCTTGTTCCGCCTTCCTTCCTTCCTGCTGCTCCATGCAGCACAAATGATATTGCACAAAGCAGGAAGAGACAACTTGTAGCAGGCATTATTGCTACAGTGGCAGTTTAACCATCAATCTTTTTTCATCAGGGAACTCTGGGAATTGTAGCTCTGGAAGAGGAATAGGGGTCTCCTAGCAACTCTTGGCACCCTTAAAAAACAACTGCTTTCCGAATTCTTTGGTGGAAGGAATGACAGCATCATAGTGCTTTAGATGTATTGTGTGAATATGGCCCCCAGTATGCTATCATGGTGGCCACAGATTTCATTTGAGCTTTTCCTTCCTTGGAAAAAGTAGTTAAGAAGCTATGCTGTTGTTATTTTAAAAAGCCAATAGGCTTTCCCCAATAGGAAAATATGTGACAGTACCACAATCTCATACCACAATCATTAATGTGTGATATGTAAAATAAACACCTCTGTCACACCATCTGGATATAGCCTTAATTAAATATAACCTTGACTCGGCTTGGTTTATTTTCAACATCCAATAATTCTCTAATTAAAAGCACATACCTTGCAAAAAATTCAACTTGATGTTCTTTGTGTGTGGATTGGAATATTAAAGACGATTGTTTTCATAAATTTTAACTGTTTTGAAACTTCAACTGAGAGAAATCTTCTTCTGCATAAATTAATGGTTTGCAATGTTTTCCTTCATGATTGTATGTTGTACCATGACAACAGAGGATGACCGCAGTCCAATACTGAGGTAAATGGTATCAGCCCATTTGCCCTGATCCAGCTCTTGTTGCACTAGAATGTATATGAGGAGGTGCATTTAAACGCTATTCATCTAGTTGAAAGTAATACTGTTTTGTGGCCAGTCCACTGCTATGTCTATGTGACTTCTGTTCATAGAATGAGGGAGGGGGCACCATCTTGTGCCTTGTCTCAGGCAGTAAAATGTC
Source organism: Podarcis filfolensis (assembly GCF_964270895.1). Classification (NCBI taxonomy): domain Eukaryota; kingdom Metazoa; phylum Chordata; class Lepidosauria; order Squamata; family Lacertidae; genus Podarcis; species Podarcis filfolensis. Next base: position 5,377,780 of record NC_139607.1, read on the forward strand.
TTGGACCAGCCCTGCTTCTGAATAAGTATTTATAAATTTATATTTCACCTAATTAAACTGACAGTGGTATCTCCAAATGGATTACAATAAGACAATTCAATGAAATACAATAAATTAATAAAATTCTAAAGAAAGCAGTTTAAAAATCAGCAACAGAACTGAATGTAAGCTGCAGGGTAGAATATAAAGCAACATCCATGATTATATGCCATATCATTTCTAAAAAGGCGAGTTAGTAGTTTTAAAAGCCAGGTGAATATTTTCCAAAAGAACTTCCCTGGAAGGGGAATTTTGTTGCATTGGCACTTTCACTCAGCAAGCCCTTGCTTCTCATGCCTCCTTTATCTAGGTCAGGCATCCCCAAACTCGGCCCTCCAGATGTTTTGGGACTACAACTCCCACCATCCCTAGCTAACAGGACCAGTGGTCAGGGTTGATGGGAACTGCAGGGCTAGCTCCACTCCCTCAATGATTCCAAAAGCAATGGCAGTGCTTCCTAGCAAATATATGATTGGCGGTGTGTGGAAGGACTGGAGCCACTTCTTTGAGCACAGGGCCTCCTTCATGGGGCTGGGAATCCTGACTGACCAAGAGGGAAACCCGATGAGAGTTGAAGTGGCTCTGTTCAGCTGAGCTAATCAAGGGCTCTTCATTGCCAAAGGGATGGGGCTATCCTCTTCACATCTTAGGAATGAACAGGTGAATAGGACAAGTGACTGCTTGCACACATTTATTCACATTGTTCTAAGAAGACTCAAGATTTCAGGATGAGCTGTAAGACTGAGCTGTGAAGCACGAAGTATCCTGATTCCATTGGCAGCTAGCCACCTGGACACACAGCAAAATAAGAGGGAGAGACAGACAGGCTCTTTCAGTTGTCTTCCTTTGACCCAATTGCATTTTATACACTTTCTCTGTAGAATCCCATGATTTTTCAGTCAAAAAGAAAGGTATGATATGATTATAATAAACAAAAATAAAATAATACAACCAAGCATTCTCACTGTCTGCATTCTGTCTGTAGAAAGAGGATATTTCCCCTCTTCTGTAGAGGTTTAGTATATTTTCAACTATCTGATAACGCCAAGCCTTCTCTACATTTTACAACTGATTAATTTCCAATTGCACACTTGCTGGCTGTGAGCTACTGAACAATTAGAACTGAGGAAATTAAATGTGTTGATGTTGCAATTGGTGCTACATAACATGTATTAAATTAAATATGACCTTTGGAGTAGCAAAGTGAGTTTGTCTGCATAGCTGAAGGTGAGCAACATGCAACATGCTCTTACTAATTTACTTCAGATGCATGCTAGCTGGAGATATACTCAAACTTTGTATTATTTTCAGACACCATGCATGTTGTGTGAACTTATTAAGAATGGTAAATTTCACAAACAAGTAGTACCATCAAAGGGGAGTAAAGTGCCATTTATCAGTGTGGTAATTCTCTTTGCTGTATAGGGCTCTTGGAGGGAGGGATGGGAGACAGATTAATTCAAATGCTTTACCCTACCTGTGTCTCAAGATATATTTCCATACTGTATAGACAAAGGATCCTAGGACCACCTTTAAATTCAATGCAAGGGATAGAGTCCCTGTTGTGAGGGATGTGTGACAAGGCCAAAAATGTATGCTCAGAATATTTATTATTTTTTTTTTAGCATAATAGCTTTTCATAGAATCATAGACTTGTATAGTTGGAAGGGGCCCCGAGGGTCATCTAGTCCAACCCACTGCAATACAGGAATATCAACTAATGCATCCAAGACAGATGACCATCCAACCTCTGCTTAAAAACCTCCAAGGAAGGACAGGACAGTCCACCACCTCCTGAGGAAATAAACTTCATCCAGACCTACATTCTACTGTATATGTTGCCAGCTTAGTGGATTGTGGGAATGCTGTTAATCTAAATTACCTTGAGTTCAGCAAACATTTGACAAAATCTCTGATGGTTAAATATGGCCAAATGGCAGTACCATCTGGTGTGCTTACAGCTGGTTGGAAAACTGTGCTCATTGATGGTTCTCATCAAATTTGATGGAGGTTTTGAGTAGGATGCCACAGGGCTCTGTCCTGGGCCTGGTACTCTTAAACTTTTTTGTTAATAACTTAGTGAAGAGAATCCTTACTGAATCTACTGTACAGATGACACAAAACCAGGTGGAACAGTTAGCACTTCAGAAAACAGGAATCAAATTCAAAATTACCTTGACAACACAGAAAATGGAAGCAAACACAGCAAAACAGAATTCAACAGAGACAAACACACATGGGGGGGTCAAAATCAAAGGCAAAGCTATAGGATGTGGAATACCTGGTTTGGCAGTAGAACATGTGAAAAGAGTGTAGGGTTGTAGTCATTTGCAAGCTGAATGGGTCAGCACTTTGAGGTGGCTGAAAAGAATACTAGGGTTGACACCTGTCCTGTATAACACAGGATTGTCCCATATTTCAGTGTAAAATGCTACATCCTGCAGTGATATAGTTTGGTCCTGTATTTCAGGTCTTCACTGTCTGTCTCTCTTTGTGCCAAGTTAGGAATTCTCTCCAAATGCATGTGTTTGAAAGGGTATGTGAAATGTCATGTATTTAAACTCTGGGTAGCCAAGGTCAGACAGATTTACAAATTCATGTTTATGTGTGTGTGCACGACAAATTCCAGAAGGGGCATCCTGTTCCGCTGCAGTAGATTGTAATGGATTGTTTTGAATTCGCTTTAGCGCCAGGTGGGGGAGAGAATCACCCCCACACCTGTATTTTGCCAGAACAAAGGTGACAACCCTGATACTAATGTTATTTTGGCTGCAAATTTATAGAACTACTGTTTCCAAGTCACAGGAAGTAAAAGTTTCATTTTATTATGCGGTATTTAGACCTCATCTGGAGTCTGTCCAGTTCTGGATGTTGTACTTTTAAAGGGTATAGACAACTTAGAGCTGATTCAGAGGAGGACAACATACAGAAAGCAAGTCCTACAAGGAAAGGTATGTTTAGCTTGGAGAAGACATGGGCAGGCAGGTGGTTGTGGGTGTAATAATACGATTGACATGTTTGAATGGTTGTCATATAGAAGAGGATTTCCCCCCATGTGCTGCCACAGAAGGCAGGTTTAGATCGAATGAGCTTGAGTTACATGAAGCTACATTTTGGGCGAACATTAGAAGAAGTTTCTTGATAGGCATTTGAACCAATGACAGGAGTGGTGATGGGCTGTCCCTTGCAAGAGATATTCAAGCAGAGGCCAGACAACCATCTCTAGGTTCTCGATTTTCTGCAGCAAGCGAAGAATTGGATTCAGTGACACGCAACGCCCCTGTCAGCTCAACAACTCTGACCCAAATACAGAACCTAAACACATGGCAATGGGCTACATGCCAGAACACATTTTTACTAACTGGATGACAACCCTTATCATATGCAATATCCCACATGTACTGTAGAACCCCAGGAGTGGACGAAATATTTTCAAACCCTCTTCTATGACGACAAAGCTCAGCACAATGATCCAAGTGCCAACTCCGAGAATTTACCATATTGGCCTCCTGTCTCCATAGAGGAGGTGGGGAAACTAATTGCCCAACTGAAAAACAACAAAGCCCCGGGCATAGACCACATTCCAGCAGAGCTCATGAAGAACAACATCACTTGGTGGGCTCCTATAATGGTGTCAATATTTACATACATCGATTCAACAGGCATAATACCTGGTTGCTGGACAGAGGCAGTAATTATTCCAATCTATAAAAAGGGTCCTATGGCAGATCCAGCGAGCTATAGACCCATTAGCCTCCTTACTATCCCCAGCAAACTGTATGCCAAACACCTCCACATCAAACTAATTGACTGGATGGAAACTGAGGCAGTTCTGGCAGAGGAGCAAGCCGGCTTCAGACAGGGCAGAACAACAATAGACCATTGCTTCGTATTAGCACACCTCATCGACAAATACGTCAATAAAACACGTGGGATTCTATACGCAGCATTTATTGACCTGAAGGCGGCCTTTGACTTGATCTCACGAGTCAAACTTTGGGCTAAACTCAATGCTACCAACATTGACAAAAGATTACTATTCTTGATAAAAAGCCTATATAAAGACTCCAAGTTATATGTAAGAACCTCAGTAAATGGGCAACTAATTGGCCCTGTGCCAGCCACCAAAGGAGTCAAGCAGGGCTGTATTTTAGCCCCGGCCCTATTCAACTTATATATAAATGACATGGTCAAATACCTAACATCCCCGGAGTTTCATGCCCCCAAATTGGCCGAAAAATCAATTTCAGCGCTCCTCTATGCGGACGACGCGGTTCTCTTATCACGAACTAAAGTAGGCCTCAAAAGGCTACTAAGAGAATTCTCAGCCTACTGCAGGAGAGATCAACTGGTGGTTAATCACCAAAAAACCAAAGTCATGGTCTTCGCTAGGAGACACAGATATCACAGATGGGAGATGGACAATCAGCCAATAGAACAGGTCAAAATTTTCAAATACCTCGGAGTAGTCTTCCAGTCAACAGGGGCCTGGGAGGCCCATCATAAATATGCTAGGGAAAAAGCATCTCAAAGCGCCAAAATACTGTCTCGCTTTTACTTTACGAAGGGGGGGCAGACATATCCCAGCAGCTCTGGAGGTCTTTCAAGCAAAACCCTTGGCGCAATTACTCTACAGGGCCCAAATCTGGACGGGAAATCATTGCCGCACACTTGAAACGGTCCAGTCTAAATTTTTAAGACAGATTCTAGCCATTCCACCATGCGTACCAAATGCAGCCCTATGGCTGGAGACTGGCCTCTCCGTCGAAACCCGGACCTGGCTAAGAACATTCAACTATTGGCTTCGCTTAAACTTAAACCCATCTGGACTACTACCTCTAGTAGCACGAGATGCTCATAGAAGTCGGTGGTCCAAAGTAGTGCATCAAAAACTACTTACATGTGGCCTCCAAGCACAGCATCTCCTGAAAATGGGTCTACCCAAGGCAAAAACCATTATTGACCAGCGCATGAAGGATATTGAGCAACAGAATAATTTGGCCTATATTAAGAAATTTAGTGCTTGGTACGCTTATCTGCCCCCTCCCACTTTGATTTTCAGGCACCTTATTTGTCTACCTTAACCATTCCAAAACTCAGACGGGCCTTTACACTGGCCAGACTAAATATGTTACCATCAGCTGTTCTTGAAGGTAGATATCAAAAAATTTCATTCGAGAACCGGCTCTGCCCCTGTGGAGCTGGTTACGTGGAGACTGTGTCACATGTTCTCTTGTCCTGCTCCCTGTATAAAGATCTCAGGGACGAGACCATCACGCCGCTACTATCTGCCATCCCGGGCCGCTCTTGTGAAGCCAAATTGTTCTCACTCCTAGCCGACCAGAACAGCTCGACAACAGAGAAGGTTGCCAAATTTATCGAGAGAACAATGAGACTGAGAGCTGCTCTCTGAATGACATCAGTGTCATCACCTGGATTCCTCGCCTAGGATCTTATTATTATTATCATTACCTCCGCCAAGTTTTAAGTACTGAGATTATTTTATGATAACTATTTCCGTAATGTATTTTTGTTTTTGTCTGTCCTTCGATGCAATGGCCTGTTGGCTATGCAAATAAAGTCTATTTCTATTTCTATTTCATATGCAATATGTATTGTTTCTGGAAATGAAAAGATGGAATTGTGCTCCAGAGCTAAAGGCGCCATTTTATTGGAAGTCAAGATTCAGAATCTCCTCAAATGACTACAATCTATCTTGTTGTGGCAAATGTTTCTGCTTGAAATTTAATGAGTGTCTATAGCCACATTGATCCTGCCTAGGCCCCAAAATTCCACAATGACTTTTGAACGGCTTCTCTTACATTTGCAACCAAATAATAAAGGGTTCTTAAGCCTGGCAATAGAATCAAGGAAGAAAAATATTGGGGGTTTGAACCTTAGTCAATCAATGTGGCCTGAAAGAATCAAAGTCCAGACTCTCAACTAACACTGAGAGTAAGGTGCTTCTGCACCCTAATTTGAACTGTTGAACAACAGCAGCAGCAGCAGCAGCACCATGGCCCCAGTTTCAAGGAGGTGGGGAACAATGGCTTCCTCAACAATAGCTACAAAAACAACATCATCTACCTTTACAGTGAGAATTTGGCAGTACATATGTGTCTTACTTTCCTGGAATGCTAAGCTGCTGACCTTTGATCAGAAACGCTTTAAAAAATGTTCATGGAAAAAGCAATGCACATCTTTAAACCGCAACAGAAACATGCCTCAGGTTATTTGTATTTTTAACCTAATTCAATTTTGAAGCCAAAATATCAAAAGAGACAAATGCAATTTTTTTTTATTAGACCCCTGTTTTCCAAGATGCTATCTGGAAGTTTGTGTGCTCAGAGACATATATAATAAATGTCAGAGACTTTGTTCAAAGTAGGTTTTTTTCGCAGCTGTTTTCCTTTTTATAAAAAGGGAGAGAGAACAAGTATAGCATATAAATATTGATGAGAGACACACACTACAAAGAGCTAAAAGCCATTCTGTGGTAGTTTTCTGCCATTACAAAGAGCACACAGCCTAAATATGAGAGGTAGATTATTCGGAGTTCTAAGGTTTTGTCTTTCTCACTTTCTCTTGAATATATAGAGAGAAAAGTTTCAACTTTCTTTTACATTTGAAAATGATTGGGGTGGGGGAAGAAAGAATCATAACATTATAAAGGCAGTATTAAATAAAAATCTCCCACATATCTATGCAACTTTCAATAAATTGTGCACATGTTTTAAATATGGGTACAGATTGCTTTGAGAATACAGTGATTTATAGGAGGCCATTTTGTAGGAAACATCATGAGTGTTGTTCCTTGCTGTTTAGCCTGTTTGGAATGAGAGTGTCTCATCACCTGTGGAACACTCTTTTCATCAATAAGGGCACATTTTTCCAAAATAATAATTCATATAAGCAGCTTTTTTCTTCTTGTTATCCATGATGAAGGCTCCAGATGAAAAATTATACCAGACATGATGAGCCCTAGTTTCTGCAGCAGGATTAGGCTCTGTAGTATAGTAATTATGCAGATATTTTCACTTTGACCATAAAATCCAGAGCCTCTAACTGAAGGTGTATTTCCCCATTTGGGGTAAAGAATATGCAAGCAGACTTGCTGCTGAACTGAGAGGAAATTATTGTTGAAGCAAGGTCATCTGGGTCCTGGGAAGAACAAGCTATTTGCATTTGTTACTTAAGATGGCTGTTTGGAGTTATAGAAACAATACAATAAGACATGTCCCACAGTTTCTATTTTCTCTGCTTCACAGGTCAGTTTGGCCAGAGATGCAGCTTTGCCCCTGATGGAAACACCACTGCCTCTTCACAGGGCACCACATGAGAAGTGGTGGGCTTCCTATGTACTGGAACATGGTTCACATTTCACTTTCCAACCCAAAAATGTGTACAAAAATTACATTTCATTAGGGGAAATTGCTTGGGCAAACCTGCATTTAAAAATGTGTCTGTTAAGAGAAATGCACAGAAATGGCTGTGTGAATTTTCATGTGGCTTAAAAAAAACGAGGCAAGGTGATGCAAAAATTGCATCACCTTAAGAATGAGAAAATGAAGAACTAAGAATTAGTTCCCCCATCCTTAAATGTACTGCCTTGAGTTGTGCCACACACCGAAGTTAAGAACTTGCATAAGCACACTCAGACATGCTTACTTATTTTTGAAGCTGTATGTTGCTTGTGATCTGGGAACCTGGGGAACCATCTTGTACCTCGTATATCTGTGCACTAAGATTGTCTTCAGGTGCCCAAACTTCCACATTTAGGTGAGTAGCAATAGGGAAGGTGGGGTTATGGGTTGTGGTGTCCCATCAATAGATCACCTCTCTCGCTTGGAAGATTACCTGATGCCCAGTCATGGCTTTTTGATGTCAGACAAGACCTCCTCCCACAACAGACCTTTAAAAAGTTTGCTTCATTAGTTTGACTGCATTGTCTGCATTTGCTGTTGTTGTTTTCTGCTGTTTTAATTTGGTTATTTTAAATAGAAGGCAATGTTGCTGTTGCTATTTTTGTTTTATGGTTGTTATGAAGATTTTTACTTCACTGCAAGGTGCCTTGAAGGCTGAACTGATAGGATGGATTGATTAGATTTTTCTAAACAAATAAATAAACAACTGACTACTCCCACTCACCCATCAGAGAGAAGGAAGATGAGAGGGAGGGAAAGAGAACTCAAATCCTACCATTTCTCTGGCTTGTGCAGTCCTGGAAAGTGACAGTGATTGTTTGTTTTCACTTTTAAACAGTATAGCAATGTGGCATTCAGTGATGATAAATTCAAAGCCCACAACTGTTGCATGCCCAAATGTGGTCATATTTTGGTATTTTTGGGTCTACTTGTAACATTACATCAGAGGATACAAATATGTTATCATAAATAACACCCTTAAGATGTGTGAAATATAATATAGAACTTGTTTACTGTTTAGGAAGGAAAATGCAGAGCCGTGGAACGGCTTCCAGGAATGTGTCTTACACATTACTGAATTCGCTGGATAGCATCAGCTATCATGAATAGAATCAGCCAACATGTGTCCAGCACATCATGGCATAGTTAAAATTGGCATTAGCAAACTTAACGGTTCCAACAGTTATTCCATATCTGGTGGGGATCCTGGGAACTATAGCTCTTGTGATGGGAAGGGATTAGGGTTCCTTAACAAAGATTTCTCATCTCCCCTCACAAAACTACAGTTCCCAGGATTCTCTAGGGAAGCCATGGCAACTAGACTGATATAAGCCCTTCAAATGCAGTTCCCTGCCATATGCTGGAAGTGTCATAATGACAGCCCCTGTTGTGACTCCTGAAAAAGCATGCATTTCATTTTAAAGGCTATGTGACAAGCAGTCCCGATATAATTTGTACTGCTTTTTAAAATATAGATGCTTTTCATTCAAAATTAACTTTGATGGAAAGTATATCAGTGAAAACCAAGCATATGAGAAAGTGCTGCAATAATTCTCAGCTCAGAGGTGCGGTAAGCCTCGGTGCACTTATGCTGGTAACTGCCAACTTCAAACAGAAATGAAACAAAGAATGTATAACCCCTGCAAGCTGTGATGAAGGAGAGAAGGCAACATAAATATGAAATAGAAGGCCATGGCATTTCCCCCCAAAGGCTTCTGCTGATTCAGGTACTTTGAAAATCTGGCCTAGTTCAATTGTAAAAGAATTATACAGCAGACAATAACCATTCAAGTTGGACCAGGAGCAGTGCAAAACACTCCCCTCCCTTCTCCCACCAGGCATGTAACCCTGGCAGCAGCAATCCATGGCAACAATCTGTCCTCTTAGGCTGCCCAAAATGCAGTTCCTGCCTAATGGCAACTTCAAGCCTTGTGTTTGGGGCAATCTAAGATGGCGCCAGGCCACAATGGACCAGACCCAGCTACTGGCTCATCTCCCATTCCAAAGTGCTGCTACTGCCAGCTGGGGATATGTCCAGGGTGAGGAGGACAGGTGAGTGAATGTGTTATGTACTGAGTTGAATAGGATCCAAACTGCAGCAGTCTGATTGGTCCTAGAACAATAGGATCCAAAAGGCAGTCTGATTGGTCCTAGAACAATAGGATTCAGAATGCGTCTGATTGGTCCTAGAACAATGCAGCAGTATGATTGGTTGGCAGGAACCACCCAATCATGCTCCAGATAGAAGTGAATCCACAACCTGATTGGCTTACAGTAGAATTCCGGAATTAGCCAATCATGTGCAGGCCATTGTGTAAATAATGTATATAAAGCAGATGCTTTGAGGGGACTTTCATTCATTCCTCCTCACCACTATGAGCTGAATAAAGAGCATGAAATCACTTTGCGACTCTTGAGTATATTTCAGAATGGTAGTGGCAGCAGACGGCAGTACTAGGCAACGGGAGGGGGGCAACAATGCAGTGGTGCCAGAAGCAGCACAGCTGGGCATGAGGTCCACTAAGTGTGGCAGGGCAGTGATGGGCTTCTTTGACCATGTAGCCATCAGTGGTTTTCTGATGATGCTGACCCCTAACTCTTGCCCTTTGTGAAATAACTATTAGAAATGCTTCTTGAAAAATATCAAATTCTGTATAAAATGGTTGTCAGACTATCAGTACTGTGTCAGACAACCCCAATCTCAACGATCCTCCGCATGCAACCTTGCAACCTTACGAAGCAGCGCTGGGCTGCAAGGCAGTGTGAGTGCGCCATTTGGGCACATGGCTGTTGTTTTTTAAATAATATTTATTAAAATTTTCCAATCAAACCAAATTATATATTCCAATTTATACAAATTATCCAATAATCAAACAAACCCCAAAGTTATGCCTAATTATAAATTATTATTATTATTTAGCTGACTTCCTATGCTTCGAGATCAGAGAGAATCCTAATCATTTCATATTTCTACTGCATTTCAAAATATTACAATAATTCCCTTAATACATTCTGATGTTAATCCTTCATTATTTTCAACAGCCTCTGCGTTCATTCTGCAAGTGAGTTTAAGTCCAAATAAAATGTTTCTGTGTGGATTTTATGTCTTTACTCTTCTTCTTTATAGGCCAAATCTGTAGTCCAAGATTCCCCTCTGTAAATTCACATACTCTCTTCACAAACTACAAGAAAGAAGATTCCACCTAAACATTAGGAAGAACTTCCTAACAGTAAGAGCTGTTCGACAGTGGAATTTGCTGCCAAGGAGTGTGGTGGAGTCTCCTTCTTTGGAGGTCTTTAAGCAGAGGCTTGACAACCATATGTCAGGAGTGCTCTGATGGTGTTTCCTGCTTGGCAGGGGGTTGGACTCGATGGCCCTTGTGGTCTCTTCCAACTCTATGATTCTATGATTCTATGATTCTATGAAACTGGTATTTCTGCCTAATCAGTCCAGGAGCCTTCCACTGCAGGTAGCTGCCTGGACACACAGTCCAGATAAAATCAAATCATGGTGTCTGCCCAATGTTGTTCCTTAAAGGTAAAGGTAAAGGTACCCCTGCCCGTATGGGCCAGTCTTGCCAGACTCTAGGGTTGTGCACTCATCTCACTCTATAGGCCGGGAGCCAGCGCTGTCCGCAGACACTTCCGGGTCACGTGGCCAGCGTGACAAGCTGCATCTGGCGAGCCAGTGCAGCACACGGAACGCCGTTTACCTTCCCACTGGTAAGCGGTCCCTATTTATCTACTTGCACCCGGAGGTGCTTTCGAACTGCTAGGTTGGCAGGCGCTGGGACTGAACGACGGGAGTGCACCCCGCCGCGGGGATTCGAACCGCCAACCATGCGATCGGCAAGTCCTAGGCGCTGAGGTTTTACCCACAGCGCCACCCGCGTCCCAATGTTGTTCCTTAACCAGCTGCTATTCAAACATTAGCTTTTCCTGGGGAGGGAGGTTACCAAGTAAACTGGAAGTACAAGTATCGAAAAGTATCGAAAAGCTATCGTGCTCACCAAGGACTATGGGTGGCCAAGTGCGCAGCGCAGCGTGGCCCTACTTGACAGCGGGGGGTAGCGGCAGCGTGGGCTGGGTGTGGGTCCTGTTCACCCTCCGCGCCCGCCCCAGGGACCTGCCACACACGCTACACCACTGTTCCTGGGGAGAGCATCCCACAAATGGGGAGCCACTCCAGATCTTATGTTGCCACCATCTGGCATGGCAAGGAGGAAATGCGTACCCAACCTCTCAGCATCTGAGTTGCTTCTGAATACCAGGAAGAGAAGGCGCAAGGTAGTATGGAGGCGAACGAAGTGCAAACACACCAACAGAGCCAATATGATGCTCCTGCTGGTGTGTTTTTATCATGCTTTGACCTTAATTTCCTGGTAAGCAGTAGCTGCTCACTTGCCAAGAGGTCGGGGAAAAGCCTCCTGCTGAGCGCACCATCTGCTGCTGATTGAATCAGAAGAAGGATGAGGAAGAAGAGGAGAAGGAGCTGAGCACATGTGCTGAGCACATGAATGTTCCTTCAAAGGTTCACCGACCCTTTCCTATTCATTGTCATGTTTTAATGGTATTTTGCTTGTATCATTGTTTAAGCTCACAGAGATCTAACATTCTACAAAAATTGCACTGAATGACTCAGAATGTTAATTAGCAGAAGCAAGTCAGAGGATTGTCGTTTTCAACAGTAGCATCTGCATGGAATGAATTCAGGAAGTGCCACACATAAAAGAAGAACCAGTAAATGTTATAGCTCAATAATTAATGCTTTCAGTTTTGGTATCTTTTTTTCTGGGGTGCTTTATCTGCATTTATTCTAATTAAAGTTTTTCTGAGTGCTGCAAATAATTGGGTGTTGTTATTTTTTTTTAAAAAGAAAGCTTTAGTCTAATTATAACAAAGCCTTTCTTCAGGAAGTTCTTCAGTGTGCAAACAGTAAAGGTGATCTTCAAAGCTTTGGAGATGAAAAATATCTAATGCTCAGATCACCGATCAGCGAAGCAGGTATCAGGACCAACCTGAACATGAAACAATGTGAATCACATTGAGCTGGGGTTGTTGGGCAGTCTCACATTTCACGTACCAAACAGGCAATAATATGGTTCCACCAAGAAGCATATTGATTCACAAAGCACAAGACAGAAGACAGAGGTAAAGGGGAGGGAAATGGAGGAAAGGGTGAAAGCAGGGCAAACATGTGATTACTGTGGAACCTCGACTTATGTACAGCTCTGCTTACGTACAATTCCAGTTACAACCTTCAGTAGGTGCTTCGACTTATGAACTTTCCTCTAGATATGAACAGAGGCCTTGCCAGCAGCCCGGAGCTTGCCTGGCCAGCTGCGGAGCTGCACTGAGGCCTCTGCCACTGGGGAGAGGACCCCCATCCCACCCCCGAAGCTGTGGAAGAGGTGCCGCCTGCAAGAGGCACAGCAGGGCGCACTGCAGCCCCAAACCCCACTGAGGAACTAACCTGAGGAAGCCCAGAGAAGAACCTGGCCTGGCAAGAAAAAAAGTGACCCTGGCCAAAGTGAATCAGCTCTTTACTGACCCTTGCCCCACCCCCAGCTTGTAGCCAGGTAAGCCCACCCACCCTCAGGGCACATAAGAAAAAAAATAAATTTTATTTTTTTTCATTTACAATGCTGTCTTATTTATTTTATAGTACATTGATTACTGCCTTCATTTTATGGCTCTATGGTCTTGTTAGAAAGTAAAATCCATGTTAAATTGCTGTTTTAGGGGGTGTTTTTCATCGTCTAGATTGGATCAATTCACTTTCCATTACTTTCTATGGAAAAGTGTGCCTCTACTTACGTACGTTTCTAGTTATGACTGGACCTCTCACAGGATTATGGTTGTAAGAAGAGGTTCCACTGTATTATTGTTAAACACAGTTTGGCTTTGTTACCATAGGCTGAGGGGACAAGGGGCTTGAGCCAAAGGTTTCAGTAAAGCATATACCCAAGTTCCCCAGGTGGTGTTCTTCCTTTCAACTTGCATCCAAGTCTTGTGTGGTCAGAGAGAAGAGGAGAATGCAAATATCTATACCCTCCAGCTTTTCATCACTGAAAAATGTGATATACGCAGTAAGTGCCACACTTTTTAACAGCAACAGAAAGACGTGCCAGAACTGCGTACCCTTGAGTAGCCTCTGGGGGGGGGGAACCACTGGATATACTCATATGTACTTTTAATGTTCTCTCTCTCGGGGTCACTGCCTGAGTCCCATTACATACTGCTGAAGGATCATAGCCACTTGCTGGGTATAAGGTACAGTGGAACCTCGGGCTACATACACTTCAGGTTACATACACTTCAGGTTACGGACTCCACTAACCCAGAAATAGTACCTCAGGTTAAGAACTTTGCTTCAGGATGAGAACAGAAATTGTGCTCCGGCGGTGCGGCAGCAGCAGGAGGCCCCATTCGCTAAAGTGGTGCTTCAGGTTAAGAACAGTTTCAGGTTAAGAACGGACCTCCGGAACGAATTAAGTTCTTAACCCGAGGTACCACTATATTAATTTACCCTATAAAAGCTGCTCTACAGTGCAGAGTGCTATAGTAAACACATCATAACCCAGCTTTCCCTGGTAGGTGATCCAGTTTGTGTTGATGTATTAATTTGATGTATTGATTTGTGATCTGTGTTTCTTTGTTATGTGTATGCAGTTTTATTGTTGATTTAATAATGTTCACCAACATGATATTTTTTCATAATCTTTTTTCATAATCATAAACTTTCTTTTTTTCTTTTTTTGCAAATGAATAAAGAAAAACATTTTCCCTTGTTTAAATGGTATAATTGCTTACTCTCACAATTGAGCTGGTTGTTGTTATTGTAGAATGAGCTGCAACTATGTTTAGCAACAATTACTGTCTGGATATAATTTAGGGGAAGAATGGATGGGGGGGGGATAAAGGAAAGCAGAATCCTGTCATTTTGTGTCTATGGGTCATAGAATCATAGAGTTGGGAGGGACCCAAGGGTCATCTAGTCCAACACCCTGCAATCCAGGAATCTCAGCTCAATGACAGGTGGCCATCCAACCTCTGTTAAAAAACCTCCAAGGAAGGAGAGTCCATGACCTCTCATGGGAGTCTGTTCCACTGTTGAACAGCTCTTACTGTCAGAAAGCTCTTCCTAATGTTTAGTCAGAATCTCCTTCCTTGCAACTTGAAGCCATTGGTTTGGGTCTTACCCTCTAGGGCAGGAGAAAACAAGCTTGGTCCATCCTCCATGTGACAGCCCTTAAGACAGGCATCCCCAAACTTGGCCCTCCAGCTGTTTTGGGACTACAATCCAAATCATCCCTGACCACTGGTCCTGTTAGCTAGGGATGATGGGAGCTGTAGTCCCCAAACAGCTGGAGAGTCAAGTTGGGGGATGCCTGCCTTAAGATATTTGAAGATGGCTATCATATTTCGCCTCAGTCTCCTCCGGGCTAAACATACCCAACTGTATGGCCCTCAACTGTTTCTCATAAGGCTTGTTTTTCAGACCCTTTAATATCTTGGATACACAGTAATCTCACACATTGCCCTGAAAGCCAGTATTCATGTATGTTTTGCCCATGCACTTGGTGAGTGCATTCAAATCACTACCTCCAGCATCACTGCCTGGCCTGCCTCACCCAGTGTGCACAGACCGTTATCAGGATAGGAAAACAATTAAGTGCACCTTTTTGTATGGGTGCGTGTTTTGATGTTTTAAATTTATTGTTTTGTATTTCAATACTGCATTTTACTTCAGACTTTGTAAACTCCCCAGGGAACATGTATTGATGGATAGCAATTAAAACAAGCCAGGGGCAGAAAAATACCCACGACTAGACAATGTGTGGCATTAATTTCTTGCCCCTACTTTTATTTTTCCCATGGAACTCTGATAATTGTAGCTCTGTGAAGGAAAGTGGAGTCTCCAGTGCTTAACAAACTACAGTTCCCAAGATTTTTGGGGGGAAGGCTTGACTGTTTAATGTGGTATGATAATCCTTTAAGTATATAATGCAGATATCACTCATTCAAATAAATGACTGTCACCTGACAGGTCTTCAGATAGAGGACTGTCCTCTGTAGGCCATTCTGCAAAGGCCCTTCCAGCATAAAAGATGATGAGTGTCAAATCTCTTTTAACTGGAAATGTAAGACTGATACAATGCAATGCAAGGACCATCTGTCCTGGAACAAAGCTGTTATATTGTTGGGTGTTTCCATAATTGAAAGAGACTCCTGAACTCTGGCTGACCTGGTGTAAACCCATAGCCATTGTCAGTATAAAAAGCCCTATAACGTTCTCATGAACCTGTGTGTACATGGCACTGTAGCACGCCACTTTGAAATATGAACTTTGCAGCATCTGGGCAGCTTGATCCTCAGCTATTCTGACCAGTGTGAAACTCAAGTGAAGATCAGTGGTGGAGAAGAAGTTAAAAGTCATTTTTGAGCACCAAAAACTTTATCCTCACAGTATCTTTTGATTGAATTAAAATATATTTTTTCATATTTAATTAGGGGAGGCTAGATAGTTTTGAGGTTCAAGTCAGACGCTCGTCTCAGTTACTTGTCTATTTTCATCTGCTGGTTAAACATACAATAATTTATCAAGTTCTGCTAATGTGTGATTAGGGAGAGATATGTGGGGACTGGGATGTGCTGAATATCCTGGTAATTAGGTGAGGGGAATTAACTGCTGAAAATATTTAGCTAAAGGAAATGTGAATGGGAAGGTAGTCCTGCTCATTCTCTCCCATCTACCTGTTGAAATGTCTCCAGAGTGTATTTTTGTTGGTGAGGCGGGGTGGGGGGGGAGGATAGTGATATCTCAAAAACACTTAACATTTCAATTCCAATAAAATAAGAACAGATATGAAAATAAATTATAACCCCATGAGTGCACTTGTATGATACTTGTGCTTGCAGACACAACTTTCTCATAGTTACACTTACAATTTTATTTTGTATGCACCTAAAAATGTAACTAGGGACACGGGTGGCGCTGTGGGTTAAACCACAGAGCCTAGGACTTGCCAATCAGAAGGTCAGCGGTTTGAATCCCCACGACGGGGTGAGCTCCCGTTGCTCGGTCCCTGCTCCTGCCAACCTAGCAGTTCGAAAGCACGTAAAAGTGCAAGTAGATAAATAGGTACTACTCCAGTGGGAAGGTAAACGGCGTTTCCATGCGCTGCTCTGGTTCGCCAGAAGCAGCTTAGTCATGCTGGCCACATGATCCGGAAGCTGTATGCCGGCTCCCTCGGCCAATAAAGCGAGATGAGCGCCACAACCCCAGAGTCGGCCACGACTGGACCTAATGGTCAGGGGTCCCTTTACCTTTACCTTTAAAAATGTAACCGTGAAGAGGACCATACAAAAATAAAGATGTCTCTTTTAAAGGGGGGGAGTGGTTTCTGGGATATATGGGAATGGTTTTGGGGGGAGGGGGACCTGTTTTTAGGAGTTGTTTTAAAGAGATGCTCAAGTCCTGCTGCCAGCTGTGTGTGCCATTCATGCTTGGCAGAGCACATGCATGCCCAAGTCCAGAATGAAAAGTAAAAACTAGGCCTCACTTGGCTGTTCCCAAGTTTAATCCTAACAGACCTCTGTACAAGCCAATCAAAATAAAATGTGATGACAAATAGCCCACTTGGGTCCTTAGCAGATCAGCTGGTAAAGTGACTGGGCAGAAGCACCACAGCCACAGTGTAGCAATTGAGGAGGACTTTGGAGACAGACAGACATTGGTGGACATGCTGCATGCCTACACTCCAAAGCCGATTATCTTTTTCTTATTGGGGTAATACCGAAGGGTGCTGAGTGGGACTCCTTCAGTGCCTGCATTTCTCCGTGGGGACTCTGGTGGTTGTGCCTGACAAACATTTGGTGTAATAACAAGTAGCCCATTTGTTTTCAAAAGATGATGGTGGGCTATGAGCCTAGCAAATGAAGTCCAGCCCTTCCTTGCTGTTAAGACAGACTATCAATGAACTCAGTTCTCAGTTAACACAAATTGGTATCATGCATTTTGAAGTCATTCATTTACAAACAGGCACTTTAGTTATCTGCTGATAGCAAATGTTGGTTTCTTTGTCTGGTGTCACCTTTTGCATCTATTTGCATATGTTCTAATGTGCGGTGTCATCTCATCTGACAATTGTTCTGCCACCACTGACATTTCAATGCAAAAGTGTCAGATAGCACTCTTTGCAATACAAGCTGAAGTCCACAGAGTTCAGCAACCTGCACACAATCTCCTGCCCTTTCTGTTCAGCCTCTTCTAAGCTCTGACGTTTCCCCTTTTGAAACAATCAATCTGATATTTTTCTTCTTCCTTAGTTTACCAACACTGCAATACCCGAATTGACAAGATAGCAAATCTGGAACATATCACTTCTTGTGTAGTACCAATCTGAATGAGATCTGGGGAAGTAGTATGCACTGGAGCAATACATGAATTAATTAAAGATGTGAAATCATAAAAGGTTATGGCACCTCCAATTCATGTTGCGAAACAATGTTGCTGTCTTTGACATGAATTTCATCTCTCTCTCTCTTTCTCTCTCCCCTTCGCTTCTGCCCCCATCTCACGATCTGCTCCATAAAAATACCACCTGCCAGGTTCTAGAGTATTTACAGATCTACAATAAATACAGCCTCTTTCTTTACATTTGCTAGCAGATGCTGAACTATTCCAAAATTAACTGATTCTTTGTGCTTACTTTAAGCAATTATAAGTGTGGCAGTTTTCTGAAGTGTTGAAAGATCTAATTTTTCATTTGCATAATTGTTTCTTCTAGTTAGACAGCAGTTTAAAATCAAATGCAGCAACAACAAAAATGTGCAGCAAATGGGAGTGCAATAAATAAATAAGAAGCTATCTAGTTGAAGTGTGACTAGTTAGAGCTATTTACAGACAACCTTGACTCAAAAGAAGCTCAAAAAGAACTGCAAAAAGGGGGAAACCAATATTTAATTTTCTCAGTTTTCACTTGGCTGCAGGTTTCAGCAAGCACCAGATGTGTGGAGAAAGTGCTGTAGCAAAAAATAACCCTGCAGAATTACATCTCCCCTTGTCCTTAGAAACAATTCCACACACAAACCAGCTTTTCCAAACCTCCAGATGGTTCAGGCTATAAGTCCCATCCATCCCAGCTGTTGGTCAGGGATGACGGGAGGAATACTTGGAGGGCATCAAGTTGGAGAAGGTTGTGTTAAACAACAAGCTTTTAAAATTATAGCAATTCAAAAACTGGTGGACCTGTAGCCATAAATAGGTTAAAACACAGATAACCAACTTTTTCATAGCACTTGTTATATTTCAGATTTTGAGAGAGTGCTGGGAGTGCCAGTCGTGAAAAGCCTGCCATGGGAGTGTGGCATAACACAATATTAGAGTACCGTTATTACTGTTTCTCCTGCTCCCAATCCCCAGAAAACCTCATGTTTCCCATGTGAAATCAGCTATGCCCTCCTGGTGCTGACTGTGGAGAAACAGCTTTTAAAGCCACAAGAACTCTGTTCCCCCCATTCATCCCTAACTAGAAGCCTAAGCTGCCATCCTGTACCCAACTACAGTGGTACCTCGGGTTAAGAACTTAATTTGTTCTGGAGGTCCGTTCTTAACCTAAAACTGTTCTTAACCTGAAGCACCACTTTAGCTAATGGGGCCTCCCGCTGCCACTGTGCCACTGCCACACAATTTCTGTTCTCATCCTGAAGCAAAGAGGTACTATTTCTGGGTTAGCGGAGTCTGTAACCTGAAGCGTCTGTAACCTGAAGCGTCTGTAACCCGAGGTACCACTGTACCTGGAATAAAGCACCACGTTAAAAAAGTAAGTAGTTCTCCTGGAAAGAAAGCTGTGCAGTGAAATTGTGAAAGCAATTTCTGTGAAATGAACCAATCTGAGACCAGGTACTCTCTAAGAGTCATTTTCTGCTAGTACTACCATGGGAGGATGTCAAATAATGTGTCCCTGTCTACACTGGCAACCCCTGGGTTAAGCAGGTTGCCTAGATGATGGTGGTAAGCATGATGGAAAACTTACTTTTCCTAACTGTGGAGGGGAACAGCTACATTGTATAGCTCTCTTCTTCCCTGTTATGATACCTTGATACCTCATACCTAATGTACCAAATTTTGCTGTGCCAAATTTTTGTGAGGTTTGTTTCCGTATGAAAACTGCTCATGGGGAGGAATGGTTGCAAAAATCCATCATATCTCACACATTTCTCCTGGCTCTTGGCAGTCAGTGTTCACTGTGTAAGTGCAATTTATTTTATTATTTGAAGGTGATTTTTCACCGCATGGTTCCAGATAATTAGCAATTACAGAGTGAACATCACAGCATCACAGCATCAGAATTTGCTAGGTGATGACATCACTGGGTGCAAACTAAGCCCTTCCACAGGGCTGGCTCTATCATTAGGCAGTGTGAGGTGGCTGCCTCAGGCATCAGAATTCGCATGGCATGAAGGGGCAGCAAATGGTGAGCTATTTAATGTATTATTGTTGCATTTTTAGTGTCTCTAAGGAGGAGACCCACTTGCTGGACTTTCTGCCTCAAGTTCCAAATAACTTGACTGGCTTTGGGTATGCAATTTAACTTGGGTGGTGAGATTGAGTGCCATTGTTCTGCTTTAGGCAGTTAAAGCACAAACACTTATGACTTGTTTAAGTTCAAATGCTGTCGTTTTAAAGGTTGTTTTAAAGGTTGTTTGTTTTTAAAGAAAAACAACAAGTACAAGCAAGTCTATCCACCACTCGACCACATCTTAATTAATTTAAGGTAAAAAGAGACAACCCCCCGTTTGCTCGCCTAACAGATGATGGAAGGAAGGGAATCCCTTTTACTTTCCCCAACTAAAGTAACTGGACCTATTTGCCTGCAATTTGTCAGACTTCATCCACTCTTGAGTGATTGCTGTGCCTGTGTATTTCATACACTTTGGTCCAAAATGGGAAATGTTATAACCATTTTTGGGGTTCCCACTAGAATGAATAGGGCAACACAAAGCTTCATTTTCTACGGAGTGACTCGGGAGCTGAATTACTGATTGGCGAGATCACAGAGCTACTTGGAAATAGATCATATGTATTTAAACACAGAGAGAGAGAGATACAGATACAAGGCAAATTTTGGGACTGGTAGACACTCCTAGTATATATCTAGATTATAGATGCCTCACCGTGTTAATTCTCACTGGCTCTTTTGTCATGCCTCTATCTTTCGAAGTTTCAAGGATGTACTTCCCCACATTCCCAAAGTTCTCTTCAGTCGTTTGTGTCATCCTTCTTACCTATCCAAGGTCTTCTTTAACTCTGGGGACTTTTTGCTATCTTTTCTCAGCTATCATTCCCAGGGACTGTGAGAGCCTTGATTCTCAGTCAGCAGCAGCAATTTCTGCTTACAATGAAATATAACATTCTTCTGCTCTTTTTATTAAGTGCCTGCCTGGGGCACAACTGCAGATGGCTGCTCCCCTTTGCGGTATGGCCCTAATGACTTTACAGAGTCCAGCTGCTAAAAGTGCACAGGCTGGGAAATTAACCTTTTCCCATCCTCTTGACAAGGAACATGCAGGTTGCTGAATTAAAAATATGTTGTGGTCTGTAGAAAGCAGAGGCTAGAGGAATGCTGCTTACAGTCCATTGCTCAATTTCCACTGGACAGTCCTAAGAGTGTTGTTCTCACTAGCAAGAGCAGCGCAACCTCCCAGCTGGCTTGGGTGGGGATGGGACCACGGCTTAATCTTTACAGGAGGCAAGGCAAACAAACAGAATCACATGGGGCAACTCCTAGGCCTAAGCATCCTTCATTGGTCTGAGACCAAGAAATGTGAATCGAGCTTATGACTGTCCCTAACATAATGGAACAACTGTCAAATAAATAGAATATTAGTTAAAAAATGATAATACACAATATTAAAAAAAATTCCCAGCAATGAAAATATGGAAGATAGATTTGATAATTTCTTATCAATAATGAATGCTCTTCTCCCTCACCTATAATGCTAACGAGTCTATTAGCCATATATAAATTAATCTATATCTCTTTCATGTTTCTTTTGCCTGTGTTCTCTCATAAGTGTGTTCTGTCGTGTGGTGTTTATTTTTTTAAAAAAATCAAAGATCAATGCTGAAACAACTCCACTAAAAATTGCATTTAAATGTAAATTTAAATACAAATTTCTAAATATATTGCCCCCCCAAAAAACCCCCACATATTTTTAAATGTGTTTTTACATGGTTTTCAATATGAAAACTATGTTGGACAATTTGGGAGGAGCAAAAGCAGGTGGATAACTTAAGTTTCAATTTGCACATTAGTCTGGGAGGAACAAAGAACAGTTTCTATCATATATACAGTGTGTGTGTGTGTGTGTGTGTACTTCTCAAGCCTCCCTTGTCTCCATACTCTCCCTTGCTAAACCACACTTCCTGCTGCATTCTAGTTTCCAAACCATTCTAATGCCACCCCACCATCACATTATTAGACTGACCATTCCAGGGGTGGTAGCAGTGGCAAGTGGTGGTAACGGCGGCAGAGGGTGGTGGTAGTGGCAGTGTGTGGCGAGGGTATCGGGGGCAGCATGTGGCGGCAGGGGGTGGCACAGCAGTAGCGGGGGCTGTGGCGGGGGTATCAGTGGCACTAGCGGCAGAAGGTTGGTGCGGCGGTTGCAGCGGTGCACAACAGTGGAGGGGTGGCAGGGTGTGGGGGCTGGGCACCCACAACAAAAATGTTGTGGGTGCCTGGGCCCCCTGGAGTTGGTGCCACTGGACCATTCCAGTATATTTGCTCTGCATTTTAAAGGCAACTTGTGAAAACAGAAATCAGCTCAAAGCATTCTCCTGAGATGCTATTTCAGCTTTTCCAGATTGTATCACCTCCTTCATTTAAATGCTTCTCTACATATTTTTCCCCCTGTATTCTGCCAAAGTTTTGACATTTTAAACCAACCGCCTTTATGTGCTAGCATATTTTAATACTTCCCCAGAAGCAATTCTTAGCATTCCCACTAGACTCAACTGGCTGGGATATATTCAGTTACTTAAGACATGCTTGCAAATGCTATGTGAAGCTTTAAATAGTGTGTGGCTTTCTTAGTACCGATGTGCTCCAAGTCCCTCTGATACACTTATTGCTGTGGCCTTTGACCTTTGTGGCCCATCCTTTCAGCATGGATGGTGTTGCTAATAGTTTGAGCCATGAAGCCTGCAGCTCAAATCTCATATTGGCCAAGAAGGCACTAGATGGCCTTAGGCAAACCACTGTCTTGCAACCTCAGTCCCCTCCACGTGCGACAGAGGACAATTGTATAGAACCACCTCACATTCCTGATCACTGGTCAGGCTGATTGGAGCTGATGAAAGTTGGTGTCCAAAACATCTGGAGGGCCAGAAGATCTTCATCACTATTTTAAACCATTTTCCTCTTCATGAGGTCAACAGTTTTTTGCTCAGATATCCCTATTTTGAAATCATGTGTCTGGACACACTTTCTCCAGCCACAGTAGGCACTGTAACTCTCCAACAGTTTGACTTCAACCCCCCCCCCCCCAGGGCACACTCTTCCATTGTCTCCCAAGTCAGACGGATGCCAAACAACCAACCTAGCCTATCAGAGAGGATTTTACTGTTTAAAGGTTTAGTGGAAGTGGTTTCAAAGCCCTGAACCATCTTATATTCCTGTAAGTAATATACTCAAAAAGCATGATCAGCATACTAACATGAAATAATTTTCAATTTACTACCATGTTACAAATCCAATGATACAAACTTGGAGAATACAGTGGTACCTCGGTTTACAGACGCTTCAGGTTACATATGCTTCAGGTTACAGACTCTGCTAACCCAGAAATAGTACCTTGGGTTAAGAACTTTGCTTCAGGATGAGAACAGAAATCGTGCTCCTGCGGCACAGCAGCAGCAGGAGGCCCCATTAGCTAAAGTGGTGCTTCAGGTTAAGAACAGTTTCAGGTTAAGAACAGACCTCCAGAACGAATTAAGTTCTTAACTCCAGGTACCACAGTAGTTTTGAAGTATATTTGAAACATACTTTAGCAGATCACAGCCTATGATTAGTGTTGGAAGATACCCTGAGTGGCTGGGGCAACCCAGCCAGATGGGTGGGATATAAATAATAAAATTATTATTATTATTATTATTATTATTATTAGTCAATATTTAACGAATGAGAGGAAGCTTAACACTTTCACCATTTCCTTGCTTCAAATGTGCATAGAGCTGGAAGGGAGTTCAGGGACCCTGAGGGTCATTTAGTGGGCTAATCCCCTACCATGCAGGAATATGGAGCTGTCCCAAATGGGGATCAAACTTGCAACCTTGCCATTATCAGCTCCACACTCTAACCTCGCCTCAAGACGGCTGATTCCATTAATCTTCGTTACATAGCTTCTGAACCAAAATCAGTCTATGAACTCCGGTAATCAAACTCATTTCCCCCCGGCATAGGAACATTAATTATACTTGTTTTATCTTTATGTGACCTTACCAGCCAATCACTGCCATTCATCGAAAGTACAGCATTTTGAAGTGTTTTGATGCTTTATCAGTTATTTACAGGTTACACTTAAATTTTTGATACCTACAGGTCTGCCAAGTGCCACACAGTGTTTCTAATATTCACACAGTTTGACAAAAGCAAGAAAGGCATACCCTACTTATCTGATGTGAATTAACCTGGAAAAGATGACAAAGAGCTGATCTGATTCTGTCTTATAATCTGTATACCATTGACTATATACTGGTGACTATATATTTTTTAAAAGCTTTTAAAAGATTATTCCTGAGTACATTGCTGAGGCTTTAAAAATGTGATTTCACACACGCTCTCTCTCACACACACAGAGAGAGAGAAATTTAGCTTGCATTCTGCAAATGTAGATAAACATTATTGGCTGCTACTGCAAATCTTTCCAAAGCAAGTTAAAGTTTGTGGAAGGGCAACAGAACTCCTGTAAATTATTTTGCTTGCTCTGTGCAGCTGTTTGGACTGAACAGGCTGGTGAAGGGAGAACTGTAGGAACAAGCCTGGGTTTCCTTTAACCTTCTAGGTTGAGCTGTAGCTTAGAATATTCGGGGCTCTGGCTTACAGGGAAGAATCTTAACATACTGCAAGGCTTAATCATAGAAAATAGATAGACAGATAATAAATTGCATTTGGAAGAGCAAGAGGGAACAGTGATGTTTTCTTTGCTACATTACAGTTTCACATTAAGATCAAAACATACAGGTATAAATTGAATTAGTGCCCTAAATTAAAAGGACAATGCTGAATTTAAAATTAAGGGTAAGTGTACTACACGGGAGGGGGAACTATTCAGGTTTTATTGATCATTTTTCAACTTTATGGTTTCATGTTATTCTTTTAATTATACAATCCAATGCATATGATAATCAAAACTTTCTAAAAAGATCTCTGCTTTATTCCTAATTGCTTTTTTTAATCTTGCGCTATAAAAATACACATTAGCTTTCATACTCAATGAGTCAGAATGAAAGATTAATGGCTCTTCTGTTCTCATGAAATATCTTTTAAAACATAATGCTTCTATTAAATATTGTATAACATTGTTAATTACCCAGTCTCAATGCACATTATGCTGAAAGAGGATTATGGACTGGTTAGGAATATTTTACCCTGTTGCAGTACAGATCAGGCCTGTTGACTCAATTTTTTCATAAATTTTTCATCTTTCATTAATGCACTGCAATGATGCCATCCTTGTCTTACTATAAACAAAATAGAAATGATGTGTAGAAAGGTGATCTTAAGATGGTGCTCATTATGATCATTCATTGTATTCTTTTAATCACCCACCATCAGTCAAAATACGTACAATAGATGCACACTTTCTTTTTCGGGGGGGGGGGGGGAGAGTTTGTAGTCTGTAATCCTGGGTCTTGGCCATAAACAGCTTATGACTTAGCATGTCAAATGCAGAACAGGAACCATGATGGTCTGTAAATCTCCCTGTTTCTGCTCTACAGGCAAATAAGTAAGCAGCAAAGGCAGGAGGTTTACAACTCCCTGAAGGGCTTCTGTCATGACTACAGGGGCTGGTACAGTTTCCTAGGTCACAATTTTCTGGATCTGAACTGTAGCATAGTGAGAAATTCTCTGAAAGCATTATTTTGGGGCATTGCGAACTGTTATTCTCGCCAGGGAACATTCGTGAAATGCCCTCTTCCATTTTTGCTGGCCCATTTCCATTTTGCAAATATGTGAGAGTGTGGAACATCTTCAGTATGTTTATTTCAGGAGCGGGAGAAAACATTGTACAGTATTTTTAGGTCCCCAGAAAAATAAAGGAACTCAGTGTGTCAGTTGATGTAAAATGTAAAGATTTGTGGAAAATATCCAAGTTATGAATGATGTCCAGCCTAAACAAAAAAATTCAGTATTCTGAATGCTCCCTTATCTTGAGTTGTTCACACTCTTACACGTATCCTTAGCAACCCCTTGTTCATACCAGTATAAGAAAGAATATTATGATAGTAAAAGGGAGAAGTGGATGGTGACAGGTGGGAGAGAGTGAAGCAACGTTTGTTGAATGAACATAGAGGTGAGTCATGCTAAAGCTAAACTTGTGCTATTAGCAGACCATGAGTACTTGGGGACACATGCTGAGAACATATTTTGCCATGTGTTAATGGGATTCAAACACAGGGCTATGGAGAGTACAAAGGTCACTTAACCCAAATTTCTCCACATTTACCATTGGTGTCCCACATAATCCAGGGAACAGAAATGGAGACATGAGTCTATTAGGAAGATAGGTCAGAACGTGGCCTGCTACATAATGATTGCTTGTGTTGCTGTTTCATATTTTCTCCAAATGGTGTTCCTAAGATCTTCTCTCTGGGACATGAGCTACATTTCTGGCAGGTAAGGAGGATTGTCACATCCTGCTGAGCATTCATTCAGCTCTCCCTTACTTGCGTGCCAAGTGCCTTCTAGCCATAGCACAAAAGAGCACCCTCTTTGGTTGCATTAGTCACGGTTAGAAGCCAGAGAGGTTACTGAGTAGCCAGAGTGGATTTCCTTTCCATCTCTGAAACTATTAATACAGCACGACATTCTCATTTGGCATCTCAGCCAGTACTAATCTCTTCTCTCTTTAAAAAAACAAAATCCTCATTTGAAAGCAATCCAGCACTGATGGCCTGTCTTCCTATATGATTTTTTTATTAAAAAAAATCTGTGTGTGCTGAGTTAGTTAAATGACTTCCTTTTAATATTCTGCCAGCAGGGGGGATAAATTATTTGAAATGGATATGTGAAATATTTATCTATTCTGTGATAGTCCAATCAAGGTTCCAGAAACACAAAGTTTCACATGTTGCCTAGAATCTAGAGATACTTGAGGAATTAGATTTTTGGAAATGTTGATGTGAACATGACAACATCCCAACCAGAATATAATTCTTTTAGATTTTGCTTTTCTCTAATTTTTGTGATGCTATTCTCAGCATAAAGAATGTGCTTATAACTTTATATTTGGAGTATACATTGTATACTCTGTGAGAAAATGCATTCAAAAACATGGGTGAGATTCACCTAGCATGGTCCAACAGCGGAAGCCCTATGCAAGGTTTTCTGCTTGCACAATGAAGCTTTCCCCCAACCCCCTGGACATTCCCACATCCCTGATATTGCCTTGGGGGCGGCACTGACAGGAGAACCCTGAGAACGGCACATGGAGGGAGAGAATGGGGGTCATTAAATCTGGCCAGCTGCAAGGATCCAGCCCCCTCACCTCTCTAGGCAGTGAACTCTGCTGCTTTCCTGCCCCTTCTGCTCCTGCTGGCCTCCCTGCTCTGCAGCTGAGGCTTCTTCCTCCTCCTCCTTCAGGCAAAGACTCCTCTCCTTCCTGCAGATCTGCTGCAAGAATCCAGGTAGGCAAAAGGGGGGATCTCTCTCTTGGCCCCCTCCCCAACTGTGATCAGGTGGGGGCGTAAGCCTAAGCACAGGTGAGGCCCCTGGTGCTGCTGTAAACGGAGAAGCTGGAGGAAAGGTCCATATATACATACTTACATAGGGCCAAGCCCCTCCCCTCCTCAGGAATGCACCAATCGGTACCCAGGATTTTCCTGCTCTGCCTCTCTTGCCCAATGGCCCAGCTGTATTGGCACCACGGCATTCTAAAAGTGTATTGTTATCCCTGAATAATGGCCCACATGCCTTAAAATGGGCCTAGGTTGTTCTTTTCTCTCTCTTTTTTCAATTCAGATTGAAGCTGATAAGGGGAGAATACATGAAAATGTAGCGCTTCATTAAAACAGACGGACAGACAGGCAGACAGACAAAGAGCTGATATAGGATAGGTTGTGGTTAGCGTTGTGTGTGCACCACTTTGCAAACAAGTAGCAAGAACACAGTGGATGCAGAGTAAATGTACACAACCGGAGAGTGGGGGTCGGGGATGGATGAGTGAATTGTGAGTGTGTGGATTAGGGTTGTGGGGTTTGTGTGTGGGTGATAAAGAGAATGGATGAGTCAGAAGTTGGTGAATGGTAGGAAGAGGAGTAAGAGAAGGGAGAAAGAAGGGGGTGAAACCTATTGCCATCTCTGTTCTATGATATTTTCAGCAATGGCTGACATAAACCACGAGGTGAACCTGAATCACAAAGGTTGTTTATGGTAGTGAGAATAGTCATACACCCTTATCATCCAAAAGCAAACATATGGAATTGTAGCCACTCAGAGACTAAGCTTTTCACTATTTGTTACAACACAGCTTGTCACCTGGAGTTTTAGCTCACCAGTCAAATCTCAGCAGAGCCTGTTCTACACTTAGAAGGTCCGTTTGTTCCTGGGGGGATGTGAAAGACTTGCTCTGCTGAAGGGGGCAAGTGTTCTGTCTGCATAAATAAACACACCTGCAGTACCAAAAGCCAACTTATTTCAGAGAATCTTTATAACTTCAGAGCAAGGTAACACTCCGTGGTCAAAACTGTGCACCTGGAGACCTTTTCAATGGTAGCTTTGCTAATCCATTCTGAAAAGTGGAAGTACTTGATTGTTTGCTGGAATGCTGAAGGGAGCTTGAGAATAATTGGGCCCAACATCCATACAATGATTCATACAGTCATGCAATTTAAATCATTAGCCAAAATAGGCTTTTGCCTAAGGAAGGTCATGCCTCAATAATGTTTGAATGCCACAAGACTATCTTGTTATTCTCACTGCAATGATCTAACACAGCTATTCTTGTAGATTCTTCCACCTAACTGGTCAATTCCCCCCCCCCCCACACACACTTTTCACCACAGCTCTAGTGAAGCATCTTTTCTTAGAGGTCTGAAGTCTGGACAGCGTGGGGTCATGATAGCAGTATATCATCATCATCATCATCAAAAATAAATATTAATAATAATAGTTGTTGTTGTTGTTTTACCCTGCCCATCTGGGTGGCTTACAGCATATATAAAAACATAATAAAACATCAAACATTTTAAAAATATGATACAGAGGATACATATTTGCTGTGCATGTTATGCTCCTGTGTTTGTTTTCAGGCATCCAGGATGTCTTCTAGTAGAACACAGGAAAAAGACAGACAAATTGCACAGTATTTCATAGCAGAAATCTTTATCCCTTTAGCTCCCATTGGCCAACTGTTCTGGGCTATTAACTAGCAACCTGCCTAACAAATGGTGGTTGGTGCACATAGGAACTCGCTGGGTGGAAGGCAAGGAGTCCACAGTAGGTGGATGCAGGGCCACTGAGAGGACAGAGCCAGCTATGTCTAGCTTTGACCCCATCCTTCTGAGGGGAGAGTAAAGATGAAGAAGCTGGATTCATTATAAGTTAGAAGGCAGGCTGGTTGGAGGCAGAGTGAGATTGGTAGGACAATGTTCCAGTTGCCCTTATTCATTTCATTTTCAATTTGCATGCTGCCTTTCTATAGTACTATACACTAGGCAGTTTGCAGCAACGAAATATACAACAAAGAACACATACCATATAATAATCTGAGCCAATACAAAAAGTTATAATAAAATATAACTTTAAAATAGAATGACATATAAAACAAAGTAATATTCAGTAATCTATTAGAATATAATAGTACACAATAAATAGAATGACATATAAAACAAAGTAATATTCAGTAATCTATTAGAATATAATAGTACACAATAAATAAACTCTCAAAACATCAGCAAATTCAGCAAATTAAACAGAATTCACTCTTAACAATTACAATAAATAAAAAAACTAGAAGTCACAATGCATAAAATACCACAATACGTAGAAAACCATGTAACCTTATTCACTATGCTCCACTGCAAAGGAATGGTCAATGGATGACCAGAAGCCCAACAATACATTGGGGTGGGGTGGGGGGTACGGACAAGGCACAGTGGCAACAGTGGGAGAATAAACAATGACAAATGGGGACATGAAGGTAAGGGCCCACCAACGCTAAGAGCTGCCTTGGCTGAGGCTCACTTCTATGGTGTAGAGATGGACCCAAAGGAAGAAATCTTAATTTGGGTCTGCCAAGGGCAGAAGTTGGACACACCCCTGAAGACAGTGCAGACAGATGCTAAGTTCTGGGACCAGTAGGAGTGATGATGCACCCTACCCCACAGGGACATGCAGCCATGCTTGCAGCCCCTTGCTTCCCTGCTTCACTCCACTGTGTGCCAGGCACAAAGACTGATAGGTGGGGAGCTTCACTTCAGAAAATATTTTCAGAGGTCAGGAAAGAACCACAGTGAAGAACCACAGTGTAGCAGCTCCCATCTCATGGCTGTAAGAGGGGGGAAATGATTCAGAAAGATTGGTAAGAAAGCAGATAAATTTACTAAATTAGAATGAGTGTGTGTGTGTGTGTATTTATGGATGTATGTATGTATTTCCTCCAAAGGAACCAACACCAAAATTAGGTTCCGTTTGACTATGGAGTGCCCTCTAATGAATATTGGAATTCAGATTTAGTGTCTCTGAAATTATTCCCACTACCAGATAATTGTTTAATTTGCACCACTTAATTGGAATTTACTTGTTGAACATTACAAAGAAAGGCTTTCATATGGCCAACTTTGACTTAATTTGCTTCACTAACTTCAGATTGTTCTTAGGGGGAAATGAATGAAAGTGGCACAAGCTAACTTTACAGCACTGGGGACTTTTAAAAGTGCCTCACACTGCTCTTCAGAGATCTTTCATTAGCTGTGTGGGTGATTTGTCAGTCAATTAAAAGTGGGTTGTGTAGCAGTGAAGTAATAAGCCCAACATTTGTTGGCATTTCATTGTGTGATGCCTGTATTGCGATATTTTGTTATGTATCCTCTGAACTTTTTCAAGATTGTGTCGCCTCAATAAAATAACTTCTAATTAATAATCCCATACCTTCGGTTTCACTCTAATGTCTGCTCAGGAAAACACAGTATCAAAGCAGCTATACTATGCCTAATTTTCACCTAACCCTCAAGCAACCCTTTCCTTATAAAAATAGTATTCCATTATGTGTAGGGCCTTTATTGTTGGGGAAATAATAACTCATGATTATGTTTTGAATTTGTAGGGAAGGGGAGATTTACTGCAAGGTTTTAAAAATAGCTTTTGGATGTGTCATAAGAGTATAGAGCAATGCAGCAAGAACCTTCTGGGCTTCTAGGTTCACCCTCTGAGTCAAAGTACAGATATAACAGTAGTAGCAGCATCGCCCTTCATACCTGCATAATATGTCCAGTATCTCTGCAGCAGCATTATACGTTTGGGCTAAGATCTGTTATAAGAAAATCCTTGGGCTCACTTGGATTGCTCACACCCATCAAGTGATACAAAAGAAATACTTACAAGTTCCTGGGTTTCCCAGTCAGGTAATCACGCTTCTTTGTCCTGGATGGTCTGCTATTGCCCATGGGATGACTACCTCTCTGGCCCTCATTTGCCAGGATGCCAGTGATTATCTCTTGTGCAAGAGGCTGCTGAGTACAGTGATCCCAGGTTTCATGAATTATGGCTGTCTTTACCCATTTCCCAAGTCCCCCCCCCTTCGGTAGCAATCTTTTCCCTGAGTAAAATGAAGTTGGAATGGTATCGAACCGACGTAGGGCTGATTTTATATGAATATTTGAAGGTTTTGCTGCACGAGGGAATGTGAACAAGATACAGTGTAGCAAAACTGGTGGGTTTCATGGGGATATTTACAAAATTGAATGGTGTCAGTTTGGGGGATGGAAACAACCCCCACACACACCCCATTATAAAAATTCTGGTAACAGATCTCCCTACCTTCCCCATTCCATGAACTATTTCTTAACACCTGCCTCTCACACAAAGTACATTCTTTCCTCCACCTCACCTAGAAAGTTACTCAACACACATTTGCCCCTAGACCCCCACTCATTTCCTTCACCCCTGTAATACAGTGGTACCTCGGGTTAAGAACTTAATTCATTCCGGAGGTCCGTTCTTAACCTGAAACTTCTTAACCTGAAGCACCACTTTAGCTAATGGGGCCTCCTGCTGCCGCCGCGCCGCCAGAGCACGATTTCTGTTCTCATCCTGAAGCAAAGTTCTTAACCTGAAGCACTGTTTCTGGGTTAGTGGAATGTGTAACCTGAAGCGGATGTAACCCGAGGTACCACTGTATATGCATTATCAGTTAACTATCTGACACATTGTCCCTTTAAGAGAAACAACTGTGACCCAGGAGGCTAGCTCCAAGGTGTGGCATGGCTGGAGAATCTGGTTACTAGTCTATGCAGGCTCCAATGCCTCAACAAGAATAAAGTTTTCTATGCCATTAACTCAGGGTTCATCCACACTTCTGTTTGCCCTGCCGCTTTCCCCAGGGAAAAGCCGCTCTTTACCGCTGAATTGGAGCAAATGTCAATTGGGGTTTCTGTTGATTAATGTTTGTTCTGTTTCAGCGGTTTTCCTGGGGAAAGCGGCAGGGCAAATGGAACATTGCTCGGAGCTGTACAAGCAGGAAACCTCTCCGTTCTGTGCTTAAGTGTGGACGAGCTCTCAAGTTTATAGTGGGTTTCTATGTAATCAGCAGAGGGAAAACATCCTCACCCTTTCACTAACACTCACTCAGTCATTCACAGACCTACACTCTAGGCTTACGGGCAAAGGAGAATTCAAACCCACCCACTCAATGAATAATTGTGTGGGATCTAAGACCCAGGGCCCCCTCGTGTAATTTGTCTGCTGCTAGAAGTAGGATCCGTTCAGCATCCGCTATGTACTTTGAGGGGAGATCTTGCTCCCTCTGGTCTGCTCCTGGGCTCCACATTGAGAGGCCTGGCCTGTGGCTTTGATAGGGCTGTCATTCACTTCCCTGCCCAAATTCTCTTTATTTAGCGGTTGCTCTGGTTGCTCAGGTCAGAGTTCCTAGGAAGGAATTGTGCCCACAGCTGCAACTGGGGTTAGTGCTGTGGGGTGGTTTGCCCTGCTCATAGCAACATTTTGCTATGGAAATTACAGGATGGGCACATCTTTAAAGTTGTTAAATGTAACAAATATTATGCCTGAATGTATCCTTTCGACTTGACAGCTCAGGGAAGATACCTAGCTTTATAAATCATATAAAATCAACCCCTTTGCCAAGTTCCTCCATTCCAACGCTATTTTGCCCTTGGAAAAAGGACTCTTTTCCCTGCCACCTCCCCAAGTGTGAAGACATGTATACACACCTCCTACCCCAGGAAATGCCCAGAGGTGACAATTGCTGGGCTCATTGTTCTCCAAGGTAAGCCAAATCTCATCACTGGACTTGCCTCAGGCTCCAGACATGCAAAGGAAGTTCTATTGTACTTTTGGGTGGGGGGTACTTAAAACATGTTTGTCTGTGCTAATCTTATATTTGGGTGTTGCCCTGACACATTTGCCTATGTTAATCTCGTGTAACCCTCCCCTTTTGACATGTCAGTGATGTAAAGATGATGTATCAATGATGCTGTACGAACTGTATTCTGAGATATTGTGGGAAGTTTCAAAAGTCAATGTCACCCCACCCTCTGGGTTCACTTGCTGCTGTTGAACCTGATGCGCAACAATAAAGGATCCAAGTCTACTGGCTGCTGTTTTCCTCCAAATTGCTTGACTGGAATGTCCTTCTTTTACTGACCGCATGGACCCACGGGAGACTTGTACCCCGACGAGCTGAGTAGTCTCTCAACCCAGAATTTTCCTTAACAGATTACTAATATACACTTAGGGCTCATCAACGCTACTTTCCCCTGGAAAAACCTGCTCGTTGCCACTGAATCAGAGCAAACATCAAACAGGCAGATTGACATTTTCTTTGATTCAGTGGCAAATAGCAGGTTTTCCTGGAGAAGGTGGCGGGACAAATGGAAAACCCCTCGGACCCATGCCTAGAAAGCACAGCGCAAGCAGAAACCCTCTAAGCCCTCTGCTTTCTAGGTGCGGGACAAGTAGAAGTGCAGACGAGGCCTTAGACTTGTTATAGCTTTTCTGGGAAGGTGCTGGAGGCAATGGACTGGGATCCATACAGGAAAGTGGGTGGGCCACTTCCTACAGGGGGCTGAGGCACTGAAGCAACACCCCCAAGGGAATCCCTCCCTGTGGGAAGTGGGGTGCCCGCCCACCCACTTTTTATGAGGCAGGGAGGATGGTGCCACCACCATTAACTTTATTGCAGAATGTAGGTTGGAATGGGGCATCAGCCAACCAGCAAGTGGGCCCTTTGATGACCAGATCCCTGCCCTATGCCATGCCAGACCCTATAAGCTGTAACCAATAAAGTTGTAGCCATCTCAAAACCACTTTGAGCCTATGTGTAGTTATTTGCTCCCACATACCATGCCTTGTAACTCACTGGGAACACGATCAGTGAGCCATCCATAAATATTCTGTATAGAACATATGTTCATAATAAGTACAAAAAAAGCTTTTAGCATTTTAAGGCTTTCACAAGGGACAAGGCATGCCAATTGTCTGATGCAGAAATCTCCTTTGATTTTACAAAGGTTTGGAGTATGAAAATATATACTGTTCTGTGTATGAGAATCTTCCCACCCTCCCTCATCACTTAGTGACTTCGGCATTTCAGAGCACTAATGTCTAATTGACAGAGATATAGCAGGCTCTAAATCCAAGTGGATGAAAATGAATACAAAATGTCTGCCGATGTTTTCCCTGGCAATAGGCAAACTACCATTTTGTTTAATAATACTTTAATGACAATGTGCAACCTGCATCCAAATGTTGAGCAAATATTGCTCCATTTGCTGCTGAGATTGATGTAATTAGATTACAGAGATCATCATGGAATTAGACGTAGTAGCCTGACCTTTCCAGAAATTCTCTCATTATTCAGGCAAATTAGGCTGTATGGTAATCTTTGTTCTTGATATCTAAACCAAAAGATTATTAAGTAGTTTCAACTAAATTACATCTTTATAGTGTTTGGCACTAAATCAAGTTTACCTTGAATGTCTGCTTTTCTCCCCCCCCCCCCATTTATTTAATGGAGATAATGGAGCAGATACTGCTAATCTTTTTGTATTTATCTACTCCTAGTCAATTAAATACAAGCATTTTATTTAGTTTATTGTCACTGACCATCATATGTCTTCTTCACTAGAATCTTTATCACGTTGCACTTTTATTCAGAATTTAGCTATCCTAAAAATGCAACCCCTGAGCTCTATCTAGTAGTTGTGTGCATGAAAGGCACCTTGTGGAACTGATCCCCTCCAGAGGTGGTTTTAGGATACTGTGACCAGCCCTATGGAGCACTGTACTGCAGGGGGCATCACAACAATGCTATAGAACAGAACACAAGAAGCAAGGGGTGCTAATTTTTTGCATAGCACAGGGCACCACTGTCCTACCTCCCAGTACTTCCTAAAATCCCAGTAATTCCCAAAATTGCCACTCCTGAACAGCTGGGTCTGCATAGCCCTACTATTCAAGGGGTTGATTTATGGAGGGGTGTGCAAGAAGAGGAAGAGGATCAAAAGAGTGAAGCTGACACCTGTCTTCTATTTGCACAACTTCTGGATGTAATCTCTTATTTTCATCTTTACTAAAACCACACAAAATTGGTTCATGGCCAGAATGAAACACTATCTGCCGCTGCATGTGAAAGTCAATGAAATGAAGTAAATGAGGGGAAACTTGCAAAGCATTGATGTCATACTACAAATGGGCAATCAGACAGGAAAAAACACCATGGAAGATATGTGGTGGACATGTAAAAGGGTGTTGGGAAATGATCTATAATGAACTGAAAAAAATGTTTAAAAGTACTTTCCCCCCAAAACCCAGAGTCCTTTCTGTTGGGGATAATTCAGACTGAAATTCCCAGGTGTCAGAAAAGGTTATTTATGTATGCAACAATTGCAGCCTGTGTTTTGTTAGCCCTCAAATGGAAATCGAGTGAGGTCCCAACCAAAGAAGAATGGCAACCTAATTTGACAGAATATGTACAACTTGCAGACTTTACATATAGAATAAGAGAACAAGAAGAACATACGTTTAAAGAAGATTGGAAAACGTTTATTGAATCTATGGAAAATAATTGTACACAGCTGAAAACGCTGGCAGCATTAGATAAATTCAACAATGTAAATAGGTTTTGATGGATGAAATAATGGGAAACTGATTGGTATAGTTTTTGTAAAACATACAGGGATTTAAGATATGAAAAATGAACCATGGAAAAAGAAGAAGGGGAGTCATTGATACTTCAAGGATGTAAAATGAATATTTGAAATTGTAAAACAGAAAATTTACTAAAAATTGTTATTTTTTAAAAAAAGAAAAGAATAACAGCATGGGTGGTATTTAAGTAAGTTTTACTCTGAGTAGACCCATTGAAATTATTGGACCTAACGGTCATTTTTATTGATTTCAATGGGTCTACTCAGAGTAAAACTTATTTAAATACCACCCATGTCTTTTGCATTACTACATATTAATGAATGAGGAACAGTGTTCTTTGTGGTAGCAGTTATACATCTCCTATAATCTCTTGTTGCAGACTAAAAGAAACTGATAAATGAGGAAAATGAGGATATAACCTGGGGATTAGCCAAATGCACTTATCTGGCATTGGAATTTACAAGTAAGTGCCAAAAATAATTGTTTCACAAAACTACCATGGGAAATTTAATGTACCTGTTAATTATCTAAAGAAGGGTGAAATTTGGTTATTAGCCAAGCAGACTTGCTATTTCCCATAAACTCTGTAAGAGTGTGTGTGTGTAAGCGAGTGCAAAACATTTGTTTGATAGTGATGTTACAGAATGTATTCAGCTGATTTATCCTTCTTAAAAATACTCAAAGCTGCCAACAAGCTTTAAAGTACAATTCAATGCAGTATACAATACAGCTACACAACAGAAACAGAATCCTGAGTTCAGTATAGTGTAGTATCCAAACTAATCTTAGCTACTTATATTCCTTAATCAATACAAACTGTAACATAAAGAACCATATCAACCAATTCTACATTTCCAACAAATCTCTGAATAAGAACAATTTACAATATTTCCCAAATACCCACATTCTATGGCTAGTCAAGTGAAGGAGGCATTTTGCAAACATTTCACAGCCTCCACTGTGAAATGCACAGACACACACCCCCATGACAATGTTTAGTAAGGAGCCTTTTTGGCATTTTGATGGGTATCATGGCAGAGGGAAGATGCAACCAACACACTTTCAGGGAGATGACGCCAGTTCGTTACCAGGCAATGGATGGCAGTGGCAACGCTCCATTGTGAGACTCCTGTCAACAACCCTTCTTCATTCTAGGATCCATGACATCATGAGGTAACCAAGCAATTTCAGCTACATGACTACATGGAATATTACATGGAACAAGCTACATTTGCCCTCAAATATACAGTCATATAACCAAATCTGACTGGCTGCATGATGATATCATGGCTACCATAAAAACAAAACCATTTTTTCAAATAAACCATACCAGTGAAGCTGCAAACTGGCCTAAAAGGTACACATTGAAGATCTTTTGGGAAACAATTCAGGAGTCTCTTTACCCTTCCCCACTTTTGCCCAATTATTTCCAAGAAAATCTTTGGCTCAGTCTTACCTGTGAAAGAGATGCATCACTTTCGGAAGAGTACCAGACAACATGGGCCATGACTGCATCCTCCTTACCACCTCCCATACACTACACATTTTGCAAGCTGTTGTATTAATGTGTTGCGTCAAATGACTGCAGTTGCAATTCAGTTCACAGTTTAGTATGTGAGTGCCAGCCAAATTCCACAAATAATGGGGCATAAGTACAAGCCACTGTGAGCTGGCTGGAAGCCCATGTCTTTTATTTTCTCAGTTTCTTCAACTGCCTTCTGCCCAGTAAACATCTCCAACATACAATTCTCACTATGCTTGTATCAGTGGGAGCCAAATCAAGCTTATTGCTCTGTAATGCTGGATATGGTGCTGATTCTCCACTTCTGTGAAGCAACTCGACTTCATCCCAGAAATCAAATAATGTCAGAGTGAAGTAACTCCTTGACCGTGTAATTTAGATGAGCTAATTTATACATTTGTGTGTGCGTCCTTGCACATGTGCACCATCTGCCAAAATGTAATATATATGAAAAATATATGTGAATTGGTAACCATGAGAGAAGCCAGCAATGTATTCAGTGCAAGTGGAGTTCTCCCCTGGCACATGGGCTAATCTCTACAAGAGCAGGTCAACTTGGCACCCAAACAAGCCTCATTTGCACAGTACTGTTCTTATCAGAGAGGGGATGAAGATGTATTCCTCTGATGTGCATGACCTTTTCCATTCCCCTTTCCATGCAGTCCCCCTGGAGCTCCTGGAGATGACATCTGCACATGCACACTTTTCTATGCATGCACAGTGGCTGCCTCAAATATACAAAACATTCTGAAGTACAATGTGAATGTGGCTTATGTTTTCCAGTCGGTTTGAAGCTGGAAAACATTGTAAAAAAACAACAACCACAAGACTCATATGGATTGTAAAACAATCATTTAATTCATATTCATTTTTGTTAAGTGGTCACTTCTATGCTACTAGGCTGTTTAATTTAGCACAATGGTGAGACTTCTCTGTTTTTCTCTCCTGGGATTTGCTGTGCCATCCATTCTAGTCCCTCAAAAAGAGGCCTTGTTTTCTCCTGTTTCCCATATATCCCCACAGCAACATTAAAGGCTATTCTTAAGCAGCTGAGATTGTGAGCCTCAGTCCTTCCTTACCTACTAAGGCAATATGGAGGAGCCAGGGAGGCCACCTAATAAAACCTTACAAGGCAAGACACAAAATATCAATAACATCTTATAAGTGCACCTTAAATTCATTTTAAAAGATAAATTGGCTACAAAAAATTATTGAGGGTATTTTTATCTCCTATAAAGTCTACATTAGGCACAAGAGACAAATAGTTCCTAAAGTGTTATTACTTAGAAACGGCTGCTTTCTCCTCATTTTGACACATCTGGGGCATGCAATTATTCACAAAGGTCATTTTCCACAGAAGGAAAGGACAGTGACCAAAAGGCAGCACTTAGGCTACAAATACACTATGACAATTTAATCAATGAGAAAGCCCCAATGTCAAGAACCATCTCACTCCTGGGTTGACGAAGACTGACACCTCATCAGACCTTTGGAAAATTGTCTATGGACACAAGAGGCCTGCTGAATCCCAGTGCAGCTGTTAAAGCACGAAGAGATTCAAACGCATTACAGATATAAATGTTGAACTAGAGTCTCCTCTTGATGTTAGACTTGTAATTAGCTTGGGGAACAAAAGAGGATCATCTGTGGATGGCAGTGGCTGCTCAGCTGTGGCTCATGTCAGAAAGAGTTTCCCATGCTCAAAGGCACAGTGACCTCTACCTGCTCTTTGCAAGCAACATATGTCAGGATCTTTTATTTCATTGCAAAACCATACTCCTGTTTATCATATATACAGCAATTTCATGGCACATTACAGAGTTTCATAAAAAAAGAGGCAGGGAATTGTCCCAAAGGACTTGCAAACTTAGGTCAAGGGGAAGTCTTGAACAAGTGACTAACTCTCATCTTCAGTTCGCCACCTTCCTTACAGAGTGGATGTGAAAATGAATGAGAAAAAGACATGGTTGATCTTAGAAGCAGTGCACTCAGATAAACAGATAGCTACTCATGCTACCACCTCTCTTTAGCTGCCTGGAAGTTCAGGGAAGCGAAGAAGTTCTAACAAGAGTCTCAACCCTGTGGTTTGAGGCTACAGTTTCCTCCTCACGTGGTTATACATAGGTATGTGGGTGTCCATCAGGGCTGGCACAAGCTACCTTGGCACTTCAACTAGAGCATGTGAATGGTTTTGTTGTTTAATCATTTAGTCATGTCCGACTCTTCATGACCCCATGGACCAGAGCACGCCAGGCACTCCTGTCTTCCACTGCCTCCCGCAGCTTGGTCAAACTCATGTTGGTAGCTTCAAGAACACTGTCCATCCATCTCGTCCTCTGTCGTCCCCTTCTCCTTGTGCCCTCATTGTTTCCCAACATCAGGGTCTTTTCCAGGGAGTCTTCTCTTCTCATGAGGTAGCCAAAGTATTGGAGCCTCAGCTTCACGATCTGTCCTTCCAGTGAGCACTCAGGGCTGATTTCCTTCAGAACGGATAGGTTTGATCTTCTTGCAGTCCATGGGACTCTCAAGAGTCTTCTCCAGCACCATAATTCAAAAGCATCAATTCTTCGGCAATCAGCCTTCTTTATGGTCCAGCTCTCACTTCCATGCATCACTACTGGGAAAACCATAGCTTTAACTATACGGACCTTTGTCAGCAAGGTGGTGTCTCTGCTTTTTAAGATGCTGTCTGGGTTTGTCATCACTTTTCTCCCAAGAAAGTAAAATCTCTCACTGCCTCCATTTCTTCCCCTTCTATTTGCCAGGAGGTGATGGGACCAGTGGCCCAGATCTTAGTTTTTTTTATGTTGAGCTTCAGACCATATTTTGTGCTCTCCTCTTTAACCCTCATTAGGAGGTTCTTTAATTCTTCCTCACTTTCTGCCATCAAAGTTGTGTCATCTGCATATCTGAGGTTGTTGATATTTCTTCCAGCAATCTTAATTCTGGCTAGGGATTCCTCCAGCCCAGCCTTTCGCATGATGAATTCTGCATGTAAGTTAAATAAGCCAGGAGACAATATACAGCCTTGTCTTACTCCTTTCCCAATTTTGAACCAATCAGTTGTTGCATATCCAGTTCTAACTGTAGCTTCTTGTCCCACATAGAGATTTCTCAGGAGACAGATGAGGTGATCAGGCACTCCCATTTCTTTAAGAACTTGCCATAGTTTTCTGTGGTTGACACAGTCAAAGGCTTTTGCGTAGTCATTGAAGCAGAAGTAGACGTGGATGGTACATTTCCCAAATAATTAACATGGGAAGATAAGCCTGAGCAAGGCACATTGCAACAAGAGCTATGGAGCTGGCCTTGGGCTGATTTCCATTTCTCAGTCTAACCTAGCTCACAGGGTTGTTGTGAGGATGCTATATGGGAAACTTACACACATTGTAGTATGACTACTTTAGAGGATTGGTCAAAATACTTCTAATAATAGTCATACTGGGACTCTTGCAGGACAGCTGCAGAGTAGACACTCAGTAGACCAAATCTACAAGTTTCCAATTCTGCCACCTTTAATGGCATTCATAATCGTCCCCCTGAGGTGCTGCTTCATATAGTCTTCTGACAGGGTTGCCTCTGCTCCTGGTTATATAATCAAAACATCTAAAATTTGTGGAGAACATGATCTTAGAATTCACAAGCAGAAAGAATGGGTGAACCTGACACTTGTGTGTTTATGCTTAATGGGACCAAACTTTCAGCTCGTACTTAGGAATGATGACCCCCCCCCCCGTACCATTTTTCTTTCCAAAGTAACTTGAGAAATTCTTCTAAGAGCATAAGATGTGCTATACAGTGCCTAACAAGGCAGTCACTCTAGCTCCCTATCCTCTCTGTTCTTGAATTGCGCACTCTCTCTCTCTCTCTCTCTCTCTCTCTCTCTCTCTGTGTGTGTGTGTGAGAGAGAGAGAGAGAGAGAGAGGTGCTACCTTTACAACTCTATTAGTTTGCTTTAACTTAATCTAGACCCATAGGAATTAGGCAGTATGGATAGAAGTGAAAATGGTTTTTCCCATCCTGACATATATTTGTAAACTAAGCGATAAAAAATTAACGTAAAGCCTAATAATTTATGTAAGATTGCTTATGAAATAGAAATCCCCAGTGATGCAGTATCTCTTTATTCACTTTACTAACAGACCTAACAAAATAGTTTACAAGGTTTGTAGCCTTTAATCAACAAGATCTGAAACTAATGTTCCAATAAAAGCCACACAACGTAATTTCCCTTTAGTCCTCCTTTTTAAGAGAATCATGAATTTTAATCTGCCTGATTCATCTCTCCTTAATTTGCTAGACTAGTAGTGTCTATATTTTGATAATAGAAAACAGTATCTAGCTATTAAACTTGCATGAAATAATAATGAAATAATAATAATAATCTATGTCCTTTTGTTATGATGGTATTTTTTGTGTCTTTACATTGTAAACTGCCCTTTGATATTTGGATGAAAAGCATGATAGAAATTTAATACATAATAAAACAAAAATAATATTTTTTCAGTTAGAGGTATTCCTGGATATAGACATACAAAAAAGGTAAAATGTGGTTTTATCTCTTAATAGAAAGCAACAGATTTTAGATATACATTAGCTAATAAGAGCTCACAAAACATGTGATGTGATGACTTCAGGTCACATTATAACTTAAGCATGTGAAGCAGCTGTTGATAACTGTACAAAAAAGAAAACTGATATTTATTTGCAACTTTCAAACCTCAGAAGTTCAAGACTGAGGTGGTGCTCAGGACCCATTCTCCTATTCTGAAAGCTGCTCTTCCATATTCCATGAATAAGCCCTTCTGGAACATGTTGGTAAGGAACCTAACAGTTACCTCCTTCAGCCCACATTCTTTTACCAATTTCTCCACAAGAATATCATGGGAGACTTTGTCAAAAGCCTTACTGAAATCAAGATTCACAATGTCCACAGCATTCTCCTGATCCACCAAGCTTGTAACTTTATCAAAAAAAGAAAAAAAGGAATTGAGATTCGTCTAGCATGACTTGTTTTTGAAAAACCCACAGCATCCTTTTCTACATGCTCATAGACAGTTAAATTATCTGTTCTAGGACCTTTCCTCATATGATGTCAACTACATATTGATCGGGTGGATGCGGGTGGTGCTGTGGGTAAAACCTCAGCGCCTAGGACTTGCCGATCGTATGGTCGGCGGTTCGAATCCCCGCAGCGGGGTGAGCTCCCGTCTTTCGGTCCCAGCTCCTGCCCACCTAGCAATTCAAAAGCACCCCTAAGTGCAAGTAGATAAATAGGGACCGCTTTATAGCGGGAAGGTAAACGGCGTTTCCATGTGCTGCGCTGGTGCTGGCTCGCCAGAGCAGCTTCGTCACACTGGCCATGTGACCCGGAAGTGTCTTCGGACAGCGCTGGCCCCTGGCCTCTTAAGTGAGATGGGCACACAACCCTAAAGTCGGACACGACTGGCCCGTACGGGCAGGGGTACCTTTACCTTTATCTTTACATATTGATCAGTAGTTACCTGGGTCTTCTTCTTTTTCCCCTTTTGAAGATGGGAACAACATTTGCTCACTGCCAGACCACAGGGACCTCACCAGTTCTCCAAGAATTCTTAAAGATTATAGACAGAGACATTGAAATTACACCCACAAATTCCTTTAGTACCCTTGGATGCAGCTCATCAGGCCCTGGAGATCTGAATTCATTGAAAGTAGCTAAGTGTTCCCTTGCCACCTCTTTAGCTATCTTGGGCAGCAGCTCCCTCCATTTATTCTGTTATCACCTTGTTGGGTTGGGCAGAGTTTTCCTTTGGGGTGAAGACAGAGGCAAAGTAGGTGTTGAGCAGTTCTGTCTTCTCTCTGTCACCCAATAACATTTATCTGTTTTCTCCATGCAGAGGACCTACTAGTTGCCTGCTCTTCCTCTTGCTTCAAGCATAGCCAAAGAAACCTTTATTATTATTTTTAGCCTTTCTTGCAACCCTAAGTTCATTCTGAGCTTTGGCCCACCAGACTTTCTCCCTGCAATTGTTGGCTACTCATGTATACTATTCCTTTGTGATTCCCCTTTTCTTCCATTTCTTATACATGCCCTTCTTAAATCTCAGCTAATCTGTAAGCTACTTACAGCAGTTTCTTTTGATGCCTCCTTCTTTTCTTTCTTGTTGGAATTGTCTGCATTTGTGCCTTCAGTATTTCACCTCTAAGAAACTCCCATCCATCTTGGACTCCATTCTCTTTGATCTCACCCAGTAATTCTTTACGCTTTTTGAAATCAACCTCCTTAAGGTCCAGAATGCATGTCTGACTACACTTGCCTCTGTATCATGAAACCCAAGAGGACATGATCACTTCCTCCCAAGGTTATTATATATTTAATATTAAGGTACCATGGTGCTACCTCTCCCTTTGTACTGTTATCTGTGGGTGACCAAAGAAGAAGCCCCAAACTTTCTTTTTTAAATAAATAAATCTCCAGTCCTCCTAGAAGAAAGGTTATGAAGCAAAATGTACAGGTACCTTACTAAACAATTTCTGTGAAATGAATCAGCTTGGCTACTCACAACTGTCACTGTTTTTAGGCAATGGCTAAAGTTCCTGGACTCCTTGACAGTATAAG
Source organism: Podarcis filfolensis (assembly GCF_964270895.1). Taxonomy (NCBI): domain Eukaryota; kingdom Metazoa; phylum Chordata; class Lepidosauria; order Squamata; family Lacertidae; genus Podarcis; species Podarcis filfolensis. The sequence continues at coordinate 5,421,979 of NC_139607.1, forward strand.
GCAGACTGCAAGGACTTCCCAGCACTGAAAATGCTGACTACTGTTTGTTTGCCTGTCTGGTGTGTGAGAGTGCATAGGTTTGCTGCAGGCATGTATACATGTGACGACAGGCTGCTGCGTGCTTGGTGTCTGATACATCTGCATTTATGGCAATGGAGACATAGATGTATATATTTGTTCTATGGAAGTTTGGACAAGTTCCAATCTGGCCCTCGGGCTGAAATAGGTTCTCCATCCACAGACAATCTTTGTTAAATGCATGGAGCTTCGTTGCTGCTTGGAAATGTCAAACAATTCAAATTCCTCACTCTGTACACCACACCGGCCATACGGAAGTTCTGTCTGCAATGTGTGATCTGGAATAACCATTCGCCCTGGTACAGTCAAGCAATGAACATCCATTTTTAAACCAAGCATGTATTTCCCATTTTTGGCAGGTTTGCCGAGGAATCTCCCCTAACATGTTTCAAATAAGGGCTTCAGAACCTATCACCGGAAAGTATCCTAAATCTCAAACTCAGATCACAAATCTCATTGGGCGTCAAGGAGATCCATTTTATTATTGCTGCTAACAGGCAGAAATCAGTAACTATAGCAACAAGCGGGTTAAAGAAGGAAGTTGTGAAACTGGACCTGTAGGTCTAATTTAACCGAATTCTTGTGCTTTCAGGAGTTGCTGCTCATATTTACAGGGTCAAGCTAGTTCAGTCCAGGAATAACAATTAAGGAAATTAAAATATATTAGCCTATATATAGAATTTCAGGGTAGTTAAATTAGAAATATAGCTCAAAGCAACCAATTCATTTTCTTTCTCCACAATTCATGCCAATTTCCCTTAAGAACAAGGGTATTTTTTAAAAAAAACCACATTGGCACTTTTCCCAGTTGTACTTGGGGAACAGTTGTATTTGGGATCTGTCAAACCAAGTTGCACCTTTTCCTAATTCAGAACCAGAATGTCCAATTATCCACTATTTTACTGGTTTGACTGGTCAGACTGCATTTTGGCAGGTTACCAATATGGTGTCTGAAAAACTAGTGGACTCCAAAATCTGGCCTTTCAGTTTTCTAACAAATCTGCTTTCACTCACTCTCTGATGCTTTTATTGTCTTCTTGTACATGGTGCCCCGAATTATGTCATCGTTGAGATCTGGGCTTCATCAGCCAATTCTCCATAATGAATGACTTGCTGCTACCCTGCATCCTTCAGGTGATGTTGGTATAAAGCAGAACAGAAAAATATACCACTCCTTTGCTTGTTCTGATTCTGCATCCATTTGTCTTCTATATTCTTTGGTTTGAGCATAGTAAACACTACAATGAACACTAAAACTCTCTTTAGTCTTTAAATTATGGTTATTTTTCAGTGTGGAACAGGAACACATCCATTTTCTCAACAAAAGATGCAATATACTACTAGCTAGAGCCACAGACTCATTATTTGAATCTACAGAGAAAAACTCTTTATTTTCTTGAGCGTATTCCAATATTTCAGTGCTTCTTGCAGCACTTCCAGTTTCTGCTTAATCCAGTCTTCTGCAGAAAAGAGATCTGATTATTTTGTGGACTGAACATATGGATTCAGAATGCAGTGTGTACACAATAAAAGGGAAAGACAGGGTTTGCCATTAAATTTGTGTGGGTGTAATGGTTTTTTTCTGTTTTTTTCTGTTTCGACATTTTTCTCAACAGTGTTTAGTAGCATGTTAATATATTTGCTGTACATAAACACCTTCATACATTGACAGATCCTGCTGTCCAATGTGTTTTCCTTCAGATGTCCCTTTAAAATATTGAATAGTTAGTGAGTATAACCATACTGGGGAATGCAAATCTCTGAAAATTTCTCCACAAACCCTTGCACCTCAACAAAAAGCAATATGGTCATTGATCATTATTTAAATAGCTGATGGACTGGCTCCTTCACTGAGCTATGACTCAGAAGAGCCCCCATTAAAATAGCAGGCTAGTATGCAATTTCACATAGTGCCAGGCTGTCTAACATCACAATTCCCTATTTATTATGGCCAGCTTGCTACTGAACAAGGTCCTGTGCTATTGTGCATTTATCCTCAGGAGGACCTAACAGACTGCCTTCTCCAATACGTACCTTCCTGTTCCTGAAGCTCTTCCTCAGAGTCCCTGTTCCATCTTCCCATGCCATGTTAAGTATGGTAGAGGATTATAGCTTCTTCTGTAGCAACCTCAGCATTCAGAAAGGCCATTATGGAGATTTGCTCTTTGCTATTGGTCTTCTGGCAAGAGGTGAAGGCCATATTATTTCTGAAAGCATTTAAAGATCCTTGAATATGATAGTACTTTGCTGCTTATTTGGTTGTTTTAGTTCACAGCTCTTAATAATTTTATAATAAATTAATTCAACTCATTTTGATGTGGTTAGGTCACAATCTTACACCCATTTACCTGGGAGTAAGCCTGATTAAACTCAGTAGGACTTCCTTCTAAGTATATATGTGTAAGATTGTTCTGTTAGGCACTTTGAAGGACCTTTGCTGCAAAATGTAGCCCACACAAGGAGCTGGTTTGCACATCACTAAGCCAAACGCTTGGCTTAGTGACACTGCATGAATGTGTGGGTTCCTGGAGAGGAGCTTGCAGATATTTTGTCCCTGTCCAGTCCTTTTTGCTGCCTCATTGTGCTAAGATGAGATTTGGCTTAGCATGCCTTTCAAACTGAGACTCGTGGTTAATCTCTCTCCTCACAAACTACAAGCTGTGATACAGGTTTGTTCTTGGCTAATGGTTATGGCTAGTGAGGAGAGAGCTTAACAATGACTCCCAGTTCAGATGACACATTAAGTCAAACCTTGGCTGAATTTTGTGTGGCACAGCAGCAAAAAGGGGCCAGAGAGGAGCAAAGTGGTTGTAAGGTCCTCTCCAGGTATCCACATATTTGCATAATTTTGCTAAGCCAAAATTCAGCTTGTCGTGCAAACCAGGCCATAATTTCACAGCTACTATTATAGAAAACAAATAGCAATTGGCTAAATATATTCAACAAGTTGCTGCTTTCAGATCCTTGATAACTTGTTTGATCCCCAAAACATAAAGCACATATATTCAATGCACTGCTATAAGCGCAGCACTTTAGCCACTGGTCTTCTTGAGAGCTGTTATCTCACAGAATAGGCTTTCCTGGGAGGGCAATTTGAATAAGACTCACTTTTAATTTACTCACTCACCCTCAGGGACTTCACAGTGTGTTATGACTTCCGTATGGTGGATTTTAGATTTTGGCACCAAGAAACACTGAAGGCCAAAGCTCTCATGAGCTTGGCAAAATAAAGAAGAGTCAACAGATGGACACCTCAGGTAACATACTGAAATCAACATGGTTGATTAATACACAAGCGTTCAGCTATGCTAGGGATGAATGTCAGACCTTCAACATCAGCACCATGATAACTTGACAGATTTTCATTTTCACTAGGGAAAAATGCTAATCGATGGAGTTAATTCACAGATTCTGCTAGAAGACCTATTTCAAAGAACCTTTGCAAAGATTTATTTGCCATGTGCTGCTCAGTTCCTTTTTCATTTCAGCCAAAGCAGCAGAGTCCAGCCTATCCATTTAAAAGAGCCCAGGCTGAATAATTATATACTCCAATTGTTCTCCATCTGCTGCTAGCTTGATCTACAAATGTCGTTTCTTGTACCAGAAAAGTCAATAGCAGATATTCAGCTGTTCAGTCTTTCCATCTGGTTAACTGAAACTTGCTAAGGTCTGACAGTGGAGCTTATAGCAGCATTGTATATAATGCAGACAGAAAGGCTGATTTATATTCAGCTAAGGGTTTACCCAGACAGTCATTTCTAAGGGTGTCCCTATCCAGGCCAGTGTCAGACAATGGCAACGTCAGAAGTGGGCTCACTGCTGACCCCTACAGCTCTTTGTCCTCATTCTCCTTGCTGTTGCTGCCTGTTCACCTGCTCTCTCCAATTGTGCAAGTCATGAGCAGAGCAGAGGACACACAGACCGCCTTTCTCTCTCCTTCTGCTTCTGGGGTTATCTGATGGGAGAGGGCTCAAGCCCAGCACTAGACTGGGGAGGGCTAGAAATGCGGATTGAGTGCATCTGCATCTGGGTGCATGCTCGTGAGAGTCCATGTGTGTGACCGCATGTATGTTTATCTGAGTGTTGTATGCCTGTAAGTCTGATGAGTGTGTGCTGAATTGTGTGTGTGTACATATGCATATATACATATCCATTGGCCATATTCACTACTGATCTATGACCCTCAGAGGGGGTCCTCAGTGAGGCCGTCAAGTCAGAAAAGGTTGGGTGACCCCTGTTCTAAGGCAAAATACTGAATCAAATACTGCCACTGCAAAAACAACCTATTTGCTACTCTAGGGCACTAATACCAAATTGGAGACTCTTCCCTGGCCAACAGAAGAAAAGAATGAATGAAAAGAGAGGTATCCATGACAGCTGATGATGAGGTATGTGGTGGTGACTAGAGTGGCTGGGGAAACCCAGCCAGATGTGTGGGGTATAAATAATAACAATGTTGTTGCTGCTGTTGGTGATGATGATGATGATGATGATATTATTGGAGGATGTGGCCTTACTGTGGAAAACTAGCCATGTTATCAATATGGCTCTGTCACTGCAATTCATGAAGAAAAAAGGAACACTTTGCTTGTGAATAGTTCTAGGATTCACACATCATCCTCAAACACTAGCATCAACATTTAAATTGTAGAAATGAGAGAATATATTATTATTATTATTATTATTATTATTATTATTATTATTCCTTGTATAAACTTTTCTTGTTCTAAATGTATGTGAAGTATTTATTTATTATTATTTTATTTATTGAATTTATATTCCTGGAGGTCTCAGGGTAGTTTACAAAAAAGTTCACAATGTATAAAATCACAATAAAAAGAACACCCCCCCCCCCGCTCAAAAAAAAGAGCCGCATTTTAAAAGGGTATAGGATGTTCAGGTCACCCAAAGGCCTGGTTAAAAAGGAACATTTTTGCCTGATGTTTAAAGGTGCCTAAATGAAGGTGCCAGGTGAACTTTCCTGGGGAGAAGATTCCACAGATTCCACTGCAGGAAGGGCCCTGTTCTCATGTTGCCACCCTCTGGACCACTCGAGGAGGAGGCACATGAAGGAGGGCCTCAGAAGATGATCTCAGGGTCCGGGTAGGTTCATATGGAAAGAGGCGGCCCTTGAGGTATTGTGGTCCTGAGCCGTTTAAGACTTTATAGGTCAAAACCAGCACTAATCGGTAGCCAGTGCAGTCAGACCAGGATTGGTCTAATATGCTCAAACTGTCTTGCTCTGGTCAGCAACCTGGCCACTGAATGCCGCACCAGCTGAAGTTTCCGAACCATCTTCAGAGGCAGCCCTATATGTAACGCATTGCGGTAATCTAACCTTGAGGTTACCAGAGCATAGACTACAGTAGTTAGGTTATACCTGTCTCTATAGGGGTGTAGGTGGGCCACCAGCCGAAGCTGTTGGAAGGCACTCCGGGCCACTGAGGCCACCTGCGCCTCGAGCGACAGCAAGGATCCAGGAGTACCCCCAAGCTATAAACCTGCTTCTTCAGAGGAAGTGTAACCTCCCACCTATCAGGTCTAGGGAAACACCCGCTAACAGTGCCTCAGTCTTATCTGGATTGAGCTTCAGTTTGTTGGCTCTCATCCAGTCCATTACCAAGGCAAGACACTGGTCCAGCACTTCCACTGCCTCACCAGCAGATAGGAAGGAGAAATAGAGCTGAGTGTCATCAGCATACTGCTGACAATGAACTCCGAACCTTCGGATAACCCCAGCCAGCGGTTTCATGTAGATGTTAAACAACATGGGAGATAGGATTGAGCCATGCAGAACCCCACATGGAAGATTCCATGGGGCTGAAAAGCATTCCCTAAGTAACACCCTCTGGAACTACCATTCAAGTAAGACTGGAACCTCCGCAATGCAGTGCCACCCACCCCTAGTTCAGAGAGTCGCTCCAGAAGGATACCATGGTTGATGGTATCGAAAGCTGCTGAGATGTCAAGAAGAATTAACAGGGACATGTTTCCCTTGTTTCTCTCTCTCGCTAAAGGTCATCATACAGGGGGACCAAAGCAGTTTCTGGGCCAAAACCAGGCCTAAACCCCGATTGAAATGGATCCTGAAAATCAGTTTCTTCCAAAGTTGCCTGGATCTGGTCTGTGACTACTCGCTCCAGAACCTTGCCCAGGAAAGATAATCATAAATATATTTACAAGATAATCATAAAACCATTCATAATCATGGAATACTTGTAATCTGTTTGAATCTGTATCTTAAAATCTTAAAATATGTTCTTAAGCAGCTACCACCACAACCCCACCCCCCAATTCTGATTGTTAAACTGTTTTACTGTGTTACTGCTCATTATGCTATGTGGGTTGGCTATTTTCCAATCATTTCCAATTGGGTTTCATCATTGTCAGCTGTCTTCAGATAAATCGGCCTTCACTCAGTGAGTTTCATGAGCAGCTGAGCTCAGTAGGTATTTGAATCCCTGCCTCCCCAGTCCAAGTTCTACATGCTAACTGCTGTACAGCTGTTCCCCATCCCAGAGATTGTTGGGAAGCCATAATGAATTCTTGCAGACTTTGTTGTTGTTATTACCACATATTAAATTTGTATACCACCCTATACCCATGGGTCTCAGAGTGGTTGTTTTGTCATGTTCACCATAAATGCTTCTTGAATGCAACACTGCCTTATGTGGTATTGATCAGAATGTTTAGGTGTTGCTGCTTGCGTAAATGAAAACACTCCCCTTTCCCCTTGAATTTGCATGTAGAGTTCTCCAAGAACTGCAAATTTGTCTCAAGTGAAAACAAGAAAAATCAGATTTGATTAAGACGTGACATGTGAGGTGTTGACACACGATGAAAATATACTAAAGATGGTAATTAAAGTGTTCTTATTAAACTGCCTGCTATGGCTGTGCTTTGCAGCTTAGCTGCGGAAATGATTGCTACAGGTGCTCTGAATGCAAGAAGGCAAGAGAAGCAGCAAAGAATTAAAAGATGAAAATCCTCATGGGAAAGCATTTCTTTACTTACTTTTTGGTTTGTGCTATTACGGAAATTTCTAAGGTAATATTTACATGTCTCACTTTATCCTCCTTTCTCATCAAACAGTAAAATTTCAAAATATATAATACCACTACCACCTCTGGTTGCAAAAGCTCCATTCACTATTTCCAGAAAAATGAGGAGCTTAGCTCTCCTTAGAGCTAAGCAGAAATTTATCAGAAAACTTTTCCCTGAGGGAACTTCTTTTTCTCATACCACCCCCTAGGAAAAGCAGCAGCTTTTGCAGAATATTCTCTTTATATTTCCCATCATTTGTGTATATCTATGGGGCAGTTGCCACAATACCCTGGTATGATGCTAGATGTGGGGCATCATGAAGGATGCAAAATGGCAGCCAGGTGGCCTCCAGTTGCTGTCATGTCTATACATCTCCAGTTTTCATTAGCAGTAAAGGAATGGCATTCTGAACCTACACAGTTACATTCTGCTCTTTATTTTGTCTTTTCCCCAAGTTTGTGGGACGAGGTTCAGCACTGAAAAGAGTCTAACTTAAGTTAATACCTCACTAGCCAAACAACATAGCTATGTAGGGGCTTTTCAGCCACCTACTTCCTACTACAGCTAATGTGACAGATGTCTTTGGTATGATTGAGAGTTGTTTATTTACCGTATTTTTCGCTCTATAAGATGCACCAGACCATAAGACGCACCTAGTTTTTGGAGGAGGAAAACAAGAAAAAAAAATATTCTGAATCTCAGAAGCCAGAACAACAAGAGGGATTGCTGCACAGCGAAAGCAGTGATCCCGCTTGCTGTTCTGGCTTCTGGGATAACTGCACAGCCTGCATTCACTCCATAAGATGCACACACATTTCCCCTTACTTTTTAGGAGGGAAAAAGTGAGTCTTATAGAGCAAAAAATACGGTAATTAATTTATACAGTGCCCTTCGTCAAAGGTTCACAGGGTGCTTTGTAGTGCACAATAAAACTGAAAAATGTGTGCCAGTGTCGCTGCAAACAATAAAACATCTAAATGTATTAAAATAAAAAATCACAACTCACAAAAACAATGCAGCACCAAATAAATTGGTTCAAGTGGCGCAGCACAAATCACCAGGGTATTCCAAAGACCTTGATAAAATGCTGATGCTGATGCTGATGATGCATTGAGTTAGCTATGAAAGGTTGGCGTGGAGCATAATTGACATATCTGCAGGGGCAGAGAGTATAGTAAGTGTGGCACCAAGAAAGTGAGGTCCCTATTCTGGGTCATGTGCAATGGGCAATATCAGTTGGAAAGACCATGAGAAGTGTCCTCCCCTCTCAGATAGGGAGATGTGCTCTTTAAATTATTCTTAATGTTTGGCCACCTCATGAGAAGAGAAGACTCCCTGGAAAAGACCCTTTCATACTTGCAATGTGAGACCCAGATTCCCTTCTTATTCCTGCACAACTCATCTATGTTCTGGTAAAATGGGATTCCACTTAGATTGACGAAGTCCCTTAAAAACAACAACATACAATTCAAACCATTATTTGTTATAGATTTTGGCTAGCACAGAAAGACCACCTTTTTGCATTCACAATGTAAAGGTGGCCACGTAAATATTTACATTCTCTTTGCACAGCAACAAGTGGTGCACAGCTTATCCTGATTCATGCACATTGGAATAATAATAATATTTTGCTGTATATTCAATTAAAATTAATTATAATTTTTTGATCTGGTATAGATTCCTTATATAATCTAACTTATGTTGACCTAAACCTAGTTTGTTCACTCCATAAAAAAGCAGGTGGCTGGTGCATAAACAATTCTCCTTATACCTGCCATTATATTTGCTTTCCTGCTAATTAAATTCACTTTCTCAGGATGCTTTTATATAATACATGAATAGCAGGTAAAGTCAATTTGTGAACCCATTGTCCTTGATGCTGTGCAGAAGAGTTCCCAGCTGGAACTGATTACGCTCAATCTTCTTTGTGTTATCCAGGTAAAAATAATTCAAAGGCAAGTGTAAATAATTGCTGCTCTCCTTTTATTTAAATCCCAATTGGCTGTGATATCAAACAAATGCAGATAAATAGCAGAAGATTGGTCACATTGTCCGAAATGAAGTTTTTCACTAGTAAGAATAGTCATATCTATGAGCCAGAGTTGTCTGCAATGGATGAGTGATGTACTGTTGAAAAGCATCTCAGTGGAATGGATTGCTTATTTCAGAATAGGATGTAGTAGGATGGATGGATGGATAGATAGATTCTTAAATTTGTATACCACCCTATACCCATACATCTCAGGGCAAAGCACAACACAAAGTTACAATATTCAAAGGACAAAATGCATAAAAAATAATCAAAGCACAAAATACATAATAAAAATAAAAATAATCAAAACATTATAAAAATAATCAAATCAATTAACAGTACTAATGTATACATACTAATAAACAATACACTCCCTAACAAAAGCCCCTAAGCAGTACTCAAACCCACAAATACAAAAATCCAAATTAACATATAACATTTAACAACAATTTAAAACAACCCTAACCACCAAATAAAACAGCACGCACCCAAGTTAAAACCCCACCCCCTTTAAAACAATAAGTTCAATACAAGGGGGCTGCCCCCACCCCCAGGGTGGCAGGCTTTGTAGAGCTGCCCCAGCCAGTGCTGCCTGTCTGCCTGCCCAGGACTCTGTAGTCCTCTCAGTGCGAGAGATGGCAGTCCCCAGGCAGCTACTGCAGGGTCCAAGTCCAGGTATATATACAATCATATGTCACTAATGAGAAATTGCCACTAAACATCATTTAAAATCTGATTTGAGGTAGATTCAAAGGACACTGAATAGAATAAGCATTCCATAGGAATCTATAGGAAAACAAAAGTAATTTCAGTGACATAAAGATGTGGTTTTCTGAAAATCACTGTTTTGAGTTTATCCATGTGGATCTTTTAAATTCCTGTCATGCTCATTGATCTCAGTGAAAAGCAAGTTATTTTTTCACCACACAAACAATTCTCACATATGTTATATGTTATATGTTATTTTAAAGTACTGTTATATGCATAAATTTATTTAAAATATTATATGTATTTTACATGTACAGTGGTATCTCGGATTACGAACTTTATCCATTCTGGAAGTCAGTTCTTAAACCAAAACCGTTCTTAAACTGAGGCTCGCTTTCTCTAATGAGGCCTCCCACCGCCAGTGCCCTTCCACCGTTCGGAGTCCGTTCTTAGACCGAGGTAAAGTTCACAAACCGGGACACTATTTCCGGTTTTGCAGAGTTTGTAAACTGAATCGTTCTTAAACCGGGCTGTTCTTAAACCAAGGTACCACTGTATATACATTAAAGTATTCAGCACCTAAAGATACATACATAAGACATATAATCTGCATTAAAATAGCTAAAGATATTTATAAAATTGTGGCAAAAAAAGATGTAGCACTGCATGGGGATTGACACTTTCTCCTCCTGTGCAGATTTGGGAGGACATCTCATTGTTGACAGCCTCCCATTCCTTTATGCAATGGCCATGGTAAACCCTAATTCTCTGAAGAACTCTGTAGCTCCCAGCAGTGCAACATGTTGTATATACAGCCCTCTGTGCATAGAATTACATTGGAAGTGGTGTACGGTCACTTCCTGCACCATTTCAAAAGTGTTCCGCCCCAGCATTGCAGAGGTGCCATGATTTGAATCTGCTCTCAGCTATACCCTGTTAAAAGCAAGAAACAACAGAGGTGCTATTCAATTCAAGGGGTTTAGGGTTTTTTGTTTGGGTCTTTGCCTCTGTGTCTGTTTTGTGTGGGTGTGTGTTTTAAGGATTTCCTTAGATAGAAGTAGGAAGTGATGTTACTGGCTGGCTTTGTGAGCCAGAGCGATCTACATTGCATGGTTTGCATGTTAATGCGTCTGAGTTATGACAATGCATTTACTAATTGTCCTATCTTTAATTCTTAGCTGTAGGGTGTGGATTTCACTGCTCAGTGATTGCAAAATATGCCCTCCTTCTGTGTTTGTGATGAACTCCTGGAAGAAAGCTCACTCTGGTGTGTTCATTTTGGAGGAGGCAAGGCCCTGTTGTTGGAAGATCTCTAGGACCTTCAACTCTCATGATTCAGCCTTGCACATAACCAAAAAGGAAATTCAGTATGAATTAGGTGGTTTCTTTTCAGGCAAAACATCTGAGGAACATCAAGGAAAGCTGAAAGGGTTTTGATAAAGAGCAGAATTTATCAAGGAGATTCTTCACATCCTTAGGCATCCCCCAGGTTTTGATAAAACAAAATTCAAAGCTGGTGATTTCCCTTCTGGCAAAACATGTGATGAAGTCAAAAGAGCTTCAATAACTTCAGTTATTTCAATGTAAAAAGCTGCTTCATAAGAGCCTTCCCAGGGGTTGGCTGTTCTCCAAAATTAAATGGGGAATAATAAAAGCTAAGGGAGTGATCCTATGCACAAGAAACTGACATAAAGCAAGCCAGTTAAGCCAGATCTAAACTCCATTCAGCAGTGGAGCTGCTACTTCTCCGCCTAAGCCTGGGAAACAGAGACAAAGGTTTTAAAATAGTGTTCTACATGGGTTGCCAGGTAATGTGACTGAGCTCAATATGCCTGAGAGCTGCTGCATCCTAAGCTACTCATCCCATAGGATTGCCCCTTAAATATTTTGTTATATTACTCATGGGTCATATAGTGTATATAAATGACAGCAAACATTAAGATCGGTGCTGTTTTTCTAGAAAAAAAGGTGCCGGAACTCACCATAAATGCCTCCCTTGTTCTTTTATAATGGCAAGGGCGCGCACCTGAGAGGTGCTGGAACTGAATTCCAGCTGAAAAAAAGCTCTGATTAATGCAAATAACTGTCTATTTTAAAAATGTTAAAATTGTTTCAGAAAGAAAAGAGAAACCCTATTTTGAACATCTTTTTTGATTTAAGAAGGTGTATAATGTAACGCGGGTGGCGCTGTGGGTTAAACCACAGAGCCTAGGACTTGCCGATCAGAAGGTCGGTGGTTCAAATCCCCACGATGGGGTGAGCTCCTGTTGCTCGGTCCCTGCTCCTGCCAACCTAGCAGTTCGAAAGCACGTCAAAGTACAAGTAGACAAATAGGTACCGCTCCAGCGGGAAGGTAAACGGCGTTTCCGTGCTCTGCTCTGGTTCGCCAGAAGTGGCTCAGTCCTGCTGGCCACATGACCTCGAAGCTGTACGCCGGATCCCTTGGCCAATAAAGCAAGATGAGCGCCGCAACCCCAGAGTCGGTCACGACTGGACCTAATGGTTAGCGGTCCCTTTACCTTAGGGTAATAGCTGTGACACAGAGGCATGGTATAGAGTGAGTTTCTGTTCTGTATGGGCTTCAAAGCCTCATCCAAAATAAACTTGATTTACCATTAACTCGGCTTTTCATGAGTCTCCCCACAAAGAGCTGAAGACAAAACAACTGGTGTGTCAAAAGTTCACTTTCCTCATCACTGAGTTACAGCTCCCCACCACTTCCTTTCACATACCTGGGAATGAGAGTAAGGGTTCAGTCAGAATATGTGAGCTCCAGACACTTTTGAACCAAGAACCTACCTTTCTAGAAAATACGCAATGGTCAAGGAGGAGTAAACAGCCAAAGTTTCTCTTTCTTATTCCCAAGAATAAGAAATATGTCACACATATTGTTTGCCTCTGGCTTGTAGCATGGTGAAGCTGCCCCAATAAGAGCTCTCACTCTTGGCTGTCCTTCAGATTTTGGAGCTGTGGAGGACAAGAGTAAATGTACACAAGGACGTCCCTACTTCTTACAAAAGGTGACTGTATCAAGAAATTGGTATCAAAAGCATGACAGTCCTTGAGGACTGTCAGGGGATCATAATAACAGAAATAGAACTGTTCCTGATAATAAAAAAAAAAAATCTGTTGCCCTGGGCTGAATAATTTTGTTACTGATTTGCTCTGTGAAGGAGACAAGAAGCTTTTCCAGAATTTTCATTTCTTGCCAGTTCATTCCTGTTTGTGGTACACAGATATGTAAGCATATCAATTCTCCCTCTAATGGTGTTCAAATTAGTACAATGTCTGCCTGCTTACTTAAAAAAATTGTTATTGCAATAATGTTTCATGCATCTGTAGCAAGTCATTCTTTCTATCTGCCTTCTCTTTCTGAATTACTTTAGATAATTGAAGATGGTTATGATATATCCTCTCAGTCTCCTCTTTTCCAGGCTGAAACTACCCAATTCCCTCATCTGCTCCCCCTAAAGCTTGATTTCCAGACCCTTGACCATCTTGGCCACCCTCCTATGCACACATTGCAGCTTGTCAATATCCTTCTTAAATTGTGGTGCCCAGAATTGGTGTCTAAGGAAGAAAATATTAGGCATGATTAGCTGTCAGTTATTAATAGCATTTTCACACAAAAGGTGAAGTATTGCTATTTAAAAAAACCACAAAGAAAACTTAAGCACAACATATCTAGGGGCAGCTTTATCTATCCCTTGTGGTAAATTCAGATGACACACTTGTAAATGTCATCGGAATGTGGTGTGATTGGTGTGCCTTTACAAAGGACAGCCCTCTATTTGAAGGTCTTGCGAAAGATAATGAATGGTGCACTTGAGGGAGTCCTCTATTTGAAAGGTTGTCAGTCCCAAGCAGGGCTGGCCCTGCCCTTAGGCAGTTGCCTCGGGTGGCAGAGGCTGGCGGGCAGGCAACAGCAATGAAGTGTGTTGGAGTGCAGAGTTGTGTTTGTGAAACTTGACTGCCTTGGGTGAGCCTGTTGCCATCAGGTGTAATGGAGAATGCTGTCCCATCACTAGTGCTGAAGTCAGGTTATACTCCCAGTGTGGTTGGCTTCAGTATATGAAATTGGGGAGGGGAGCCAGCTGGTTCTTCATTTCAGGCAGCCAAATGACTTGAGCCAAGCCTGGTTCCTGGTCTGATTAAAAGATAAGGAACCCAAAGGAAGGGGAGCATGTTGCCCATTTCCACTAGACAGCAGACTGAGCATGCACCAATGTTACATGGTCACAGTCTTTCCCAATATGATCAGAGGAATTGTATTTCTATTTACATTATAGTGATTGTTTCTAAAATTTTATCTATATATATAATGTAGCGTATGCAAAGTTTATGCACATCTATGTCTTCTTTTGTGCTTTTTATTGATGATGCACAAATACCGAACTTAGCTCTGGGGGCTGATGCCCTGGGGGAAAGGCAGGGTGGACTAAGTGGTGCCAGAGCCAATGAGAGGTGGAGCCAGAGACAATTGGTTCTAGTTTTCTCCCCACCCTCCTCCATCCTGCGATGGAGGAGGACGCAGCTGACAGCCACCCCTTGCAATGGATGGGTGTGTGCAAGCAGGTGGGGGCTGGCCAAGGGCAGACTATGTTGGGGGGGGGCTGCCTCATTTGCCGTCATGCACCAGCCTCCACTGTAACCCAGATATTCTAGTTTGAAATAGCCATATATAAGAATCTATTTCCCTTCCCCTTGTATTCCAGTGCATTGGAGTGAAAATGGGATTGTGAGAAGTATTGAAATATAGGTGAGATGATGATGATGATGATAATAATAATAATAATAATAATAATAATAATAATAATAATTTATACCCCGCCCATCTGGCTAGGTTTCTCCAGCCACTCTGGGCGGCTTCCAGCAGAACACTAAAATACAATAACCTTAAAAGCTTACAAACATTAAAAGCTTCCCTAAACAGGGCTGCCTTCCTACATAACTAGGGCCACAGAGCTTAGGTTTCTTGAAGCCCATTGAAATCAATACACTTTGGCCTACCTATCTGCATTTGACTGTGATCTAAATCTGGGGGGATTTTCAAATTACTCTATGGGATGACATAATTAATCCAGGACAAGTGATTTATTGGAAATGAAATATTTGATCATCTGGTTTGTTTCACTAGGCCAGGCCTGAAGAATGATAACTGGCATTAAATTAGCACCCCTGGGATTATACTGCTTTTCTTTGTGCTGTATTAGTGAGGGCGGGGAGACACAAACCATGACACTGTCTTTACGAAGTGAGTTTATTGGTTTGGATGCATAATGGAAGTCAGCAAGCATCCAGTTTGACAGAGCGGCATGCAAGTTAATGCCCCCCACCTGAGCACAGGGGGGCCAACTTGAATAAAATATTGTGGGGGCCCAGGTAAGCCTTGCTCCACATGACACTATGCACACACACCATTTGAATGGGAACGCCCATCAACTTTGCAGAGGCCTGCTCCCCTCAAATATTTTATTGTGGGGGCTGAAGCCCCCAGAGCCCCTAGGAGTTGGCTTCTATGCCCGAGCAAGAACAAGTTACGGAAAAAAAATATTTTTGATGGAATTTGAAACTAGTGCATCTTACCCAATACAAGGTATGTGGCAAGTAATTGACCTAGTTTAGTTTCCCCTTAATAATAAATTCCATATACAGTGGTACCTCAGGTTACATACGCTTCAGGTTACAGACTCCGCTAACCCAGAAATATTACCTCGGGTTAAGAACTTTGCTTCAGGATGAGAACAAAAATCTTGTTCCAGTGGCACGGCAGCAGCAAGAGGCCCCATTAGCTAAAGTGGTGCTTCAGGTTAAGAACAGTTTCAGGTTAAGAACAGACCTCCGGAATGAATTAAGTACTTAACCCGAGGTACCACTGTAATAAGACTACTTCTGAAGTTGGCACAAAATATGATTTTAGTATCCTGAAAAGAAAGAATTCAAGAAATGACCAGTGATAGAAATTTTCACCAATTTATTCCCCTTCAGTGAGTATAGAACAGTCCACCCAGCAGTCAATTTGGTATCCAGGAAGCTATGTTAATCTCTAATGTTTCCCACAGTGGTTAAGTAGCTTGTGAAGTTCTCACTTAAGTCACTGATTTCTCCACTGCATATTTGTGTTATGTACATTAACTTTCAGAGAAATCATCTGAGCAAACATCATCAGCAGAATACAAGAGGACGCTCAGGACGATGGAGACATGTAAGTTTGTAGTAAAGTTTGTGCTTGCAGAATGTCCTGGGTTCAGTCCTGAGGCGTCTCTCATTAAAGGATATCAGGTAGCAGGACCAGGAACTACATCTGCTTGAGAATGTAGAAATGGGCCAGTTACTGCAGACCATGAAGGCCTTCACTGGGGCCCTTGCGGAGGAGCCCCAGACAGAGCTTTTTATTCTTATTTTTAAAAAGCCAGTCTATAGACCTCCTAGAAAAAAGTTATGAAGCAGAACCTGCAGGTACCCTTTAGGAGGCTTCACATTGGTTTGCACTGTGGAGCAGTTCCGAGAACTGCAATGGCCATCTGCTTCCACTAAAATTGACTGGGCAGTCAGCTTTTCCTCTCCTATGGCAGGGATGGCTGCCCACTCACCTTGTGGTTTGCCTTCCTGCTTTTTCCAGCACCTAAATTCATTTTTGGGGTTTTATTGGGGGGGGGCAATCTGTTTATTCTTTGTTATATAGCAGCAACGTCAAACTCCCAATAGACTGTGATCTACTCACAGTATAAAACATCTGGCAGTGATCTACCCATTTCAAAGCTGATCAGCTTTTTTTAGGAAGCCAAAGTTGTTCAGCTTCTTCTAGGAAGCCAAAGTTGTTCAGCTTTTCACCAAAATATTCCCAATTCTGTGTCAAGCCACACCCTCATAGTAGCCATTTTGTGACAAGCCTTGACCCCTGGCAGCCATTTTGGGACTGGTGCCCACAATACTTTCTCAAGATTCCTCTGGGCCCAGAGATGCTGGCAACCACTGGAGTAGATAGCATTGAACTAGAAGGACCAACAATAGTGCCATCTTAAATGTGTTTATAGAAATACACGATAAACAGTGTTTCAGGCAGGTTACCTGTATGGGTGAATCATAATAAATGTTCAATGACAGAGTCAAGTTGTGGAGGTTTCATTTATGGAAACCATGACAAGCTACCCGGAGTTTATTTTATAGGATCTGTGATTCTATTATTTTGAAATGGTAAAAGGCAGCATGTGGAGGCTTAATTCCACCTTTCATTTTGCATATATCAGCATCAGAAATGAATGTTTCCTGCAGCCCTAAAGACTAGAACCTTTCACCACCACCCTTTTTTTAAAAAAAATGTTGAAATACTAAAGTAATCATGGTCTGAACCACGGTGTATGCTACATATAAAAGATACAAAATATGAACAACTCTGCCAATAGTATGGTATTGATTTTCTTTTACTTATAGTTTTCCTAACATCTATTCTCACCTCAAAAAGAAGAAATATATATTTCACTGTCTGTTTTTAACATTCAATCTGCCACAGCAAACTACCCTCTCTCAATCTCATTTTCATCACCATAGTACCCTCCTTGCTCCTGGACAAGTCCCTGTGCATGACAGGTCATTAACACACCCAGCTTAATCTACACAAGGCCATGGCTGGCCTTATCTACACGGACAAATTGATTAGTTGCAGATGATGGCTGATGGCAATCAGTCAAACTAAATTAGAGCTGGAAAACAGCTTAACACCTGCTGGGGATGTGATGGCAAAAAGCTGATTTCAGCATCAGTGCAGTAGAAAGTGTTTCTCAAAGAAGTCCATGCTCTTTGTGTATCTTCGGAAAATTACCTTTGCTGAAAATAGCTCTGAAAAAGGAACCCCTTGAACAGGTGCCAGAACAGGACAAAAGGCCCTATGTGCAACATTAATGGAAGTTCTCTTGAAATAAGCTCCCATCACATTTCAAAGATGCTTTCAGGTCTCTAGGGGACAATATGTTTGCTTGCTTTGAGTGCATATCACAGATGCCTTCAGATTATTACAGCACATTTCATTTAAAAAGTAGTTTTGTAAACATGGTTCAAATTGCCTCAAATTTCTGGAAGCCCAGTCCAACCCTGGCAACTGGAGTTGCCACCGGGTTTCGCTTAACTCAGGCCTGCACAACTTATGACCTTGCCAGGTGAGCTCAGCCTTCCAGCCGTGCACTGTAGTCTATAAAAGAAGGCTCCCGTCCAAAACAGGAGCAGATCAGGGAAACAGCACAATGCATGCACAGTGATACTCAGTGTTGGGGGAATGGGGTTCAAGAATTATTTCACAGCCCTGGGGATTAACAGTGCCATCCTACACATGTCTATTCAGAAGTATCTCTGAGGACTGTGTTCAGGATTGTAGCCTGGCAGACACTAGGCTTCCTGACAGGATCCAGACATCATTCACCAGTGAACTAGACTTTTGTGCACATCCAGTGACTGTGGAATCCATCCTGTATTGAAACCTAGCATTATTTATTCATATCGTCTTGGTCATACCTAGTTTTGCCATGTAGAGGACGGAGGTGGACTGACCTTTTTCCCCCCTCATGGTCTGCTACCAAAATTCTGCTGCTGCAGATGCCACCCAACCGTGTCCTTCCCATGTCTATGGACTGGCAAACAATGGGAAAGGCACCCCCTCTGAAGTTCATTGTTGTTTTAGGGGCCACCAGCTGGTTTATATTCCTATATGCATAAAAACGTAAGGTGTGGCCATGCTTTGCAGTTCACACGGGCACCTCCTGCATGAACAATGTTATTCAGCTCACAGTTCACTGTGGTTGTACATAACATATATAATTTATATGATTAATTGCCTATATTACATAATTATGTTATCATTATGTTTAAAAAGTTGTTGCAGTGCAAAGGAAACACAATTCAAATGGTGGGTGGGAACCTAATCAATTGTTTAATGCTTGCAGACTAAAGACCACTAACTCAGTAAAGACCGATCGCATTCACTGGATTGATTTCTGTGGGACAAATAAGCTAACATCAGCAATTTCCACTCCGCTTCCATTTTTGTTGGAATTCTCTACTTCCCTAGTTGCGACCCATCAAGAGCCTGGCAGCTATATGTTGCAGTTACCAAATGCCTACCCACCCCTCCTCCCCCCTCACAGATTTTGCAGTTCTGAACAGACAGCAAAGCAGGTGGCTTATGGAGCCCCTACTGGGCCATCAGACAGGACTGTTAGGTTTTCTTGGCTCAGTAGTTTACAACTTGTGGAAACTAACGCTACAAATTGTCTTCATAAATACTTCTTTTTTCTTATTCTTTTTAACAACTTTTCACTGCAAGTGGCGGGGGGGGGATGGGACTTTAACGTATAGCAGTAATATGGTTCATCTTTCATGGGTATGTTCCGTTCAGGTTTTTCACCTTATTATTGATTTCTCCCCCCAAGGGAAAAGCACATTGAGATGTTTCTTCTTTCATATCTTTTTTTGAAAATAGAATTAGCTTTCTTGTTTTAGGATTCTCTTTGTCCACCCATTAAATATTTGATTTCCTCTCCTTCCTACTGGCTGGCCAAATGCAGACATGATGGCGAAAGCAAATGGAAGACGGTAAATTCAGCAAATGCAAGCATGTCAAAAAATACAAGTTTGCTTCTTGTACTGAAAAAATAGCTTGGCGAGGATGAAAATTGTTCAGATTTCCTGTAATAACATTAAGAAAATACTTATGGTTTAACATGGGAAACTGTGAGGAATAAAAAGTCGTATACACAGTTTTAACTAGAGATACTACTGAAGTTCAGAAACAATGGGTTCAGAATTTTTCTAGCCCATAATGCCCAGATATAGTCTGAGAGAGCTTCCTTACCCTAAAATGCATAGTGTGCTCAGAATTCAAATCAAGGCTATTATTAGTATGTTTTGATTTGGGGTCTGCATTGCCTGCATTCAACAGACTAGGCATTCAAATGTGTCAGTTGCTGTTGTTGCGTGACCACTTTAACCTCTGAAACTAGTGATGGGCAAGAGCATCCACACCAACTGTTTGCATCAAATTAGCCAGGAATAAGCCAAGCTCCCCATCCACCCTCAAAGAAAACCCTGGAAACAGCACAGCATATTCCAAGCCAATTCCATTCTTATTCCTGACTGCATTGGTTCAGCTTGGATAATATATTGAGCTTTAAGAAAGGTCCTTCAGCCAGCTGAAATGCTACCTTCAGCAGTTCACAGGACTGCTAATATGAAGTAGGAACTCCATGAAAGGAAAGAAGTACCCACTCTCAGTTTGTTATTTTGCTCATTTCCTCACTCCCTCTATGCTACTCTGTCACAACCAACAGCAAAATCTGACAGCTTCTTGGTCACCTGATTCGTTTGCCAGAACAAGGGGTGCCAGTCAATTATCCTGGCATTCTGGTGAATGACAATACCACTCATACTCTGAAGAAAGAAAAGTCATAGGGCTGAACTGATCTCCCCTCATTCCTACTCCACCAGACCACTGCACCAAAAGCAAATACGATGATGTTGAGGCAGATGCACCTGTCAAGTTAGCGAAAATGTATAAATGTATAAATGTTGGAAATGTTGGAAATGTAAAGAAAAAGAGGGAACATTTTATCACATGTGGTGGGAATGTAAAAAGGTGAAATGCTGGGAGATGATATATAATGAGATGAAAAAAAATGTTGAAATATACATTCATAACAAAACCAGAAGCATTTTTACTGGGCATTGTGGGAAGTGATATAAATAGAAAAGAATGTAAGCTCTTTTTATATGCAATAACAGCAGCAAGAATATTACTGGCCCAAAAATGGAAGCAAGAAGAATTACCGACGATTGAAGAATGGAGAATGAAGTTAATGGACTATGCGGAACTAGATAAACTAACAGGAAGGATTCGAAACTGGCAGGACCATAAATTCACGGAAGACTGGAGTAAATTTACGGACTACTTGAAAAGTATTTGTGAAGATCAGACAACATTTGTAGGTTTGCAAGAAGTTTTGTGAGGAGTATTATTGGAGTATTGCAAAAATGGAGAAGGGGAAGGATGATTTGTTAAGAGATGTAAAGGCAATATAAAGTTAAGAAATGCAAAAGTGGTTAAAACGGTGGATCATCAGAGGTGCTGATGGAAGTCTAAAAACATTGTATAAGTGATAAGTTTTGTGGTACATTTATAATTTATATGTGTATATATATATATATATATATATATATATATATATATATAGAATTAGAGATGGCAGAGGGGGAAAAAGATGTTGAGGGAGATGCACACCTGCATATTCCCTTCCACATTCCTGGAAGCTTCTGGGATATAGTGGCAGACTCACAACATGACAGTCCTGTTCTGCATAGCATCTGTTGCAAGGGCAAGAGGATTCCCCGTGGGGCAGGCATTTTCAGTGGCATCCCCACAAAAACCACAAATAAGTGCTCCACCTGTTAGTTGAGTTCAGATGGGCCACTTGCAGAATTTTTCTCTTTCCTTGTCTTGCAAAGTGACTGGAAGCGAGTTCTCATATTTGGCAATAGTGTCCTTGCAACGCCAGTCACAGCCGTCTCTTTGTCATGAGATGCTATGAGCACATTTCTTTTAGCAAGAGCATCTAATTGCTTTTTATTTCCCAACCACCAAAAAGCATGTGCAAATTTTGTTGATGGTTTCATTGCACTTTTTTAAAAAAGAAGAAGAGAACTGACTGACTGTAGAATACACCGGAGTAATGCTGTCCTTCAGATTTAGACAAAAAACCTTTAAAAAATTAAAATACTCCTGTTTTCCATCAAATACATGTATAAGTGTATGTATAACATGGTCCACATGGCTGACAAGTACCCCAGAGGTTGGTAATTTTTATTCAGTAGCTATTGCTTCAGTGATACATCCATATTAATTTCAACATGCTGTTGTGGGGTTTAGAAATTAAGTGTAAATTGCCAACTAGAAAATGAATGCTGGAACTCAGATTTATGGGGAAATTAGATGAATACAGCTTTGGAAATTAGTGGGGAAAATATGTTATTAATGTTTGCATATCTGTCAGCCATGGATCTCCCAAGGGGGCTCCATTCTAGCCCCTCACCCCCTTCACCCTAGTTATTATTCCTCATCACAGACAGCAGCAATGTTTTGGATGGGACTTGGGCATCCCACAGTGAGCGGCAGGTGGCAGCCGTCTTGTATCTGCCAAAATACAATGGCCCACATTGACATCAGGCATTGTGTTTTGGGAGATATAACTCGGCAGCTGACCTAGTATGCCAGGTACAGCTACTGCCCCACCCCACCCCGCCACCAAAATCTCAATGCATGGTTACCCAAAGCAGGGCTCCAACAGTGGTGGCAGCTGAATTGTGGAGTTCCCAAAGAGTCTCATTTCATCTTAATTTATGTGGTTTAGGCTGCAGTCCTATACAGGCTGACCTGGGAGTAAGTTTCTTTGAAGGGCTTACTTCTTAGTAGGACATGCATGGGATTGCACTGATAGATGGGAAGTTGATACACTATTTCAGAGATAATTTTCAGCCTTGAATTGCACTGTGTAAGCTGCTGGTTTGGGGGTTTTCTTTACCAATATTGTTGGTGTTTTTAACTGTATTATTTTTGCTCCATCTGCTGATTCCCACTTATGAAAACGGTGAACAAATATCTTTTGCCACACCTCCAATAAAACTTGATAAGGACATGTGGGGCCAGGTAAGATTGCTCCAGATGAAAGATTCGTGGAATCGTAGAATCACCAATTAACAAAAAAAAGTTAACTTATAGAGAATTTGTGGAGGCCTTGCAAGTTTCCAGGTTGCACAAAAATCTTCTTTAGCAACCATGAGTCAAGTGGTCTGAAATATAGATCAAAGTTAATGACTGACAGAACCAGAAATGTCATATCCACTTCATAGACAGCGTAATGTCACCTGAAGTAAATGTCAAACTGCTTCACCCTTCACTTAAACATTGCAATAACTTCATACCAGAAATATTACTAACCTGAAAGAACAGAAATAAAGTCTACACAGAGCAGAGTCCAGGGGATTCAATATGACACATCATCTAGATATGCAGGAGACCTGCTTATTTTGAGGGTCTCCAATTTTCACTCATAAATTGTTGTTCAGCTGCTATTTCTCAGTCAGATGCCATTTTATGTAGCACCTGCCCTTGCAGAATACTTTGCATCATTTCAAATCAAATACAGTGGTACCTTGGGTTACAGACGCTTCAGGTTACAGACGCTTCAGGTTACAGACTCCGCTAACGCAGAAATAGTACCTTGGGTTAACAACTTTGCTTCAGGATGAGAACAGAAATTGTGCGGCGGCGGCAGTGGGAGACCCCATTAGCTAAAGTGGTGCTTCAGGTTAAGAACAGTTTCAGGTTAAGAACGGACCTCCAGAACAAATTAAGTTCTTAACCCGAGGTACCACTGTATAGTCTGGACAATTACAATGTCATTTAGTTCACCATATTGAAATGTTTAAATGCAAATAAGGCTAAATATTAACCAATACATTTAGAAATTAATTGGCTGTATGTGCCTGGCGGCAAATCTCTGTATGACTTCACCCAGTGATTTTATACAGAAGCTAAAAAGTATGAATGGCAAACAGCCTGTGTCACAAACAGCCAAAGGATTGCAGTAGTTCATCAACACCACTTTCTGGGGGTGATGGTGGCTGCCAGCTGTGGCCACTAAGAGGAAATCTGCTTCTGTTACCTGTAGTGGTAGACCTAAAAAGAACCTTGAAAAAAGGACTGCCATTGGCAATAGCCACCCCATGAACTGTGTTTCCCCTTCAAAACTGATCCCCCATTTCAGTGGTTTTTGAATTTTTGCACTCCCAATTTCAAGCTAGAAATTATCAAGTAAGGACATTGGTTGTAACTAGAGTTGGACTAATCTGTCAATTTTGGTTCTCCAGGTTGCTCATTTCCCATTCTTAAATACAGTTATTCTGCAACACTTTGCAATAATAATAATAATAATAAAACCTTTATGAAATTTCACCAGCATTTTAGCACTAATTTCTCCTAAGAAACGTATTTCTCTATGTTGTTTTAACTACCAATTTTCCCTAATATAAATGCACTATTATATGTTATATTCACATGTGTTTTTACCCTAGTAAAGGTAAAATGTAAAGGACCCCTGGACGGTTAAGTCCAGTCAAAGGCGACTATGGGGTGCAGCACTCATCTCACTTTTCAGACCAAGGGAGCCATCGTTTGTCCACAGACAGCTTTCTGGGTCATATGGCCAGCAGAACTAAACAGTTACTGGTGACTTCCGGGTTAGCGCCTCCGGTAATGGCTGAATTCCTCTGATCGGGAGGAATTTGCTTCGTGGAAATTAGGGTCTGGCCGCCACGGCAAAGGCGGGGACCCACAAAAAATCACAGGCGGGAGAAGCCTGTGAACGTGGGATTCGGCTGGCACCTTTTGCGCCTCCCCTACTCGTGGGGAAACCCGGTTTCGGGGATCCGGAGCGACGTGGGGTGAGTGGCACAGTGCTTTGAATTGACTGCTTCTTTCACGGAGTGAAGCCGCATTGCTGCTGCCGGAGAGCACTGACTTTTTCCTGTGGACAATTTGATCTTAAAACAACTACCCGTGAGTAGAACGGAAAACTGGATTTTTAAACGTCTTAATTTGGCACCGAAACAGGGAGGTTTCAAACAGGAAGTCCGCCTTCCCCTTTTGTAAATAGACTGAAGCAAAGAGGCTGCAAGCTAAAGTCTTGGAAAGCCTTCCGTAAAGGATTAAACTTCCATCGGCTAAAATCATCAAACCCCCCTTGGAAGCAGGAGAAGAGGAGGAAAATTTTGGATCGTGTAAGCCTGCAGGAGAGAGTGAAGAAAGTCAAATTACCACCGCTCTGAACCTGGAAACGGGCTGCTAGTAAGACTGATGTTTTGGAAATGCTCATTGACTGTGAATAGATCGTTTGTTGACAGCTAGTTAAATAAGAGAAATACATTGTTTCCATTGTCTCCTTCTGCATTTAAAAAGGAGTAAAAGTAACTGAAAATTGAAACTAACTTTATTGCTTGGACTGTGCTTAAAAGGATTGATACAAATAGAAATTGTTTCCCCCTAGAGGAAGCCTTTGAAATTGTTACAGGAGCTGAGCTGGGGGAATTTCCAGCTGCAAGATAAAAAACTGTGAGAATCTGGGATTGATCTTGGAGCGTTAAGAATGTTGACAGAAGAAGCCTTAGTGGTTGCATTATGTAAGATAAATGATTCACTGGAACAGCTCCATAAGAAGACGGATGTGATGATTATAAAATTTGATAACTTGGAACAAAAAGTGACTAATTTGGGACAAAAAGTGAATATTAATACAGAAACTATTCAGGAATCGATACAGGGATCTACTTTGACATGGCAAATTGTGGAGAAGGCGGGGGAGAAAGTTGTTGTTGTTGAACCTAAAGTAGCACAAGTGGAGAGGGAGAGAGCCCCAGCCTTACAGATGCAATTTGATGACTATAAGTTGATGCTTTTTATGATTGAATTTAGAGAAAGTCAGATTTTGAGGATTGGAGCCCCACTTGGACTGGAGAAGGAAAGTTGGATAGATCCCTTCATGCAGGGATTTACTGACCTTTGGGACCTGGACTTGGGTCAGAAGGAGACTGGAGTTGTGGGGACCGCCAGATTTGGAGGAACTTTGAAATACGTCCTGAAATATCTTCTGAATCTTGGTTTTAACTATGGAGATTTGGCTGACTTGTCAAGAAGGAATAAAAACATTGCTAGGTGGGAATTTCCCCGAGATCTACTCTTCAGCATCAAAGGAAGGAAAATAAGAACAAGATCAGGAGAAGTGCATGTATAAATATGAAGAAGACTTGCAGAAGGGACTTGGAAAAGAGTTAGGAGCCTCGGACAGAAGATCACCAGGTTGATGGACTATATGGAATTGACGGAAATGACTGGCAGAATCTGAGACCAGGGAGAAGAGACGGTGGAAGAATATTGGAAAAAGTTTAAACTCTATATATGGAAATAATGTAAAATTAATGAGTGTTAGAAAAATGTTGGAATGGAATTATACGGCTTTAGTAGAAATGTTATAAGGAATTAAGTATAAATAAGTACTATAGTATTAATGGAAAATTAGGTTAAAATATGTTAAGATAATAATAATAATAATAATAATAATAATAATAATAATAATAATAATAATAATTTATTATTTATACCCCGCCCATCTGGCTGGGCCTCCCCAGCCACTCTGGGCGGCTTCCATAGAAACCAAAAATACACACGTTAAAAACTTCCCTGAACAGGGCTGCCTTAAGATGTCTTCTGAATGTCAGGTAGTTGTTTATCACTTTGACATCTGCTGGAAGGGCGTTCCACAGGGCGGGCGCCACTACCGAGAAGGCCCTCTGCCTGGTTCCCTGTAGCTTTGCTTCTCACAATGAGGGAACCGCCAGAAGGCCCTCGGCGCTGGACCTCAGCGTCCGGGCAGAACGATGGGGGTGGAGACGCTCCTTCAGGTATACTGGACCGAGGCCGTTTAGGGCTTTAAAGGTCAGCACCAACACTTTGAATTGTGCTCGGAAACGTACTGGGAGCCAGTGTAGGTCTTTCAAGACCGGTGTTATATGGTCTCGGCGGCCGCCCCCAGTCATCAGTCTAGCTGCCGCATTCTGAATTAGTTGTATGACAGAAAATAGAGAAAGATGGAAAGGATTTGCTGAAACAATTAATAGAAATGGAATACAAAAAGGGAGGTGAGAAGAGGTCGATGAAACAAGGGAATGAAAGAGAGGGTATTGAGATGGTATGATGTGTGTTTTTTGAATTGTTTTTGCTCTCGTTTTGTTTAATGTGTTAATGTTGTGTTGTGTATTGTTTATATATTGTACTGTATTGTTTTTTCTTTCTTTTGCTTTTTCTTTTTTTCTTTTCTTTTCTCCTTTTTGTAAGGTTTAAAAGTAATAAATATTATTTAAAAAAAATAAAATAAACAGCTACTGGCACACAGAGGACTGTGACAGATGCCAGAGTGCACAGAAACGCCATTTACCTTCCCACCACAGCAGTACCTATTTATCTACTAGCACTGATGTGCTTTCAAACTGCTAGGTTGGCAGACGCTGGGACAGAGCAATGGGTGCTCACCCTGTCCCACGGATTCAAACCGCTGACCTTCTGAACAGCAAGCCCAAGAGGCTCAGTGGTTTAGACCACAGCGCCACCCGCTCCCTAGTATATGACTGTGTGTTGGTTTGTAAGTAAGTTTGCCTTCAAATGCAAACTGAGCCAGATTTCCACGCCATGTCTAGAACTTGCAACAAATAGTCATTGTTTAGAAGTGATCACTTTGCAGCGCTTGCTGCTGTTTTCTGCTCCTTTGACAAAGAAACAGTTTGACCTCTGGGAAAGCATTTCCAGCATTCTTTCTTATCTACGCCAGACTTCCTTTCTGCCAAGATCACTCACAGATTTTAATTGAATGGAAACCAGAGTTCTCATCCTATGTGTCATGCCGTGGGATTTCGTATCACTGAATTTCAACTCTGGTTTCACTGGGACCTGCCAAGTATCACCGGCCTGCCAAGAATTGTCACCTTCCCACTTTTCTATCTGCATCAGCATTGTTTGCTCTTTTTTTGGAGGCATCTTCTCTGATTAAATTGACATCATTCTACCTTTTGTGATTCCTGTGTCATTTTCTGTTGACGGCATCAGGTAGCGGCAATGTACCAGTGTCCTTGTGGAAGGGGCAGCTGCCATTGATTGGCTAGCTGTATTAATGCAGGCCTTTTAAATGTCATGCAAGTTTGGCTTTGTGCTAAGTGCTGGCTGAATAGGTGCCAGCAAGATAAGTTATAAATCACAGACAACAGGCGGCACCCTTTCTCTGCTGCCAATGTCACTTTGTGCCATCTGAGGAGCACTGGGGGAGAAGAATCCATTGAAGCAATTAGTTTTCACTCTGCCAGAGAGATTGTTTAACACACAGCAATTGAAGTCTCAGGTTTAGTACATCACTGATGCACAGGGGGCCATGCAGCTTCAAGGAAGCTGAAAGCCTTTTCTTTACTGCTGCACAATGCAGCTGAAGTCTCAGTGGGACTATCAGATTTCGTGGTGACATGCATGGTTAAATTATATTTATCATCCACATGGGCTTTACATTTCCCCCCTTCCAAAGAAAACAGATGATTAAAAATGGTCATAACAAGCGCTGGGATTTACGGCTCCAATATCTGTCACTTGGGGTAGAGGAGGCATATATTAAGTCTACAACAGCACAAAGTGGAGTGGCAAATGCTGACACATCCCACAGGGAAATTATTTAAGGTCACAGCACTTCCTGATGACAGATGTTACAGGTAAGTTGTGAATTAAGCTTAGTAGGCTTGACAACCAGTCTTTATTGATCAACAGAGGCATCAATGTTTTCTCAACCAAAATAGATACAGTGGTACCTCGGGTTAAGTACTTAATTCGTTCTGGAGGTCCGTTCTTAACCTGAAACTGTTCTTAACCTGAAGCACCACTTTAGCTAATGGGGCCTCCTGCTGCTGCTGTGCCGCCGGAGCACGATTTCTGTTCTTATCCTGAAGCAAAGTCCTTAACCCAAGGTACTATTTCTGGGTTAGCGGAGTCTGCAACCTGAAGCGCATGTAACCTGGAGCGTCTGTAACCCGAGGTACCACTGTACAGTGATCGTGGCGTAAAACCTCATTTTAGAACACCCATAGGAATGAAAGAGGTCCACTGGATGAAACCAGGATCCTGGCCCAGTATCCTGTTTTCACACTGGCCAACCAGATGCCCATGGGAAGCCTGCAAACAGGACATGTAGGAACAGCACCCTCTCTGCCTGCAATTCCAAGCAACAGGAATTCAGTGTCATACTGGCCCTAAGAACAGCAGAGCATGGATGTTGTGCCTGGCAGCCCTGATCACCTATCTTCCATGAATTTATCTAGTCTTCTTTTAAAGGTATCCATGCTAGGGGCCACCACTCCCTCTTGTCTGTCTATGCACTGCACACACACACAAAATGCTTTATTTTGTCTGTGTTGACTCTTGGAACAGTTAAAAAGGTAATGGACCCCTGACAGTTAAGTCCAGTCGCAGACGACTCTGGGGTTGCGGCGCTCATCTCGCTTTACAGACAGTTTTTCCGGGTCATGTGGCCAGCATGACTAAGCCACTTCTGGTGCAACAGAACACCAAAACCAGAGCAGCGCACAGAAATGCCATTTACCTTCCCGCTGGAGCGGTACCTATTTATCTACTTGCACTTTGATATGCTTTCAAACTCCTAGGTTGGCAGGAGCTGGAACTGAGCAACGGGAGCTCACCCCATTGCAGGGATTCGAACCACTGACCTTCTGATCAGCAAGCCCAAGAGGCTCAGTGGTTTAGACCACAGCGCCACCCGCGTCCTGTCCTTGCAACAGTTAGCTTCATTGCATTCTGAGTATTATGAGAGGAGAGAAAATGTTGTAACCTTTCCTCATGCCATGTTGGAAGTTAATGGAAGTTAATGACAAATCTTTCATGTTGACTTTAGTGGGACATGTGTAACTAATTTGGTTTGGATAAAAGCCTATGCATTTTTTCTCAGATGTACATTTTATTCATTATCTCATCTTGAGGTCACAGTCTGTGATGGTTGGAAATTGGGTTATATTTGACTGTTATGTTTAGCAGGACTGATCTACCTCTAATCACCCCTAGGTGAGAATGTAGTTCCCCAGCCCACATTAACAGATATAGCATAGTTCAGCATGGCTTGTATGAGCCTTACTGTGCAAATCCATATCAGAATCAGTGGTGTGAGTAGAATGCTCTTTCAGATGAGAGAAGGGCACATGCAAACAATGTCAAGACAAAATGACTGATTCCCTATCAAGTACACTGAATGTGCATATGGGAACTGTGTAAACACACAGAATTATGGGCTCTGGCATGTATAGAACATGCACATGTACAGTTATGCTGAACACAAATAGATAAGAAGTGTGCTCATTGCCCTCTTGGTGTATATTTGTGTATACAATTAGAACTGTACAATTCTAAGGGCACTTATAATATATTCCACAAACAAAGAGTAGGTAGATAACTAAAGAAAACAATTGACTATGAAAGAGCAGATTTACTTTTATTTTTAGATCTAATATTTATATATTTTATTATTAATATTTTCACTGTGGAGTTGTTCCTTATGAGGTATATTTTTATTACAGCCTTCCCAGTTGTTGAAAGAACAATTCTCTCTGTGGTGCTCTGTATGATGCATTCGATGCTGTAATTAAATTTGCAAGCCTCCTGTGTACTGAATTTCAGGTTTTTTGTACAATAGTACAGTATTTGTGTCATTTAATTTTGCCTTTTAAAGAAATAAAGTTTTTTGAAACTGGCAAGTCAAAAGTCATGCAAAAATTATTTACTAGATCTTAAAACATGGACGTAGCTTTTAATGCTGAACGTCACATTCTTTGGCCACCCGCTGTTAAATGTGAACAAAAGGCTGATTTCACTCAAATAGCTTTCATTATTGGGGCTGCCAAATGCCTATAGTTGGCCTGGAATCTGGACAGTATAAGAATACACTGCAATATCCAGTAACCATAGTAACCATCGTACAGGATGTATAAGGTCCTGCCTTTTAGTTATAAACATCAGGGGTGCTGCTCATAGTCCAGAGGGTTAAGAGAATTCCCTCACCCTTTCCTCACTGACTTTCCTTCTTTTCTTATTCCTCCTTGCTCTGTTGGAGCCTTGGCCTTGGCATGAAAGGGCTCTGTAGGCAACATGTCTTCAGCATGTTTAGAAAGAAAAAGTGGCATCAATAATAGATCAGAGTCTTAGAGCTGCTTTGGACATTACAGCCAAACACTGCCATACTGCATGCCGTCTCTTCTGCAGTCACGTGGTGATGCCTGCTTAAAACTTGTGTAAGAAAAGGTTCTTGTGTAAGAAAGTTGCACAGGCTGCATTCTGTAGCCTGGTGAATTAGCTTGGAGATAGTTAGTGAGTAGCTCATGACTCCCCAATGAACTTGATGGCTGAGCAGGAGTTTTACCTCCGGATCCCTCTGCCCCAAATCCAACATGCTACACAGAGTCTCTATTATGAAAGCAAGATTGTCCAGCATCTTGGTAGCAGAGAGATGTCTGTATGATTCTAAGTGACCAGGAGCATTAAACAGACCACTTACACACAACACCTAATAGGCTGGATCCAAAATCACCTTAATTGCCAGAAACTGGAAAAAAGAATTTGTGCCAACAAAAAAGGAATGGCGGGATAAATTATTAGATTATACTGAATTGGCCAGATTAACAGAGACAATTAGGGGACAACCTAGACAAGAATTTCAAAAAGAATGGGGAAAATGCAGAGAATAGTTTACCAAACAATGCCCCAAAATATACACCTGGACTTGTTCCGATTAATTTCTATAGGAGACTTTGCGGTTTTTTAAGTCATAACTAGGAAAAATTGTAATAATCACATATAAAAGAAACAGTACGCTAGAAGTAAATAAGGAGGCCGTTTACAGGATAAAGGGAGTCTTTTATTTTTATGTTATGTTTCTTTGTGTAAGGGGATAGGAGTTTAATTTTGATAATTAAATTGTCAATGGTGGTGGGTTTGTTTGTTTGTATGTATGTATGAGTTGCTGTGGACTATGTTGTAAATAAAATAAAATTTTAAAAAATAAAAATTAGCAGACCACTTATTAATATGCAGAACAATGAAAGAAAATATTTCACATGCATGATGGAATCTTTCATTTATGTTCACCAAATAATATTTTGTTTGTCCTATTTTCTTGCCCCTCCCCTTTCACTAGTTGCATTATATTGTATCTGACAGCATAACCATCTTCTGTATGTAAGGATCAAGGCTCATTCTGATATAGTTTTCCTGTAGTAAATTGATATTTTTAAGGAGATGGACTGGAAGGAATGTATAGTAGCGAAGGCAGCCATCAAATGTCTGCACTTTGGGATTCACTGAGCCACATCACATTCTGTGGAGCAATAAGAGGACAAGCTGAAAAATTACACTGAAGCCACAATGGAAGTGCTTAGCATAAAGTTTAGTGCCTACCTCTCCTGGACAGGCAGAAATCTGCATGTTGTATATTTATCAAGGGTCACTGAAGTTAGATGCAGATTTCAGTCATTCCAAGGAAAAATAAGTTAATTTATACCAAGCGAGGGCATGCATGTGAAGGGCACACTTACAGAAATTGCTGCATGAAATATAGATGAGGGAAAGAGCATGATATATAGATGTTCAGGCAAGAGATGAGGTGAAGGTCCCAGGGTGATGCATTGCTGCAGCCAAGTGTGAGACTGCATCAGAGATGATAGGACTAAGAAGTGAGGAGCCAGGCAGGGAAATAATTTAGAGTGGGAATCTTGGCCGTAGTGATGGTCAATTTACATGGGCCAGCTCAGACACTGAAAAGCTGAACCAGAAATGCAGTTGGTTCCACTGAACACATAAGAAGTAATCCGTGCACCAGTCATATAGACATAGTGATGTGTGCACAATTTCTGTAATGCTTCCTCTTTAGAAAATGATAACACATCCTGTTATATCATCCAGATCATGTTACATGTATTTATTTACCTATCTATTCCTGCTATATCTAGACAGCTGTAGTCCACTCTCAACCAAAGTTCTCTGCAAAATTAAGGAGATGTGTGCATTTTGCAGAATGATGCAGTTATGTTTCTTGTATTGTTTCTGAAAGCATGAATTACAGTTGACTTCAATTTCTACGCCATACTACACACATATAGCAAGACACCAAGCTGTTGCCTCAGACCTGAGCCTGGAGCCTGTATTGGTGTGCCATGCTTTCCCCATTTCTTTGTAGCTACCCAACACAGGATCTGTTGAGCAGTGGAAAGAAGATAGCTAAAGACCAAGAAAACAGATCCTTTGTTGCGTAGCTACAAAGAAATGGGGAAAGCATATGTGCATAGTATGGCGTAGACATTGAAGTCAACTGTAATTCATGCTTTCAGAAACAATACAAGAAACATAACTGCATCATTCTGCAGAATGCACACATCTCCTTAATTTTGCAATGTCATTTCCAACAGTGTCCGGGCAGAAAAATGGGGGTGGAGACGCTCCTTCAGGTATACTGGACTGAGGCCGTTTAGGGCTTTAAAGGTTGGCACCAACACTTTGAATTGTGCTCGGAAATGTACTGGGAGCCAATGTAGGTCTTTCAAGACTGGGGTTATGTGGTCTTGGTGGCCGCTCCCAGTCACCAGCCTAGATGCTGCATTCTGGATTAGTTGTAGTTTCCAGGTCACCTTCAAAGGTACCCCATATAGAGCGCATTGCAGTAGTCCAAGCCAGTGGCGTAGCGTGGGGGGTGCAGGGGGGGCCGGCCGCACCGGGCGCAACATCTGGGGTTAGGGCAAATCCATGGGTTAGGGGGCGCAAATCCACGGGTTAGGGGGCGCAAATCCACAGGTTAGGGGGGCGCAAATTACTTGCCTTGCCCCGAGTGCTGACAACCCACGCTACGCCACTGGTCCAAGCGAGATATAACTAGAGCATGCACCACTCTGGCAAGACAGTCTGCGGGCAGGTAGGATCTCAGCCTGCATACCAGATGGAGCTGGTAAACAGCTGCCCTGGACACAGAATTGACCTGCGCCTCCATGGACAGATGTGAGTCCAAAATGACTTCCAGGCTGCGTACCTGGTACTTCAGGGGCACAGTTACCCCATCCAGGACCAGGGAGTCATCCACACCTTCCCGCCTCCTGTCCCCCCAAAACAGTACTTCTGTCTTGTCAGGATTCAACCTCAATCTGTTAGCCGTCATCCATCCTCCAGCTGCCTCCAGCCACTCACACAGGACCTTCACTGCCTTCACTGGTTCTGATTTAAAAGAGAGGTAGAGCTCAGTATCATCCGCATACTGATGAACACCCAGCCCAAACCCCCTGATGATATCTCCCAGCGGCTGCATGTAGATGTTGAAAAGCATGGGGGAGAGGACAGAACCCTGAGGTACCCCACAAGTGAGAGCCCAGGGGTCTGAACACTCATCCCCCACCACCACTTTCTGAACACGGCCCAGGAGGAAGGAACAGAACCACTGTATAACAGTGCCCCCAGCTCCCAGCCCTTCTAGACGGTCCAGAAGGATGTTATGGTCGATGGTGTCCAAAGCCACTGAGAGATCCAGCAGAACTAGGAAACAGCTCTCACCTTTGTCCCTAGCATGCCAGAGATCATCAACCAGTGTGACCAAGGCAGTTTCAGTCCCATGATGAGGCCTGAATCCCGACTGTTAAAATCCCCTAGGACAACCAAACTAGGTGTCTCCAGGAGAACATCTGCCATGACCTGAAGCAGCTCGGGCAGGGAATCCTTGGTGCAGCGGGGAGGTCGGTACACCAAAAGGAATCCTGTACTGCCCCTATTGCCCACCTCCCAGAACATGCACTGGGCCTTCCCAATAGGATGCCTATCACACCTGCTTTCTGTTCTGTGCTTCCATGCTGACCTGGCAGAGTCCACTTGGTTCCATTTCCTGTATCTGGAAGGCTGACATTCTAGGGGCACTTGTTTTGTATCTACTTCAAACTATGTTCCAAATTCTGATCTTCAAAAGAACACCTGGTATCATGCTTGCATTTACTTAAAGAGTCACAATAGGTCCTTCACAGGTTTGATATGTGTGAGTGACTCTGTAGCTAATTGCCATCTCCAATGTAATGCAAAATTTCAGTTGAAAGGTAGCTAGAACTTGTTAGAGGTTTTTTTAAGTACTCAGCTGTCATGGAGGGTTCTTTCTTTATTCCTGTGGTGAGGGAATAAGGGAGAAGCTGATATTCCTGGAGAAGCACCATTGGGGGTTTATTTGCACAAGCCGAAAAATTACTCCCTAGCTTGCAAGTAGTTTCTACATGCTGGGAATTGCTGTAACCCCACAGCTTCTTTGTCTAGGCAGTTGCTCTGTCTCTAGAGTGTACACTGAGCTCTTGATTCCCACATACATTGAAAGGCAGAAATGTGCATTATTGGTGAAGATGACACCTGGCTGGGCTGTTCTCCCCCGCCATATCTGCGGCACCTTCTTGCTTCTTCTTCAACAACAAAAATACCAAGTGCATATTGTGGACATGTGTCAGGGCTGGAGTCAAGAGCAGGCCAGCAACCAAACAATAAATCAACTGAGGACAGTGGAGTTAATTCGAGGAAACAAACCACAGATCTGGCCCAGTGGCCTCAGCAACTCTTTCTAAGAGGTCTTGCCCAGATGAAGCAGCTTCAAAGACTGCTTTCCCAGTGCCCACTAGGACTCCTCCTCTCCAGGGTCCTTCCCATGCAGTCTCAGGCTGTGCTCATGCACAACCACCCTTTGCTCTGCCCGTTTCATTTCTCGGCATGTTCTAGGAGACCAGGAGGAGGGGACCTGGCTGCAGCAGGAGGAGAAGACTCCTTGGCTTCTTCAGCAACCTGCCTCTCTGTCTCCTGGCCCCACCCCCTTCCAGCCCCCACTTCTGGCTTGGAGTCTGAATTTAGTTCTGCCACAGCCTCTTCTTGTTACTTTGCAGGGAAAGAATGTTCTTTCTATATATTTGAGGGGGACGTTAGTCTTTCATCTCTAAATGTGTTGCCATTTCCACAAGGAAATGTCTCCTGTGCTTGGATATTAATGTGAGTCTGTTGGGAGGGACTTTAGATGATGATGATGATGATGACACTAACTGATAACAATAACAATATTTATTTTATAATTTAAAAAAGCTACTCATAGCATTTGAGGGTTTTTACAATTCTCTGTTAGTGATTTCTCCATATAGACCCCAAAACTATAGTACCCATGGTTCCTGGAGAAGGAGGCACTGCTTATGCACTCCTGTACTAAAAATGGTCTCACAGAAAAAGGGTTCCCTTCTCAATTATTTCTGCATGGCTCCAAATCGCTCATTTGTGTGTAGCTTTCTTTCTTTCTTTCTTTCTTTCTTTCTTTCTTTCTTTCTTTCTTTCTTTCTACTGCTCTCTCCTGGGATACTTTACTTAGTCACCATCTTTCCACTTTCCTTCACTCATAAATCCATATGATCACAGAGATCATCTGGGTGCGTCGGGAAGTCTGATAGCGCATAAATTGGTTTAGTCTGTTTTACCTAGGGTGTTATAAAATTGATGTGAGGCCTGCTGAAGTCTATCATGTGATAATCCCGGGCTGCTTCAATATCCTTAGCTTGCAATGTTAGCCATTTTAAGGGCTGTTGTTAAAAAGATTCCTAGGATTCATTTTATTAAAAAAACTGATAGCTTCATTCATATGTGTTCACATTTCAGGCTTGTCAGTAGATTCTGGTGAAATATGGTGGTTTGAAACGGCTAGCCTGCGGCCAACTATCAAATTATTACTCTCCAACCGAAAGCGCAAAATGGCATTTTCATAGATAAGGGAGACTGGGCCAATATCCAGGCTTTAGTTTGGCATCATACAATGATTAAAATGTGTGCTAAGAGGAACAGAGTGCTGCTCATCACATTACCGCTGCAGAGTTCATGCTGTCACTTTAGGATAGAGAATCCCAAATCTCTGTACAGAACTGACCAAGTCTCTGTACTCAGTTCTACCCAGCCAGCCTTCAGAGCTTGCAGGGACAACAACCTGTTCCATGCCACCAGCTTTCAACATCCCAAATGCTAAGGTCTGTAAAAGAACAAAGGCAATCTGCCCTTCTATTTGTCCTTCTGTGAGTGTCAAGAAAACATAACAAGCTACACCTCCCAGGATTCTTTGGGAGAAGCCGTCACTGTTTATAATTCTATGATACAACTTTAAATGTATAGTGCAGGTGTATGGTGCGGAAACTCTTAATGCCATTAAAATAAAACAAAAAAAATGTAAAAAATATCCAAGGATGGTTCTATTAAAATCTTAATACAGCCATGATCTCGGGCAGGAAGTGGGGAGTTTTGGGGGAGTAAAGGGCCAGTAAGAGAACATGAGCAAAGTTGTTGGGGAGAGCAGGGCATTTTTTAACAGCTGATGGGTGGCACTCTGTAGCCTATTCACATGGGCATGCACATGAAGAGGCCGTTGCTGCAGTCCCAGCCCCAGACATTGCCCTGTTCCTGATATCCAGGCACTGAGTGTGGACACCTGTGAAGGATCTCCTACCTGCTTTTGGTAGGGACTGCCTTGTGGACTCAAAGCGTACACGTCAGGGAGTTGGTCTAGCTTGGGCATGCAATATGTGCCCTACATTTGTGTAATGCATGTAATAGGTCTTCTGAGTCTATGGCAAAGAAGAATTTGAAGAAAGGCCAATCTCTTTTCTGAATTGTACAAATTATCTGCTGTCGTGACTCCTTTGGCAATGTCTACATTGCTAACCTCAAAAAGGCAGGGGGTGAGGGATGAGAAAATATGCATAAAAATTCTTTCTAAGAAGTTATTTAGACATGCCTGATTTAGCTGATACATTATTCAAATAACATCATTTTCTATTTCAACTTTCTCTTCCATCCTAATGGTATTTGTGTATTATGTAACTGCTGTATACATTTTTTTTCCTAATAAGAGGTCTAGTTTTTCATTCCCCCTCTGTGTCTGTATTTAAAACTACTTCAGGTTCAAGTTTTTTCTTGAATACATGTAAAAATGTGTTTTTCTTAATATTACAAAACTTTTAATCTTAAAACTCCTTCCTGTTGCAGTTGTACAAGACAAAATATTCCTATAAGGCAAAATAAAGCCTTATTTCCCAGCTCCTCTCCTAAACAAGTAGTATTCCAGGCCTTTGGAGCTAATGGGAGGTCTGTTCTTATTCTCTATTTGTGACCAGTGCAAATTATTTGTTGTCTCGCGTGGGGGAGAATAAATACTCCCTTGGGCGCTATGGGGAGCACTATGAAGGATCATTCCCTAAGTTTGCTTTGGCACCAAAACCTATTTATTTTCATGTTGACACAGAAAATGTAAAATCTATAATACCCGTTTTCCAGTGTTCTGATTATGAAAAATGCTTATATATTGTCAAAAAATAATCTCCTTTCCCCAGGCAGCAGTGGTAACGGCACATGCCCTGCTAATAACATAGCTTACTTCTACAACTTCCACAGTCCACCTCTACCATCTGAATCAGCAGCTCAAATAATGGGACCTTTCAGTGTGCACTAAAAGTCACCAGATAAACTCACGCAGGTTCATTGTGCCTCTTTTGAAAGACCCTTGACTTGCCACAGCAAGAAACATTAAACACTGGAGTTTAACATTAAAGTTACAAGAAAGTTAGAAGAAAGGATATTCCAACTAAACATACGGAAAACCTTTCTGACAGTAAGAGCTGTTCAACAGTAGAGCGGTCTCCCACAAGAGGTGGTGGACTCTCCTTCCTTGGAGGTAGTAAACAGAGGTTGGATGGCCATCTGTCCTGGATGCTTTAGCTGAGATTCCGGCATTGAAGGGGGTTAGACTAGATGTCCCTTAAGATTCCTTCCAATTCTATGATTCCATGATTCTATGATTCTAACACATTATTCTGTGTTCCATTTAACCTTTTTTAAAAAAAACAACAATTTTTAATGAATTTTAACAGGTAACAAACATGAAACATGATCTTCCAAGATATTGTAATGTCGAGTACCATAATCTTCATAATGCCAAGATAGTCATAAAGATTACAGTAAAAGTTAGTGTCTCCACAAGGTCTGCTGTGACTGGGCAGGGCAGGGAGGGGGAAGCAATACATCTGTATTGTTATTAATCAACAAAGCTTCTAATTACAGTAACAAATAGCAGATGCTGGTGACTATGTTCAAAATTACAAAATTCCTTGTCCTTATATGCTTTTTCTTCTCTTTTGGAAAAAAGATATAGTGAGGCTTGCAACTTCCCTCTTGGGCAGGAGGAGAGCCTCAACAGGGGAACACTCAGTGGGCATTTAACCCTTTGAGCAAGGTTGCCAGGAGCCTAGCAAATTGGTTTTGGTAGGCACATCTTGCCTGCAAAATGCCAGATGACACTCAATCAACTAGGTGCCCCCC
The DNA here is from genome assembly GCF_964270895.1 of Podarcis filfolensis. NCBI lineage: Eukaryota > Metazoa > Chordata > Lepidosauria > Squamata > Lacertidae > Podarcis > Podarcis filfolensis. The sequence continues at coordinate 5,460,870 of NC_139607.1, forward strand.
ACCAGACAATGTGCAAGTATTGACAGAATGGCTGCGTTATTAGGAAGAAAAGAAAGTTGCTATATTAGTTTAACTTTTAACAGTTCCTTCCAAGGAAGACTGGAAAGTCAAGGCACCTGCAAAGAGACAGCAGAACATTATCACCTCTAAATGAACATTAGGCTCCCCATAGCATCCTGTTACACTGAATGACGAATTAGAGCATCAAGTTGCTTGTGAAGTGAAAAAGTGCTTTAGAGTAGCACACAGTCCAGTCCCAATGCATTTCAAATTTATGCCATTTCTTTTGAAGAACAAAAAGGAAACAGATAAAAAATGTAAGCACCTCTGTCATTATATTTTATATTCTATTTTCCAAAGTTTCATTTTTCCTGTGTGTGTTTTTTTGATCAAAAATGCACTTATGAAAGAATGATCACACAATGGAGTTCGATGAATTTTATATTCAAGGCCACACTTACAACAATAGTACAAAATGTCTTTGGCTGCTCAGTTACATTGGAAGGTGTGGGCAGGGGGCTTATGTACACATACAAACCTGATGCGGGAAACACAGTGGTAGATTTGGGTAGGATTGAGACAATCCAAGATTGTTTTAATGAGACTGCAAATAGAGACAAGCAATCTCAGGACTTTGTGCTTTTTCTACCCTGTTCTGTAGCAATCTCAACCCACAAAAAATGGAAATTTCCCAGAACTCTTTGAGGTGTGAAGGCTGCTTCTTACCTTAACATTAACAGAGGTTTGCTAGTAGCTGATTCTTCTTCACTCACAGGAGTGTGAAGACCTCTCCGTCAGGACTTAGCCCTGACCAGACTTCAAACATGACAACTTCTCAGAGGAGAAATAAGGGAGAAGGGGGGCAGGATCCTCCAGCAGATCTCTACACTTTCAGTGATCCTGAAGAGTCAATGGATCAAGAAGATTTTTCTTGGCTTGCCTTGCCTAAACGCTTCAGCCAGGTGTGAGGCCCCTTTGCCGTGGTGCCAGACTGAACCTTCCCTCCCCCCCCCCAATTATTTTAGTCTGCTTTGGGTAACTTTATGGCACTGATTTTTTGTTTGTTTGTTTTGGGGTTTGTTGTTTTAAAGAAAAAAGCAGTTCTGCTGCTATCTTTTTATTTTTGGAATGTGTTATACAATATGTTATTTTGATACAATTATATTATAAAGCATCTTGTGTTGATATCTGTGAAATAAATAAATAGCTGACTACAACACATATCAGAGAACACTCTCTCACACACATATATATGTGCACATGCTACGGCATTTTCAGGTTTGCATGCTGAGATAAGGGTTAAAATAAGTTAGTATCAATACTCAGCTGTAGTCCAAGATTAACATCCATTAACTCGGGGAATTGCCCATCCCTGCACTGTGGCCCCCATTGCTCTTAATAGTAGGTATTACTCGGTGAAGTATTTCAAGAATGCACTTCAAATTTCTTGCAAATTGACTTTTTATGTCATGTATAGGTTATAATTCTTTTCATGGGCTGCTAGTTGCAGAATTTCCCCTTTCTAGAATATGTTTGCCTGAGTCTAAGGGGGCATCTTGTCTTTTATAAAAAAACAAATAAGATAGCGAAGGGGAGAAGAAATGGTCTGAGTCAAGAGCATGTTAAAGAGGTGTAATTGCAGGCTGCTTCAAACGATATATTAGATGCACATTTTATGTTTGCAGATAATCATTTGTAATGAATCCGGTGTCAGCTGCTTTCACAAATAAGCAGCTGTCATGGTTGGGGGGGGGGGAGTTTTGGCAGCCATGTGAGTGAATAGCAAGCACTGAAGGAAGATAGAGATGCTTCCTTCTAAATAAGGACCCAGATAACAATAATCCTGAGGCTCAAACAGACGGGATCAAATTATTTCCTCCACCTCTGCCTTTAGCTTCAGACACAGACTAATACAGGCATACGCAAAGTCGGCCTGCCAGAGGTTTTGGGACTACAACTCCCATCATCCCTGACTACTGGTCCTGTTAAAACAAAAAAATTTTTTCCTTCCAGTAGCACCTTAAAGACCAACTAAGTTAGTTCTTGGTATGAGCTTTCGTGTGCATGCACACTTCTTCAGATACCTGAAGAAGTGTGCATGCACACGAAAGCTCATACCAAGAACTAACTTAGTTGGTCTTTAAGGTGCTACTGGAAGGGAAAAAAAATTTTGTTTTGACTATGGCAGACCAACACGGCTACCTATCTGTTACTGGTCCTGTTAGCTAGGGATGATGGGAGTTGTAGTCCCAAAACCTCTGGAGGGCCGAGTTTGCCTATGCCTGTGCTGAAGGCTCAACATGATTCCTACCCTGGTGACTCTAGCCATTAGGAATCAAGCCTGTGGCTGTCTTCTTCATAGACCTCCTCATAGCCTCATCATTACAACCTGTTTGTTTCTTGGTCATATAACAGTGTGAAGGCATGTTGGGAAACTGGCTTTTTTAATACAGATGCAATATCACAACTCAGTGGGCTTTCAGCGTTGCCTCTTGTTATGTAAATTTGTCCCAACGAAAACACAGCCTGCTTATTATAGGCAAAATTTTCAACCAATTTTTGCCATTGCCAAAAATTATATTGGGCCTGGCTCATCTGATCTGAACCCTCCTGGGCTTGGCAGTGTAACTGTTTGCAGCTTCCAGAATAAGAGAGTTTGTTCTGATTTGTCCCTGTTTTGTCTAATCCAGTCTGTCCACCCATCTGCGCATCCGGCTATCTGTCTGGATTCATATGTTATGTACTTCGCCGCCTACCCTTTTAAACATGTAATGAGCAAACTAATTGAATCATCCATGTAAATTTACCCGGACTGAAAGACTATTAATCATAATTTCTTTCTTTTTGTCTTAGAGCCTTTGTTCTCTGTGGTGTATGAGAGGAAATTAAATGCCTACCATTCATGGAGAGGAAAATATGTTCTATGAATGGGATGCCTTTGTCGCTTCCCTTCAAATTATCTTAAAAACAGCCACCACGTAAGAGCTGAAACAAGTGCATCTCCACCTTCTAAGAGGAGGGCCTCTTCATGGCTTCAGTTAGCCTGGAACGAGAGCCTGGAATGCTCTTCAGGCCTCTCGGGGTGGAGTGAGTTTCTGCCCTAGGGAAGGGATAGAGGACAACTTTTCCTAAGCTCCATATCTGATTATATACATCATATATAGACACAATTCTGGAGATGGGAAAGACATTGTTCCATCCCTATTTACCTACCCCAGAATACTTACACTGAAGGAATGGATTTCTGTGTAGTCAGTTTGAAACTGACTCAAAACCCTCCTTTTTCTTCTTTCTCCAAGAGAGCATTTCTAAAATGCATTAACTTGAGCTCTTGAGCCAAAACCCAGCTGTATAAACAAGTGCTCAAAGCTCTCTCCCTTATCAGTCCATGAAGGCTGGTAATGACGGATGACCTTGTCCATTCCAAAGTGGAACAGGGATGACACGTCTGGGCCTTATCTTACATCCTGACCACAAAGATCACACTCTGACTCACAGACCTAGTCCGGGAACAGCGCCAGGAGAGTTGGTGGCCTTCTTACCCCAAGATAAGAGTGCCGGAACAGGAATACCTTTATATGGTCAGGAGTACAGGAAGAAAAACCCTTTTATGGTTAAGAGTGCCGGAGCAGGAACATCTGTGATGTCAGCCTGCGTGTATAAGCTGACGTTGCTGGATTCCTGGGGAAGGAGGGAGAGGGTGCCTGGAGGATATATATACTGCATGAAATTCCTCATTTCTTTGGACTTGCTGTGGACTGACCACGCAAGTGCCTTCTGCTATCCGGAGAGCAGAATAAACTCTTTCTTTGAATCAACCTTGGTGTCATTTGACTTCCTTCCTCCCTCCCAGGAGCAACTCAGACCCAATCGGTGAACTCCAATAAGGCTACAACATAAGGAGTGAGGGGAATGAGCAGGTCAGCTCCTGCCCCCCACTCTTCTGACCTCCATTTTCTTTTCTGTTTTCACATGCAGACACACACTCCATATCTTATATTGCTCTTTGCCATAGCCACGACCATTACTCAAGAGTACTGTACGCAGTACTGGCACTTTCCCCCCCACAATTGTTAAAAGTGCAGCACTTAATGTAACAACTTCATGGTGGAGTACCAGCATCATTTTTTCCTTAAAAAAGAAAAGCACTGGCCATGACTTACAAAAGCTGTAAGAACATTCCTTTTCTGCCAGAATTTTGCAACGAAGAAAGTTGTGTTGTGCATCTTTGAATTCTGCTTTGTTGTTGGTTTTTAAGTATTTTTAACTGTTTTGGTGTCATTTGATCTCATATTTTACAAGTTTTATTGTTTTAATGTCTTTTTAGCCTACCGTTAATCACTTTACAGTGTAAGGGAGAGATGGCAGGCACTAAGATCCATGAGGATCAGGCACCAGCATTAAGCGCAGCACTGAGCTCTTTTCAGAATAGGAGGGGTGCCTGCCTTGCATCTAAGGACGCAGCAAACACCCATGATTTTCTTCTCCGGTCTCACTGAGAAAATGTCGTGGTTTTGGTGCTTCCTAAGTATCACAAACCCAAAGCAAGTTTGGGACTATTGTTGTTACACCTACAAAAAAGAGTTTACTGAATGCAAAACATGAAGACAGTTAAGCAGATGAAATACATGACAATGAATATAATAATAATAATAATAATAATAATAATAATAATAAGCACTTGATTTGAAAATAGGTATCCTGAACATCAAATGCCAGACAGTGTGAAAAGATAGAAAAGGTTTTGCACATTCCCAGTTGTAGCCTGCACAAAGTCGGAGGACTGGCAAGTCCAAACCGTGTATGAGGTGCCCATCACTTGCCTCAAAAGAAAATATATTTATCTCTAGTACAGTATGTCAAGAATAGTATTGCCAATCTACTTTGACAGACGGCAGATTATTTTTCCAAGAGACTTTTTGCTCACGTTTTCACCTGTGCAGATAGAAGTCTTCTACAGACAACCCGCCTGAGGGTATAAATTAAAATGTAAACCGGTGAAATATCAATAATGCTGTCAGAAAAACCTCTATTTCTCCCACCAGGATACATACTTTTCATTTTTTTAAAGAAACATGGCTTTGGGGCAATAGCTTTTGCCTACGGGCTCACTGATGCTATCAACATTCATTATACTGGAAAATTAGTATTGCCCATACCTGTTGAGCAAAGGGCCTCTGAGACTCCGAGGATGTTCGAACATGGATTGGTAAGGTGGTTCCCACATTAACCTGTGCAGATGGTCCTGCTCTTACAGTCCCAAGCCAAAATAGTGACAGTACCTTTGCTGTTGTTGCTCCTCCTTATAGCTGGCTATCAAATCAGCAGCCTCGACCAAGCCCAAAGAGAATGCTAATTAAAAGGGCAGGATGTGTTCCAGTTGTTCTAATCAAAGGGAGCTTAATCCCTCCATAAGCTGTTTGTCTTTGTTGGAGGAAAGTCTGAACAACCTTGTTACTTTTGATAACTGTAAGCCACTGACTCATAGCCCCCTGACAGCTAGCTGAGCATGTAATAACGTTCCTCTGTATTTGGGGACTGGCTTAGCTGGCTTTATAACAGATTATTGAGGATGTTAAAGTGAAATGTTAGTCTTTCTTTAAAGCCCTGCATTTTCCCTAGTAATTAAGGTGTTGGATATATATATATATATATATATATATATATATATATATATATAACACAATAGAACATCAAGGTCACCAAACTGAGATATAAAAGTCTTTGGCTCGTGTAAATAAAGTATTAGCTGTAGGCTTGTCCTGCAATGATAATGAGAAGCAAAGGCGTCTTCCATTATGAGTGCCTCATGATTTCACTGAACATTAATTTTTAAAGAACAAACAAGTACCTTTCATGTTAGAGTAGTTGCTAAATAAAAATCAAAGTAGCTATTTGGGGGGGAAACAGGAAAAATTAAGAAGAGATACACAACATAACACAATCCTCCTACCCGTAGCATAGCACTTGTTATTAAACTTTCATCCTCTTTATGCAGCAGAAGCCATCTAATTGTAGTAGCTACGGGTGTCAAAAGGTTCCACAATCAACTGAAGATTATCATTCTAGCATTTCCATCACCTAGGGATGGACAAATCTCCCAGTTTCAATATATTGTGGTTTCTCATTTTTACAGTCTTTGGTTCTCCCCATTGCTACACTACCTGGCAATTTTTTTAAAACACAAAAACTCTGCATAAAAATCTGTATGCATTTGCATTTCACTTAATATGTTGCTGCTGCTGCTGCTGTTTATTGCCTGTTTCCGGATGGGTTGCAACAATTAAGAAACTATGTTAAAGGCATCTTAAAACAATTTACAATCAAAAAGTAAAGTGGGTCCTAAAAATAAACAAAACCGGGTGTCAAAAACCAGGGTAAGAGGTGTGCCTTCAGCATTTGCTGGAAGCTGTATAATGAAGATGCCAGACACACCTCAATGTGTGTTGGTTTGGGGTGAGTGAATTAGGTAGATTCACATCAGAATGCAAGTGAACAGCAAATGCAAGAGAAATTATAACAGCAGCAGCAGGAGCAGTAAAAATACTCAGGGATCCCTGAGATCCCCAGATGCTCACCAGTTTTCTAAAATGTAGAAGTTTCTCCTCAAGTAAAACATCTGAACAATTTTGAAAGAAGCTGAAACATTTCAAATAAAATTACCAAACTTACTTAGTGGGTTTTTACCTAAGACAAAATAATGATTTTTTAATATTCAAATGAATGGCAATATAATAATAGAGATGTTCATGAAGCAATGACTTTTTAAAGATGCTCTCAAAGACTATTTCCGTGGCAGATCTACATCAGTACCTGCCCTTAGAAATTATTCATATAAAATAGCTATGTGAAATTACACTAAAATCTGTTCATAATAGTGCTGTGAGGTTTTTTTTTAGCTTTTTGATATTCCATTTGGAATAAAAGCATTAGATCAGATTTACTAATAATGCACATTTGTTGAGATAATGTAATGTTCACTCTAAGGAGTTAATGGAGAATTAAATGAACCACTCTCAGCTAATAGTTATCTATAGAAAACATATATTATATTTATGACTGAAGTATTCTTATTAGCTAGTTAATAATGATTTTTTTAACCATGGAAATTTAACTAGGAAAGAAAGCATAGAGGAAAATGGTACTGAAACAATTAGGTGGATTTAGTATTCCTGAAGCCACAATTGCCAGTTAAGTAAATTATGAATTGCCACTATCAATGATGTCTGCAGCCTGCTTCTCTTGATACATTTTAAAAACAAGAATGCACACGCAAGCCATGCCTCCATCTAAAAACATGCCCAAAGGCTATCTGAGAGCAGCATCAACTTGCTTCGAAAGACAACTTTTGAAAAGCACACAGATCTGGCACATACAGACCTCTGGAACATGGACAGGGAAAGAGAAGGGAAAGGAAGAATTTGTTCTCTTCCTGGAAGCATTTGAAGAATGATTTGCTGCCTCCTCACAAAGATAATCTTAAGTGGCTGTAGGACCAGCTTTCTTGCTGAGGTAGTTTATGGTTGTGAGGACCATACTTCATATAACGCCAGAGATCTGTGATCAGTTCCCCCAGGATTGGATGCAAGGGGCACATCTGGATCAGGGCCATGGTGTGGTGAGGGGTGGGGAGAGAAGAGGTGGGGTTTAATTCTTCATGCCATACTGATCCTCTCACTGGCAAATCCCAGTGCTGACGCTGCCGGAATGACCCCACCCCTTCTGGAGCAAAGTGGGGCCACACCGAGCTGCCCACCTGGCCATGCAGGGGGCAGTCTGGCCAGCCGGTGCTACCCTTTGTGGGTCTTCATGCTGTCCACCAGGCCAGAATGTGCTGGGGGCATCTGCTTTGTACCTGCACAAAAATTGTGTGCCTGGGGCCACACACACCCCTTGGCACCTTACAACCTACACCCCTGGCTGTGGGGAACAAGTCCCTCTTGAGATGGCTATGCTGTCCTTCCATCTAAACTCAGATGTAAATATGAGAATAAATCGTATTTCTTAAAGCTATGACAGCCTCCACCACCTCCACCATTCTCAAAGGAACACAGGCCTTGGGTGAGAGCCTGGAACCTCCTGGGATCTTGCTACCACTTGTTCTCTTCACATCTGGACACCTCTTCAGATATCGTGACAAACTTTTGCATGATTGCTCCTGAGATCAATGAACATGTTTTCTTCTATGATTGGCCACAATTGGATGCTATTATAACTTTGCCTCCATGGATTACTGTTTTGGGGCAATGGCAGAGGAGGGGAGAGCAATGTGTCCTATGGTCTGGTCTTATGTGGCCATAGGATTGTATTTTAACCTAGGATGCCATTATTGCATAGTAGGGCATTAAAAGTCTGCCCTCTAAGTGACAAAGTAATTTCTGACTTCACTGGTATGTTTACCAGTGTATATATATATATTTACACAAAGGAACAAGGGAAGAGCCCTACGTAAAAATATTTTTCCTGTAAATCTGTTTTACGTACAAACTTGGGCTTTACAAGTAAGCACATATGTATACTAGCAAACACAACCAATAAAGCATACAATATAAAGCTGGCTCTTGAGTGTTACAGGCACTACATTAATATTACAGACAGGGAAAAGGAAATCTCTAAAAAGTTATCTATGCTGCTGGTGGCTTTCTATTTTCTAGGTCATTCATAAACAATATATAGGGAAGCCATGCATCCCCAAACCTATTATATTGCAATGCACCTTGTAAAATTTTTACTTGTTGAGCTAACTTTCATGACAAAGCCAATTTCCACACTTTGTCCAACCACGCCATGTTTGTGTAAGAGGAATTAGACTTCCAATTATGTGAAGTTTCCATGCAAGTTACTACTAGAAGTAAAAAAATCAGATCCTAACTTGGCAATATAATTCAACTTTCAGAAAAGATAGGCAACTGGGCTAATACTGGTTCATGGGAAATGTGCTGCACTTGTGTGCATTAGTCGCACAGTCACCATTTCACCAGCAGTGTGGATGCAGGTTCTTGTTTATGTGCCATAGTGTGTCATTGTTTTGTGATGCCACCTGAATACCACTTTAAACATAGTCTCTTGGTTTCTAGCCAACTAGGTTCTAATAGGCTGTTTCAGCCCCTTCAACTCTAACAGGATCTTCCAACTGCATTCCCAAACTTGCCTCCTATACTTTCTTCATACCCTTCAAGTTGCTAAGAATTTTTTAAAACAGCAGGTTGCAGATAACCAAAGCAGTTCCTGTCCTGTTGCTGTCTGGTCATACAGACATATGCTCAGATGATGTTAGAGAGTAGAAATCTAATGGGATCAGCTTTCTGGACTGTCTAGATTTTTTATAAAGATTTAATTAATACAATAGATAAAAACCTAATCTAAATTAAAGCAAAAACAGAGAAAAAAAGAAAGAGAAGAACAATCTACAGTGGTACCTCAGGTTAAGTACTTAATTTGTTGTGGAGGTCCATTCTTAACCTGAAACTGTTCTTAACCTGAAACACCACTTTAGCTAATGGGGCCTCCTGCTGCCGCTGTGCCACCAGAGAACAATTTCTGTTCTCATCCTGAAGCAAAGTTCTTAACCCAAGGTACTATTTCTGGGTTGCGCGTCGAGGTCCCCAAGACACCCCCCACCCAAGAAAAACACAATTGACACTTAATTTTTGTTTAAGGTTTCTGGCATAATTTTGGCCACAACTTTATTCAAATACAGCAATGTGAGTGGTTGCTTAGGTATTGGTAGCAGTAACTGCCCCCGCACGGGGACAGCTCTGACATTCGCACCCCCCGCGAAGTCAGCAAGGGTAAGTCACCTGGGGAGAGAGACGGGACTGGGAACCATGCCTCACCTCTCCCCAGCATGCTCCCAGGGGCTTGCGTGGCCCTAGCCCCTTGCCAGGGGGTTTCGGACAAAAGCATGGGGAGCCCCTGGGTTCCTTTAACGGTAAAACCCTTCAGCAGCAGCAGCAGCAGCATTTTGGGGGGCAGGCACAGCCGAATCCACACACCCCCAGCAACCAATTCCAGACCAATGCCTAACCGCAAACATTACAAGTTGTGATGATTTGCTACGCGGTAGGTGAAAACCAAGTGGCTAATCAGCCAAATGGCAAAATTCCTACCGGGCCCCTGCCCCAAAGCAGACGACCCCATGACAGGCATAGCAAGGTCAAGCAAACAGCCTAACATTAGGGAAGGGAGGGCAGGTGATCCAAAGCACGCAGCGAAAGAGGACGTCCGTTGCTGCGTGCCTTGTATTTAACAAATAGGGCTGTCAATCACTAATTGGCAACATCTAAATTTCCCCAGTAACAGCCCACCCCTGCTTACAGGATGGCCAAACCATTTGCCTAGTAACAGTGAGGTGTCTTGTCAGCCCCGCCGGCAACCTGTGCTCTCCATGAGGGAGAACACACTTTAGCGGAGTCTGTAACCTGAAGCGTATGTAACCCGAGGTACCACTGTAATCTCAAAGGGAGTTCTTAAGGCTTGTCACCCACAGAAAGTGGTGGATCCTTCCAGCTATCACCTGGGAGCTCCCCTTCCAGCTATCACCTGGGAGCTCTCCTTTCTTCTAGATCTGAAGAAGTTATGACTGGCCAGTACCTCATCTAACTTTTCCAGAAGCTTGCCCCTTAGCATCTGCAAAGTATGTACACTATGACTGCATTTTTTTTAATAAAAAAAGGTTATAAGGCTGAATAAAAATAACAAGTGTCAGAATGGAAGGCAAAAGAAAAAGGGACAAAAGAAGAAAATTTCAAAAAGCCTCTTCTTGAACTGAGCATCAGGGATTCAAGACTTTACTGAAAATGCTAAATTCCTGGGCAAGTATGCTTTTGTGTGTGCATGCACACAGACACACGCAGACACACAAACACACATTACCTTCCAGATGAGCAGGAGAAAATGGAAGCTTCGCAATAGAAGGAGGAATATATTTTATTGATGTCTCCCCTTCATGCACTCACTCGCTCAGATATATCCAGCAAAGACAAAGAGGGCTGCACTAAATTATCAAAAACAAAACTGAATAATTTGTGAAACAGTACTGAATAAGAAATGTCCAAAAGTGCCCAACAGGTTGCAAGCCCCACACACTGTTCACAGAATATTCAGTTGTTACAAGAATAATTTTTTTCATTCTTTCTGAATGCTTTCTTTGGCCAGCATAAAAATCCTTGTATAACATGAATGTGACTCCTTCTGAGTAAAGTATCTGAGGAATTTGAAGAAAAGCTAAAGTAGTTTTGATGAGATCTGGAAGTGTTTGTGCAAGGCCTTCCTCTTCCTGTTCCTCTTCTATTCCATTGGTGAATGGCTTCCCATAATATTTTTCAACGCAATTTCACAGTGAAAACATCAATAATAAAAATAATCCCATTTATTTTGTTGTTGTTGTTGTTTAGTCATGTCCGCCTCTTCGTGACCCCCTGGACCAGAGCATGCCAGGCACTCCTGTCTTCCACTGCCTCCCGCAGTTTGGTCAAACTCATGCTGGTAGCTTCGAGAACACTGTCCAACCATCTCGTCCTGTGTCGTCCCCTTCTCCTTGTGCCCTCCATCTTTCCCAACATCAGGGTCTTTTCCAGGGAGTCTTCTCTTCTCATGAGGTGGCCAAAGTATTGGAGCCTCAGCTTCACGATCTGTCCTTCCAGGGAGCACTCAGGGCAGATTTCCTTAAGAATGGATAGGTTTGATCTTGCAGTCCATGGGATTCTCAAGAGTCTCCTCCAGCACTATAATTCAAAAGCATCAATTCTTCAGCGATCAACCTTCTTTATGGTGCAGCTCTCACTTCCATACATCACTACTGGGAAAACCATAGCTTTAACTATACGGACCTTTGTTGGCAAGGTGATGTCTCTGCTTTTTAAGATGCTGTCTAGGTTTGTCATTGCTTTTCTCCCAAGAAGCAGGCGTCTTTTAATTTCGTGACTGCTGTCACTATCTGCAGTGACCATGGAGACCAAGAAAGTAAAATCTCTAACTGCCTCCATTTCTTCCCCTTCTATTTGCCAGGAGGTGATGGGACCAGTGGCCATGATCTTTGTTTTTTTGATGTTGAGCTTCAGACCATATTTTGCACTCTCCTCTTTCACCCTCATTAAAAGGTTCTTTAATTCCTCCTCACTTTCTGCCATCAAGGTTGTGTCATCTGCATATCTGAGGTTGTTGATATTTCTTCCAGCAATCTTAATTCCGGCTAGGGATTCATCCAGTCCAGCCTTTCGCATGATGAATTCTGCATGTAAGTTACCGTAAATAAGCAGGGAGACAATATACAGCTTTGTCGTGCTTCTTTCCCAATTTTGAACCAATTAGTAGTTCCATATCCAGTTCTAACTGTAGCTTCTTGTCCCACATAGAGATTTCTCAGGAGACAAACAGTAGACGCCACCAAACTCAAAGCCCAGTTCACATATTGTCTGCATATACCCTGCTCAGTCTTCCATCAGTACATCATAACTGTTCCTTGAGTGTGCCAGTAGTTCTTTAGAACAACGAGCAAGAAAAGAGAGGGTGTATTTGTCAAATCTCATTTCTTTTCCCAATAATATGATTGAAATGAGTGTCATTATTAACATAAAATGGGAATTGAGCTCTTGAGCTGAGAGGGGCAATCAGTAACAAAGAGCAGTAATAAGATAACAATCATGTTATCATCAGGTGATGACTCCTTGATTGTGATGGATTAAACAATTGCAACGTTTTATTACTTCTCTCCACTTCCCTCCTGCAGAAATATCACAGCGGCAGTCATGACAATTTCCACCCCCAATATAAATTTGACTTCCAGTGATGGTAGATCATTTATTCAGTGTTGTTAAACTGGCATCTTAATGCAGGTGTTCCGTCGCCATTAACATGCTTAATGACCACAAAAGGAATATAGAGAAGGATCAATTAAAAAGAGGGAGTTAGCCCACCCACAGCTTGAAAACATACGTGGGCCACCACTAATGAAATGGAGTTCTCCAGGGTCCTTGTTCTGAAGCTCAAATATGCCAGACAGTTAATCAATTGAGATAGATGTCAACTGGAGCTTGCACTCTGCTGCATCACTCTTCCTCAAAGGGGAAAAAGGAGAGGAGGGGGGAGCACAGTTATGTGGGGCAAGAGTGAAAAGGGTCCATCAGCTGCAGTAACTAAGGTCATTTATTTATTATTAGTTACAGTTTTGTGTCAGCTACATTGATTCCTCAAGAAGTATGGCTAAAATGGCAAAAGGAAAGAGAAGAGATTTTTATCTTCGTTCCCTGGGGTTATGCAAGTGCATTTTGAATTATCCGCGGGCTAAACATCTTTGCTGGCAAAGACACAGCAAGCAGCTTGTGTTGTTTGCAAAACATCCATTATCCCTTCCCGCCAACCAACCCAGGCAGCTTTCTGAAAGCCAGCACTACCCCAGCGGGATTTTCTTTTGATCATTTTGGAGCCTGTTGGTGTGGTAAAGGAACAAGATCTTCAGGTACAGTAGGGAGAATCTGGACCATGTACAAGCTGACTCGACAAGCAAGCAAACTCCATCTTGCTGCATCATCCTTATCCTCATGCCTTCCCCCTAAGATCCCAGGGCAGGTTACCACAGTTTGAAATATATTATAAACATATATTTTTTTAAAAAAATGTAACAATTACAGAAAGAATGCCTAGGACATTTGTGCTTTAGTGTGTGGGCATTTCCTAAACTTCTGCTCCCTTTTTTCAACTGCTGCCTTCAGGCTTGACCCTTGTCTGGCTTTGACTGCTTCTGGCCCTCTGAAATTCCACGGTTTACTTTGATTTTGTTGGGTTTGACGATGCATCATCTTGTCCCCCATCTGATCCTTCTCCCCCCCCCTCTCTGCCAGCTTCTGGTGCCCTGTCTCAGCCACTTGCTCAGCTCCTGGAGTCCAGTAGGCTGCAGCTTGACCCCTGCGGTGGCCTTGACACTTCAGAGTTGCCACAGAAATGTCAGCTTTGAGCCATAGCCTACTCCCTGTGCATCCCTGTCCCGTTAGAAAAAGAGATTGGAACAGAAGAGGGAGGTATTTTTTATTTTAGTTTTTTTATTCAAATTATTTTTATGCTACTTTTCTGGGCAAATGTCTTTCTGAAGCAGCTGACAGTTAAAAAGATAATACATAAAAATAACAACAATACAGAAAAATTTAAATCCTAACATAACAATTCATCAACACTCTGCACAGATTTTCTTTTCATCAAGCTAGAATATAATTCAGTAGCCAAACCATCATCCAACTGAAAGAAGTAGGCCTGGAAGTTAAGATCTTCTTCTGAGACCAGGGATGAGGTAAGTGCTAACTGTGGAGGGGGCTTCTAAGCTGTAGCACCCCAGTTGTGGAATTTAATTCTTTTAAAATGTTTTTAATTGCTGGTTTTAAACTGCTTTTATTGACTATTTTAATATTTCTTACAACCTGCTGTGAGCTTTTGTTCCAATCAAGCGGTAGACGCATTTTTGATAAATAAAATAAAAGTGAATATCACCCCCCCCCCCCAATCTGTATGCCTGGCAACTGCTCTGTTCTCTTTTAGGTAGCAGGCAGAAACTTGTCTATTCTCCCAGGTTTTTAGACTACTTTTCATATACTTTTTGAAACACTAGTAGTTTCACTAAGTGGCATATTTGGATGTTGTTTGTGCTTTTTTAAAATTTGCATTTGTTTTTGCCTTATTGTACTTACTGTATTTAGATTGCACAGTAAACTGCTCTGGGATATATATAACATGAAAGGTGGCATATAAATGTCCAAATAAATAAATTTATTAATGTATTTAAACTGTATTATAAATTGTATTATGGGACTTAAACTGCCAAAATGCTTGTTCTCAGTGATTCGGATCCACCTTATGCCACTACCCCTGCTGTTAATGGGTTAATTAAATGAATAATTATGCCAATTGTGCAAGCCAGCAAAACAACAATGATTCAGATCCAGTTTTATTCCGGTCTGTGATTTTGAACACGATGCACAATATTTTAATATTTATAAACCATCTTTCAACACAGATTCACAAGGTGGTATACACAATCACAGAACCACAGAGTTGGAAGGGTCATATAGTTCAACCTCTGCAATGCCAGAATCTCACCTAAAGCATCCATGACAGATGGTCATCCAACCTCTGCTTAGAAACCTCCAAGGAAGGAGAGTCCACAACCTCTCTCAAGAGACCATTCCACTGTTGAGCAGCTCTTAGGATCAGAAAGCTCTTCCTGATGTTTAGTCAGAATCTCATTTCTTGTATAAATACTCAATCCAAAGAAAACTATGGGTGGCATTCAAGTGTTACTCAGAGCAGACTCATTGAAATGAATGGACCTAACTTAGTTATGCCCATTAATTTTAGTGGGGGTGGGGTAGGATCTGGCTGGCCCTCCTGGTCAATCACAAAGGGGCTGGTGCCTTGGCATTTATGTCAGTGGTGTACTCTCAATAGTCTTCCTACTTCTTGCAGTGCTCTCTCTCACACACACCCCACTTTGGTGAGGTGGGCTAAGGTAATTGCCCACAGGGTTCTGGGAATGAATTTTGTTTGCATGTGCTTGAATGGCCACCTGGACTCCATTTTTCACCTCTTCTGTGTTCCCTAGAATTGTAATTGGCATGTAATTGGTGTGTAGTTTGGTTATTTAACTTGCTGCTGTGGTTACTTGGTCGTCATTTAATGCGGGTAAGTGAGTGGATATAAGGAATGTCAAGGTTAAGCACCCTGAGGCAGCCTTGTGTGAAGAGCATTTTCCAACCACCTTTCATTATTCTACTGGGTGCCCCAAAAGCCCAGTGGAGATGGGGTGCACAGGTTAGGTACCTATACCCATGGTACCCCTGGCAAGGGATGGATAATTTTGCTTCCCATCATTCACTGTGGATGGAGACTTGCCTGGCTGATCATGCTTAGGGGCCTGGAGAGTTGTGTCTCTACCAGCTTCTACTTTCAAGATGTGGTTGATTGGCCGCCAATCTTAATGCTATGTACAGTAATAAGTATTGCATAGCACACACAGAATGGCAATGCAGCACCAAAAATTTGAAAGACACCTTGCTGTCTTGTTGCCTCATTTAGGTCTTGGTTTGGAGGACATTTACAAAACAAAAAAACAAAAAAAAGGCAATTAAGCCTATTACGTAAACAGTTCTGGACATCACAATTTAAGAAGGATGTTGACAAGCTGGAACATGTGCAGAGAAGGTCAACCAAGATGATCAAGGGTATGGAAACTAAGCCTTATGAGGAGCGCTTGAAGGAGCTGGGTATGTTTAGCCTGGTAAAGAGGAGACTGAGAGGAGATATGATAGCCATCTTCAAATTTCTGAAGGGCTGTCACATGGAAGAGGAAACAAGCTTGCTTTCTCCTGCCCTGGAGTGTAGGAGCTGAACCAATGGTTTCAAGTTACAAGGAAGGAGATTCCAACTAAGCATCGGGAAGAACTTTCTGATCCTAAGAGCTGCTCAACAGTGGAATGGTCTCCCTCGGGAGGTTGTGGACTCTCCTTCCTTGGAGGCTTTTAAGCAGAGGTTATGTATTATCTAGCTGAGATTCCTAGGGACGCGAGTGGCACTGTGGGTAAAACCTCAGCGCCTAGGACTTGCCGATCGTATGGTCGGCGGTTCGAATCCCCACAGCGGGGTGAGCTCCCGTCTTCAGTCCCAGCTCCTGCCCACCTAGCAGTTCGAAAGCACCCCTAAGTGCAAGTAGATAAATAGGTACCGCTTTATAAAGGTAAAGGTACCCCTGCCCGTACGGGCCAGTCTTGCCAGACTCTAGGGTTGTGCGCTCATCTCACTCTATAGGCCGGGAGCCAGCACTGTCCGCAGACACTTCCGGGTCACGTGGCCAGCGTGACAAGCTGCATCTGGCAAGCCAGCGCAGCACACAGAAGGCCGTTTACCTTCCCGCTGGTAAGCGGTCCCTATTTATAGCGGGAATTATAGAATGTTATAGTATAACATTCTTTCAGATTTATTCTGCCCAAAAAAACCCCCACACCAATTCTGCTTATACACAAAAGCAGAGAATGTGGTACCAATGTAGATACGGAGGTGACATATGAAAATGGGGACAGGTTTTTACAAATCCCTACCTGGATTGAGGATTAATAATTTGTTTACTTTGAAAGTTTTTCATTTGACTTTTCTATGGAAAGTCATCCTCTTGCATTCCAATCACGTTCCCTCCTTCACACTCTTTCTTTGTATTGGCTTAACCTAATTAGCGTTCACAGTTAATGCAATAGCCATTGGTGGTGATGGGCTGTGAGCCCCCTGGAAAAAGCTCCTGCCGTCTAATCTCATCAATGTCCGCTATCAATCCAGCTGTGTATGGCAATCATTGCCGAAAGGTCATAGAAGTCCTTCACTGCAGTTTGCCCGTTTTGCAAGTAGCTTCTTTTCTAATCGCCTTCCCCAACCAACATCTTCTGGAATCTAAACCTGCATGCAGAGCATGAGAGGCCGAGATAGGAACCAGAGGCAGTTTATTTTTAAAACAGTATTATTGCATGACGATGGGAGTAAATCATCTGATAAGAGTTACAAACACTCTGCCGGCACGATTTCTTTCCTGCTTTTCTAACCTGCAGTTGAAAAAGGAGTCTGGCATATACAAACAGTCATTGTAGAAGCAGAAATAGCCTCTCTCTCTCCAGGACATTTGAAGGTCACAGATGAGATAATGAAGAAAAGATGCCTACCAGGTGCCGACTGGAGAGCAATGATTAAGAAAGGACAAAGTCTCCAAATGATAGTCGCAAAATGGAAAAGATCTCTCCCTCAAGCGTTGGGAAGCATAAAAAAAACCCCAACCCTATTAAAATATTTTAAATAAGCAGAAATGACTTCGTGATGAGCCACTGTCTCACATCAGACCCCAAAAGAAGTTTTGAACTCTCATTTCTGCCTGAGTAAGCCACCTTCTCCAATAAGTGATTAAAGTAGCTACTTAGGCACCAGTGAAAGGCAATTAAGCACTAATGACTGCTGCATTTTTAAAAGATATACGTTTTAATGCTTTTATTCATTATTTATATTGGAGTGCCACGGCTTGTATAAGTTAATTCAAATGTTTTTATTTTTTTTTTTATAATATATTTATTAAAGTTTTCAAATAAAGCATATATTAGATAGGCACTTATCATTGTCCATTTAACATCTCTCAATTGTTACATGGGACTCCCCCACACCTCCCGCATACACTTACATCATTATTAAATTAGTTTCAAACAAATTATCATTTAATTCATCTTAATTAATAATCTTAATTTGGTTTGACATATAATTCAACCTTAAATCTAATTTAATGGTAGACAATTGTCTGCACTGGCATCCAATTCAGCACTCAGCCAAATTACAATATTTTTGTAAATAAATCTTAAATTTCCTCCAGTCTTCTTCCATCCTTTCTTCTCCCTGGTCTCGAATTCTGCCGGTCATCTCGGCTAATTGCATATAGTCCATCAGTTGCATCTGCCATTCTTCCACAGTGGGTAGCTCCTGAGTTTTCCAATTCTTGGCAATTAATATTCTTGCTGCTGTTGTTGCGTACAAAAAGAATGTTCTGTCCTCTTTTAACACACTCTGGCCGACAATACCCAGGAGAAAGGCCTCTGATTTCTTAGTGAAGGTGTATTTAAACACCTTTTTTAATTCATTATATATCTTCTCCCAAAAGGCCTTCACTCTAGGGCAGGTCCACCAGAGGTGAAAAAATGTTCCTTCATTTTCCTTACATTTCCAACATTTGCTATCAGACGAATGGTATATTTTAGCCAGTTTAACAGGGGTCATGTACCATCTATACATCATTTTCATCACATTTTCCTTCAACGCATTACATGCAGTGAAGTTCAGCCCAGAGGTCCACAACCTTTCCCAATCTTCAAACATAATATTATACCCAATATCCTGCGCCCATTTTATCATTGTTGATTTTACCATTTCGTCATGTGTGTTCCATTTCAGCAGCAAGTTATACATTCTTGAAAGTACCTTAGTCTTAGGTTCTAACAGTTCAGTTTCTAACTTTGACTTTTCCACTTGGAATCCTAGCTTTTTGTCATTTTTAAACACTTCTTTAATCTGAGCATAGTGTAACCAGTCTCGCACTTTGTCTCTCATCTTTTCTAAACTCTGCAATTTCCAGTTGTCACCATCCTTTTCTATTATCTCCCAATATTTTGGCCAGTTGGCCTCCATATTGGCTCTTTTCCGAGCCTTAGCCTCCAGGGGTGACAGCCACCTCGGAGTTTTATTCTCCAGTAAGTCTTTATATTTTGTCCAGACATTAAAGACTGATTTTCTGACAATATGGTTCTTGAAGGCCTTATTTATCTTAGCTTTATCATACCATAAATATGCATGCCATCCAAACGCATTATTAAAACCTTCCAAATCCAAGACATCCGTATCTTCAAGAAGTAACCAATCTTTTAACCAGCAGAAAGCTGCAGCTTCATAATACAACTTTAAATCTGGCAGGGCAAAGCCCCCTCTTTCTTTCGCATCTGTTAATATTTTAAATTTGATTCTGGGCTTTTTGCCCTGCCAGACAAATTTAGAAATATCTTTCTGCCACCTCCGGAAGCACTCTGTCTTGTCTACAATCTGCAGTGTCTGAAACAAAAATAACATTTTTGGCAATACATTCATCTTGATGGCAGCTATTCGGCCTAACAAAGAAAGTTTTAGTCTTGACCAACTATCCAAGTCTCTCTTAATCTCTGACCAACATTTTTCATAATTATCTTTAAATAAACTCAGATTTTTTGCTGTTATGTTTACCCCTAGGTATTTAACTTTTTTAACCACATTTAGTTCTGTCTCTTTCTGAAGCTGTTCCAACTCAATATCTGTCACGTTTTTCCCCAAAACTTTAGTTTTTTGCTTATTTAACTTAAATCCTGCCACTCGACCAAAGTTTTGAATCAGTTGTAGTACTCTTTTCAAACTAGACTCCGGCTCCTGTAATGTCAGAACTAGGTCATCTGCAAAAGCTTTAAGTTTATATTGTTTCGCTCCGACCTGAATCCCTTCCACCAACCGGTCCCCCCTAATCATATTCAGGAGCACTTCCAGAACCGAAATAAACAGTAATGGGGAAATCGGGCAGCCTTGTCGTGTACCTTTTTCAATTTTAAACTCTTCTGTAACCACATTGTTAACTATCAGTTTAGCCTTTTGTTCTGAATATATTGCCTCAATCCCGTTCTCAAACCCCCGTCCCACTCCCATTTCTTTTAAATTCCCCTTCATAAATTTCCAAGAAATGTTGTCAAAGGCTTTCTCCGCGTCTATAAAAATTAAAACTGCTTTAGTGTTTATGTTTGTTTGTAAAAGTTCCAATATGTCTATGATGTTCCTTGTGTTAGTAAACATATGTCTGCCCGGGAGAAAGCCTGCCTGGTCTTTATGGATTATCTCACTTAAAACTTTCTTAAATCTTCGTGCCAAAACATCTGCAAATATTTTGTAATCCACATTTAAAAGGGAGATGGGACGGTAATTCTTGAGTTGTGTCTTTTCAGTTTCTGACTTTGGAATCAATGTGATAAATGCTTCTTTCCACGATTCAGGCGCCTTCTTCCCCTCCATTATTTCATTACTGACCTCCAACAAAGGTTGTATCAAATAATCCTTCAATGTCTTGTAGTAGTTAGAGGTCAGTCCATCTGGCCCTGGTGATTTGCCCTGTTTCAGACTCAGGATGGCCTGTTCAATCTCTTGTCGTGTTATTTTGCCATTTAAAATTGTTCTATTTTCTTCTGACAGCTTTGCTAATCCATTTCTCTCCAAAAATTGTGTAATCTCTATTTCATCTTGTGGCCCTTGAGTATATAACTTTTTAAAATACCTCTGGAAGCACTTTCTAATCTCTCCCGGGTTCTGAATGTTCCTTCCTTCAACCTCTAAGTTTGTTACCGTATTTAATCTTTGTCTCCTTTTCAACTGCCAAGCTAGCAGTTTCCCACATTTATTTGCCGATTCAAAAGTTTTTTGTTTCATTGTTTTAATCTTCCATTCTATTTCCTGATTTATCAGCTTGGAATATTGCGCCTGATAAAGTTTAATTTCTCTCAGAATCGGTTGGGACTTCGGGTTAGATCTTAACTTCTTCTCCAACTCTTTGATACTTTCCAGAATTTTATCTTTCTTTTCATTTTGCAGTCTTTTCTTTAAGGAATTCTGTTGAATCAAGAACCCTCTCATCACAGCTTTACTTGCATCCCAGATAGTTCTTTTTTCCACCGTAGTGTTCAAATTAATCTCAAAATAGTCCTTTAAGGTTTTTTGGGCCTTCTTTACAATTCTTTGATCTCTAAACAGGCCATCATTCATCTTCCATCTAAAGGAGCCGATTGGGATCAATGTCATATCCATTCTCAAGGCGTTATGGTCGGAGCATGTTTTGGGGCAGATTTCCACCTTCCTCACCTTAGGTGCCAGACTTCTAGTTATCCATATTTGGTCGATTCGTGTCCAAGTCAGTTGAGCTTCAGAAAAGAATGTTCCTTCTCTTCCCAGGGGGTTTCTAACTCTCCAGATATCAACCCAGTCCATATTGTCAGTCATTTCAAAAAAGGTCTTAGGTAGTCTTCCCTCTTTAGTAATGTTCTGGTTCTGTGACTTATCCATATTTGTTGATACGACCCCGTTCATGTCCCCCATCATGATGACGTTGTTGTAATCCAGATAATCCAGCATGATCTCATGCAACTTCTTATAAAAATCCGATTTTCCTTCATTTGGAGCATAAATTCCTAATATCAAAATTTTTTCTCCTTGATACTGTACTTCTATTGCGAGGATTCTTCCACTTTCATCTTTAAAGAGAAATTTTGGTGAAAGGCTCTCTTTTGCATAGATCACTACACCTCTCTTTTTAACTGTATCCGATGATATAAATTCTTGACCAAGCCTTTTATTTATTAACACCTTTCTATGGAGCCTAATCACATGTGTTTCTTGTAAGCATATAATGTCCAATTGTTCCTTTTTTAGAATATGAAAAATTTTAGACCTTTTTTCGGGACTGTTACAGCCATTTATGTTCCAACTCAAAAGCTGCAGAGACATCCTGGATAGATCTGGTTATTCTTTCTGGGGTGGTACCTTGTTCTCCGGTCCTTGAGGATCCGAGGGGGCGGGCTCCCCTGGAAGTTCTGGCGCTGGCAATCCAAGTCCTTTGTGGAGGTCTTCTCCGTGTGCTCCCAAAAACTTGTCTCTATCTTCCACTGTTTTGATTTTGATCTTTCTCCCTCTGTAGGTAAAGGATAATCCTTGTGGAAACTCCCACCTGAAGATAATTGCGTTGCTTCTCAACAGTCTTGCCAATTCCGTGTAGTTAGATCTAAGGTCCAGCAACTGCTTAGGAATGTCCTTGTAGATTTCAATTCTCTTGCCCAAAATGTCTAGTGACTTTTCGTAGTGCAGGCCCAAAATCTTGTCCCTTTCCTCCTTTGATCTCAGTGTTATCAAACAATCTCTGGGCTTCTCTGTCCTTCTGACTCTGCCAAGCCTGAAAGCAGATACAATTTTAAAGTCTTTTTCCTCTAACTTCCAAAACTTGGCAAATTCCTTAGTTAGAAATTCAATAAAATTATCTTCTTCCACCTCTGGTATTGACCGTATCCTCAAGTTGGTCTCCCTGTTTCGCAGTTCTGTCATCAAAAAGTAAATCTGATGTTCTCCAACTTGTTTACTGAGTGGTCTTACTTCTTTCTCAAGTTCTTCCAATCTTTGACTAGTATCTTCAGCCAGTTTACGATTTTCACCTACAGCCTCCTTTAATTCTCCAATAGACTGGGCATTCTGTGCAACTTGTCCAGTCAGCTTATTCAAGCTTTCTGTGTTCTGTTCAATTTTAGCTGTATGCAAATCAGCCTTCTTGTCCAGAGCCTCCAGTTTCTCCAAAATTTTCTCCAAGACAGAGCTACTTGTCCCTGAAGCCATATCTCCCAGGTGCAGCTCCTCTGTCTCACCCTCCCCTGCCTGTATTAGGGAGGCCGCCTCTATGTCTGGAGGCAAAGTGGAAGGCAAGGCCGGCACAGAAGATCTACGCTGTGAGGCTGCAGATAAAGTTAGAGTTGTTTGTTTAGTCCTTCCTCTTCTCCTTGCGCCACTCATTCCAAAGTTATCTGTAATCCAAGGTCAATCCAAGTTGTTCCCATGAGAAAGCAGAGTCCCAGATGCAATAGTCAAACAGAGGCCGGGAAAGGGAAAGTAAAACAAAGTCACTGCTGTAAGTCCAAAATCCTCTAGAGGGAGCTTAATACGTCTTCAGGGAAAAGATCAAATCCAAGTTAAACTTATAAATTTAAATCCATGTCTATCGCCTCCACAATGTATTATTTTTAGCAGAGTAAAACTTAAAGCAAAACAGTGTTTCTTACAGTGCCTTGACTGCAACAGTTTCAAAGTATCCAGTTCCAACTCAGAATGTTTCAAAATCTGAATTCAATGTATCCAAAGTTGCAAACTGGTGCTCATCCAGGCAGCTCCAGCACCAGAGATTCTTATTTATTTTATAATCCACTGGTGCCACAGAAGAAGGATATCAGTGCACCCCGAATATAACCAGCAAAAGTCAATAGCTCAAAGTCTTTCACTCAGAAAACTGCTTTAACAGGGTGCCAGCATTTAGTTAACGCATAACTTTTTGTCTCCACTCCTCCTGCTCTTTGCTTAAAGTTCAGTATAGCGGGAGATGGGCTTCCTGCTTATCCTCACTCCGTTTTCAGCCAGATTTCAACTTTTTTAAAAAAGTTTTAAAAGTTTCATAAAGTTCTCAAAAAGTTTCAGAAAGTTGACAAAAGTTTCAGAAAGTTTTCAATGTCCAAATTTACTCACGGGTTGTAGTTTCCAAAGTTCAGAAAAGTTGCAGGAAGAAAGGACAGCGCTGACCGGCAACAGCAATGCGGCTTCACTTCGCTGTTTGCGCAACGACCCACAGCGCCGCTACCCCCTCCGCGATCCGGAGCCCCTTACGGGGTCCCTTCAACGTTTTGGGGGCTGCTTCTGGCGCCCGCCGGGTCCCGAGACCACAGGCTTCTGCCACCTGTGGTTTTCCTGAGTGGGTCTCCGCTTCGCCGTAGCGGACGACCCGTTTACAGCGGAGCTCCCTTCTCCTTACTCGGAGAAGGCAGCCATTACCGGTCGCGCCGCCTCCGGAAGTTCCTAATTCAAATGTTTTTAAACACCACACTGAGGAGCAAAGCCCAACAGGTAAGTGAAAATGTCTCCCAGGTGGTGATTCCACATTCCACCAAGAGTGCTGTTTATTTGTGTGCTCATAAAATGAACAGACTCATGATGGATGGAGTAAGCAAAGGTGAGGCTTTTGCACTGGACACCTAGGAGAACACAGTGTATCTGTGTGATCGGAAAACAATCAAGCATTTTGTCACCTCTGCAATTCCAGCCAATGAGGCCTGGCCCCCAAACTGTCAAAGGTCAAGAGGACCACTTTTTGTCCACTCTGCACTGTTATTGCAACAGTATCCTCAAGTTCAGCACTTTTTCGGGCGGGGGGGGGATGGAGTAAAGGTGTGCATTCCTTCCTCATCAGGAACAAGGGGGAAATCAAATGAGCTTTGCCCAATGATTGAAGTAAAAATCAAAGGTTGTCACAGTGTGGTGGGTGCTGCGAATCATGCCAGGAGGATGCAGAACCCAGAGGACACCAAAGGGCAGCCCCCACCATTTCCTCCCTAGTGGTGTCAGGAGACCAGCAATGCCTCCTATTCACCAAGAGGTTGCTGTAGAAGTGGC
Organism: Podarcis filfolensis; assembly: GCF_964270895.1. Lineage (NCBI taxonomy): Eukaryota > Metazoa > Chordata > Lepidosauria > Squamata > Lacertidae > Podarcis > Podarcis filfolensis. The sequence goes on from NC_139607.1 coordinate 5,485,632, forward strand.
ATGGCGGGGGGGGGGGGCTGCCTGGGAGGCAGCAGATCTGGCGTCCACGGAGCAGGCCACAATCATTGCTGCCACTGCGGCAGTGGCAGCAGCAGGCGGCAATGTATTCCTTCAAACTCAAATCTGCTATGATATACATTAATCTTGGGAATACATCAAAATTAGAATCTGGTAACTGATAAATTGCAACAAGGCAGGCTGGGTGCCTTATCTCTGCTAAGTATAGGAGCAGATTAGTTTTGACTTTGCAATTAGGCATAGTAGGAGATTTCCCCCCAAATATAAATACAGTGAAAGTATACAAAAATAAATATTATTTTCCATCTGACTGTAAGTTTCATTTCATTTCTGAAAATAAAATTTTATTCTATGGTTTATTAGGGTCTCTAAAGGTCTTAATCTGGCCCAGCTTAATTGATTTCAATAGGAGTGAGTGAGTTAACTCCCCACTGATTCCAGTGGGCCTTAAATGTGCTTAACTTTGATTGGCTTGTTGCCTCTCTATATTCTGAGCACTGTGTATTAGAATACTGCTGCACGGTACTGTAAATTACAATTATTCAACCTGTCATATAAAATTCTGTTCAAACCGTCATATTACTTCTGTATATGCATGTGCACAGCTATAATCAACCAAAATTAAAATGTGACAAAGCTGTAAAATGTCTGAAGTCATTTTTGGAACTCATGCCTCATTTCATAGGAATACTTGATGGATTGTACAACAAAACAAGAGAAATTTCCATATAATACATGACAATAGATGTGGATTCTACCTGAAGGATTCTAATATTCACCAGCAGAGATAATAATATTTTTGGCAGCCCCTGTTACAACTGTCTACTGAAGTCTGGCTCCACAGACTCACCCACATGAATGACCCTTTGCAGGACCAAATTAGGGGACTGGGTGGGCCATGGTCTGCAACAGGGCTGCAGAACTTGTAACCCACCAAGCCAAATCCAGAATGCAAACCTTATTTACAGCCTGAAAGGTACTTGAAAACACCTTGATTGTGGCAGTCTTGGGCAGGCAGCAAAAAAGGAAGTTTCTTCAGCCTCTAATTGGCTTAAGGAACTGGATGTTTGTGAATCGTGATATGAACTGACATGATAGGTAAGGTTGACCATACCATTAGGCCAGCTTCAGGCGGCAGGTGTTGCGTGGCAAGGTCCCAAACTCTCCCGGGATGTTGAAATAAAGACACATGAAACAGTATTTTGGGTTAATGGGTAAAAAAGGCCACAACTTTATTGGTTACAGAATGTGAATGCTATTGGCTTAGGCACTGGAAACCACATGACTATATCTGATTCCTGCCCAACCACAGGAAGTCTTAGAAGGGTTAATCACCAGTAGGGGGAGCCCAGCTGATGCACATCAACTCCCCCAGGGTCACCGCTAGGGGTTGTGCCATGGCCCTCGCCCCCTATCTGGGGCTTCAGACAGAGACCACGCCCCTTGGATTCATTTAACGGAATACCATTGAATTAGGAGGGGTAGGTGATGGCCACTACCACCTCTCCCCTTCAACCGAATACTCCAATGCTTTGGAGGACAGGATCGTGCATGCCGTGTTACCTGCCATGTGCACCTGAAACTAGCAGAGGGAGGTCTTGCATTGGATTTTCTTCTTGGAATGTCTGCCTGTGCATTCACCAACTTGCACTTTGTATTGGGCAACAATATTTATTGTGTCAGCCCTGGATCTCCCAAACTAAAGTGTTATGGTGAAATCCTAACCCAAAAAGGCTCAGCAGACCACTGCTGTACCAGAGACATGCTGAGCATGCTGGCAGAGGCAGAAGGATATGTTTGTGGGGGAAGCAAGTCATTGTGTCACCTAGAAACTGAGGCCAATTCCATAATGTGACGGCAGTGAGATTGGTTCAAGATCAAAGTGATCTGAAGCTGTTGCAATCTCTCCCCACCTTGGAACACCCTTTCTACTGGCTGCTGCTGGCAAAGGACCCACAGGCAGAAGAGAGAGCCCTGTGCCAGAAGAATATATGACAGGCTAAATAACTGTAAATTACAGTACTGTGCAGTGGTATTCTAATACACAGTGTTCAGCATATACAGAGGCAACAAGCCAATCAAAGTTACAGCCATATACAATCAATGATGTTCAAATGCAGAACGTGGAACTAAGAAGTCACCCAGAATTTCATATGGATGGTAGTACTTTTTTGAGCCATCATCAACACTAGCAATTTCAGAGGTCATATATATACAACACCCACATAGAACTGCCACTTTGTCCACAAGCACTGCCTCCAATGTAGCCCAGTTGTGAGTCCAAATCTGTCTCCATAGGCTCTGGAGGCAATTGCATAGGGTCACAGTCATGGACAAACAGTGAAGTTCAAATGTAGAAATACACAGACTCAGAGCAATACACAGACTCAGCACATACTGGAAGAATATCATGCTCTGAAGTAATTGTAGGGAACATATTTTTAGTGCTTAACACAAAGAACCACAATTCTTAATGCCTTTCCCTATGACAGTAAAATTGCTATAAAAACAAATGTTATAAATAGGTGTGATCCTGTGCTAAAGAGACTGCTTTAAATTGGGTTGTATTCAATAGAAAGAACTGGATGTTGAAAACATATTCAGTGAAGCTTTTATTCTCTGAAAACTTTCACTACCATTAAATAAATATAATGTTGATAAATTTTGAAACAATGAGAGGAATCTTCCAGAGGTTCGATGAATTGTTCACATTCCAGATGTACCTTCTGCATGTATCAGTAGATTCCCAATGTCATTCTGTCAAATGCGGAAAGGTTGTGCTGGAATTAAATACTCTTGTTGAAACAGAACACAGGAGAGGAAGCTGATTTAACCTGACAGTTCCCAAGAAATAATCATTCTGACTTGTCAAAGATGGTGCATGCCATGACCCCTTTGTTTTTCAAAGTGAAAGCAACTACAAAAAGGAGGAGTAAGATATCATAAGACATCCTTAAAATAACAAAATTAAGGAGTTCAAAATGTTCTCCAATATTAAAATAAATAATGCTATGGAAAGCAAATGGAAAGATCCATCTGTACCATATTGCATTTGATGTGAATTGGCTGAACAGGCATGACAGCATGGAAAGTTCACAGTTATTTCAACACCTCAGAAAGCAATGGTCACAGCAACATGTTCGCAGTTCATTTTTATGAGGGAATGAAAAGTAAGTTTGGCTTGGACTGAAGCCTCTCACAGGTCCTAAGGTCAAAAGCAGCTGTGTATGACAGGCTGGGAACTGGAAAGATTGGTGGTCTTGAAACCTGGAAATAGTGTAGAATACAATTCTAAATTCAGTCTTAATTCACACATTGCTACAGTCAAATGATAGCCACTTATCTGTGGGTTTTAGACAACTTGCTCTGGCAATATAGGATGAAGACAGCATGGGATAGGACAAAATAGCACAGTTTCTTCCTGTATGAGCATTGCCTTCAATGGGGTGGACAAACAGTTGCATGGAAAGGAACCACAAAGTTGCCTCCAAACCCATGGCTTCTTCATCTATAAATTACTGAACCAGTGCAGAAAGAACTCACTTGTAAGCTGCAACCATGTGTGAATTTAGCGCAACTCACCTCTTTAATGCAGTTCTTGCAGGTAAAATGCTCTTTGCAGAATTTACAACCCAAGGGAGATAGCAAGGGCCAAATAACTGAGATGGCTGAAATTCACAAGCCAAATTCATAAGTCCAGCCAGATGGATAAATACACTGTCGATGGAGCAGGGTTGTCTGAAGACATTTTGCTGCCTGCAACAATCATGGTGCATAGTATTCTAGCACCAACATGATTCACACTGTTTATGCTGCCTGTCTCCACTTCCTGTCTCTACTTCCTATAGGGCCAAATACGTCTTTTTTTGCACACAGCAGTCATCAGACAAGATGTTCTACAAACTGTATTGTACCAAATCTTATCAGCAGTTGGATTAAAATCCTGCTAATAACTTTAAGTAATTAATCCTGGACAATCCGTCTAAATACTTAATGGCAGTAAATAATGATTATGACATTGGTTATAATGTAATAATTGGTAATAATGATGACCATTGTTTATGTAGTGTGGGTATGGAGCGTTATGAGAAGGGCAGCCTAGTATGTACAATATTTGTAGTATGAAAGTGAATAAGGAGGAGCAGATTAGTGAAAAATGTCAAATGTTGAGTGTGGGGACTAAACTGGTGCCAGGAATGTTTCAAGTTTGTGAATTCTGAAATGGCATCCAATGTGGAGGACTAGACCTGCTGAGATTGAAGTTCAAATCCCTATTCAGTCATGAAACTCAATGGTGACCTTGGGCCTATCACTATCTGTCACTCTAAGCTACCGTATTTTTCGCTCTATAAGATGCATTTTTCCCCTCCTAAAAAGTAAGGGGAAATGTGTGTGCGTCTTGTGGAGCGAATGCAGGCGAGAGGCTCTGCTCAGCGCTCCATTTAAAGAGCCACGTGGAGTGTGTGTGCGGCTCTCGGGGGAGCCTTAGGGGAATGAAGGCTCCCCTTGCCCGGGAGAGGCTGCGCACGGCTATCCCATAAGCCAGGACAGCAAGCGGGATCGCTGCACAGCGATCCTACTTGCTGTCCTGGCTTCTGGGATTCAGAATATTTTTTTTCTTGTTTTCTTCTTCCAAAAACTAGGTGCATCTTATGGTCTGGTGCGTCTTATAGAGCGCAAAATACAGTGCTTTTTTGGTCATCGCCAGGTATAGTTTATATTGGGAGCACAAATGCTTTCAATTTTCTTTATTGGTATACAGGCCTTAACAATCAAATACAGTATATGTTATGATCATTTATCAAGACAAGCACATAAAAGAAAAACACAATGATCATGTACACAAGTTTTGCCATTTAAAGTAAGAGTATAACAACGCCTGTGAGCGCTCAGTAGTGCCCTGGTTTTGATGGTGACAACGAGAAAGATTTTTTGCAATCTAGCACTGCAACTGAAATTTAGGGCTTGCATACCCTCCAACATTTCTCCAATGAAAATAGGGATGTCCCCTTCCTTAATGATAATTTTACTATTTATATCCCACACATCTTACTGGGTTGCCCAACTACTATGGGCAGCTTCCAGTTCCTATAAAACATAAGGAAATGTGAAACTTTTTTTAAAAAAAAACAAAAACAAACCAAACTTCTCTGTACTGTACAGGATTAGCTTCAGACAGCTCAGTGGCCAGATAACTCCATACCCTCCAACATTTCTCCAATGAAAATAGGGATGTCCTAAGAAAAAGCAGGACATTCCGGGATCAAATCAGAAACCGGTACAGCTTCTCTAAATCAGGGACGTCCCTGGAAAATAGGGACACTTGGAGGGTCTGGGCTTGTCCACACCTCTGTTAGCCCTGCTGCTTCCTCTCTGAGAAAATCCACTGAATTGGACAAAACAACAATCAGGTTTTCTGCAGATTGCTGTTTGTACTGGTTCAGTGGCAAAGATCATGTTTTCTGGGGAAAGCTGTGGGGCAAATGAAACACTACTCAGACCCATATCTAGGAAGCATTGGACACATGGGAAACCTCTTAGACCAGAGCTTTCTAGGCATAGGAAGAGCCCTTAGAATTCATCTGAATTTCTCATCAGCTGATTGTTATGATCATTTAGGGCAATAGAGGGAAATATGTTAATTGTTCAGATATCCTGGTCCCAAGTTTTTCAGGGCTTTATAGCTCAATACTAAAACCTCTAACCATATTGCTACTGCCTTATGGCTTCTTTTCCTGTTTCATCCCCTTGCTAATCCAACCCTAATATGAGATGGAGAAGCAGCACTTAGTTATAATTTTCAATGGAGGAGGAGGACCTAATTGGATGGCCATACCAGACCTTAGCAGAATGGGGAACTGGCTGAAGAGCCTGTTGCTGGAGGTGTCGCACATCAAACATTTGCCGTCCTGAAAGGTGCCTCAAATCCAGTGCTTGAGGTTGCTGGCTTACCTCACCTCACAACAGAGCCCAAATTTAAGTTGGGTCATTCTTGGAAAAGCCCACAATAGGGGAAGAAGGACACGTACATGGCATTTCTTTGAAACTACAGATGAACTTGTGAGCTAGTAGATTTAGAACTTTGTCCCAGGTTCAAGCGTAAACTTTGAACATTACAATTTCACTTCTTTCCCACTATGAATTTCAGGTGAAAACCATCAAATGAACCAATTTATATGAAAACATTTTTCACATTGCCTCATGTTTCCCTGCTGAGACAGTTTTAAATTCTAAAAATACATTTTCTTACATTTTTCATAGGGATACTATGAAATTCTGCAATCAGAACAGATCTCTTGATATCTCTCTTGCTGTTATAGCCAAGCTACTATATTTTTCTTTTGACTTTCTTCTCAGTGGTATCTCTCTCTCTCTGTGTGTGTACAAATATCTGAGTAGTATATAAATATATACTTTTAGTTCTTTTTTCTATTGTAGCAAGTGAAACTTCCATTCTTTAAGCATGGCTTCTCCCACATACAAATCTGATTCAAGTCTGTGAATGTATGACAAAACTCCCACAGCCCATAATCCAGCCTGGAGGTTTGGTTCTTTCTGTGCGAGAATGCTGTTCTCTATTGTGAGGTAAAACATATTTTTTAAAATAATAATAATAATAATTTTATTAAGTCTCCAACAATATTTCAAAGCATTTATCATTATATACATTTTTTTAAACATACAAAGTTTCTTCTTGACTTCCCATCCCTCCTTTCCTTGGTGTTTGTTTTTTACTCCTTTTTATTAGCTGTTAGCTATAAGATATACATTTTCATTATCTAAACCATTACATCTTTCATTAATCCACTGCTTATATTTCAAATCTGCCCATGACTTCACATATTGGTGATATTTTGATAGATAATCCATAAGGGGTCTCCATTCCACTTTAAACTTCCTCATTATGTCCTCTTAATTTAGAAGTTTCACCATTTCAGCATATTCCATCAGTTTCATAAGCCATTTCTCCTTTTTTGGTAATCCTTTCTCTTTCCACTTCTGTGCATATAGAGTTCTAGTTGCTGTTGTCGGTAGCCAGCTTTCTCAGGACCTCTGTCCCCATTATTCCTAGTAAAAAAGGTTCAGGTTTTTCTGGGATTATCAATTTGAACATCTTTTCAATTCATTATATATCATTTTCCCCAAACCAGGCTTCCTCAACCTCAGCCCTGCAGATGTTTTGAGACTACAATTCCCATCATCCCTGAGCACTGGTCCTGCTAGCTAGGGGTCATGGGAGTTGTAGGCCAAAAACATCTGGAGGGCCGAGGTTGAGAAAGCCTGCCCTAAACCCTTCACCTTTTCACAGGACCACCACATGTGATAAAATGACTGAGGCAAAAAATATTTTTTCAACATGAATGTAAAAATGTTCCATTTTCAGACTCTCTAAAACAGTGGACTGTTTGGGGTATACGCTACATCCACCTCCTTGTGAGAGTTACATATACATACTTACAGCATACATACAGAGTTACAGTATACATATTTAATTTTCATAATTGGATTATCTTGAACTATATGTGTACCAAATTGTCACTGGAAACATGACAATCATTGTGGAGTATAGGCTGAGTCGTTTATTTCTCAGAAAGATGTACTAATGAATTTTCAGGTGTTTCTTTTACTAAATTTCAGATCATGTGAAAATACATGGGCAGAGCAATCCTTTGTTGTTGCTGTTGTTGTTTAGTCATGTCTGACTCTTCGTGACCCCATGGTCTTCGTGTCTTCCACTGCCTCCCGCAGTTTGGTCAAGCTCATGTCAGTAGCTTCGATAACATTGTCCAACCATCTCGTCCTCTGTCGCCCCCTTCTCCTTGTGCCCTCAATCTTTCCCAACATCAGGGTCTTTTCCAGGGAGTCTTCTCTTCTCATGAGGTGGCCAAATTATTGGAGCCTCAGCTTCAGGATCTGTCCTTCCAGTGAGCACTCAGGGCTGGTTTCCTTCAGAATGAATAGCTTTGATCTTCTTGCAGTCCATGGGACTCTCAAGAGTCTCCTCCAGCACCATAATTCAAAAGCATCAATTCTTCGGCGATCAGCCTTCTTTATGGTCCAGCTCTCACTTCCTTACATCACTAGAGTGATCCTTACTCTTGCCAAAGATTGAGTGAGGAGGGTCAGGATGGGGTGGAAGTGTGGTCATGCCAAGCAGAAGCAGCTTCTCTATCTGGGTCAGAAATGAACTCACAGAACAATTTCAATAGGGCAACACTGAATTGTACCCATGGTTGTTCTGTTTGTTGCTGCCATTGCAAAAAAGGAGATGTGGACATTTAAAGCTGATTTGTAATGAATCTGGCCTAATGTTGTCTCTTCTGATTGGCAGTAGATTTCAGACAAAGGTCACATTTCATAGAGTCACATGGGATGTGACCTTAATTGTGTAAATTATGACTGTCTAACCAGCCTTAGGACTGTGGACAGTGAGGAGGGGGAGTTTAGACTTGGTTTTTTCCATGGTGCCAACAAAATCGCTTGTCTTCAGCTGCTGTTTAAATTGCAAGGGACACTTGCTTAAAGGATTAATAGGAGCAGAAGGCCCAGGAGCATGGCACCATTGCAGCATCTGACTGATAAATTAAAATTGGAGCACAGAACCAAAGTACATCCCACAATTGAATGCTACTGGAATGTGCAGGAGGGATGGGGCAACTGGAGAAATGAGTTATCATGTTATTGACAGCAGGAATAGCAAGCTGTGTGGTGGAGTACTGCTGCTCATGTCGCATCCAGTCCGTTGTGTTGCTGTTGCTTACTGGAAGGTAGAGGGGAAAGTGGGACGTAGTGGGGAGGTCAAGGGACAGGGGAGGGGCTGATACAAAAGTGAGGAGGTCCAGTTACATACACCTAACACACACTTGGTCACACTCAAAGCTATTTATCATGGAAATAAGAGGAACGTATTCAATTCTTATTAATTCCACTCAAGTTTCACCTTCCATTTTCTCCATAGAGTCCCAGAGAGTTAGGTGAATTATGGTGTGGGCCTGGGGGCAGTGGATTTCCATATCTTAAATGAAGATTGGGTCATATATGGCTTTAGCAAGCATGAACTTTTAAAAGTAAAATGCTCTGGCTGCTGTAAGCCAACTCTCTCTGATTTGTATTACTGGCACCAATCACAAATTCTTAATGAATCTGTCATATATTCTTTATGCATCTATAACTTTAACTAAACTTTCAAGCTACGGAAGACCTGTGCAACATTCATTTGGGTTGTTACACTTCAATAACACACTTTGCTTTTTATGCTGTGTATCACCTGATAAGTGAAGGGCACTCTTTATAGAATGTCTTTGCTCCAAGCTACCCATTCACTCACTGCCTGGCTTTCAACATAGTCAAGAGCAAGGACTTCACAGACAACATGTGTGATCTAACTTTATACCTGCAGGGATGAATAGAAGAGAATAGGTTATGCACTAATGATTCTTATTTTTAATATTTGAAGAAGACCATGAACCTATACATGCTCAGTTAAATATTTTATTTGATGTTGTACAGACCTTAGGTAACTGACTTGTATGTTTTTGTATTTCAAACTAATCCTCTATATCGTTCCCAGTTATGAACAGCAGTTGCTCCACATATGATCAGAGTATTGGCTTCTAAACTAACTCCCATTCTAGGTCAGAATTCCACCCAAGTTCCACCCTTATATTTTAAGTTTTCATAGCCTTGAACATTTCACAGATGAAGAAGGCTCTTCTCACTGCAGGAAGATACAGAAACAAATATGGGTTTGAGTTTAGGTTTACGTTTGAGACGGAAACAGCCTTGGTCACATTCACTGATGACCTACACTAGGAAGTAGACAGGAAAGCAAAAATCAGTACCCCCAGCAACGAGATCCTTGGCTAGTTTGGAACCTGGGGGCACAGTTTTGTAGTGGTTTTGATTCTACCTGTTTAATGTACCTAGAAAGTAGTGCTGGGTGAGTAATGTTCAGCCCCTTGGTTTTCTTAAGGGCTCTGTTTTGTCTTCTATTCATTTTTGCACCTACATGGAAGGAATTGTCTAGACATTAGGAATTGGGTTTCTCGAGCACTGATCTCCACAGTGGCAAAGCAAGTCTAGTCTCAGCCCTGCAACTTCTAGTCCCATTAAAATGGGGGTTGCTGGTTTCTCACTGACCAGAGTCTGGGGACTGACAAAATGTCTACAATACAGGCAGAAGTTCAACTTGCATCAGCAGTCTTTCCTTAGGGAACAGCTGGGACAGAACTCCACCCAGCTGCACTGGCTCAGGGTCTCTGACAGAGCTATCAGTAGGCATTGTGCTTGGAGTCCTGGTGTTGGGTTTTAACAGTGTCCCCTTTCATGGATTCCAGATGCCTCTCAATGCAGAGGAACTGATTAATCAGTTCAGTCCAAATCAACTTGCTGGGATTCCAGGACCTCCTTGGAATTGATCCATGAGGGTTGCATGCAGCCAGTGCAGTCAGAATGCACTGGCACAATCAGACATAGTTCTTTCCCCCTGGCATAAACATGAAATTCTATTATAGTTTACTTTTGAACTATTATATTTTATATGTTTTTTAGCTTTCTGTGTTTTATCCACGTTTGTTTTAATTTTTGTGAGCTGCCTTGAGTCTCATTTCTGGGGGAAGGTGGGATGCAAATAAAGAACAACAACAACTGAAGTTTGATAGCAGTCATCCCTGCTTTCCCTCAGATGCCTTTTAGAAATAGTATTGTTCAGACAGCCTGTCCTGCACACACCCAGCCAAGGAAGGCAAACAAATGATAGTTCATTCTTTAGGGACAAAAGCACACACACCAGCTCTTAAGGTGCACTGGATGTACTAGGTGTACTACGTAGATGGCGGGGAAGTTGAAACAACAGTGGGACTGTGTCCCCGCCCCTCCCAGGCTTATGTACTCTTGTCTGATGGAGTGTGCAAGTGCAACCTGAGGCTTCTCATGCATGGAAGTCGTCCCTGTTGTTCCATCTTCTAGCCCCTCCTGGTTCTAGGAGACAGTAGGGCAGGGGATGGTGGGGATTCAACCGGCCTGCCCCTCATCTGAACAACCTCTTCCTCTACTCCCCATACATCCTGCACCTCTGTCTCTGACACCAAGCCCCATAAATCACTGCCCTCCTCTCTGGATCAATCTCTGGGCACCTTGCCTCTGTCACACACTTGTCAGAGCCCTGCCATTCCCTGACATAGGGCTTTGGGATCTTACTTATTTATTTATGACCAAGCAGTCTTCATTCATACGTTATAGATGGTTTTTACTGCTATTGTTGTGGTTTTATGTTGCACACTGCCTTGTTAAACTTCCTATGAAAGCGTGGTGTATAAATATCTAAATAAATATGACTACATTAATGCATACATGATTTGGGGCCCAGCATTTTACTTGTACAGTAAGCCACTCAAAGTGTGGCTGTTTGACTGCAGGGAACTTGTTTTAATGTGAGAAAAAACACCCTGTTACCTATCGCTGAAGACTCTTTCGCCTGCAGTATCTTTACTCTTCAAATGACTGAGGGCTGCAAAGAGCTCCTCTTCATCTTCAAGGGACTTCCAGAGAAGAATTTCCCAGTGAATTATGCACTCAGGAAAGAGAAAAACAAGTTGTCGACTGCAAGGAAAACATTGGGGCCTAATTTGAATAGTAGAATGTCTGGCATCTGGTGGGCGGGGCTTGTGCATTCTGCTCAGGAATTGGCCCCTCCCTTCAGTGTGTGTTCAGTTCAGTTCAGTTAGAGAAGCCAACTGTCACTCTTGCCTCATGATGTTGTTTCAGCTTCTCTCAAACAGTATGTTATTGTGTTACAGTTTTCTTTATTATTGAAGATTTGTTTGACATATACGTGAGCCGCTAACTTTGCTGACAGGAAAAGAAACCCCGCTGAAGAACAGTGGAATATCCTAAACTGGGTGAGTTAGGGGATATTCCCAGTCTGACAGGAGGATTGGTTTTTTTAATCAGGAAAGAGAAAAACAAGTTGTTGGCCTGCTTAAATCTCCATGTTCATCTTTTATTTAGGTCAAATAAAAGATCAAATATTCAAAATGAATTTAAACTATATTAGAGGTTTGAGTTCTGATCACTGAAATATATCTCGCATGGCACACAGCGTGCTGCCAACTTTGGTCAGGCCGACAAGGTCTAATAGTCCTTAGATCTTGCATATGCCATAGATTCTTTCTGAAGCTGAAGAAAGCAACATAATTAGATGGCCTGATGGGCACAGATCTGTGTGCCTTCCTGAGGGAGGAAATAAGGCCATTGGGTCGAAATCTGGATGAAAAGTAACCAGGAAAGGCTAAAACTGATTATAATGTTTCTGCAGAGTGGGGGCAGTGAATGTGTTTCCCCCCTACCATTCAAATATAATATATGGACGTATTTGAATGACTATTTCATTGACATAATTGAGCCCCTCTCTACTGTCTACACTATCTGCAAGGACAATTATATAATTCTGTTCCAATGGCTACTACTGGATTTTTGTAGTTTAGCATTTCAAGACCGCAGTAAAAACATGAGTACAGCAGTTCTGAGCCCATATATAGTATACCTTCCCCCCTCATAATGGGAGAGATGGGGTATTGCAGACCTAAGTATATACCATGTGGTGGTGTTGTTGTTGCAGCTGCTGCTATTATTTTTAATTTATGTATCAACTTTCACAAGAGTCTCAAGCACACCATAAAAGCAATTAAAATAGTTTTAAAAGCAAAACAAAAAAACACCAAAGGTAGGTTTAAAACCAATAGACAATGAACACCTAAGGCTGAAATCTTTCCATCCAGCTGGAAAAGCTTGTTGTAACAAAAATGTTTTTGGGAAGTACAAATATTGGCCACCTGCTGAATCTCATTAGGGATATTTTCCCACAAAACAGGGGCAGCCACAAACAGAAAGCCCTGCTTCAATGTATGTAATGTTGAGAGGGCTTTTGATATTTTAGGTAATTCAAGGAGAAACCCTCCTGCAGAACACAGTTACCTACCAGGTAACTGTGGGATAAGGTAGTCTCTCAGATAACCTGAGCTATATAGGAACTTGCATGTTAGCACCAAAAGCTTGAACCTGGCCTGATAACAGATTGATAGCTAATGCAAATCCCACAGACAAGGTGCAATATTCTGGCAGTCGTTTTCCCCAACAAACCACTGCATTCTGCATAAGCTGCAGCCTCTGGATCAATCACAAGGGTAGCCCTACACAGAACACACTGTAGTAATCCAACTTGGAAGTTACCAGTGCATTGACAACTATGGTAAAGCTATAGCAATCCAGGCATCAAATTCTTGCAATATCAGCAAGGCAAAGGAGATGGTGTTGGACATTCAGAGGAAGAGAGGGGAACTAGCCCTGTTGTATATCGGGGGGCTGTATGGAGACAGTCTCTTCCTTTAAATTCCGGGGAATTTACCTTAGTGAAGACCTCACTTAGAAATTCAGTACAACCCAAGTGGTTAGGAAGGCCCAACAGAGACTCCATTTCCTCAGGGTCTTGAGAAAGAACAATGTCATACAAAAATTGATTATCTCCTTCTACCGGGCCACAATAGAAAGTGTCCTTTCATACTGCATTACAGTGTGGTATGCTGGTTTGACAGCCACGGACAGGAAGTCCCTACAGAGGGTGGTGAATACAGCACATGACATCATGGGCTGTCCCCGGAGTTTGCTAGATGACATCACGGGAGACTGCTGCCTCAGGAGAGTGAGGAAAATTCTTAGGGACGACTCACACCCTGGCCAGCACTTCTTTAATCTCCTACCTTCGGGCAGGAGATACAGAAGTATAGTCAGCCACACCAACAGTTTTTATCCATGGGCTGTTGGGCTGCTGAATGGGAAAAAAATAGTGGTGTAATTGACTTCTGACAAGCACACAGAGCATGAACAAGACTGAATGTATGGGGGTGGCCTGTTTAATTTCACTGCACATAGGTGCTGTAATGACAATAAAGGTTTATTATTATTTTTTATTATTACTGTTGCAATCTTCTTATAACGTCTAGCTTGAATAGAAATGGGCAGTTCAGAGTTTAAAAAGCAAGTCTTGGCTGACCCTGAGAAACAGCCTGGTGATCTGACCTCCCTGGAAATGACCCATAAGTTGACTTTACAGGATGGGACTGCAGCCTCTGGGGAGCTAGCTGAAATCTTCTGTCTTCTTGTTACTCTCATGTAAATAGGTAGTCTCATGGGGGCCACCATAGCATATAGTCTTGCTGCTCTTCCCCAATGTGCATTAGGCCTGATGGTCTAAGCCAACTGCTGAGAACAGCAGCGAGTGGAGATGGCAGTTCCTTACTGCCTGCAGCTTGTACAATTTGGCAACAGTGCAGCATTGCCAGTGTTGATGGGCCCTTCATGTGTGAGGCCCTGGAAAAAATTGCCTCTTGGGGCCCCCTAAAAAAGCCCTGATTCCAGCACATGTCAGTTTCATTGAGATTTTTCATTTTTGTCCAACAACTGAGAGTACTTTTTTTTTTTTTTTTTTGAGAGGAATACATATGAAGTGTGTTTCGGAAGAGAAATAGGATGAAACCACCCTCAGGTATTAATCCATCTTGCTCACTCCTCCCTCACTCCTTGCTACATTAATCAATTTTATTTGCATAAAATGGATTGGTTGATTCAGATTCTGGAAAATCCTCTATTTGATGTGCCTTCATCTGCATGAGCAAAATTTGCATGTGCATGTTAGCACATTTTCCTGCCATCACATTCATATAAATCCCCACCTGGAAGCGGTGCCTGCCCCACCAGATGAGATTTTACTTCCTCCATGCAGCAACATCTACAGGGAAGATTTTTTTAAAAAAATAAAAGAATAAAAAATCTGATTGATCTCTAGAAATAGGCAATGAATTCCAATAGTGTTTTCACTAGTGAGAAAAAGAACTGTCTTGGCATGCTAGGGTACCCTAATGAGGAGCTTGTGTATGATCACAGATGTCACCATGTGTGCTGGTCACAATTATCTCCAGAGATCTTTAATAATATATCTTCTGCTTCCAATGCTTCTTTCTTACTATATTCAGAACTGCTACCAGTTTGAAACCAAGTTCAATTTGACAGTTGGATACCAGGAGCTATAAAATTTTTAGGAGTTGTGCAAGTTATTTAGTTAACTGTTAATATTTTCCTATCAGTGACCCCTGATGCTAGGCATTATTTAGGAAAAAATGTGTTGAGGCCAATAGTTTGGAGATGTCTGTGACATAGCTGCTATCTGCATCCAGTTAGGCATCATATTGCTATCCAGTATGCTCAAATATTCCATTGTGCAGCAATAAAAAACTTGAGTGTCGTTAATACTCTATCAAACCTCCAGTGCAAGACTAATAATATATAATGAGATTTGGTGTATTAGCAGCTGTTATGTCATTATAGTTTGCTAACGCAGTTTGAGTGTGGTCAAATAGGTTTGGGCTTATCTCACAGGTAAAGCTAGAGACATAGAAGGATAACCTAGTGCAGGGGTCATTAACATCATGCCTTTCTGATAGTGCTAAACAACAACTCCCATTATTCCACACTGGCTGGGGCTGATAAGGGCTAGTGCAACACTCCTCCAGCTTGGTGCTCCCATCACCCCTTGGCCATGCTGACTGGATCCAATAGGATGCAGAGATGGAGTGGCTAGCAAGCTGAACAAGGATCCCACTCCCCATTCATCCATGAAACTCACTGGGTGCTTTTGTGCCAGACACTCACCACATCTGCACCATACATTTAAAGCACATCAGCTATAAAATGAGGAAAACATTGTTGGGTTTCAGCAATCTTGCATGCCTCCAGTCAGTAGAGGGCAGTGTTAGCACTAACAGATAGTCCAGAGAAAATTCTCTTTGTGATGTTTCCAGTCAAACTCCCAAGCGCCCCCCCCTCTCTCTCTCTCTCACTCACACACACACACACATACACACACACCCCACCCAACATGGCTTGAGGCAGTTGTGAAACTTGCTTCCACCATGTAGGCTCTGGATCTGAAGCCATTTTTCTTTCTTAATAGTGTGACTTATGTGTGTTATATTTACTCTTTGTAAGCAATGCTAGTGATGTGTGAATGAGACAGAATGTGTGCTGGAGGGACCAGCTAGATCCAGCTTCCATGCTATTAACTCTTTTATATAAACTATAAACCAGGCTTCCTCAAACTCAGCCCTCCAGATGTTTTGAGACTACAATTCTCATCATCCCTGACCACTGGTCCTGCTAGCTAGGAGTCATGGGAGTTGTAGGCCAAAAACTTTTGAAGGGCTGAGGTTGAGGAAGCCTGCTATAAACCAACCAATATGATTATTTTTTCAACAACAGCAACTCAGAATGACATCTAGCATTCTTTATAAGAAAAAGATCCAGCAGTTTCTTCATGTACTGTGTGAAACCAGCTTTGGAACTTGTGTCCAGGTGAGCCTATCAAATTGCTGGACTGGTGCATTGTCTTCCATGCCAAAAAAGCCCAGTTTGTTGCACCTTTTGTGCATCTTGGCAGCTAGTTGCCTAAGTAGCATGTGCCATGGACACACTTGCACACCTTACGTAACCTACATTTCACAAAAAGTTCAATTTCTTTTTTTAAAATATTGCAGTTGGTGGAGATATGTTTTTGTGATGTCACAGCATTTCAGCTGGATTTACTATTGTTCAACTGAACCAGGCTGAAACCTGAAAAATAGGGCATTCCCCCAACCAAGGCTGCCCCAGGATATGAAATTATGCATGTTTGGAGGGAAGCAAGAGCTCTAATGAGCCACCTCTGCCATCCTGGAAATGTTACATCTGTTGTCTTCACCCTGATAGAAAGGCAGCACGGTTACGAAACATGTGGTCCATTAACTTCAGTAGCTGCCATTTGCAAAAGCAGTGCCAGCATGATGAATGGAGCTGAGAGTACACAGAAAATAATGATAACTAATGGTCGGGAATACCTAGGGACTTGTTTCTGTGACTTGATGTCTCCAGGGTGAAAAGACAAGGAGAGTTTGTATAAGACACAAAGTGGAATTTTTGAATCTGTGATGGATGCATTAGCACCTTTAATGGCTTCATTGCTTGCAGTGGTTCTGTGGCTTGTCAGAGTTGACACACAGCCTCCTTCACCAGAGGTGTGCAGAAGCAATTTAATGAAGTCGGCACATGCATGCAGTATCTGTGTGGGTGGCGGGGGGGGGGGGGATTGCTACTGCTGCCAAAAAGATACAATGCTCTATATTTTCCATTAAACAATGTCAGCCGTTCTAAAAAACCAACACAGCAACTAGAAAAATCAACATCCACATTGTACTGACTTTTCTTTTTAATCAGTTCAACAAATCTTTGCCAAACATTTGCAGAGCGTGCCATCAAAATGCCACTCAAAGGTGGGGGAAAGTGTCACTTTAAAAGTAAATGTCATTTTAAAAGCAAATATCATGAAGTAGGGAAAGGCACTAACTTGGTGGCCAAACTGTTGGCTACATGGAGAACGTGCATGAGCAGACATGGCAGTCAGCACAAAATTCTATTGGTGTTCTCATTTACATCAGTTGCAATAAGCAGATGGGCTACAGAGAGCCAGAGTGATATAGCACAGTGTTTCCCAACCTTGGGTCTCCAGCTGTTTTCAGACTCCAATTCCCATCATCCCTGACCACTGGTCTTGCTAGCTAGGGATGATGGGAGTTGTAGTCCAAAAACAGTTGAAGACCCAAGGTTGGGAAACACTGATACAGCGCATGTCAGTGTGGAACGTAGAGTATTGGGCTTAGAATATGAAAACCTGGGTTCATAGCCAGTGTGGGAACCAGTTCACATTGGATAGACGAGCAAGATAGCATGGAGCAAGAAGAGCAAAAAGTTTGCAAAGTATCTGAAACACCCTGTTTATTCTACATCAGCCAGAACGTGAGGACCTTTGACTGTTCCAGAAATCACCATTATCAGCTGAAGTTCATTTAAGACCAAATACAGTGGTACCTCAGGTTAAGTAGTTAATTCGTTCCGGAGGTCCATACTTAACCTGAAACTGTTCTTAACCTGAAGCACTACTTTAGCTAATGGGGGCCTCCTGCTGCTGCCACACCGCCAGAGCACGATTTCTGTTCTCATCCTGAAGCAAAGTTCTTAACCTGAAGCACTATTTCTGGGTTAGCGGAGACTGTAACCTGAAGCGTATGTAACCTGAAGCGTATGTAACCTGAGGTACCACTGTATGATTTCATTCTTCTTCACGACTGTTATTCAAAGGCTCAGAGATCTGTGGTGTTTTGAGACTTAGGTCAACTCATAAGGTAAAAAGAGAGAGAGAGAGAGAGAGAGAGTCCTGATGGCTCACACAAAATGTCCCTCTACTCCAATATTCTGTTTTCACCAAAAATGGCTAGTCAGATGCATCATAAAACACTCTTTTAAAGGCTCCCCTGCCCTCTGTTAGACCTAAGCTGGCTCAGCCAGCAGTAACACCGCTGCTGAACAGAGTTTAGATCTGTGTAATTTTATGCCAGTTTAATTCATTCCGGCTTCTTATGCGTAGGATTGCTCCCTGGTCTTCCTTTGTTTAAAAAAAAAAAGCCTTCCACATTTTTAATTAGTAACTGTGGCATTATGATCTGGAGAAAGACACTTAATTGGGCTGCCTGTGGTTTGTTTTGCATGTGTTTTTTCTTCAGATTTTATTTTTTTTCTCTATCTACATTATGTTGAGTTTAATGGGGAAAGGTTAACATATTTAATTCATAAAAAGCATAATCCAGCCAAAATCCAATATTTTTAAAGACCCACTGATTTTAAAGAGAGTTAAGCATGTGTTTAGCTTCCCCTCACTGAAATCCAAGACAATTAAAATAGTTTAATTTTGGCTGGATTCTGCCCAAATTAAACAACACACCACATCAATGGTGGGATGGTGGTTTTTATTGGAAATCCAGACATGTTGTCCATCATATTGCAGTTTATTCCCTTTGCTTTTTAATATAAAAAATAAATTTACATCAAAGCAATTATTCTATGGTCACTGATGCGATTTCATTATAATTTTGAGCTGAGCAGCCAAATGATAATGAAATTCAGAAACCTGCCCAAAACTCACAAATTACTCAGTTATCTCCAAGAATCATTCTGATTTTTTTCAACTCCATAACCAATTTCATCTTAAGGATTATTTTATTAAGAAAGGCAAATACTTAACTCACATGAGATGATGGGAGATGTTACTAATAGAACTTTACTTCTGTATTCTTACACCCCCTTTTTTTTCTTTTTTACAATGCAAGGTACAGAATATCCTGTAAATTTTTTTGTGGGGTTGTTGTTTAATTTAAAAAAATAAATCATAAATGAGTGTGAACTGAACTGAAGTTTGGAAACATGAGAAAACAAAACTGATAAATTTCTCAGTCCCTAGTTGTTCCAAAGTTGTCACTGAACTTTTGCCTCAAGTAGAAGGTCCAAAGTGAATGTTGGAGTCCGTCACCAATTAAACCTCTCAGGCACAATTGAAACATATGCCTGGCTGAGTTTAAAAAAAAAAATAATGTGTGGCCTTCCATTCTTAAACATGACCTTTCGCCCCTACAGCTGCAGCAGGAGACCACCAGCCTGCAGTATAGACCCCCTCATATGCCAACTGTGAAACTGCAGCCAGGCTGAAGCACTGGGCCCAGAGTTTCCCGTCTGATTTCACAAGTGGCATTTGGGCAGTGGAGGGGAGGCAGCAGCAAAAAGCCAATGCAAATACAGTGGTACCTCGGGTTACATACACTTCAGGTTACATACTCCGCTAACCCAGAAATAGTGCTTCAGGTTAAGAACTTCGCTTCAGGATGAGAACAGAAATCATGCTCCGGTGGTGCGGCGGCAGCGGGAGGCCCCATTAGCTAAAGTGGTGCTTCAGGTTAAGAACAGTTTCAGGTTAAGAACAGACCTCTGGAACGAATTAAGTACTTAACCCGAGGTACCACTGTAACTGGATGGGTGGGCAAAACTAAAAAATTCAGAGGACAGAGGTTACCATTATGCTAAGTGTTAAGATTCTGTCACACACAGCTGTGAAAGAGGCTGAAAAGACTATTTCAGGAGGGTTATGCCCTGTGCTTCTTTAAAACAAAACTTCAGGTTTTTTTTAATATTCCTGTCATCATTGCTGAAAGACTCTGCCCTTGATTCCAATGACACAAGTCCAAGACATCAGCAAAGGCTTTAAAGATACCCCTTCCCTTCTTCCCCTGCACCAGATTGAATAGCAACATGGGACTGTAGCCAAGACATCCCCCTTAATGCAGAACAATATCTCCATCATTCTGCACATTGCAAATATAGGGGTTAAAATGCCTCTGGCAGCTGGAGCCAAACTGGATGGGACCTAGAAATTGATTAGAGTTCCTGACTTTTTTTTCAAGGCATAAAAGCAGCCCTGAATTGTGTGTGTGCAAATTAGATTGTAGGCTTCCAGCCTCATATAACTTTAGTATGTTTAAATCTAATTAGTGCATGAAGGGGTTAAAACCATAGAGTAAGCTGTCCTGCCAAGCTTAGCCTATATTGTCACCTCCTTACTTGAGAGGAAATGGGCCACCAAGCGTCTGCATACAGACTTTTGTATGTGAGGAGTTCTGAGCATCACTAACCAGCCTCTTTTGTTTCAGACTGCAATGAAGTCTGAAACTAGCTCTTTTCTCTATCAATTGCTTAGAAACTTTTACATTTAGTAGCCAAAAAATGTTTGTAAGTAAACACTTCTATGACTTACCAAATGTGTGGTCTATCTCTGTGCTAGGGAAGTGGACATTTTGGAACTCATCTGAAGAGCACATTTTAAAGGTTTTACAGCCTATATGTTCATGTTTTCTTGGCTGCATGTTTTGCGATGTTAAATCTCTGCTGGGGCTTTCTCACCAAAGAGTACTTGCCCCAAACTCAAGCCTTGGTTCCAGGATTCAACAGAAGCAGCAGGAAAGAAGGAGGGAGGCTTAACCCACCAATGTCATGTCTCCGATTTAAAGTCAAACGTGCACCAAAGCTGCTGTCAGATTCAGAAAGGAAGAAAGTCAGGCAATATAGTTATTGAAGGAATGGGATTCTGTGTAGCAAGTTTAAAACTGACTCAACTCAAAAGAGAGCACTTTTAAATGCGTAAAACTTGAACTGTTGAGCAAAAGCATAATAAGGACACAATTGCATAAACAAGCTCTCTCCTTTATCAGTCACAGCAAGGGATGACCCTGACTCTTTAGGGGAACAAAGAAAACACGTCAATACTTTATCTTATGTGCTCACCACAAAATACATAGGGACCAATGTCCGGGAAATACGCCAAAAGCGTGTTCCCGGAGATCATGACCTCTTCCTAGATAAGAGTAGGAAGAGGAAGATCCTTTTATGGTCAGAAGTACAGGAAGGAAGATCCTTTTATGGTTGAGAGTACCGGAGCAGGAACGTATGTGATGTCAACCTGCGTACATAGGCTGACGTGGTTGGGCTCCGAGGGGAGGAGGGAGAGCGTGCCTGGAGGATATATATACTGCATGAAACTTGTCATTTCTTTGGACTTGCTGTGGACTTGATCATCCAAGTGCCTTCTGCTATCCGGAGAGCAGAATAAACTCTTTCTTTGAACCAACTCGGTGTCATTTGACTTCCTTCCTCCTGTCCCGGAGCAACGCAGACCCAATCAGTGAACTCCAATAAGGCTACATTTCCATGTGTGTGAATTTAAATCAGGGGAGCTAGTGTGGTGTAATGGTTATAGTGTTAAACTAGGACCTGGGAGAGCAGGGTTCAAATTCCTACTCGGCCATAGCTCACTGGGTGACCTTGGGCGAGTCACCATCTCTTAGCCTAACATACCTCACAGGGTTGTTGTGAGGAAGAGAACCACATTCACCACCCTGAGATCCTTGGAGACAAATGAGGGAAAGAAATGTAATTAATAAATAAATAAATAAATAAATAAATAAATAAATAAATAAACAAACCCTCCCACAGCACTGTATCCCCGAAGCAATCCAAGACCATTGTGGTAGTTTTTAGGTCTTTAAAATGCCAAATTACAGAGCCCCTATGCACATCTGGTTTTGTCCCTTAGGTTGGGACAATGAGACTGTGATGTATGAATATGTGAAAATGCCTTATACCGATTTGAATAATTGATCTATCAGCACAATACAGTGGTACCTCAGGTTAAGTACTTAATTCATTCCGGAGGTCCGTACTTAACCTGAAACTATTCTTAACCTGAAGCACCACTTTAGCTAATGGGGCCTCCAGCTGCCACCGTGCCGCCGGAGCAGGATTTCTGTTCTCATCCTGAAGCAAAGTTCTTAACCTAAAGCACTATTTCTGGGTTAACGGAGTCTGTAACCTGAAGCGTATGTAACCTGAAGCGTATGTAACCTGAAGTACCACTGTACTGTTTATTTGTGGAGTATTTTAACTGGAGGTGCTGGAGGTTGCTGAACTGGAGGTGCTGGAGGTGCTGAACCTGGTATATTACAGATGCAGCACATGTGCTCCCAATGACTCGTTTTCTTCCATTATCAGAGCATGCTAGGAGCCAGATGTGACATTACTGGGCCTTAGGCTTTATGTTACCTATTTCCAAATTTATAATGTAGGGTATTTGGAGTTCCCAAAAAGCTTCCATGGAAGAAAGAAAGGAGAGGAAAAACATCGGCAATGCTTTTTGATAAATGCATTGATAAGAAGAGCCAAGCCAGCACATAACATGATGCTAATTGACTCTGGACAAGATTGATCAAATTCTGTCAAAAGCTGAGAATACTGTTGCCGAAGTCAGGTTGACCTTTAGATGTACCTGATGACAAATGCAATTCTAATTCATTTGCCTAGAACATCACTCTGCTAGAGGACATTTTCTTCAAAAACTACTTCGTAGTAAATAACTGAAACACATGTTATATTTCATTGCCAAATAGCATTAGTGATATATCTCTGCTTTAAACAAATGATTTATATTCATATTGTTATGAATTTTATTTTTTGGAGGGGAGGAAGTAGCCTGTAGGCAATATCCTTCTATCCTTTTGGGCCACCAAGTGTTAAAATATAACCCAGGCTAGCTTCCTGTGTTGAGGTGATAGCCTGGGTGATGGGCCATTAGGGAAGCAGAGGAAAGGGACTCTGCAAATGGGTGGAGCCCCTCCCTCAGTTCAGCAGATAGTTAGAACTCAGCATAGGCGCCAGCTCCTCAAGGCTGAGACACTTTGCTCCCCCATTATGGTTTTTTTAAGGGAACCAGGCCCCCTCAATGTTCAGAGGGCATTTGATTCTGCCCCCTGGCTCCTCGCGATGTCACGTGCATGATGTTAGGACGTTGTGTCGAGCCCCCTTGATCATCTTGAGAAGCTGGTGCCTCTGAAGCTCAGAGATAGAAGGACAAAGCCTGAGTTTAGAGTTGAAAGTGTCAGTGATGTGATGTAGAAGTAAACAAAACAAGCTGGGGAGAGAGTCAGAGCACCATTTGAGAGCAATGATAGATTTCTGTTTGAATCCAAGTCTGCGGCTATGGGAGAAACAAGACCCTTCAGGGGTGTTGATGCTGTGAACCCCTCAATCATAGGTTCAGGTTTTATATGTGTGTAAATAAACCATATATAATAAAGACACCATAGTTTCCATTGTGCCTCATTCCAAAAGGAAACATGAACCCTGGGTAAGCACCTTGTGCCACTCAGAGATTGGGATGGGGTGCAATGATATCACATCATATTATATTACACACAAACGTTATTTCATTGTCCCCACTGGTATGGGACAGGCTATTACAACAACAGATCCATTGTGAGGAGAAAGCACTAGAAATTTATGAGGGTCTGCCACCTCTCTTTTATACATACACAAGATTAACTTTTGGCAGCCAGCCTCCAGACAGACAGTGCTAGTTAGCAAAGCATCCTTAGTATATTATTGGAGTGTATGTATACACACAAACACACACACATCATCTTTCTGTCAGCCGGTTAAAAACCACAGATTTCTTTCTTCTTCAGCCCTAGTTGAGGTGTCTACCAACTAGTAGGTGCCACCCATCAAAGCCCACCAATGCTCACTGGGTGAGTGTCATCAGCAAGCAAAACCTTTACCTTTTGCTATCCTGTGTAGCGTCACTGTTTCCCCAGGCAGCTGTTCCTTCCCTCCTACTTTCCTCATTCCAGTGACTGTATAAGCAGCCCTAGCCAACTTCAGGCCATTTGGTAAGCAGGATGATGTCACAAAGCTACATAGCTAATAAGATTTGACTATGTAATAGTATTAATTCTGGTAAGGGAAGTCAGTTATGAGTGAAAGCAAGAGAGGATCAAGCAATTCTGCAATTTCATAATTTCAACACTGCCAATGATGTTCGCAGAGTAACAACCACAACCCTCTGAATAGTTTCAGCTCAACCACATCTTCCCATTGGACAGCTCTTCCTACGATAAATACGCACAATTTATACATTTGTTGCTTTTGCCAGACAAATTGTATGCATCCCAAACCCTTCTCTTTTCATTATTATTCATTTTACTCTGTGGCATAACATGATCCCTCACAAAATATAGTATACTCTAATTAAGTTCAAACAGAAATAGTAAACATGTTATGTGGTTTTTCCCCTCAGATACAAGTCCCCCCCCCCCATTTCCACAGATGTGGAATCTATCAAATTATTTGTGGCAAACAAACACTGGATTTAGTTGACAACTACAAACAGAAAGCTCAGACTACAAAGGATATGTGTCTTGCAGCAGAACAGAGCACTCACCTGTCAGTAGCAAAGTCTGCAGGATAGTACCACACAGTCTTGTCATCCTCGCCATCAAAGGTAAACTATTAATATGTAACAGGCAATAACAAAGCAGCTTCAGATCAAATTAATTATTCACTCAATGCAACACACTCTACCACTCTATTTTTTAAACTAGTAAATCTGCAAAGGGAATACATTTTCTCAATACCAGATTAAAACATTTATGGATATTAAAAAAGAAATAAAGATAGCTCTTTAGCAATTTTTAAAAACAACCTAAAAAACAACACTTTAATGTTTACTTCCAACCAATTCGTAGCACTAAACCTTTTAGTTAGGTAATTTTAGATTCTGGACTTAATAGTCTCCAGACAAACACCCCCTTTCTTTAGATGGCCACGTGTGTTGATTCACTTACTTCTATTAATTCCTTTAATAATGTGTGTGTGTGTTTGTGTGTGTGTGTTGAAACACTGCTTAATACAAACCACAAGTGTTTGTTTTCTTTGTGGTAGTAATCCAGGAAAGTGCTTCTATGTTTAATGATTTTTGCCTGAAGCAAAACTCTATGTATATTGAGAAAGTTTTGCTAAAATGAAACATTTGTAGGGATTTTGAGGGAAGACAGATGTCATTGAAGAAAATTAGCAACATTTACCCAGGGAAGGTCACATACCCTTATGCTATCCAGTCATGTTACTTAATGCTATTGGAAGTAAATTTGGAGGCGTCTGTGCTAGCAGAATATGTGTAGAACATTCCCTGGGAAATTAAGGGAAATCCAGAAACACAGGCGAAATTTCTCAGGGGGTGGGGAGTGGGGGTGGGGAGCTGCACACACCCCTACAAACATCAAACCAACATTACTTGTGATTGCATTCTATAGGTATGGCATTGTTGCAATTGGTATGTGGAGATGATTTGAAAACCTCTTGCACAGTAATTGTTCCATATATTAGCCCTGACCGTGGCTGTCAACTTACAGATTTGAAAATAAGGGACCAGCAGCCTCGAAAATAAGGGATCAGCAGCCAAAATAAGGGATCAACAATTACTTGGATAAAATACATATTTTGTTGCATGCAAATGGCTTTAGATACCTATTAGGTCCATAAATTACCATATAGCATATATTCAACACAAAAAAACAGCAACAATTTGTTGTTGACAAAGCACAGCTGGACATAGAAAGGGCCCCATTACCTTCAGTAGCTTATTTAAGGGACATCATCAATAAGGGACAGCAGCGGGACATGGCGCTGGGATAAGGGACTGTCCTGCCAAATAAGGGATGCTTGACAGCTATGGCCTTGACATACAGCCCAGGTATGATGGGGTTCCATGTCCCTAGACGGGAGGGAAGAAACTCTCCTTTCAATGAAAGTAATATGCTGAGCTGCTCTTTAAGCTACAGCTGTGTGGAACAGTTGCCACAAGACACCTACAGCCTAGTGCTGTTGCTCATAATTATAATTGTGCAACTTTTATGACCCCATGGACTTACACTGCTGAATTGGCTTTCAATAATAATGAGTCTGTTTCAGCTCTCTCTCTATCCTTTTATGGCTGTTTATGCTGTTGTGTGTGTTGGACTGAAAACACTAATATGATCTATGCCATTGAAGATTTCATATATACAAAGGGTTAGTTCTCACTGAAGTGATAGAACTGTATATTAGACTGTAAAACTTCAGATTGATGGTAAAGAATATTCTAAACAAACAAACCAGCTACACACAAGCCTTCTTCAGGCATTATCACCAGAAGAAGGAACACAGGAAGACTGGGGTGTGGGAAGGGGGTGCCCATTTTGCCCCAGTGGCTCCGTATACGATTATTGTGAACTTCTGCCTGGACCTTCCTCACTACAGAGATTCACTGTAATCATGGAAGGAGCTGGTGGAAGTCATGCATCCCTGGGGGAGCAACATGTATATCACTGATGTCCCACTCTACCCATGTTTCTTCTTCTTGTAATAGTGCCTAAAGAAGGCTAAAAGCAAGCAAGCAAACAAACAAACAAACAAACAAGGGTTCTCAATTGACCTGGCATGTTAGGGTTATGTTTTTATTTTTTAACGTGCAGTGAATTTATTCAGAATAGAGGAACCCAAACTACAGACTGAAATGGTACAGCCCCAACACGTCTTTACTATCTTGGTGAGAACTAGACTCAGCTTAAAACTATTCAAGGTGTTTGTCTTCTGAAATGTCCTAAGGCTTTTTAGAACAATCTACAATCTATACGGGAAACAATGCAAAGGAAGATATGTGTTTGCTAGGTTGGACTCTGTTTCTCATATGCATGTCCATCGCATAATTTATCATTGTTTAAAGCACAAGTGCAAGTAGATAAATAGGTACCGCTCCGGCGGGAAGGTAAACAGCGTTTCCGTGCACGCCTCTGGTTTTCCAGAAGCGGCTTAGTCCTGCTGGCCACATGACCCGGAAGCTGTATGCCGGCTCCCTCGGCCAATAAAGCGAGATGAGCACCGCAACCCCAGAGTCATCTGCGACTGGACCTAACGGTCAGGGGTTCCTTTACCTTTTTTAAATATGCAACATTTGATGGCTTGCAGCTGAATGGGTAAACTGCCTCAAGACATTTTGGGGTCTGAAGTCAAGGGAAGGATGGAATTTGAATCATACCTCATTGCCGGTGATAGGACAGCACTGTGCTGCACCTGAAAGTAGCAGAGTCCCTGCCTGCAGGCTCATAAATTGAAAGGACACAAGGAGAAGGAGATTCAGAAGGGAGAGGAAAACAAGCAACACAATTCTAAATGTTACAAGGCTCTTATAATGACCACCTGGGATGGAAATTGACTACTCACTGTTAAGAAAACAGGCCTTGTTGGCCCTCTAAGAAAAAAACACTTGGTGATCAGAACTTCCTGAAAATGGTGGCAATATAGTTGGAATTTGTGGTCTTCACAGGATGGGTCTTCTCTGATCACCTGAAAGTGAAGGTGGCCTCCCACGCTCCCAGGAAGGCAAATAAACGCTACCTTTCCCAAGAGCTTTCTGCATGCTAAATCACGGGCCTCATCACAATGATGGCACCATGCCCACACACATACCGTATTTTTCGCTCTATAAGACGCACTTTTTCCCTTCTAAAAAGGAAAAGGAAATGTGTGTGCGTCTTATGGAGCGAATGCAGGCGGGAGGTTCTGCTCAGCGCTCCCTTTATAGAGGCGCACAGAACGTGTGTGCGGCTCTTGGGGGCTTTTCCCCAAGGAGGGAGAAGGGACTGACGGGCTGCCCTTCTCCCTCCTCGGCTCCCTCCACAGGCTCGGCTCGGCTCTTTAAAGCGAGTGCAGAGAAGAGCCCGTGTGCGGCTCTTGCTCACTTTTCCAGGAGGTGGGGAAGAGACGAAGGGCAGCCCGTTGCTTTCACTGAAGCCAGAACAGCAAGAGGGATTGCCGCACAGCAATCCCTCTTGCTGTTCTGGCTTCAGGGTAGCCCCACGAAGCCTCTTTAGCGCAGCAGGAGCGTTGCTTTGGCCTCTTCAACAACATTTGATTCAGAATTTTTTTCTTCTTGTTTTTCTTCTCTAAAAAACTAGGTGCGTCTTATGGTCAAGTGCGTCTTATAGAGTGAAAAAAAGTATACTAATAAACACCACCCTTTTGCATATGCAAACTGTATTACAATAGCTACTAGAGAGATAAAATATAATTATGCTAACAATCACAGTGAATGCTTTTTTTAAAAAATCTCAGCGCGTATACCTCTGTCCCAAATCATATCCCACAAATATATTTTCCTTTACTGCTTCTTGCTACTATAAAAATAGCTGCTAGCTTGTTGCAATATATAAATATTTGGATGACCTGCGAAGGGCACGCTTATATGTATTGCCCTAGAGGCATTCATCTTGTATTTCACACAAGTACTGCCTTTTTAAACATCCCTTATCATTTTCTACTGCTAACAAATGAGGTTCACTGACACAAAGTTGGCAAGGAAGGAGTGAGGATAGAAATGTCCATGATTCGGTGGTAGGGGTGATTTCAAAGATCTATTTCTTCTGTCAGTACACACCACCAATTGCAGTAATTGATGTTTCAGCCATTACACCACCGGCTTTCACAGACAATGTAGATAATTAACCAGGCTCCACTTTTGGATGATTATTTCTATCCTCCGAGGAACTTGACGGTATAATGGACAAAATGTCAAGAATAATTAGGAATAATGATAGTGGCAGATATGCTGCCAGACCTAAAATAGGGTTTTGCCTTGTCTTGGGGCAGTGGGGAGCATGGCTCAGGGACATTAGAATTCAATTCTGTGGTTTATATGTTCCTTGGGAGATTGTTAACATTTTTCAGAAAATACAAAGTGGAAATGAGAGTGCTCTTAACACATCTCAAAATATGTTTGAATGAAATTAGTCAAACAGCTTATGCATGTCTTTAAATTACTAAAAATGTCCTGTGTTTTTTGTGGGTGTGTTTTACAAACTTCAGGACATGCTACCTTATTAATATATTATTTATGCAGCACACATGCACATAGGTCATCATTATGCAACCCTTTGCATCAAAGTTTAAACCTTCCTTCTGTTCTGAATCCTATAAAATATTATTTTGCTTTTATGGAATGCAGTATAATCTGTTTATTCAGCCACCATGCAAAAGTGACTCTGTTCCATAGTTTAAATATCATTTGTATTCTGCAGGTTGAAGGACAAGGGAAGAACAGTAAATATTCTTGGCCCTCTTCTGATACTCCTGGTCCACTCACCCTTACTGGACCTCTGTATTTGGGAGGTACCACTGCCCTATCATTGCTGTGTCTTGAAAGATGCATCACAACAGTTGCACAACAACTGTGCAACTTACCCCTTCACTGGTGAGCCATTACATTCTCTGACGTGCCATAACAAATTATTGTTTCTCTGTTTGTATATGTTTTGAGACTGGCTTTGTATGTCACCTTGTGAGGACACCTGTCCTGAAAAGTGGGATATAAATACTTTAATAAATTAAATACAAAACAAATAGCTGTCAGGCCTCATATGGTAGCTGACCCATGCTGGAATGCTCTATCTACAGTCTGTCCTTAGGTCTAGCTAGAGGATCAAATCTAAGCAGTATAAGCTCTGGGCACCTGTGTGTGCAGGGTGATTTTGGCCGGTGGCAAGGGCCCAAAAGAGCAGTCAGGAAGGTCCATGACGTCTCTCAAGGTCTCACAGGATCTCACAAGGGGAATGAAGGGTGAGATCTTAAAGGGCCATTTTGCCCACCCTTGGTGTTATGTTACAGCCTCACTGGGCTATTTGAGTTGCTGGTTGACAGGGCCAAAAAGGATTTTGTTCCCTCAAACTTGCCCCTCGGCTAGGGTTTTTGCACTTTTCCCTTGGGGACTTAAGGTCTACGTATACTAGTGGAAATGGCATTGGGAAGGATCAGCATAATAAAGGTGCGGGGGGGGGGGGAGAGAGAGAGAGAGAGAGAGATTGGCCATGGGGCACATGCAAAGCTGAAATTTCTCACTCCTGTCACGTTTGAGGCCAAGGCTCAGCACTAGGTGACTCCCATGGTGGCTGTTGGGTTTTTCTCTACTCTGAAGGAGAACTAAGGATGGTTGGAATGTGGAGTGAGATCCCTGCCATACTGCCATGCCATCCACACTTTCTACTGTAGTCGATAAAGATTTGGCCAATCCTGTATCCTGCCTAGTTATTTCAATGCTGTCACAGAGTCTCAAATTGTACCTGCCAGGGCAATCTATTAGCTACCCCAACCCTCAAAAATATATCCTCAGATGTTTTGCTGAGCAGCAACCTCTCAAGAAGGATTACAGTATTCAATACATTTAACTATTGTAGCCTTAATAATTATTTATACCAGTGTACTAAGGTCAGTAGCTAGGCTGAGAGGTCTCCCCTGGTTCATTTTAAAACAACAACAACAACAACATATTGCATTGGCCATCTTACAATCTGCTTGCAGGGAGGACGATTTTAGAGGTAAATGATATATGTTTGTTAAAAAGTCAACTATTTTATGTTCAAGGATTCTTATGTTACTCTGGCATTACTCCATTGACAAGGTTCTCTTTCATTTGCCTGTCCTAAAAGTTCCTAATTTTGCTGCTATTGACATAGCTCTTTCAAACACTCACCCAGAAAAGAAGAGGAGGACTCTTTTCCCAGTTTTGAAGCAATCAAGGTTACATACTGTTTTTCATCAGTTGTTGCCCCTGAACCCAAGTACTTTGCAGCTGCATCAGGTGAATATAGATTTAGGCTTTATGGGCACAGCACAAGTTTGTGAAGCTGATGTTGCAGAGGTAAGAGGCTTTCACAATACTTCTATTTTCTTTTCTCATTTGAATAATCTCACTCATTGTTTTGAGAGCTTGTCTTTTTAAAAGACCCATAATCTCATTTAGTGATTAATAACTATCTCCTTGACTTTAAAAAGAGTATCAGCAGCTACCCAGATGCTCCTGTTGGCTGTCTTATTGACTCACACAGTGCATTGCACGCTAATGCTTCTAACTTGATTTCTGTTAACTTCTTGAGGGCTGGCAGCCTTTTGTCATACCTTAAACAAGGAGGAAACCTATGAACTGCTAGAGGGTTGGCATTCTTTTCTTGTGTTCTATCAGAAAAAAGTCCGTATGGTAGTATTCTTCCTACTGAGAAACACAAAACATCAAACATGTTGTCTCACAACTGCTGAGTATAATAGGGAAATGGCTGGTTCAGTAATCCCTAAAGAAAGATACCAGTTCAATATTTGATAGGATTTTCTTTCATTTCTGACCATGTCACATCTTCCTACCTCTCTAATTAATGCATTTTACCTTCCTCAGATCACCCCTCTGATCTCTCTCCTCGCTATTTCTTCTTCTTCACAAGGGACAAGGTATTGTACTTGAACACACACTGGAGTGCTAGCCCTGGAATCCATTCATTGCTGTGAACTTTCCTTTCCTGTACAATTTATCAAGCCCCCAAGTGGGCCTAGTGGTAAATACACAGCAGCCAGCTGCAACAGCAGCCTTACTAGGGTCCTTTTCCCTCTGCATGACATCACTGAGCCCCCAATTTCTTTATCCTTCAAGTGACAGACAGTGAAGTTGAGCAAGAACAGAGGAATCACGCTTAAATGTTGTTTGAGACAGTATGGGGCTGTTGTTTCAATACTGATCTAAGGGGCTTACTCACATAAGTGCATCACTTTATTTTATAATTGCTTAAGGCGGTTGCCAACAACAAACACATGCATGCACAATGCCTGGTTTTATGATGACTAGTTTTTTCAACATGGGATGGCAGAATACGTGGACCAGCCTATTCGAAATGTGCCCTTTCTGAGATGATACAAAAACTCGAAGTAGTGTTTTATTAGATGCAGAGGGGCAGAACACCTAGAAGAGACCACGGCTCATCAAAATAGCTGCTACTTTATGCTGCTACTTTACCATCAGGAAGCCCCAGTGTTCAGCCTGCACCTCCTTTTGCCCCTCACAGCCCCTCACATGGACCCAGATAACCAAAATTCAGCCAGTGATTCTGGTACTTGCATAGGTAGGCCACTTCCTTACAATTCTTTTCTTATATCAGATGTGATTTTGCCATGCCAAAGCTTTTCAAAGTCACAGTGGCTGATTTTCAATGGTACAATACCTTTCAGTATTCATTCTTGACCTACTCACTGGTGAGAAACACTTGTGCAAAGATCATAAATGCACACCCAAAATAATCAAGACATGATACCTGAAGAGCATTACAATAATCTTCCAGCATAGTTTCATAGTATACAGAGGTCCCATTAAAATTGCTTTATATCATCAGTAGTTCTTATTACCAGTGGCATAAACATCCACACATTTTTAATTGTTACTTCTAATTTCTGGGAATGGTCTTGGCAACAAACCATGTAATTATGACCTTTTAAAAAGTATAGTTGAATGGCTGTATTGATTAAGTGGGTGGCTTCTGAGTTAATATAACTAGAGGCTGACCTGGCTAAAACTCTGGTTGCTACAACTGCCAACAAAAATGATGCCCGTGGTGTGAGACCTGCTCCTCTATCAGGCTTGATTAGTCAAAGGCCCAAGAACAGTGGATTAAGCATGCAGTTGGTTGTTGTGCTTGACATAAAACCCTTGGGATGCATGATGCAATACCTTCCATATTGAGAGAGGCATAGAAATTATGTCTCTTTTTTAAAAAAAAAATGTTGACCTGGAACATGTGCTTCAGTGGTTTCAGCTCATGAGTTTAGAATAGGAACCATGGGATGATTGGGAACCTTTAGGTTATTAATAGAAGACATGCTTCCCACCATTAAGATCCTAGATATTCAGGCTGTAGCATACCCAGCTCGAGATTTTAGGTGACAAGGCTTGTGAGGTTTTGGATATCTACAACCACTCAGAGGAGACAATAATGGGCTAAATGAACCAATGCCATAATGACCCTCTTCACATGAAAATCATGCTTCACCTATGGGCTTTGGCCTGCTGTCTTCACTCTGAAACTGGATGCAGTCAGGAAATAGCTTGAAATGTGAACTAAGCTTGTTCAATGTGAACAAGGGTCTCCCTTCACAAATTTGGTACCCGGGACAAGCAGGATAAAGCCATAGGACTATTAAGTTGGATGTAGAATCATAGAATAATTTAACTGTAAATTACATGGAAGGCAACATGAGGGTCATTTAGTTCAAGCGCTTTCAATGCAGGAATGTTTTGCCCAACATTGGGCTCAAACTCACAAGCTTGAGATTAAGAGTTTCATGCTCTGCCAACTGAGCTATGATGCATATCAGGTTTTCTTTGCCATTTGCTCAACACATGGAGCAAACATGATCCCACTCCCACACACCCAGTGTCCACAAATTCCAATGAATGTGTGAAGAGTCAGGTGTAAGCATTACTGGGGGCACCTGCCAAGGTCCACACACCAGCAGGGGTCCACTCTTCCCCTACTACAGCCCTCAGTTCTTTCACCACTCCTTTTGCCATTGCCAACGACTGGATCAAAAGCAGAACAGAAACAAATGATATGAGAAGGAGCAAGTGATGCAGCCACCTGTCCACTCACCTGACATTTTCCTCTCGGCGGCAGTAGGGAGAGAGTTCAGAGGCAAGTTGAGAGTGAATGGTGGGGGAGAGGAGTGGGACTCTGAGGGTACCCTGCTCAAACAAACTGCCATCCCTCACTATACCTCAGGCAGGTACTGTTGAAGACGAATAGTTTTAAAGCTGCTTCACCTGTTCATTTACTGCAGGGGTAGGCAACCTAAGGCCCGCGGGCCAGATGTGGCCCAATCACCTTCTCAGTCCGGCCCATGGACAGTCCAGGAATCAGCGTGTTTTTACAGGAGTAGAATGTGTGCTTTTATTTAAAATGCACCTCTGGGTTATTGTGGGGCATAGGAATTCATTCATTTTTCCCCAAAAAATATAGTCTGGCCCACCACATGGTCTGAGGGAAGGTGGACCAGCCCACGGCTGAAAAAGGTTGCTGACCCCTGATTTACTGCAGCTGTTATATTAGAGACCACCCTCCAGACCATGTGAGCAAAAGCCACACACAGGAACAGATGAAACTGCCTTATAGCAATTTAGACCTCCCCCCCCCATATCTAGATCAATACTATCTTTTCTGACTAGTAGTGATCCTTCTGTGCCTCAGAGGAAGACCTGGAGGAGGATCTCAGAAGATGATCACTGGAGCTGCCAGAGAACGAAGCTGGGACCAGCATGTGCTTTGCCATTGAGACCATCCCTCCTCCCACCCCCTCTCCACATGCCAACAATTCTCAGACTGAGCATTTAAATTCTCCTTGAAGAATATATGTGGGGTAGTACAGCGATATTCACAAGGTAATACAGTCCCCCCCCCTTTTCTTTTGAGGAATGCAGGAGCAGCTGGCTTGCACAATGGTGTCATTCATTCTACACTTGCATGGCTTGCAATGTTTGTTCCAAGCGCTGATTCATAGACGTCAGCATTGTTACAGATCAAAGAACTTTGCTGGGAAGAGAAAATATTTAATTTCTCACTTTCCTACAAATTAATCTGAAAAACCCTTGGCTAATTATTACTCTTCTCCTTTGACTTCGTCATTCACAGGAATAGCTGGAGATGATAATTAGCAGAGATGAATTAAAGTAATAGGAAAGGCTGACTTCTGCAACAGCTGCTGGGATTTAAAATGGGCACAGTTCTCATTCCGACACAAAGGTAGTGTGGTCCAGGAGTTACACTCTTCTTGGTCAAAACAAATAGATTAAAACAGATGTTTAGCTAAAGAATTTACATACAGGTGCCACATAATATCCATTCTGCAGTTGTAAGAACTCAATTATTTGTGGGGTAGCATCTGCACTTTCGAACTCCCTGTGTCTTGAGATCAAGAAGGCATCTCCACCACACTCCTTTCATTGCCTGCTAGGAACATTCTTGTTTAGACAAGTCTACCCAGGACTCAGCTATACAGCTGCAAATAAAACATTTTCAGTCTGTTTTAAGTGGAGTATACAATGTGACACTAGATGGTGATGGTGAGCCTCATGGAAAATTCAATGCATTTTTAAAAAGGCTTTTTAAAAAAGCATTTTCAGAACGGTTTTTATATGTGTGTAGATTCCACCCCAAATGCTTAGAGTGGAGGTATTTTTATTTGTAGTATTTAACTTTCGTATGTTTTAAAGTAGGAAGGTCAATTTCTTGATTTTCTTGTTTTATCTTTTTGTAAACCACTCTGAGAGGTGTTTGTAAAAGAGCGAGAGTGCGCAACGCATAAATTTTATAAAATAAATAAATATACTAATCACTGTGGTGAATAATTGGTGAAAACTTAGGTGAGATATGAATGGGTGAGGAACTTTATGGATACTACTGCTGAAATTCCAAACACTTACTGATCAGGTCAATTGAAAAATGGCCCTCCTTTTCACAGACATTTCACCCATTATCTCTAACTTGGGAGAAAGCTCAATTTCTTCTGAGTTAAACTTTTGCCCCACTGGCGTTCTTGGGAGTGCGATGGGATAGAATTCCTTCCTCTACCCTCGCTGGAAAGGAGGGACATGTTTGGAAGGTTCTGCCAGACTTCCTGCTTCAATGGCAGCAGTGGAACAGAGTCTAACACATTGCACAAGTCTTGGGAAATTTAGTGTCCCACCTTACTACTGACACCTGGGATACAAGACTTCATTTTTTTTTTCAGACCAGATTTTAAACCAAGCACAAAAAGAGTTGCTGGAGCCATAATGCTCACCTCAGCCTTGAAATTCAGCAGCATTATTAGTAAAAGCAAAAGCTGCTCAGATTAATTTTAGAAGTGACAGTGTGAAAAATCTCAGGGAGTATTCAAAATTTTATGTAGACAGTGTGCACTTTCAGCACTGTCATCCTAGATGCCTGTGTTTCTGACTGAGTCTGCAAACCCATGCGGATCTTATTAAAGAATGTTACTGTTGAGCATATTTGCAGAAAACATATTAAATGCAGATTTTTCAAGCGATTTGAGTGCCATTTGCTAGGTTTGCTGTGACTTCCTAGGAAAGAGTTCCTTGGGTTTGGAGAAAAGCTTATCAAAAGCATCAGCTAACTGTGCTGTAGCAGAGAAAAGGCAAAATTAGATGTTAGGAAATGTTTGGAAAGAGGTAGCAAATAAAACTGCAAGCATCATAAAGCCATTATATAAAGTCATTGTGTGGCCACAGATGGGATGCTATTCACAGCTATTTTTAAAAAAAAGAATCTGAAAGAGCTGGAAAGGGGAAACTAATAGCCTAGTCCCATGTGGAGTTAGATGAGCCGAATTCTGCATTGTTGAATGATCAAGGGAAATGAAGCACCTTCCTAATGAGGAAAAGATAAAGCATTTGGGAATTTTTTGTTTAGAAACAAGAAAAGTAGCGGGACATGATAGCAGTTTATAAAATTATGAACAGTGTGAAAAGAGCCAAAAGAACATTTTCTCCCTCTCATATAATTTTCCTGCTCAATGAAGTTGGCAATAGCTTCAGGAGAGACAAAAGGAAGTGATACTTTACAAAACTTATAATTTAGCTTTGGAACTCACAGGTACAAGAGGTGATGGCCACTAACCTGGGTGGCTTTTATAAAGGATTAGATAAACTTACGGAAGAGAAGTCTGTCTCATGTTAGTTTTAAAAAACTGCCTGTGATTTTGGGACAGTAGGCTGAGAAAAACACAACAGAGGAAGACACTTCTGCCCTTCTTGTGAGCTTCCAATGGAAACAAGAATGGCAGCTGGATTGCTATTGTTGCAGAGATGTGGACTAGATGGATCTTTGACTCGACTTGCATGCATCACACTTCTTAGTTTGTTCAACTTCTTCTTAGCAAAACTCTTAAAAAGGTTAAGAGAAGTTCCAACTAAGTAGTCAAGGACATGATCCTCAGTGTGTTTGTTAGAGCAGCAACTGCCTTGTTAACCAAATTAACTGCCCACACTATGGACGAAGATCAATAATCAGTTCTTCTGTTTCCTATTAAGAGTGCTCTGTAAAAGCAGCTTTCTCGCTGCAAGGTCTTCGGTGTAACAAACAGGGCTTGAACTACAAAAAGAATGGAGTCCTTTTAAAACTTCTTGGCAGGGACAGGCTATTAATTAATTGGATAGTTTGGAGGGAAGGCTAATTACCTAACCTAGAAACAGCACTGAAATAATTGTGCAACTTTTAAGACCAGAATGGGAACTGTCAGTCTTGGTCCCAGGTTAGCTCTTGGTCCAGCAACCATGGGATTGTATATGATGAGTCTAGGAAAAGCAGTTACAGTACATGGGTATTTCTACCACTAACCTTCAATTAATAAAAGAAAGAAATACTTCTTCCGCTGCAAGTATATTGGAGGGGGGAAAGTTCTCTGGTGGATAAAAAGGCACTGAAAATGATGTAAAATTAAACACCAAAAGCCTTTTCAAGTATGGAAATACAATTATAGGGAAAGCTTTTCGTGTTGACAGTCTGTTGACCAGATATCGTATTACTTAGCATACAGTTTTTGTTTGACTTTTGGACACTATACGTAAGCACAAAAGCTTGTAACATTATGCATGTTGGGGAGGAAATGATGTACCCCCGGACAAACCTTTTATGAAGGAGAAAAGTTCGTTTGGATTACCTTGGACTGAAATAGTTGGGAAAGTACAAACTGGAACTAGTTTATTTTTGAGCAGGATGAGCTTGCAATAGAATTAGTTCCTTTTTAAACTGAACTTTCCAGGCACTGAGTAGAGCTTCTGTGATTTGTTCTCATACCTCTGGCATAAGAACATAAGTACCGTATTTTTCACTCTATAACACGCACCTGACCATAACACGCACGTAGTTTTTAGAGGAAAACAAGAAAAAAAATATTCTAAACGAAACAGTGGATGTATGATTTTTGTGGTTTATGCTGTGGCCACAGACATGTGATCTGACAGTGAGTTTGGAGTAGCCCAATGCAAAAATCCTGAGGATCCATGTGGATCCATGCTTTGTAACCATGTTTTTGCACCACTGCGGCCCCAGGCAACAGTGGGTGCATGGTTTTTTTGGTGCAAGATGTAGCCATGGACATGCTATGTGATCTGATGGTGAATTTGGGGTGACCCAGTGCAAAAATCCTGAGGATCCATGTGGATCCGTGCTTTGTAACCACGTTTTAAGTGGGGAGGGAAGGAAAAGCACTCAAGGGACAAGGAGCACACGTGGGGTGGGTGGAGAAGGATGCTGCTAATAATGCAGAAGAGGGGTTTAAGGGGAGAAGAAGCACGTCTGGGGTGGGTGGAGAAGGATGCTGCTAATAATGAAGAAGAGGGGTATAAAGGGAGAAGGCTCCTCTCCTCTCCCACTTTGCTCCTTTAAAGCAAGCAGGCTCTGCTTTTCTTCCTCCTCCCCGCTCATCCCCGGCTTAGTGAGCTGAAAAGCTTTGCTGCTATGTAGCGAGCTGAGTGGGGAGGAGAGAGGGACAGAGAGCCTGCTTGCTTTAAAGGAACCAACCAGACAGGAGCCGCTTACACTCGTGTAAGCGGCTCCTCTCCTCTCCCACTTTGCTCCTTTAAAGAAGCAGGCTCTCTGTCGCTCTCTCCTCCCCACTCAGCGGCTCTTCTCCCGCTTTGCTGTTTCAAAGCGAGCCACGAAGGAGGGAAGGAAGGGGAACCATGGATCCTCTGCTCATGACTGCAGCAGATCCCCCCCGCCACCCGTAGGCATTCCCTCCATAACACGCACAGACATTTCCCCTTACTTTCTAGGAGGAAAAAAGTGAGTGTTATGGTGCAAAAAATACGGTATTTTCTGTGGGACCAAGCTGCGCTTGTCATATAGTGAAATTGTTCCATTTGAGACCGCAGGTGGGATATACATGTTTAAATACTCTCCCAACACCATCAAAAAGAAAAGAATGATTGGAGCCTACCATACCTGATGGAACATGATCACAACCTAGCAGCCTGTTCTCACCGTGGTCAACCAGATGTCTATGAGAAGACCATAAGGAGGACATGAGTGCAACAGCACTCAGCTCATTTGTGCTCCTCAACAATTAGTGGCATACTACTCTGATATTGAAGGTAGTATGCAGGCAGCATGACTATTAACCATGGATAGCCTTGTCATCCATGAATGTGTCTAAACCCCCTTAAGCCACGCAAGCTAGTGCCCACCAGTAACTCTTGTGATAGCAAATTCCATAGTTTAACTATGTGCTGTGTGAAGTATTCCCTTTTGTCCTGAATCTTTGTCCCTGGTTCAGTCTTACTACTTTTTCCTCACCATTGAAAAGAGGTTACTTTGCTATAATTGCTGTCTGCACTTGGTGATAATTGATAATTGATTTATCATTTCAATACAGTCTCTTTTCTCAATGCCCCTAATACTTAAAAAAAAAAAAATCCTATTGAGACTGACAAAAAAAGAAGAAGAAAAAGTTGAATTTGCACCAAAGGTCATCTTTGTGAATGTTCAAATAATAATAATAATAATAATAATAATCAGAGTGAAACACAAGCGTCAGGTGATACCAAACATGGCATTATTATTGTACCCTTTGCTTACTGGATATCCTGAGCTTGTAAGGCTAAATGAAAATTGTGTCCCAGTTCTCCATGATATGTGTAGGGAGTGAAATTGGGAAGGGTTATTATGTCAAGGGTTGTGTGTGAAATTCTCTGACAGTTTATCTTCAGACATTCTTTTCTTATACTGTAAATTTCGGGTCACTGGTGCTGAACAAACTCTGTTTGTTCGTTCATATTGATGAAGGAAGGAAGCAGCGGGCTAAGAGAACCGGAGTGGAAGGTATAGGAGCTAATGCCATAATTTCCCTCCAACAAAGTAAAATAATATTAAACAATATTAAAACTGGATCAAATATTAAAACTGGATACCCTTATGGCAGCTATTTTTTGACTATATTGGTCAGGCATAGGCAAACTCCGGCCCTCCAGATGTTTGGGACTACAATCCCCATCATCCCTGACCACTGGTCGTGTTAGCTTGGGGTGATGGGAATTGTAGTCCCAAACATCTGGAGGGCTGGAGTTTGCTTATGCCTGATATTGGTCAATACTGGCCCAAAAAAGTTGGTGACCTCAGTCAGAAAGGGAAACCATAATAATTCAAACTTGCCCCATTTTTTATTCCTTTCATTCTCTTATTCTGACTAGGTTTGTTAGTTTAAACCATTATGGTAACATGGCATATCTATCCCTTGTGTTTGCAAATACATCCTTGTGGGCAAATTTGTGTTGGAATCTAGGGTTGTACTAGATGATCCTTGGGTACCTTCCAAATATACAATTCTATGAATCTCAGAAGTTCGGGGGTGCCTGGATAAGATTTTAGATACATCAGACTTCCTTACCTTTCCCCCTATGGCTAGCAGAAAGAGAATGAATTGTGCAAAATAACAAAAGTGTAGAATAATTCATCATGCAAATCTGCTTACATTTTGTATTATAGACAGCTTGAAGAATTCCACTTTAGTTGTCACAGACTCTGGGTGGGAAGTTAAAACAGGTATCCAACCCCTGCTTGCAATGTTCAGTGCCCTGGTTATGCATAGAGAGCTCTGCCCCCCAGAGCAGTTCCCAGTTCTGCTTACACCTCCCCAGTTGCCATTTAGGCTCATCCAGACTGGCTTTTGTGCCGCATTTCTATGCACCTTAAAACTCCCACTCCAAGCTTTTTTGTTTGCCCTCAACACTTTCACCATGAAAACCTGCTCTTTACTTCTGAATTGGAACAAATGGCAATCCATGGGAACCTCAAATTGCCATTTGTTCCAATTCAGTCTTAAAGAGCTGGTTTCCCCAGGGAAAGCAGCAGGGCAAAACAACAAGCACTTGAGCACATATCAGGATGATGCGGACCTGCACAACATACTGTTTCCCACAGTATGTAGCCAGATGCGTCTAAAAGTGACCTGAACACAAACCTTTCAATGTGAAGGATAGTCCTTGGGTGTCCACAGAGCCACAGAAGAGGCAGGAATCCTGCAGCAGCTGGGAGCCTGGGTTCATTTCTCTATCACCACCCTTTCTACCAGAACTGAGAGGAGAGAGAGAAGTGAACAGGCACAGAACCTGAGGATATACATATCCAAATGGTCACAAGGGAATATTAACCCTGCTCAAGGGTTAACCACGAAAATGTCACAAGAGGAATGAAGCCAGACATACTAGCAGTTGACCTCATATCCCCAATCCTCCAAACCTACATGGCGAGTAGAAAGTCTGAAGGGTGGATCTTTTCATGTTGAACTGAATGCACTCAAGAATCTTCCATGTGTTTGAAATCTCTGTGTGACTGGGGCACCTGTTCACATGAAAGATTGAAGGCATCTTCAGGGAAAACACCCAGGGTTCACCTCTTCAGACATTCCCACTCAATCTACAAAGACTGGGTGTGCTGTTGGGACACTGGGGGCTGGGCTAGTGGAAACATCCAAACAGGGCTGTCCACCTGCATTTAAGGTTTTGCAGGAAAGTCCTTCTGGAACCCCTGGAATTTCACACTGCTCAGAGATTGGGGTGGTGAGCAACTATATGTAAAAATGGACTGTGAAACACAGGCAAATGGGAGCCTTGACTGATAAGTATTACTAATATGCCAAGGAGGTCAACATTAGACTGAACCCACAAGAGTGAGAAAACTGTTTTATCCCCCTAATACTTTAAGTGGGTACTGCTGAGAAATCTCACAGTGGTATTTTTCAAAGAATAATAAATGAAGTGTTTTTAGTGCTCCTATAAATAGCCACTTCCTTACTAAAATTTGCTTTGTGTTGCTTCTGTCTGCTACTCTGAATGGGTCCCTAGAGACACAGAACTATCTGTCACAAGTGTGGCAGTATGGCAGCCAGAACAGAGACAGATGTACAAATCTATCAGGCTCCATTTGAGCACCCTGCTTAATTCTTTATAGGGCTGCTGGTATTTTTACCAGACAAACCAACCAACAGAAACCTCTGTGGGGCCTTGCTCAACTGAGCTACCATAACTTTATTCATAACATACCATAACAGAATTGTATTCATATATTAAACTGTTGATATGCCATTCAGAATGACTTAGCACCTTTAAGACTTGCTGATTTTAATAGGAGAGATTTGATAATTGTTGATAATTCCCTCATTGAAATCTATAGAACTTATGGCTGGATCATAACCATTTAATTTGTTTAATTAAAATTGGCTTGGATCCTTCCTTTCTACACAGTCTTGTCTGGAAAGAGAGGATCCCATAGGGAATTAGCTGCCTTGCACCCACCTGGTTCTTAGACAGACGTGTTGTTTCAGGCACATGGGACCAGAATCACTCTTTTATAATATGTAGAAGTTACCCACCATCACTGGAGAACATCTTCAGCTTCTGCATGAATCACTGTTCAGAGTGTGCCTCCTCTGAAAGCAAATACCTACTGCAGACACACTTCCACTGGAAGCTGATTGGAAGAAGGTGATGTCAGAGTGACAAATCACTATTTTGCATGGTGCAGCAACTGTTCCCTTGTACATTACTAGTATGCCTCACAACACAGTGCGGGAATTAGTCTGGCCATAATTTCGGAAAGCCTCTTGGCTTCTATGCATGACTATGACACATCCACTTCCATGGTTTTATGTTAAATGTGGAACATACACTGCAAACAAAACACGAAATGACTTTTACTTCTCAAGCCTAATGGATTATTTGGAATTCATGTGGAATCCAAAGGCCTAGGTGAGCACAAGAGCACAACAGATGACCCAACAAGCCAATATGTACAAAATGTACAGTTTGGACACCCCTGAAGATATCATCATTCGAGACCAAGGCTCAAGTTTTGTTCTACATTTTAAAATGGTTGGATGCAATCAGGGATGCCAGCTTCTGGGGGCTGAGCCCTTTTGGGTCCCCCAAATATTTTTTGGGCGGGAGCTGGGTGCCTCAATGTCCAAAAAATGCAGAGGTGAAGCGCAGAGCCGAGCGAGTCACAACTCCAGTGGTTGGCTCCTTTTCCTCCTGCTGCTGCTGTGGAGGGGAAGGGTGGTTGAAGCAGACTCCCACCAGTGGCGGCGCCAGGAGGAGGAGGAGGAGCTGCTGGTCACCGAAGTTGTGTGGCTGCCACATTCGGCTGTGCCCCCTGCTCCTCCCAATTTCCTGATATCACACGCACAATATTTGGATGTCAATGTGATGTCACGTGCACAACACTGCCCCTCCCCAATTGTTCTTGCAAGCTGCTGCCTCTGGATTCAGTTTTGAATTAAAATGACAGACTGAACTGTTCCAAACTGCATTTGGGCACCTCGGGATATATTGTCACCCAATTTAGCACAATGCTGCCCAATTTGGAATCTCAGTTCCAAACTGCACCCCATTTCAGGGTGGCAGTGAATAAGATGGGTTTTGGTCAGGTGACCACTTCTTATAATGCAGTTGTAGTTAGTAGCTGGTGGATAAGCAGCAGTCATGGAGTGGAAGGAGGTGGTGAGCATTAGATCCACTTTCAAATTACTTGACGGATGGATCTGGGTCAGGAGTTCCCTGAGCCAGCCCAGGATGCAGCGACAGGGTGTACAAATTACATTTTCCATTTCTAAATCTCATGTTTTTTGGTTTCTTAGAATTTCCAAGCAAGGCTGGATGCTTTCAATTAGTTCATTAAAAACAAATATGCTGTTGGCTGAAGGTTGCAATTCACTAATTTTACTTGGGCATGAACTTTCATAATGAGCCAAATCTCTAACGGTCATTTACAATCCTTTAAAGCACCTTCTTAGCTCTACATTGTTAGTATTTACTATCTTTTTTTAGCATGAGCTGAACTTTCACCTACCATGAGCAATACAATCTTTCTTTGCCAGGCTATCAGGAGACTTGCATCTAATGGATTCTGACATGCTCAAGAACAACTCTTCATCTGGTCCCACTGCTTCACAAAGTCCAAATACACACAGTGAGTTCCTTTCTTCTGTGAGAAGTCTGCCAAAGTTTCATGGACACCTCAGCAAGATAATTTCTAAGATCTCTTTAGGGAATTAAAAAAAACAAAAAAACTGCCCTATGAACCAGAGCTTCTGTAGCAGTGCCATTCTTAGTAGGAAGGATGCAATCCTCTCTTATTGCATGGTGCAGGAAAATCCTTTGTAACATGAAGCAAATTAACTAAGCCTACCTTTCAGATACCGGAATAGTTACTATGTTGATCCTTCTGATGGCTTTCCAAAATTGCAGTGGGAAAGCCTCCCAGAA
This sequence comes from Podarcis filfolensis, assembly GCF_964270895.1. Lineage (NCBI taxonomy): Eukaryota > Metazoa > Chordata > Lepidosauria > Squamata > Lacertidae > Podarcis > Podarcis filfolensis. The sequence goes on from NC_139607.1 coordinate 5,530,105, forward strand.
TTAATTGCCACATTTGTTGCACAAATTGAGACCAAAATGTTCTGCCACTTCCCTTTGGAGCAGAAACTATTCTTATTATTTTGAAGTCCTTTAGGGTCGTCTCCAAATTACCAGGGTTAGTTTTCATGATTAAATAACTTGGAACACCAGAGTCAAAATTAATTCAGACATGTTAGTATAGGTAGAAAAACAACAGGCCAAAAAATAAGATGGTACAAGGTGGTGGTACATTGTACTCTCCAATATTTCGCTGTCCTATTCCATAATAATGGTAATGATAATGATTGATAATAATGCCCTGCTCATCTGACTGGACTGCCTCACCCACTCTGGGCAGCTTCCAACATATATAAAACATTAAACATTAAAAACTTCCCTATACAGGGCTGCCTTCAGATGTCTTCAGCAGCCTTTTACAAACTTTGTATAGTAACTTATCTCCTAGGCTTGGAGGTTGCATAACTCCATAACCTCCAACATTTCTCCAATGAAAATAGGGATGTCCTAAACAAAAGTGAGACATTCTAGGATGAAATCAGAAATCAGGACGGCTTCTGTAATTCTGGGACTGTCCCTGGAAAATATGGACATTTGGAGGGTGCTGGAGGGTGCTGGAGTCCTCCTTGCTGTCCCTCAAGTCCCAGGTTCAAGGGCTACAATGGGCTTGAATTCTGACATGTATCAATCAACCAATCTTTATTACGGTCCAGAGACCCAACAAATCGTTATAAAGCAATGCACAATTCAGACAGCCTACCTCCAGGTTAAACAATTATTTTGTTCAGACATAAAGATAGGGATCATTGGTTCTTGCAACCACCGATAAAAACTTTGCCACTGCTAATGTTCTAGCATTTGTCCGGTCTTCCAATAGGAACCTGACATAGTGAGCCTCTGATTTTCCCAGGTACCAGCAAGGGTAATATAATTCTGACATGTACTTATTCCTTGTTGGTTGATCTGTCAATGGATAGTAAAGGTAAAGGGACCCCTGACCATTAGGTCCATTCGTGACCGACTCTGGGGTTGCGGCGCTCATCTCGCTTTATTGGCTGAGGGAGCTGGTGTTTGTCTGCAGACAGCTTCTGGGTCATGTGGCCAGCATGACTAATCCACTTCTGGCGAAGTAGCTTTGACTAAATGGTTCTTCCATTTATAGAAACAGAACACTTCTGAATATTGGTTTAATATGGTTGGTCCCAGAGGCTGGACCAGTCAGCTCTCGGCCCTAGGTGCCCAGAGGCCAAACCAGAGTGACAGGACAGTGTTTTTCCATAGAAACTGAGAGCCTTCCAGCGTATATAATTCACATCTCCATTTTCTGAAAAGCAGTCTTTGCAATGGAGAGAGTTGCAGGGAATAGAATGACCAAACTGGGGTGGAGTAGATGATATCTTGAAAAAAGGACCTCCAAAACCTGTGTTGGGCCTGGAAAGCTACTACATGCATGTTCTGCTTACTAGCAGTGAAAGGCTTCCGGCTTGTCATTACAAAAGAATGTGGAGATAGATGGACCTCAGTCAGATCCAGCAAGGCAGCAGGTCTTAAAAGCTGGGCAGAAAACTGGAGAGGTGTCTCCTGTTAGCAAGGAGGGTGTCTGCCTCATCTCAGTGGGGGCAGGGGGGCAGGCTTGGCCCACAACTCTTAATGCACGGCTTCTAATAGTTAGGAGCTGTGCATCTAAGCCAAGCAGGAGCCACCAAAAGGGACTCTCCCCAAGACCTCAGTGATCAGGCAGACGTATGAGAGATCAGGCAGTCCTTAAGATATCCTGTACCCATGTTGTTAACAGCTTTGTAAATTAATATAAGAATATTGAACCTGATCTTGTTGTTGAACAAACAACACATAGAGTAGTGATATAATAGCAAAATGCTATATTTTTGTGTGACTTTGCTGGTAGCATACAGGCAGCCAGTGCAACCTTTTGAGCTCTTGAGTTGTTGGTCATAGTCCATCCTCATGCTGTCTAGCTGCAGCATTTTCTTTCCAGACCCAGGCACAAGGGGAGCCCCATATGGACTGCATTGCAGTAATCAAGTCTTACCAATGCATGAATCACCATGATCAGGCAACCCCTGTCCATGGGCAGTATCGGGGGGAGGGGGGACACCACCATACCACAAGGAGCATGCTGTCACTTCCCCCGCCCCCACATTGTTGGACTCTGCCATTAATTAATTTTATTTATTTATTTATTTATTTATTTATTTATTAAATAAATAAATATGTATACCCCATAATTCCTGCTTCTGGTTCCACCACTGACTTTGTCCAAGAATTTGACTCCTAGTCACTCCTAGCCACTGAGATTACTTGAGCCTCAAGGAGCCTTTGAAAACTATGAACCTGTTTCAGAGAGAGAGTATTGCCATCCAGGATAGGCAAAAGGCCAATCTCCTGGGCACAGGAGAGGCACTAACCAACCACAGTGCCTCTATGAGAACAAGGCACCTCTCAGAGAACAAGGGTGAGTTCATGGTGAGTTCCGGCTATTTATAGAAGAAGAGAACTGATCAAAATGATATGAAAACTTTGGAAGATACATAGATAAGTTGATTCATCAGAGGAATTACTTCTGAATAAATATGCTTAGGAACAGGCTATACATTACATGTCTTTTCAATACCATGTCAGGTGCTATCTCCACCCCATGGTTTTGCAATAAGAAGAAGAAGAGAAATGGCTTGGCAAGAAAATGCATCTAGTAAACTAAATGAGAGTGCCATGTCAGTTTGGCACGAAGATACTCTTGGATTGCTCCTCTGATGAATGAATAAAAAGGTTGCTCTTTTCTGCAGCTCAAATGCTGCACCTGAACTTATTGAAAGAGCTGCAAAATTGAAAAAAGGAAATTCTGGACAGATTTCAAGGATTTAAAAACCCCTGATTTCAAACCAACACATTTCAGCAGCATGTTTTCTGTTTACACAGTCTGCTTTTCTCTATTAGACAAAATGGATTCACATCCAAGTGTTGGCCAAATTTTGTGTACACAACTCCATTTGATGTAATTAAAGGGCTAGATTACACATTCAACGAAAAGCACATGCTAAGGTCCTCCCTAAAAGTATTTTTTAAAAAATAAAATAAAATCCAAATGATACAATAAAATGAAGAGTATATATGGAAGTTGCAAATTTGATCAAGAGAATAGTAGGGGGAATTGCTTCTCTGGACTTTAGCCACTCAAAATGCACCCAAACAGTTTTCCACCTGCAGGCCACACATCTATGACCACTCAGATTCCAAGGAAAATATCACCACCACCTCTGCCATTCTGTGGTGTTAAGATTCCTCCTGGGTTAAAAGTTCCTGGCTGTGTTCCTGACTTCCTCCTATGCAACTTGTTGAGATTCCACAGGCTGCTGGACCTGAGGGATTTTAGTATCTCTGGTGAGGCTGGCAGTTCCACAGTGGCTCAGGACTTTATGGCCTCCATGACAGCCATTGGGCTGTCCCAACATGTCATCAGCCCAATGCACAAGACTGGGGAGACTTTGCTGTGGTTTTCCTTGGTGGGACAGGAGGAGGGTGACCTGAAGGCAGGAAATCTTACCACCATCCCCATGTCAAGATGACATCCCCAGGTCAACTCCAAAAACAGGACAATTGCCAGGTGCCCCACAATCTTTTCCACATAGTTCATGTTCTAGATTGGGCTTGGCAGACCACACTTGATGGAAAGGGCATTTCTCAGCAGAAGTGATGAGGATAAAGAATATGCATTTTCCAGCCTTCTAGGCTTGAAAAATTCTGAGATATAATTGCAAACATAACACAGCTTTCCTTTTATTTAACGTTCTTAATCTTCTGCAGATTAGCACACCCTCAAGTTATGCAATCTCATTACTACCATCATTAAGTATTATTTTACCCTTCCATTTCCATAATAATGATTAAAGTATGAACACACACAGAAGTGAATTTGTATCTACCATGTGCTTCCTTTTAACTCTTCAGAAATAACAGCAGCAGATAAATCTTTCGCCTTCCTTCCCTCTCTGTATCTAGAAAAGTGGAATAACCTTTTCATGGGGGGAAAAGTAACAGGCATGAGCAAACTCCAGAACAACCATTTTCCCTTCAATTTTTTTTAGTTTGATATAGGGGAAAATCCATCTGCCAACAGAATTTCGGCCAGCCGTTATCATCGATCATCAGCTCATTCAATATGATTCAGCTGACTATTTAGCAAAACGCCCAATATATTTTTGTGCATATCAGAAACTGAATCTGAGACCTTCCATATCTTAAACATGTCACTAAGCTAAGACCTCCCCACTTGAAGCTTTCATGTGCACAGAAGGAGAGGGGGGGGAATGTCTGATTAGTTTATAGTCTGCTTCTGTTTATTCCCACTGCCTGCTATGAAGCTCATCTGTCCCTCAGCACAGCATACTGTACTAGGACAGGGAAACTGATGCTGTAGTTACTGCATGAACAACAATTTAATTAAGTGGCACTTTAGAAATACCCATTGTTAAATGGTATTGCACTTGGTCATGTTTCACGTTGTTTTGACAAATGCGCTGGGAGTCTTGCTTTGCAGCTAGTTATGTTTCTGGAACAAGACCGGTTAAGGAAACAGGAAAAGATTTTAGCAATCATACAAGGAGTAATTATGCAATCATTTCAAAGTAGCCTGCAAAAGGCAGACTAAAATTGTGAGGTTTTTCAGCTGCAGCGCAAAATCTGAATGAAAACAATATATGTTTGTGAAGGACATAACATTTTCCTATACACATTTTACACAAAGAATAATTGAAAGTATATATAACAATACAGATTATTATTTTATGACACATTTTACCACCTACCTCCACAAGGTAATGTGAAAAATCTTGCTTCTTGAAAGGATCAAATAAATGACCAAGTTAGGTTGAGCATCTGTACAGTATAGGCAGAATATGCCTTCTACTTTGCTACTCATCTTTTGACTAAAGAGGGGAAGATTGCTTTAAATTCTCTACAGATTGTTAAAAAGGAAACACACAGAAATACTTCTCCAACTGCAGAAAGAGAAGAGGAGACATCTGTTGGATAAATGATTTTTAGAGACAATTATGTGTGCTCATCCAGAAATAACAAACACTATACAACATTGGCTGCCATGTTGTAAACCATGAAGAACAACAGAGGTTGTAAAATGGCCATAAAAATAAAATGTGGTGTTGGGTCAGAAATAAACTGTGTTGTTGGGTGTGTGGGGTGTGTGTGTATGGATGGGGAGGGGGGCATATTCAGCACTGAGTACTTCCGTAATTGTTATATTTCCACCCCTGTCCATAATAGAGCAGGAAGGAAGATTCAACATTTAATGCCACAAAAGGTGGCACATTTTCAGCATTGAGCTTCAAACTCTTTTTATATCTATATCATAATGCAATGAGACCATGTTTCAATCCAAAATAGTTTTATAAATCAATCTAATATGTGCACCTGTTTCCCCACAAAACACTTCAATGGTAACAAAATTTATACCCTAAATAGGAAAGGTCAGGTTTCAAGCATAATTGAACTGTTGGTTTCAAATGGCCCATTTGCCTTTAAATGGTCCACCCCACAAACTCTGGTGGATTTCATGCATGCTCAGGGCATTTCAGCTGTTAGTTTGGACCTAAGTTCTCACCTAAACTCTCACATTCAGAAAAGATTACTGAGTCAATGTACATGAATATTTTGCCATTGTAGAATTGCCACTGAAATATTGTCTAAAATGAATTGGAAGGTTTCTGGAGTGATACCAACAACCTTCAAGGACAGTGAAGTTGTTCTTTTCAGTGCATTCCACTCTTTCCTCCCTAGCTGTTCACATCAACATGGCCTCAATTTGTATCCATTTTTGTACACACCAGCGGCATTGACAGGTCGGGGATGCCTTGTCCCACTGAAATATGTTCCTACCATGGCTAGACACAAATTAGGGGAAATTTAAAGATGGTCTAATTAAATTAGTATGCATACATTGTGGGATTTTTTTTTTTTTTTTTTTTTTACTTTTTGATGCTCTGAGAGAGGTGGCAATCAGACAGTTTCCCTTGAACAACCTAAATACAGGGAAGGGTGACGGTTAATTATTAAGTGTACACAACTTAACATGGCATATGCATGTTAGGGTCTCCTAAAAGTTAGTGGGCGGTTCCTTTGCAATTGTTGCAAACATTTCTGGTTTTTTAAAAAAACGAATAGTGGAATATACATATTTTTATAACTACATGAGTTATTATAGGTCATAAGGTTAGTTAACATGGACAAAATATTGCAGTCAGTGCATATGATTAAGTCATGCTATAGTCTCTTTTATGAACATTTAATGCATGCTGCAATTCTCATACATGGAATTGTTTACCAGAAGGATGCTGATTTCAGTGGAGAAGATGGTCCATGAGGCCAGCTGGACTTTGTCTAGCTGCTATAAAAGCTCCTGGTGTGGGATATTTGGGGGGAAGTAGAACTCTCTGAAGATTGGTAGTTTTTGCCCACTGCCAACCATCAGCCTCTTCTCCATTAAAAACTTCTGCTGATTCTGCAAAGGCAGTAACTTTGAGCTGGTGAGACTTAGGTGGAATCTACACACATATAAAAAACACAGTGAAAATGCTTTTTTTAAAAAAAAAACATTTTGAAAAATACATTGAATTTTGCATAGCTCACTGTCACCATCTAGTGTCACATTTGCATATTGCACTTTACAACACATTTAAATCGTTTTATTTGCATTTGCTATGGAGAGCTGGGGAACGCTGTTGTTGTTTAGTCATTTAGTCATGTCCGACTCTTCGTGACCCCATGAACCAGAGCACGCCAGGCACTCCCATCTTCCACTGCCTCCCGCAGTTTGGTCAAACTCATGCTGGTAGCTTCGAGAACACTATCCAACCATCTTGTCCTCCGTCGTCCCCTTCTCCTTGTGCCTTCCATCTTTCCCAACATCAGGGTCTTTTCCAGGGAGTCTTCTCTTCTCATGAGGTGGCCAAAGTATTGGAGCCTCAGCTTCACGATCTGTCCTTCCAGTGAGCACTCAGGGCTGAGGAACATAGATGGGCACAAAGGTTGACTTTCATTTCCTTTAATAGGGATTTTTTTTAGTACTGCAGGTTTTATGCTGAAAGCCATGTGATTCTTATAAAGAGTGCTTTTGCATAATACACAAACTTGCCTGATTCCCCCCCCCCCATTCACAAATATATTGTACAGTGATACCTCTGGTTATGAACTTAATTTGTTCCGGAGGTCCATTCTTAACCTGAAACTGTTCTTAACCTGAGGTACCACTTTAGCATGATTTCTGTTCTCATCCTGCGGCAAAGTTCTTAACCTGAGGTACTCGTTCCGGGTTAGCGAAGTCTGTAACACGAAGTGTTTGTAACCCGAGGTGTTTGTAACCCGAGGCACCACTGTAGTGGTCTAAATTAAATTAAATACTAAATTTAAATATTAGTAATAAATAAAAAAATTAAAAACCTAGATTGGCATTAAATGCTCTTGTGTGCACCCCGCCGCACAAGCTTCCTTCCTTAGTGAGGAAACCTGGAAAAGGCTCTGTTCACCTCTTTTAGCTTTTACTTCTACAAGTGATAATTCCAAGTTCCAGCTCTCTGTTTCCTCATCCTTTCCTCAATACTTTGCTGGGAATGAAATGAACACACGCTTGAACTGTATCACTGCCTAATACATGTAAGTTATAAATGTCACCTAACAAAGCCTTTGCAATAGAAACTGGTCATGATGAAGCATCAAATACATTTAATTTCAATGACTTTTATATGCAGTGGGGGAAACTAAATGTTAAGGAAGGAGACTGTATTTCACAAGCGGCTGAACCAATGTCTTCAAACACTCATATCCAACACAAACTGGGGGGAGTCCTCAAGCCACAACAGTCCATTATATCTGAAGAAAAAATAAGACATACGTTTCAAATTTAGCACTCAAAAGGGAGGTGAAAGGTACAAAAATTCTATGAGCAAAATTATGCTAATACTTAGCACTAAGAATCAATCTTTCAAAGTGTTTGAAGCACTAAATGTCTGCTGAGAGCAAGAGAGCTTTTTCATTAGGGCCTCTGAGCATATAAAACTTGTTCCTGGAGAATACAGGGGAATTGTGTTTCACAAAGCATATGCAGACGTTGCCTGGAAAGACACTGAGCATCAAAACAACTTCACTCTCATCATATGTTGTGCAAACATCTCATTGATCACCTTCCAACACCAGCTTAAGGCGTTTTTATTCATTTGGGCCATTGGGAGATGGAAATTCTGGCCCATATATGGATAACAGAGTTTTGTGTTCTGAAGTGTAGTGCTATATATATTGCTTTAAGGTTGGTTTTAGAACTTTATATAAATGATACATTTATGTTTTTAGGTATTATGTATTCTTTTGTGTGGAAACTTCCACACAAAATAAGAACCTAGTTAGAAAGAGCCTCCTCTCTTTGCTCCTGTATTTTGTGTGTGGATAGGCTTGTGCCCAATCATTTCTCCAGGAATAGCTTAGATTTCTTTATTGATTTCAGTGAGCAGCCCTCACTTCTGCCCTGGGGGAGAAAGGCAAGGGCTGTATCCAGAGCTATCCTGTCCAACTTGGGCATAGTACCCATATTCAAGGTGCATTGAATCCCAGGATATTCTGGATTTCTGGGGGCAGAGACAGGATGGAGAAACTAACCAGACAATTCCTTCAGGTGAAGACATCACTGTCCACTCTCTGCCCACCACTATGGACTTCAATACTGTACATATTTACCTGTGTGCACCAGGCATATTTGACTTGAAAAGCAGTGAGAAAAAATGAAATGCTGCCTTTTAAGATGGTAATGTATGTACAGCCAAGGTCTCTGCTGAAACCATTTGCTGAGTAGCAATTTTGTCCTCATCCTGGAAGCAGCCATTTTGTCTAGAGAAAAGGCTCCACCTGAAAGAGTAAAAGGGGTACTGATTACTGTACACATTGCAAAATAACTTACACTTAATATTTACCTAAGAGGGCAAATTAAAATCTAATGCATTTCCAAAGATTAAATAGATTTTCACAAAAAGAAAAGCAAGACCCCTATATCTTCAAGAGGGCTATGTCCGTTACAGTACAGTGGTACCTCGGGTTAAGTACTTAATTCATTCCGGAGGTCCGTTCTTAACCTGAAACTGTTCTTAACCTGAAGCACCACTTTAGCTAATGGGGCCTCCTGCTGCTGCCGCGCCACCTAAGCATGATTTCTGTTCTCATCCTGAAGCAAAGTTTTTAACCCAAGGTACTATTTCTGGGTTAGCGGAATCTGTAACCTGAAGCATATGTAACCTGAAGCATATGTAACCCGAGGTACCACTGTATAGGGAAAGACCAAACAGCAGAAATCTCTCCAAGAAGAAAAACTATATATTTAAATCTATATCTTGCCATTTACAATACATCTGCCTGATATTAGTCAGAGTATGGGACTCAACATTGAGAAAGTACAAGCCACATTTCGGGCAGTTTGGACAAATCTTACTTTAGTGAGAAATGAGCCACTGCTTCAGGATCAGCCAGGGGGGAGCAAAACAAACGAAACAATGAACAAAAGTTCATGGTGTAATGAGGTCTGTGCTGTCTGTGTCTTCCTGCCTCTTTCTGCTGCAGCTGATGGGAGACAGGAGCCAAAGAGAGTGGAGAATCACATGTCGCCCTGAGAGTAGCGGTCTGGATCACCCCTTTCAATTCTTAAGTTCATGGTGTTTGAGAATTCTGTTTCCTGGGGCGTGAGCCAGAGTAATCTCCTGCAAGAAGACATGTATTCTAGCAAGTAATTTAAAAACATGTTTTCAAATTGTTTCCGCTGAATGAACTACCTATTTTCCCCCTCAATAAAAGGAAATGCATATCCTGTCATACTAGGGGCTTTACCCATTTGCAAAATGGAATTTAGTATTTAGAAAGAAGTGCTGGATTGACAAATGGGGGCGAGGATGACAAGTGTTTATTCATAGAAAAATAAACAGCAGAAGCTTTTCTTGCTAAACTTGGAAGGTGAGATTACTTCAGTCTGAACTGATCTGTTTGGCTGTCAGGTTTGACAGTGTTTTTGCAGTTCTGGAGACCTCTCTGGTACTGGCCTCAAAGAGGGAGAGGAAGAGTCATTAGGCTGGAAATACCTACCCTGATAGAAGAGGAAATTTGTATCCGGGAAGGCCAAATTCTTCACTGTAGCCCCCATTCACCTACAACTGGACTTGGAGCCACAAGTGTGCTTGGCTGCACAACTGATGATCATGTTATGGAGCACCTGCACACAGCTTAATATACATATGTGCAGTTATAGGACATATGTGAGACATACACACATAAACAGAATGGAAAAAAAATTCCTAAAGAAATGAAATGTGGAACATCTCTATCCCTCCAACTTGAAAATGCCTCCCTGTCCCTCCAATTCATGATTAAAACTGTGCTTAGAGCTTTCCCTATACCTTGGTTAAGATTTGATAGGATGACTGGATCCAGATACATTTGCCTAGGAGGAGAGGATCAGTTCTCTGAGCCACCAGTTGGTCATCCTTGCTGTGAATGATTAGCCTGAAGGTTTGTGATGTCCAGCCAATCATATCTATTTGTCACACATTTCTGAAAACAGAAAACATCTGGCAAAATTATATACACAGTTCAAAAAGCAGTTTGAGCATGCAGAAGGACAATGGCCTAAACAGCTTGGTTATAAAAAGACTCCTTATCAGATGCAGAATTTTAAGTCCAAAGTCAGATTGTTGCAGGACGCAGAAAACTGAATGAGCAGTTGTTTATGAAAGACTGACAAATGTGTGGTTCGTATCCAGTTCTTTTACAATATTTGTGTGTCTAATAGCTGGCTTGAAATCTTACCCTGCAAATTTGACTTATCTTTCACTATACCTGAACCAAGGTATATCCTTCCCATGTTCAGTCAATTCTTGTTCTAATGAAGCTGAGTGTCGCCTATAGATTGCCACAATAAATTACCTACTTTCCAAGCCAAACACAGCTCTTTCGCCATGCATTGTGTAGTGTGTATTTTAGAACCTCAGCACCAAATATAAGGTGGTGATGAGCTGCATGGGGCTAGTTCCAGGCCACTAGGTGGACCACAGGTTGTGCAAGTCTTCTCTAAGACTTATGTGGGCATATAAAAATCATTAAGTACAAGATTATTGACTCATAACCCAGTTAAGATGGGGTTGAGTTATACCAGTTTGAAACTCGGGAGCAGAACTGCTGTCGGCTGACTGGCCTAAGCCTAGCAGAGGGAAAAGGTAAAGGTAAAGGGACCCCTGACCATAAGGTCCAGTCGTGGCCGACTCTGGGGTTGTGGCACTCATCTCGCTTTATTGGCTGAGAGAGCTGGCGTGCAGCTTCCAGGTCATGTGGCCAGCATGACTAAGCCGCTTCTAGAGAACCAGAGCAGCGCATGGAAACACCATTTACCTTCCCGCCAGAGCGGTACCTATTTATCTACTTGCACTTTGATGTGCTTTCGAACTGCTAGGTTGGCAGGATCAAGGACTGAGCAACGGGAGCTCACCCCGTCGTGGGAATTCGAACCACCAACCTTCTGATCGGCAAGTCCTAGGCTCTGTGGTTTAACCCACAGTGCCACCCGCGTCCCAGCAGAGAGAAAACTGTTACGAAAAAGGAGCAATGCTGCTGAGTGCTCCAGATGGCTGGAAAGCCAAACAGGATGTTGATGTTTTGGGACTGTACCGTGGGAAGAAGGGACAGTCTATTATGTGCTCTGAGCACCGGATGTTAGCTCAGAGTGTCACATGACCCTGTACTGGAAGTACATGGGTGGAGTTATTCTCTCTGTGCAGCTGGGTATCAGAGAGTGCAGACATGTTGTTCTCTGCACTGAGGAAAGACAGAAATAAAGGCATGTAAATACATTTCTGTCTGTCTCTTTCCCCTCCCTGGGGATGGCAGGGAGTGAGGGAGGAGGAGTGGTTGTGTTCTTCTCACGTTTGAGGAGAATCGGCCGATAAAGACCTCGCCTTGTCCTGCCGGGAGTCGCTGACGGGGAGGTCAAGGAATCAAAGCCGGGCACCTGGAGAGTGCCAAATTCCTCTGATTGATGGGCTTGATTCAACATATGGTAGCAGACGCTGCTGGTTATCTGATCCATGGGAATCAGCATGAGAGGTGAGAGGTTGATGGATCGTGTGCCATCCTCTGCACCAAGGAAAGAAGATAACGTCTGAAATTGCAGCCAGAAGCTAAACAGACGGCTGGCACCTAGAGGGGGTGTTTTCCAAGCAACGGAGCCCCAAAAGGTATGCTGAATATCGGGCTAAAAGTGTGAATGCAGAATGATTTATTCTCTGGTTCACGAGAGAGCTGCGTTTGGCAAAACAGCTCTGAAAGAAAGGCTTGCATACCAGAAATTCTTGCGGCGAGATAAGGATGAAAAGTATGCACAGTTGCTAAGCAACGACAGTCAGTAAGTGGAAAACTACTGACACCTGGGGCTGGCTCAGTCAGAGCCGGGAAAGCGAAAGTTGTTTTGACTTTGAGATAGCTTGGAGATTGCCTGCCTGGGAGAGAGGCAGAAAAACAGCTCAAAAAGGAGCTTTTGGATTTTAACTAGCTCGAGGGTGAGAGAGCTGAGACTTGAGTTCAGCATGGATGCCAAGAAGGGGGGAGTGCCCCTGAGTGCCGTGGTTCAGGATGAACACAGCCGGCATGCTGCACTGGAAGTAAAGGACAGGGGGAGGGAGGAACGGAGTTCTAATTCCCCCACCGATGAGGCTACTGGAAAGGATGCTGTAGCTTTGAACGTTGTACAGTGCTACAATTGTGGACAGGCTGGGCATCTTCAGCGGAGCTGCAAGAAGCCACGCCAGCCGAAAGGAGCGAAGGGCCGCTCAGCAAAGCCTGAGGCGTCAGGCAAAGGTCATACCAAGCCTATGGTGGAACCTGCAAGGGCTTTGATGGCGAAAGGAACCACGCCAGATGTTGGGAACGCGTTTATTATCGACACTGCAGCGACGGTTCATATGTCCCCACACAGAGGACTCTTTTCGACGTTTAAGAAGCAAAGCTTCGCTGTGGAACAAGCCAACGGTCAGAAGCTGGAGGCGACTGGGGTTGGATCTGTGTATCTTAAGAGTCTGAACTTGACAATACACAATGTTTACTTGGTTCCTGAACTGAAGTTCAATCTGCTGAGTGTTTCGCAGATTGCAAAAAAAGGACTGAAACTGTCCTATGATGATAAGGGCTGCGAGATCTTCAAAGATGGAGAGTTATATCTTTCTGCCAGACAGAAAGGTGGACTGTATTTGTTGGACTTTACGCAAAGTGATTACATGGAATGTAATTCTGAGTCTAACATGATTTCTCTTGCAGGTGTGACCAAAACAAGCGCCAAGAAGGTGGCCAGGGTCGACAGAGCGTTTCAGCGGGTGTATGCTGATGTGATTGGTCCTCTAGAACCATCTAGAGGCAATGCAAGATATTATCTTGTGTGTGTGGATCATTTCTCTAACTTTGTCTGGGTTTATGTGTTAAAGAAGCCACAGGAAGCCTTAGAAAGGTTTCAGGAGTTTTGTGACAAAGTTAAAGATATGCATGATGCTAACATTGATTGTCTTTTGACAGATGAGAAGCAGATTTTTCTTTTACAGGATTTCCAGAGGTTCCTGCAGAAGAAGGGGATTAGACACAAGGTTGCTGTTTCAGCGGAAGCGTGGAACAGGGGTGTCGGTGTACGGGTGAACAGAGAATTGCAAAAGGGGATGAATGCGCAATTGCTTAGTTCACATCTGCCACATGAGTACTGGGCGGAGTCACTCATGTCGTATTGTCATGCACGGGTGAGAAAGGTGTCGAAAGAGTTGGGAAGTTCTCCTTTTGAGAAACTGTTCCAGAGAAAACCTTCTGTTGCCCATTTCAGGGTTTTTGGGTCTCATGTGAGGACAGAAGCTCCAGGTGGAGTAAAGAATGCCAGAGGCATTTTTGTGGGATATGAAAAGGGTCTCTACAGAGTAATTTTGTCTGAATCTGGTCAGGTGATTCTCACAAAATTTCTAGAGAGTGCTCCTGAAAAGGAGAGAGTGATAGCACACACATTTCCCACAGAGGACGATTCAGATGATGATGATGACTTCACAGAGTACAGTGGTACTGAGAGTGACAGTGATAGCTCAGAGAGCTCAGTCGTCACAGTCATTGAGAGGAAATCTCACACATTGGATAGACCTTCACAGGTGAAGGATGAACCACTGTTTACCATTGGAACTGGTTCTCCTAAGAGTCCTGAGACTGAACCAGTGAGCAGAGAGGATCAGCACCTCATACGCAGGTCTGAGAGAGTCACAAAGGGTGAGCCACCCAAAAGGTACTCAGAAGAGTATGCTAATTTAGCTGTTGCATGTGTTGCTGTTGTAAACAACCGAGGACAGGTTGGAGCTGTGTCTAAGTCAGAGACAAAGACACAACAGAGAGTTGCTAGCCAAGGGAGTGCAGATGCACTCGTTCCTTGGAAGCCAGACAACCAGAGAGGTACACTGGGGAAACCAGTGGCGGGTAGTTCCAAGGGTGGAACTGAAACAACAGGGGAGTGTTATGTGTATAACAACTGTTTGTTTTCTTCTCTGGATCACGCTATGCATGCCGCAACACGCATTGATTCTTTTGGGGGAGGTTGTTACGAAAAAGGAGCAATGCTGCTGAGTGCTCCAGATGGCTGGAAAGCCAAACAGGATGTTGATGTTTTGGGACTGTACCGTGGGAAGAAGGGACAGTCTATTATGTGCTCTGAGCACCGGATGTTAGCTCAGAGTGTCACATGACCCTGTACTGGAAGTACATGGGTGGAGTTATTCTCTCTGTGCAGCTGGGTATCAGAGAGTGCAGACATGTTGTTCTCTGCACTGAGGAAAGACAGAAATAAAGGCATGTAAATACATTTCTGTCTGTCTCTTTCCCCTCCCTGGGGATGGCAGGGAGTGAGGGAGGAGGAGTGGTTGTGTTCTTCTCACGTTTGAGGAGAATCGGCCGATAAAGACCTCGCCTTGTCCTGCCGGGAGTCGCTGACGGGGAGGTCAAGGAATCAAAGCCGGGCACCTGGAGAGTGCCAAATTCCTCTGATTGATGGGCTTGATTCAACAAAAACAAGCCTTTAAAATAGAATTGGAGTTGCACCAATCTTTGGCCAGGGCACATGACAAGCTGAATGCACAGGATCTAGTCCCGTCACACTGTGCCCCCTTTTCAGGAATTATGCAGTCTTAAGATCTGTTGGCTCAGCTCAGCTGCCTGATTTCCAGCTGAGACGGGATGGGAGAGATACACCAGAATATCTTCAGCTGAGCCAACGATGAGGGAGTTAAGCTGTCATCCAGTTGAATCTTGTTATAAGACTAGTCCCCAAATTGCCAGGCTTAACAGGTTGTTACTATGGCCTAAAACATAACTTTGTTCTTTGTTATTTTTTAAGCGTGGCCACTATTCTCTTATTATACTGATCACTTCACTGAAAGATAAGTGGTCTTCCACAAAAATAAAAATGCCCTTTGAGTTATCAATTCTTGCTTCTATTTTTAAATCTAATATCCAATTTAAAGCACATTGCTCTCCAGAGGATTTATACGCAGGAACCTCAGGGCTCAATTCACTCCTTAATTTGTTCAACGCTAGCTATAGGCTTGTCACAATCATATGCATATCTCAGAAGAGGCATTGTCCTTCTCACTGGACCTTTATAACATACAAGTTTAAGTATAATTATGTGTGTCTTCCTGTTTCTGTCCTTGTCTTGCACTATGGCTCTTCATGTGACTTTTGATTTTCCACCTCTATCACCCTCCAGTTGAACTGAGCCTTATGAGGCACATCTGGTGGTGATTTTGAGGGCAACTCCCTCTCTTGTTCTGGTACTTCCTCCAAGTCCATGGCCTTATCCCTCAAAGTGGAGAGTCAGACCCCAAGGTCACGACACCTGCTTCTTTAAACCTCTCTGTCCTTTCTCCCTTTCTATTTCCTTATGCCTACAGCATCTGCAAGCTGCTTCTCGCTCTCTTCTTTCAAATCCTTCCTCAAAACTCACTTTCCTTTGACTTAGCACGTAGTTCTCTCAAGCTGCAACTAAGGCTAAAATCAGACAGCACTTAAATAGCATGATTAGCTAAGGGGACAGAACTCTCCACACCACACACACACACACACAGGAGTTAACATTGGGATGGGGCACAGAAACGTCCCCTTTGATGCTAATGATCCCCCCCCCCCAATGTTAATTGTTGCTGGGAGGTGGGTAATCAAAACTGTGGCTGGTCCTGATGAAAATCCTCTTGCTCCTAGAATTATTTTAAATACACACAGATGTTGTTGCTAATTATACTGTTAAAACTATATATGGTACGATGAAGGATACATATTTGTGCATATCCATCCCTTGTCCCTTACTCACTCTTCCTTCCCTGTTGTTGAAATTTGGGTGGTGAGTGCCAAACAGGGACCTGAATCTTATACACTGTGGCACTATCAGAATGTTCTCTATCTACATGCATAGTCCTATTTAAGAAAAAAACAAATCCTTTCTAGTTTCAGCAGTGGTAGCATTTCACTCTGATACATAGCCCTATGTTCACCCTTGGACATAAGGACAGCACAAGGATTATGCATGAGCCCTGCTGGGACTTCAAATTAAAAGTATTTGACTGAATGGAAAAGAAATGCACATGAGTGAGGAGATCAAGAGCAACAGATGGCAATACACCAGGAGTGTAACTAAGGGGAAATTTGACATTCTTGGAAGATAGCATTAGAATGGATGCCAAGTGTAACCTAGCAGAGGATATAAAATAACCATGCTGAGATGAAGATCTTGGATGCAAAACAAGAGTAAATCAAGATAATACAGAAGAGCAGAAGACACTGAGAGAGATCTCTCCCACAGCAGGTGGGTTAGTGGCAATGAGAGTGAAAACATCTGTAGTTCTCATGCACCCTTGTGATGCTGTCATATAAGTTTATGCTGTTTCATCTGAGTTAATTACATGAATTTCAGGTAACTGCCGATTTATAGCTGAATATATGAGCTGACTCCAATGAGAAGATATACAGTCTTGAAAAAAACAATTGGGTCCAAATTAACTGAAGGAGCACCTCATCCCACACATCAAACTGTCTGGTATTAAGGTCAGCAAGAGAGATCCCTTGGGCAGTGCCACCCCCTCTGTGGCTTAAGGGTGAGATTGTGTGAGATTGTGATCCTCAGGTGGAGGAATGATCTCCCCCTTGTGACACACAAATTTACCCCAGAGTTTTGGTTAGGGGTTGTATTCCCTCCTCCTGCATTGATGTTCCTAACTGCTGTTTTGTTAACTTTGTTATTGGTGAATTTTGCAGCTGTATTTTATTCTTTTAATGATTATTGTTTAAAAAAGCCCAAACAATTAACTTGAGATCAAATAATAGGATGTCTGTAAAGTTAAATGCTAAAACTCACCATCAGTCATAACAAATTTATTTTTCTGTCCCTTGAAAAGCAAGGTTATTTAAAACAAACAAACAAAACTTACAAATTCTGCCTATGCAGGCATTTCACATTTTCCCTAGTTGAGGTATTCTATAAGAATGAGCAAAAAGGCATAAAGTTCTAAAACCAGACAATGGCGGAGCATGTTGATATGCAGAGGTTAAGCTGGCACTTTCTACACCAGAGGGCAGGGGATAATGGCATCTCAAACTATAACACCTTGCATTTCACAACTCATTTTCTGCCAGTATATGTAAGCTAAAGGGAAGAACCCAGCTGATAGAGAGAAATAAGATGCATACACTCATATCTCCTTGTGGGCTTTTAAAAATAAACTCTTGTCTACATTCTGCACCCTGTATAAACACAGTTTTTCTCAGGGTATTTCTCACACTGAAATTAGAAAGAGAATGACATCAACATTTAATACCTCCCTGAGGTATTTTACCACAGCAATAAAGTATAGCAGTGATGCAAGAAAAAGCTTGCCTTTGCTTTCCTGTGCTGTTTGCCTAAAGGGGATCAAATTGCAGCATGTGTTTTATTATGTGGAAACACACTGATCTCAATAGCAATGTGTTTTTCCATTTGCCTACGATTTTAAGAAAGATGCCTTCTAACTCTTGGGACTTTGCAATTTGGAATTAGAGGAATCCACTCATGAAGGCTGTTCCTGTATACTGAGGGCGTACTTGTGTATCACATCGTTTTTTGACATGTTTTAGTTCTGCTAGGGTTAGTGCTGGATTATGAAAATATTTGCAATCCAGCAGTGAATTTTGGGGTCTGCCTCCTTGCCTTTATTGGACATTTGGCCAACTATGCATATGACAGGCCTACACAACTTGTGTACTACAACTGAATGCAGCCCATAAGATACATACTGATGTCACCTTGATTTTTGCAACCCCATGCTGGCAGCAAAAAACTGGAGGATTATTCAACCCCTTGTGGGATGAATTTGACATGACCTGGCACAAGTTGTATCAACCTGCACAAACATCATACATTGAAGATTGGGAGGGATCATGTTCCCTCATCATCGACTCAACATGCCAGGGGAAGGATGAGACCCTAGGATAAGACACCTGCGTATTATGGCAATCTCCAAAATGCAGCGCATGGGTGGGGGAGCATGTCTGAATTCAGCAAACCAGGGCAGGGGGAGGCTAAACAAGGGTTGGGCATTTGGACCAGTAGGAAAATAATTCAGACTTATTAGAATAATAATAAACTGAGCATCCAATAGTTGTCTCAAAAAATAGTATGAATTCTGTACTTAAGGGGCTATGGGGAGATCTTGGAGATAGTGAGAGAGTACAGCAAATCCTGATCCATCCTAAGAGTGAACAGTATGTTAAAGACTACAGAGTGAGGGACAGAGTCTAAGATTTATGTTATCCTGAAAGTATTTGTGAGCATTTAAAGCTTTTTTGACTTGTGGTGTAATGAAGAGAACGCTGGACCTTGACTGGGGACACTACTCAAATCGCTACTCAAATCTCTACTCAAACCATGTCTACTCAGAAATAAGTCCTTTGACATAAACAGGGCTTACTCCTGGGTAAGTGGGAGTTAAGATTGCAGCCCTAGTCAAGGAACTATCTGGATGGCCTTGATGTCCCTATTTCTGTCAGCCGGGCTAAACCCCAAAGGATGTTTATGAGCATAAAATGGGATAACTGTGAACTCCTTGGAGAAAGGGTGACACAAAAATGAAGAACATGCCTCTCTGGAGTGTTTGAATAAGGTAAACTTTATCCTGCAGCAACACAGCAATGTTACAGGGAACACCTGTTACCTCTTATTATAAAAGAATATCAGCTGGTCTGAGTTTTATTCTTTCTTTTTTCAAAAAAGCCAGCTTGTTACCGCGTCAACTGTTTAAACCATAGACTATACGATTTAGCAAATCTTTCTTTCTAGGAGAAACTGTTAAAATGGGTTATTGAACTCCCTCTCTTGTTATTGTATTGTTATAATGAATGTAATTTAATTAAAGCCAAGTTGGAGAGAGAAAGAATGCCATCTATTATTTATTGACCATGTTCTTCTGAACTCGTTATTGAACTCACAATGAAGTGAATTATTAATCAGACGACAGCAAATTAATATGTTGCTAGGTGCCCATGGTAACGTTGGCATCAGCAAAAAAAGGATGACACAATAACAAGAACGTAAATGATGAGAGCCGTGGGGTTTCTGACATGAAACAGGGCCAGACCAATATACTTTGCTGCCTGAGGCAAAGGACAAGATGGCGCCTTTCTGTGTTTCCTGTACAGGGGCTGAACAGACAGGCAATTGAATCCCACTTCACCCCTAGTGGCAGCCTGGCTTGGGGTGGGAGGCAGACATCTCTGTTCTCCAGCAGAGCAAGGCCTGGGGCTGAGGAGAAATTCCACAGGGCTTGTTTTTTTGTGTGCCTTAAGCAGCATAAAGCTCCTTTCTACAATGCTGTATCATGTCAATACCAAAATATATTCTAGGCAGTTACACTAGTTGACCAGGAAAGCATTTGTGACTAATGCCCTCTAAATGAATGCCAATCAAAAAACTATGTATAGTTTATTCAATTTGCAGTCCCAAATGTAACATTCATCCAGCTGAGGTCCAGCTCAGAGGGTTTTCTGCTGGTTTCCTCCCTGCGAGAAGCAAAGTTACAGGGAACCAGGCAGAGAGCCTTTTTGGTGGTGGCTCCCTCCCTGTGGAACGCCCTCCCTTCAGATGCCAAGGGGGTAAAGAACTACACAACTTTTTGAAGACATCTGAAGGTAGCCGTGTATCATGAAGTTTTTAATGTTTCATGTTTTATTATGTTTTCATATGTGCTGGAAGCTGCCCAAAGTGGCTGGGTAAACCCAGCCAGATGTGTGGGGTATAAATATCGTCATCATCATCATCATCATCATCATCTATTCTTGTGGCACAAAAATACAGCATTTTTGCATGTAAAGTTGTCATCTGTCATGTTTGAAACACTTCAATGAATTTTTGTTTAAGGTTTTTGGCATAATTTTGCCCACAACTTTATTAAATTACAGCAATGTGAGTGGTTGCTTAGGCATTGGTTATGACTATCTGTTGTGGGCAAAATTATGCCAAAAACCTTAAACAAAAATTAAGTGTCAATTGTGTTTTTCTTTGGGGGGTGTCTTGGGGACCTCGATGCGCAACCCTACAGTAGTAGTAATAGTTGGCTTAATTGTGTATGATGCTCCCATTTGAAGCATAGCATCTTTTTAAATCAAAGCAGAACTGTTGTTGTGCATCACATATGCTATTGGCTTAAGTGTGCATCCTCTTGTGCATCCAAACCCTCCTTTTTCATATTATTATTATTATTAGTAGTAGTAGTAGTAATCCTTTTCACAAAAAGTGACCTGAAGCAACTTACAGAAACAATAGTGATAGTATTTCTCAAGAGAAATGAATATACACTTTTGCATTATGATTGTGAACTCACAGATATTTGAGACATCTCTAATTTTTAGAGGTTAGGCAACAGTAGGTGAGTTCTTTACATTGCAGTTGTTATATGAATATTTGCAAAAAAATGTCTGGCTGATGGCATGTAGACTATAAGAAATGCAGCAAAGCCGTAGTGTTCCACAGTTATCCCGGCAGCGTAAATAAGCAAAGTGGGCTCAAGGCTGGATGCAATGCAAACTATAAATCATTCTAGAATGTTCAGTAATAAAAGTCTGCCTGCACGTTTACCATGTCCTTCTCTCTGACCTTTCATCTTCTGCCCAGTTATTAAGTTCTATGTTGTGATGATTATTGGGTAGCCATCCTCTTCTGTGAGACAAAGAAATGACATGGATGGGGTTTTTTTTTCCTGGGGGGCTTTTCTGCTTATTTTTATGTTATGTAAAGCTTTGCTGTTTATGGGTTAATTTTGTTTATGGCTATGGCTATGTTTTGTGATGTACATGGCTATAAAGTGTGCACTGCCATTGCACAGCAAGATTCACAGGAGGAGCAGGAGCAACTGGGCTCCACCATGGGAGCCAATCAAAGGGCCCAGTTGGTTCCTGGAGGCAGGTCTAGGCCCAGGCCCTGCAGCTGCTGTTACCATCTTTGCTAAAAGATCAGAGAGCACATCCTGCTATTTTGTGGGTGTCTTTTCCCTGCTCTGGGGACGGACAAGGAGAGGAGGAAGAAGCCAAAGAAAAGAAATAGGAAAGGGGATAAGGAGGTGGAAATGTGTAGGGCATCCGTTAGCTGGTTGGTGTGCTACACTGTAGTAGGAAACAGGGTCAGGCCACTGCACCAGACAGATCTCTCTCTCAGCCCTTGTGAGTGACCTTTGACAGGTGGGTGGAGTCACCCACCTGTCAGTCGTCTGATGTTACTATGATAGCTGATAACCTTTCTTGTCCTTTCAAAACTCTGTGGAAGATAAGCCTTTCTAGTCACTGTCTTGCACAGTGCTTTGCAGATGACTTTGTAGGCACTGAGAATCCTCTGACTGCTATCAGACTGAGCCGGGTATTTACCTGGCCTCCACCTGACATCATACAGGGCAGATGGACCTGGCTTGGTGGGCCTAATGGCAAGCCTAATTAGGTTCATTTCTTGGAGACTCCAAATGGCTATAGCATATTAATATAATACAATAAAACTTAATTTTTAAAAAACACATCAAGCAATGCACAATGCTAGTACAGCTGGCCTGCCACTTTGGGTCTGAGAGCAAAGACAAAATCACACAAAATCAGGACTCACACATTCCGTGTGGTGGAGGGCTGCTTACTGGGCTCTGAGAAGGTCACGGGAGGACCCAGGAACTGTGACCTTCCTTGTGGCCTCTGGGATGCTAAGCGAGGAAAACCTGCTGGGTGTGGGGGTAGGTAGGAAATAAATAAAAGGAGATTGAAGAACAGCAGATCTCTCTCCACCTCCATTCATTCATTCATCCATTCTCTCTCCCCCTGCCCTGCCCACCATCTGCATAAGGTTGCAATCATGGATGTAAAGTAGAACTTGCAAGCCCACTGAATATTACCAGTTATAAAACACACACCCTAAAGTCCAGATTGAGTAACAGTTACAATATAATTAAAGCTACCCAAATTCTGTGGAGAAGAGAAAACATTTTTTCCTGGTGTCAGAAGTGGATCGGCAATAAATCACACAGAGTATGTGAAGTTAACTTTTTATTTGAAGAAACAAGGTCTGCTCAGGAGTGCCAAGCCTAATAAGTGCAACAAATCTTCTTAGTAGATCTTGCCCCTATGAGGCAGTTGTGGAGCTGAAGATCCCCACCTTCCACAGCTCCCTTAGTCTCCTCCTGCTGCAGAGCCTTGCCTAGCAAACAGACTATGCCAGTGAAGCTGTTTTTGCTTCTCTTGTTTTATACCTCTCCTAGTTCTTGGAGATCAGGGGGAGGGGAGCTTGTCACAGCAGAAAGGGAAGACACCCAGGCTTCTTCACCAGCCTGACTCACCCCTGCCTTTTGGCCGCCCTTCTCCTCTGCTTCTGTCTCTGATTCTGGACTTCTCTCTGGCACAGACTCTCACTGCTCACTAAATCCTGTTACCTCTTCAGCTTCCAATGCCACCTCCCCCCCAGGCTTCTCCCTCTGACCTCTCATCATCATCCTACCACGAATTCTTGGGCTCTGAGCCTTCTGCCCTTGCAGGGTCCCCAGCTGGTGCTTCCCACCATTCCTCTGTGTCCAGCCAGTTCATGACATCTGTGCCAAAATGATAGCAAGATTTGTACTGCCATTCCAAAGACTGGATGCTATTAAAGAGAATGCCTGTTCTCTGATCTTCACCCTCCATGCTTTTTTGGAGATGGGTCAACAGGAACAGATAGCCTTGTATGGCAAACACAGTGTCCAGACAGGTGCATATGGGAAGAGGTGATCTTTAATGATTGGGGCCCAGAACTTGAAGACCCCCAAATGGTGGAGTGGGATCCAATAAAGGATCTTTGAAACTCAATAACGGATCTTTGAAACTCAGCATTAGATGTTCAGGGAATACCTTGCCTTGAAAGCAAAAATGTCATCAGAAAGCAAACGGGCTTGTTTTTATGCATCTCCTAATGCTTTGTGTGACACCTGCATTATAAATTTATTGAATCAACATATTTGCATACAAAGGAGAATAGAAAACTAAATGCTAGGGCATCAGAGAGCACAGTGAAAAAGAGGAGAACCGATTGTTGCAAGCATTTGGCTGGAACAAAAAGTGATGGTTGAAGCCCTGTAAATTTGCATTCTGCCGTCTGAATCAGCTGTGGTACAAAATCACAGCGGTAGTTTTTAGTTGCTTCCTTCAAATCTGCCAGATGAAGGGGCTGGCTTGTGATCTTTCCCCAAGTCAGGGGAACCCCCCTGCTGCTAAGACAATAACTCCAGTGCCAGCACACCATTCGGAAAGCAGTGACAGCCTCGCTCAGCAGTGTCTCTGCTGGTAACAGGGGTCAGCAAGCATGATCACTGTTGAGGAAGGAAGCAAAATAGAAGTCAAGCTTCATTTGCTTCTTACAATTAAGAAAAGAAAATACTCTTCCAGAAGGAGAAAAAGCTAGAGAGAACATGTTACATGGAGAGGGAGGGAGGGGAGGACTGGCTGAAAGAGACTTTGTTTTTTTAACTGTGTTGGAAATGATTGCCACACAATATTTTGTTATTTTGAACATGCACTAAAAGTTATCAAATATATTCTAAGCATGAATAACAGCAGAATACCTCAATACTTGAAAAGACAACCAGGTTCTTTTTGCATCCAGGAGGAAACAAATAAGAAAATAGTGACTTTGTTGGGTCAAATCAAAGTCCACTGAGTCCTACATTCTGTTTTCAACAGGTAGGAAGAGTGCAGAAGCAGAGCTAAAACCCTTGCATGTTATTTGTTTACAGCATCTGCTAATCTCAGGTATGCTACCTATGAATGTGAAGGTTTCACTCAACCTATAAAGGCTAATAGCCTTTGAAAGAGCTCTCATCTTTTTTCTTTTTCTTTCGCAAGCCACCTAACCTACAGGCCATCACCACATATTTTGTATAGAAATTCATAAATTAATAATACACTTCACATTTTCTCTGTCCTGAACTTCTGACAATTAATTTCATTGGTTGATTCAGTGGGGAGAGGGGAGATATGCCCCTTGCTAGTTTCTTCAGGTTGTAATTTTATGGACATTGATTGTGCCCTCTCTTTAGTCAACTTTTTGTCTAAGTGTAAATAAATAGATAAGCTCAATGCATTTCACAGTCTCCTCCTAGGAAACCCTTGTTCAGCTTATTTGCCATTTTTTGTACCTATTCCATCTCTCTAATAGTCTTTCTGAGCACAGAATTCAGATTTCCCTGGCCCAAGCCCAACAGCCTAGAGACATCCATCTTCCAGTAATTGTTTTAAAAGTTATGTTTATTTTATTTTATTTTATTGGTATACCTCTTCATTGCAAATAGAACCTCTAAGCAGTTAACAACAACAACCTATTCATTTTAGCAAATGAAAATAGTCTATAGTCTTCTAGCAAGTGGTAGCATTATTTCAACAATCCAAATGTGGGGATCCAAGAGATTTTAATGCAGTTGTAAGCTAGTCGTGCAGTGTGAATTTACTAAAAGGAAGCAATTTATAAGGAATCACAGCTAATGGAGAAATAAAAGAGAAAAGCTTTAAGTCCCAATTTAGACGTAGCTACAGGAATTTTAGGAGCCAGTTGGAGTAAATAGATACAGTTCCAGAGCTTGTGGCCCGTGTTCACATGCTAAAATGCACGGAATCAGGAACAAGCAGTGTGAGGGAAGGACCTTAGGTCAACGGCTTTCTTGTGAGATGAACAGAGGCCAAGACACAGAATGCAAAAGTAGCAACTGTAGTACAGCCTCTTAATAATTGCTATGTGGCCTCACACGCAATCAAACTGAAAACAAGCCCCCCCAAAATTGGCATTAGCCATTAATTTTAATAATGGGGGAGGGGCGCCTACAGGAGTAAGATGAATGTGTTTTCTTGTTGCCATTTGTAACATTCCTGTTATGAGGAGGTCGCATTCAACATATTAATGTGTTTGCCTCTGTTCTAATTTACGATTCCCTTCGCACTTTAATGAGATCTGCTCCTCAGCCCATAAAATAATTGTTATGGTAAACTGACTTTTTAGAATTAGCTACACACCAGTTGGTCCAGAAACCTATTCCTCCAGACTATTCATGCACAAAATACCTTTGTGGAGAGCCCTTTCCAAGTGTGTAATGACTGGAGGAGCTCCAGAAGTCAGCCTGCGGAGCCTCTCTGCGTGACTGCCAGGAGACCGGCCTCCCTGCTTCTTTTCTCTGCGATGCCATACAGTCGAAATGACTGAGATGCAGAAAGACTCACACAGCTGTTGACCTGACAAGGAGACGAACTTCAAATCCTGGTGCCATTTCAAATACAGATAATAAGCCTCATCCATGAGGAGGCAGTCTCTGCCTCTGCCCCTCACCACCCCTGCCCCTCCTTCAGCCGTTGTTTTTATTTTCAAGAGCCTTTTGTGAGGAATCTGAAGGGACAAGATAGGTTTCCGTATCTTCTGCACGAACACTATTGCTGTCTCGCCCCCGCCCAACCCTGCAAGCTGATTTCAGATAACAGCAGCCACACTGTGGTTTGCATCTGGCAGCTTCCATTTGGGTTAGCAGGAATATTGGCTTATGACATCAAAACCTATTCCTTCCTCGAAAAAGACACAAACAATATGGATTCCTTATTCTCAGAGCACATGAGAATATCGCACGGGCTGGAAAAAGACTCTGCTGCTACGTGAGCTGAGGTGTTCTGTTTGCTTGAGTGACACAAATATTTTGTGATAATTTGATAGAAAAGAATCAATCATTTTAAGTGCAGGGTGTTTTCATTTACTGTCATGTTTTCTACAGTTACTCACCATTGGAACAGGTAAGCACAAGGAAGGTGGGATATGAAGTAAGGAAAATAATATATATCATAGCATCTAAAATGGCAGAAAGAACCAGTAAAAGCCAATTAGGGTGAAATACATAATTATTTATTTAAATTGTTTTTGTATGAAAAGACTTTCAAATACATGAAATATAATAATAATAATAATAATAATAATAATAATAATAATACAACTCATTTTAAAATACCACTCCATTTTAATGCCATTAAAAAAACTAAGTCATAAGCATACCTGATGGTTCACAAGCCATCACAGCAGAAAGCTTAAGGATGAAGGTCTCTGCTGTATAGTAACCAAAGATGTATAATAATACTTAGCATTTTAGACTATTCCAGCCACTTAATATAAATCATGGGTGGGGAAAATATAGCCCTGCAAAGATTCCTGACCATTAGCCCTCCTGCCTAGGGCTAAAGGGAATTGCAGTCCAACAACATTTAGAGGTTTCCTACCCCAACACAAGTTTTCACAAGAATCCTTACATAGGTCCCGTGATGTAGGCTGTTATTATGCCCATATTGCAGATGTATGGTTGAGGCTGAAAGCAGGAATTTTGGAGAAATTCAGTTCATATTCAAATATTAACTTATCCAAGCTGCACTTCCTAAAACAAACAACCAAGCAAAATGCCACCATGGTTCAAAAACTGCATTTCTTTGCAGTGCAGTTCTCCAGCCAAGTAATGTGTTCAAGAGTGCATAGATCTGCATGCATTTTGAAGTGTGCATATGAATGCTTATTTCCCTTAGGAAATATATATGCTTGTAAATCTGCTGATGGAGTTTCAAGAGTTTTTTATTTTAAAAACATCATGAATTGGTGCAGAAATGTAGAGAACGGAATTTATGAATGGAAAAACGAGAAACTGAGATAGCCAAAATTGAGAGAATAGTCCCTCCCTAGCTGAAGGGCAATGGCTTGACCAAGACCACCTAGTAAGCTCATAGTGGCTGCTTACCCTATTCTGGGTGGGTAGTGGTAGCAGCCCCTCATGGGATGACCACCATTCCCAGATGCCAGAACTCAAGTATGCAGCCAACCATTGCAGGGTGGGATTGCCCACCACATACACTAATTCAAACTGCCCAATCCTGGGCACCTGAGGGGGCAAAACAATTCCCACTTACATCTGAAATTAATAAAGTTGTGGGCATTTTTATCCCAGAGCATTGTCCTGTCAAGTTTGCTCCTTAGCAAACACCTTAGCCTCTGCACAGGGAAGGGCGGCACTGTGACTGTGACCACAACATAGAGAAATTTTGAACAAGGGATAAAGTGATAGTAATCACACTTGCTGACAAGGGTCTGTATAGTTAAAGCTATGGTTTTCCCAGTAGTGAGAGCTGGACAATAAAGAAGGCTGATCGCCGAAGAATTGATGCTTTTGAATTATAGTGCTGGAGGAGACTCTTGAGACCCATGGACTGCAAGAAGATCAAATCTATCCATTCTGAAGGAAATCAGCCCTGAGTGCTCACTGGAAGGACAGATCCTGAAGCTGAGGCTCCAATACTTTGGCTACCTCATGAGAAGAGAAGACTCCCTGGAAAAGACCCTGATGTTAGGAAAGATTGAGGGCACAAGGAGAAGGGGCGACAGAGGACGAGATGGTTGGCAGTGTTCTTGAAGCTACCAGCATGAGTTTGACCAAAGTACGGGAGGCAGTGGAAGACAGGAGTGCCTGCGTGCTCTGGTCCATGGGGTCACAAAGAGTTGGACTAAACAACAACAAGTCACACTTGGGAAGAAGGACTTATGCACAAGTGAGTGCTCAGACACTGCTGGTTTCATGGCTAGCAACCATAATGTTAATGCACCCACAAAGGAAGTGGGCATCACCTTGAATTTAACCACATCATCTGACATTATCACCCACTGAGATTCCTGGGACCTGCTTTGTTTATGGGCAGTTCCAGGATGGCTAGACTAATGTTTTAATTACCATATCATTCATGGCCCTTTCTGGGGAAAATCAGCAATTATTCCAATGATAAGCCATGAGTTCAGAGCCCAGCCCCCAAAAGCTGGATTATATCAGTGCTACCCAACTGTGTTGTAGATACTCTTGGACAAGCCACATCTGCATGGCTCACCTCTGTGGCCGATGTAGCAGAACTGGCATACGAACAACCACATTGTTGAAATGGAGCCTGTGAAGTATGTAGTCTTGGCCAGAACATTCTCAGTATATATAGGTTTAGGGAGGAAGCCTTCCAAATCTGTGAATATGAACAAAGTTAATACAATACTCTGAAAACTGAGTTGTAAAAATTAAACTCAAATGTGTTATGCCCCCTGCTTCCAGCACTCAAAACAAAAGTGATTCAACCGAACATCTGAAATGTTGCTTCCTTGAAGTGTTCAAAACTGTTTTAAACCTACCCAGTGTCAATCTCCTCTTTGCAAGACTCAATGTCAAAATGTTACATAGG
The DNA here is from genome assembly GCF_964270895.1 of Podarcis filfolensis. Lineage (NCBI taxonomy): Eukaryota > Metazoa > Chordata > Lepidosauria > Squamata > Lacertidae > Podarcis > Podarcis filfolensis. The sequence goes on from NC_139607.1 coordinate 5,558,965, forward strand.
GAATAAAGCCCACCATGAAATAAATCAAACAACTCATTGGGGTGGGGTGGGGGGAAGAACCATATCAAAAGCAACCTCAGGCAGGCAAGCTGCACAAACAACTTCCTTGAAAAAGAATTGTAAATCAAAACAATTATAAAAATAGCCTTGATGTGCAAAATCAAGTTCATTAAAAGCAGATGAGGGAGAATGAAGCCCATCTCTCTGTGTTGCTGATGCACACACACACACACACACACACACACACACCCCAGAATCGCTCTATTTTTTAAGACCATCCATTAATTAGTGGGGGCAGGGAGTTGCATTTGAAAATCATCAAAGGGGCAAGAAAATTTCGATGACATTATTCTGGGTGGTTTTTACTTCTGTTGTGCTTTACTTTTGAGGCAGCTGAGAGATTTTGTGAATGTCCTTTACTTCATTCTGTACCATTACTGGGTGCCTGCATTTCTTTAAATGATGTCCCTGGCTAAACCTTCCTGTATGGATAAGAAGTTGTGGGTGTTTCTCTACTATGCCCTTGACAGGTGTTCATTTTTAAAAGTGATTTTTTTTTCAGTTAAAGCTCAGGGGAGATGTCATGAGGCAGTCCCTGCCCTGCCCCCTGCCCCCCAGTACACCAGTAACCTCTTTGCTTGGCCTGACCTGTATTTGAAGAGGTGCTAGATCATGTGCTAAATTCAGAGGAAGGTGGCCATGTATTAAATAGTATTGAAACCAAAGGGTGATGGTATTATCAGTAAAATATATACCGTAGATAAAAATAACACTGTACAATCAAATCTCAGGCTACATTCAGACATGGGGTTTATTGCATGAGTTTTACTAGCACTTCCGTCCTGATTTCTAACATTCATTGTACACCGCAGCTCCTCTTGTGACATCCCCCTGTGCCTTTCTGATCATGTTGTGCTAAATTCCATCCACAACAGGACACATGGTGTGACACAACAAGGAATGTATTGCCATTCCCCCACCCTTTCCGCACATGCACACTTCTCCCCCCCCATGATTCACCATACAGCATGCCACCCACAATTTTGTTACGTTACCAGCGGAGGCATGTTCAGAGGCCTGCCACGTACATGACAACATCCCCATTTTTGAACACCAGGCAGGCAACAGAAAGGGGGACTTTATGAGCACCTGGGCTGGTCTCCCATACATGACTATGTTCAACTTGGAGTTACGCAGGCCTCTTATCCAATTGTGGAAGAAGGGTGATTGCCCCTGAGCCTGGTGCTTTGCATAGGTCCCATTCTGGATGCTCGCTCATTTCTTGGCCCAATTTAAGCTGCTCACACTAGTGTTGGGGCACGGGCCCCAAATATCTGAAATACTGCCTCCTTCCCTACTAAACCTTTCAGATGTTAAGAGCGGGGGGGGGAGGGTAGCTCTTAGTAGGCTACCTTCTGCAGTGGACATTCTCTGTGGCAGCCCCTTAGCTATGTGTTTGACACTTAAATTATGCAGTTTTTGTCATATGCTGAAGAAAACTCACCTTGGCTTTTGACACCTGAGATATTTTAAACCTACCCTATTCTCTTGATTGTAGTTTGCTTTAACTGATTTTAATATTGTATTTTAAATTGTTGTAACCCACCATGTGAAGGTAAGAAATTTCATAGAATCATAGAGTTGGAAGAGACCACAAGGGCCATCGAGTCCAACCCCCTGCCAAGCAGGAAACACCATCAGAGCACTCCTGACATATGGTTGTCAAGCCTCTGCTTAAAAACCTCCAAAGAAAGAGACTCCACCACACTCCTTGGCAGCAAATTCCACTGTCGAACAGCTCTTACTGTCAGGAAGTTCTTCCTAATGTTTAGGTGGAATCTTCTTTCTTGTAGTTTGGATCCATTGCTCCGTGTCCGCTTCTCTGGAGCAGCAGAAAGCAACCTTTCTCCCTCCTCTATGTGACATCCTTTTATATATTTGAACATGGCTATCATATCACCCCTTAACCTCCTCTTCTCCAGGCTAAACATGCCCAGCTCCCTTAGCCGTTCCTCATAAGGCATCGTTTCCAGGCCTTTGACCATTTTGGTTGCCCTCCTCTGGACACGTTCCAGTTTGTCAGTGTCCTTCTTGAACTGTGGTGCCCAGAACTGGACACAGTACTCCAGGTGAGGTCTGACCAGAGCAGAATACAGTGGCACTATTACTTCCCTTGATCTAGATGCTATACTCCTATTGATGCAGCCCAGAATTGCATTGGCTTTTTTAGCTGCCGCGTCACACTGTTGGCTCATGTCAAGTTTGTGGTCAACCAAGACTCCTAGATCCTTTTCACATGTACTGCTCTCAAGCCAGGTTATGCTGGTGATAAAAAATCAAAATGATGGTGTTGGCAGTAATTTTCTAAGCCTAAGGATCATTTTTAAGAGAGTGGGAGGGAATGGTTCAGCCTTTCCTTCCTTCAGACTGCAGTCTCCCTCTGCAAATTGCCCCGTCTGCAATTAGATTTAGGAGACATGAAAAAACCTCATCCATCCCCATCACAGCCCAATTGCTGCTTGTCAAGGATTTTCAAGGAGTGGTAGCTGAGAAGCCTCACTTGTCTATGCACTGCATTACCCCCACCTCCACAAAAACAAACAAACAAACAGCCCTTGTATGGCAACGAACCTTTGGAAAAAAAGTTTTATTGCTGCTAATGGGAGCCTTTTCTTCAAAGCCTAATTGCTGAGTGGCGGCAATTTGTGGTGGGGTTTCAGTTGGGGAGGAATGAGTTAAACTTCCTCTTCTTGTGCCCAGTGCCCCCCACCAAATTGCCCCACAAGAGGCAATTAAGCTTTGGAAAAAATTCTGTTGGCACCAACAGTGACGTAGCGTGGGTTGTCAGCACCCGGGGCAAGGCAAGTAATTTACGCCCCCTAACCCGTGGATTTGCGCCCCCTAACCCATTGATTTGCCCTAACCCCAGATGTTGCGCCCGGTGCGGTCCGCCCCCCCTGCACCCCCCACGCTACGCCACTGGGCACCAATATGAACTAATCATAAAAATCCAATGGCTGAGGACAGTGGACAGCTGGGGAGACAAAAAAGGAAGAGAGAATGAGAAAATATTGAATAAACAAAGGGTGGAGAGAAAAAGAGAAAGCAGGAATGGGTGTTTGAGTTGAGAGAGAGAGAGAGAGAGAGAGAGAGAGAGAGAGAGAGAGAGAGATGATTTAGCTATGTCCATTTTTTTGCCTTTGGCCCCATCCAACATTTGGAAATATAGCCATCTTGCTGGGAAGTTCCACTTCCCTCAGTAACTGCCTCTACCATGATGACATAATTGCACTTTCAAAGTCTTAGCAGTTGCAGAAACTGAAAACAAATGGTGTCTCCCCCTCCCTGTCTTTCGGAGAATTAACACAAACACAGCAGCCCACAGCCAAGCTCACTTCATTTCGATGCTTTGCTGGTTTGTTGGTCCAGAATATCAAAGCAGGCTTAAGAGCTTTTACTTTGAAAAGGCATTCTTGGAGGCTTTATGCTGTTGCCAATGTTCCTGTTGAAATGATTGTCCTACTTGAGTGTCAGTGTCAGATTGAATGGTTAATTGCAAAGAGATGTTTTGTCCTGGATGCTCCCCCTCCCACCTCGCTCTGGAACAGCAAGCTTAGAACTCTCTGTAAACAGACACTTGACATATTAAGAATGCAGACAAATTCATTTACTTTGGGGTTTTTTAAAGGAAACATATACCAATTAAATCAGTGTTCATGCATGCATATGATTTGTAAGCTTGCCAATTTCAGCCTCAGTAATGGTCAGATAATATTTTATGAATGGGTAGTTAAGCAACAAATAACCTCAAGATTCTGGTAAGTAAGATGTTTAAACAACTGGGCTCTGAAGATTGGCTGGCTTAAGCGTTCTGCAGTGCAGGGCTGCACAAAAAGATAGTCAGTTGTGTGTCGAGGTCCCCAAGCCACCCCCCCAATAACTCACACATCACACATCAATTTTGGTTTGGGTTTTTGGCAAGATTTTGGCCACAACTTTATTTAAATACACACAAGTGAGTGGTTGCTTAGGCATTGGTTCTGACTATCTGTCCTTGCCCAGGGGACAGAACTGACTTCCGGATTCCAGCGAAAGCCAGTGAGGGAAACAATTTTGGGGAGAAAATGAAGCTGGGCCTCAGTCCCTCACTTCTCACCCTCATGCTCCTGGTGGCTTGCACGGCCCAAGTCCAATGCCAGGGACAAGGACGAAAAGAATGGCAAGCCCCTGGATTCCTTTAACGGAATTCCCTTTCCGCACCACCATTGGAGGGGTAGGCACTTACCCCTCCACCAACCAATTTTAACCAATGCCTAACCCCCAACCTTACAAGTTGTGACGATTTGCTTTGCAGTAGGCAAAAACCAAATGGCAGCAGCCAATCAGCCAAATGGACAAAATTCCTACCAGGCCCCTGCCTCAAAGCAGACGACCCCATGACAGGCATAGCAAGGTCAAGTGGGAAAAAAACCCAATACAGGGAGGGTGGGCGGGTGATCCGGTGCAAGCAGCCAAGAGGACGCCCAAAGTTGGGCGTCCAATATTTAAAACCTCTGACCCCTCCTTCAAAATTGGCAACAAGCAATTCTCCCCAGCGACCCAATTAACCAATTCACTGCCTGGGTCACTCCGCAAATCCGCCCAGCAACACTGGGGTGGCTTGTATCCCCCACAGCAACACGTGCTCTCTGCTAGGGAGAACAGGCCAGCACACCTCAAATAGTTGTGCAGTAGGGGGGATTTCAGCAGGTGTGTCTTGTATACTCTACAGAGTTATTAAACCTGCAGGAACTTTGTCCTCCTTTGCCTCTGGTTGCCCTACTAAGAACATAAGAAGAATGCTGGATCAGGCCAGTGGCCCACCTAGTTCAGAAGTCTTTTCTCACAATGGCCAACCCAGATGCTCAAGGGAAACCCGCTTGCAGGACCCGAGTGCAACAGCACTTTTCCAGCTATTAGGATCTTCTTTCTTTAACATTTTTGTTCTTGTTGGGCTTTATGTTTTAGCAACGTGCTCCTCAAATTCTCCTCAGGTTCTGCATCACTTGCTGTCGGTCTGCATTCCTTTTGCCAAAGTTTGTGTTCCTCTTCATTCTCAAGTCTTCCATATTATTATTATTGTTAGAGAGAGAGGGAGGTTTAGCTTTCCACACCAATGGTGAGTTGTACCCAAAACGAGAAGAGTTCCACGGCTAAAGTCCTCATGTTCCTCCAGGCAGTAAATGCTGGTGTTATGAGCAGACACATGGGAATATATATTCGAAACAGGTCTGCTTTTCACACCAATTTCAATGATGGGTTTTTAGAAAAATGGTTCCCACTTCTGGTATGTTTGGCCGTAAAAAAAAGGTTGCGTGAAAGGACTCTACCTGCCTATTGTTCTAGGATCCAAGCTTAGTACATAACAGGATTCAACCTTATATTGTGAAACTTAGGTACTTCAGGTGAACTCAGACAGGAAGAGCTTTAGAGCAGACAAAGAGCCAGGCTTACTCCATCAGGCCAGCAGTGGCTTCCAACTCCCACTCAACTCTATAGGAAGCTCCCTGTTCAAGTACTTTTAGGGTTGCCTTATGTCCAGTTTATCCTGGACATGTCCGGGATTCCAAGGGCGAAATCACCATCTGGGGGGATTTTTTAAAAAATAGGCAAAATGTCTAAGTTTTTGCAAACCAAACCAGGAAGTTTGTGCGCACACAAGTATCACTCTTACCTTTTCCCTATATCTATGGACGCACCTATGGACTGTGGGAGGCAGTGGAAGACAGGAGTGCCTGGCATGCTCTGGTCCATGGGGTCACAAACAGTCGGACACGACTAAATGACTCAACAACAACAATAACATGGACGCATCTGCTCTCTGGACAAAGACTTGCTTTGCAAGCAGAGCCAGAAAGTGTGCCTGCAAGGATCGCTCTACCCCTTTTCCTTTCTCTATGGTGCATGCTGAGATGGGGCAGATCAGCTGATGCCTGGCTCTCCTGTAAGGTCAGGAAAAGCCCCCCCCCTTTCTGGTTCCCTTTCATTCCTTTGGCCATTGCATAATTTCAAGGTAGACGAAAGGCGGGATGTTTCCCTGGTGAGTTGCATTTGGGGCAGGAAAAGATTCTGCAGCTGGTTTGGAGGCAGGGCATCAGGATGGTGGGAAGGTGGTGGGAAATCCTCCCCTGCCCCTTTAGACATAGCTGTCAACATAGCCCTCGAAAATAAGGGATCAGCAGCCTCACGTGCCCCGGAGACAGCGGGATATCTAACAATCCAGGATAACAGCAGGAAGAAGCGGGAAACGGCGCTGGAATAAGGGAATTTCCCGCAAAAAAGGGGAGGTTGACAGCTATGCCCTTTAGAACGAGTCTCTCTCTCTTTCTCTCTCTCTCTCTCTCCTCTCCATTTTCTCCAATTGATTATCACCCTCCCCCCCACTACTGTGAAGTTTTGCAAAGGGGGGGAGGGGGCTCTTAAGCTTGCACTCCCCAAGGTGCGAAGTGCTCAGCTGCTTCTATGCCCTGCCTGCTGGATTTGCCATGTCTAGCAGCTTGCAAAAAGAAGAAAAGTTTGGCTTGGCTTTGTTTTTGTTTTTTGAAAAAAGGCAACCCTAACTATATAGGGTTTCACTGTTTAAAATATGTTTGGGAAGGGTGATACAGATTTGTAATGTATATTATTATGAAAATCTTCTGATAAAGTAGTTTAAACAAAACTTTAGTTCCCACATTTTCCCAAGGTGAAAGTCATGGTAGAATTGGGGTTCCTGCTTGTGGGATTTGGGAAAAAGTTGATAGGGTTTTTGACGTTAAGGCAGATTCAAATACCCTTAAAGTGACTTGCTTCCACATCTTGGTTCATCAGTCAAGGATCACTGAAGTCCTGTGACCAGGTGAAGTTACTCTGGGCTTGAAAGAGCCTTACAAATTAAATTTCAAAGAGCCACAGATGATCTTCATCCCATGCTGTCTCTTAAAGCACAATGCAGAGTGTTGTTGAACTGCAGTCAGCCTCATTATAGAGTCTGGGGCTGACAAAACAGGCATGCCTTTTGCTTTTCTGCCACTGTGCAAGTTTTGTTCTGGGGATAAAACAATTGTCTCTCTGCTGCTGTCTCCTGTCCCTTTTCATTTGGCTCTTGGGAATATAATGCCACACGGTGGTCCGTTAATTATGCATGGTCCCCATCAATAATATAGTGATAACCTCAAATACAGATAGAACTGCTGTCCTAGGATCCCAAGATTAAGCATTCAAAATCTCAGGCCTGGAATATTCCCTTTAAAAAGAACGCACATACAAAGAACTTTGTACTATAAAAAGGATCCAATCTATATAACCTGTCCAAAAAGAAGCCAACCTATACAAAGCAAAATAAACCACGCTCTTTTAAAATTTAAATCCACAGCTCAGAAAAATGTTTCACAAAACTATACTTGAAGTTCTTTGAAGATGAAGGACTGCACAGTTAACACAAACATTAGGGAATAAAACTGGTATTTAACAATGTAAAATGTCCTTTGAAAATTGGGATGTGGAGGCAAAATTCAGAGATGAGGAGTCTGCCTGCACATGTTGATGGACTTCAACTTCCATGATTGATTGCCACAGTTGGCAGAGAAGGTCTTGGTGGTGGTGCTGCCTCTGGTTGCTGCTCGGTTGGTGTTGACTTGTGACAAGGCCTGTTCATTGGTGAATTCCCATTTGTGAAATGCTCTCCCTGGTGAGATACGTCTGTCTCCCTTGTTACTGACTTTCAGGAGAAATCTAAAGACATTCCTGATACATCTTGGCCACAGCAACCTTGAAATTAGTAGCTCTGTTAGGGTATGCATTGCTTTCAAATATTTTAGGATGGTTTTTAATTTTTTAAAAAATGTTTTAGATAGGTTTTTATTTTATTTTAAAGCATATTGATGCTTGGCAGCCTGGGCTCTTTTGGGAGGAAAGGCAGGATACAAAATTAATTAAATAAAATTGGTTGTGTCAGCTGGAGTGATAGAAGTTGGGAGTCCAGCAACATCAAGAGAACCAAAGGTTCCCCATTCTTTCTTAAACTGAAAAATGTTCTAATGCTAAATGCATACAATGTTAATTGTACTCAGACAATATTTTAGATGTACCAAATCAAAGGAATGCATATAGGCAACTCCCAGTTTATGCAGGTTTTGCATTTCAAGTTTGCACTAGCGGGACATCCATGTGCCCACCCCATTCTGCCTCGCCCCTTGCAGTGCCAAAAACAAGTGTGCTGAACGTACTCAAATGGGGAGTCCCCTGTATACCACACAAAGTTCTGCTCATTTGTGTTTCACCTTTGAGGGGTGAGCAATACGTCACGCTAGATTTGAATGTAACATTTGCCCTTTATGTGTGCTGGGTCACAAGTCATTCATGCCCTCAAGTTGTAGTAGTTGTTATTCTGTCAGAGTTCTTCACTGCAAAAAAAAGTCCCTTACAAAAATTAACAGCCAAAGGCATGCCATAAAAAGAACAAGAACACATTTCAATAAAATCATTACAATGACACAGCAAAATATTAGCGGTGAGTTGAGATATGAGCTGGATCATTTGCAAATGAAGAACCATACAATTTGTATAAATGATTAGAAAAAAATTCCATGCAATGTGTTTTCTTCTTCTTCTTTTTTTTTAAAAGAAAAAATTCTACCAAACGTGCCAGCAGACGAAGCATCTTGGTTTCCCTCCTGTATACAGTGGAACAGTCTAGCCTTCCTCTGTGGCCAGCATGGAAATGCAGTGGGAAAGAAGAGGTAAGGTGGATCTCTTTGTTTCTCTTTCGATGCCTTTAAAAGATGATTGGACAAACTCATGGAGGACAAAGCTATCAGTGGCTACTACACTGAAGCAGGAAGGAGGATTATAGGTGGGGAGACTTCTCTTGCTTGAAGGCTTCCCATGGGCATCTGCTTAGTCACTGTGGAAATGGGATGCTGGAGTAGATGGCCAAATGGCCTGATCCAGGGCTCTTCCATTCTTAACTTCCTCTGCCTTTCCCTTCTGACTGTGGAGGAAGGGGCTTTCCTTCCTCCATGATCAGCATGGAAATCAAGTGGGCTGGTGAAGAAAGGACTAAGTGAAGTGCAGTTCCTCTGTTCACTTTTCTGCAGGGGATTCCTTGTTTCCTGTGGCATCCAGGCAAGTCCACATCATAGTGTAGCTGAATGTAAGGTTTGCAATGGGGAGGGTGTTTTGGAGAAGAGAGGGTGGAGGGGGACAAGGGGGGTACTGTCCCTTCCTTGCCAGAAGTTTCCACACAGAAATTTACAGTAGCAGTTCTTCTTCCTCCCATGCCAGATCTAGATTTACCTTGCGATTGTGGGTCTGGATTCCCTCGTGGAGGAAAGCTGCTCAGACAGCAATTGTAATGTGAGGAGCAGAACAGCCACTTAGAGAAGGATACCTCCGCAGCTGCACTGTGGGGTGCTTTTCAGCAAAGATAAGGGCTGCTCCACCAACCTCAGTCTGCCTGCCTTCTTCTACAACCAACCCAGGTGGTGGCCCTGCCTGTCGGCTTCCTCCTGCTTAGTCTCTGTGTTGCCCTCAGTAGGGAGGAGGATGAGGACCAAGCTCTTCTTAGTTGGCTCTGTCGGTCATTTACTCTGACTTTGCCTACTCTTGACTTCTCTGCCTTCCCTCAGCCTGAGGGTGACATTTCTACACGGGCAACCTTCTGGGGCAACATACCAGTGGAGGGTGGAGCAATGGCACCCAGTGGCTGGAGCAAAGTGAGGACTGCGCAAGCAGGAAGCAAAAGGGGGCAAGTCTTCGACTGTGGGCAATTTAAATAGCCTAAGCCATGCCCCCGGACCGACCGCATTGGTCAGTCCAAGGGATGATGTGGCCGAGGACTCCAATGGCGCCAGGGCTATCCCCTCCCTGCGCATGAGTCGGGCTTGTGCCCAGCCTGCAACGTCATCTCCCCGGGAACAGGAAATGGCTTTGTCAGAGTTTGCATACCTGAGGGATAAGTAAAGTATGCATACTTGCATACTTTATCAGTTTGCATACATGAGGGAGAAGTAAAAACTTATACTCTTGACAAAATAAAATATAGTTGACTTGTTATTTATTTATTTATTTATGTTACTGTTATCTTTTTAAGTTGGAGAACGCAATCAATAATAATAATAATAATAATAATAATACTCCACTCATCTGACTGGGTTTCCCTAACCACAAAAAAGTCTATTACAGTTTTTATTTTCCTATCAGTTTGCAAAATTCTGCAGACTTCTGAGGGGAGGAAAAGGCCCTTGTGTTCCCCTGCTGAGAGGCAGCTCCTGGAAGTGACAGGAGCAAAGCCTCCAGATACAGCCAAGCAGGCTCACTGTTAATCACCCCTTAATGCCTGGCTCTGGTTCATGTGATCCTAACAAGCATTTGAATGGTCCCTTGGGCTGATCTGCATGTTCATCCTCTGCCGGGGGAGGAACACTGCCCTTTCTCTGCCACATTGTTGAATTCCTGTCAGGATGTAAACTAAGGGCTTATTTAGAGATATATGGGATTTACCCAGCAGTGTCGGGATGCCAGAGGGACTGCGCTAGCCTATTGGCTGGAAATGAAGGTGTATTCACTGAGCACGTATAGAGGGCCAACTGCAGATCCTGTTGAAGTCGATGGCACAATTCCCACTGCCTTTAATTGGATTTAGATCAAGTTCTTGGCGTCCTCCCATATTAAAGCTGATCTCTAAATGCTTTTTCTTAATGAACAGAATTTATTCAGAAGCTCTTCTCAAGGTTTAAGATTACCAGCAAACAACCTTCCAAGTAAACTGAATGGTTTATTTAAAAGAAGAAAATATTCTCTTTCATCTTCCATTCAGTATGTGAGTTGGTTTGCAACATTACTCTTCCTCATTCTCTTGAGTGATTCGTGGGCCTGAATGGAGAAGAAGTGTGGTTTCAGGGGGCCAAAATCATAGATAATACAATGAAACTGTTGCTGGACTTCAGAGTTTGAATGCTGATACAGTACAAAGAACAAAGTATATAGTATATAGTACAAAGAAAGCTGCTTAAGTGTAGATAACACCTGATATGAAGGAAGACCTAAGCTAGATGTCTCCCTGATAGCTACATTTCTATGTGCAGGGAATTGTGGGTATGCAGTTGTCCCTGCACTCAGAATTAGTCTTCCACATGTTCTGCTGTTAGTGTAGACTCATTCTCAAACAACAACACCAATTCCCAACAACTGCTTTCCCAAAGACCAGTACAGAACCAGGTGTCTCTCCCTTCAAATCCTTCTTTAAACCAATTTCCCCCATGAATGCACATACCTGAGTCTTTATTCACAATAAATTCCACACATATGCAACTGTATTCACTCAGTGATAGTGATGATGCTTATTAATAGACATTATTGTGTTCTAGCTCCAAGTCTTGTCATCCAGCCAAGTTCTCACAACAGTTCTGTGTGTGTATCCAGCTGCAAAAATGACTTAGGATTTGAAAAGCCATTGCATTGAAAAGTACTTTCTATTTGTCATCCTGTTCCATCGGTGTCAGGTATTTGCCCATTCTTTTTTCATGATCAGTTGATGGTATTATGTGATCGAGTGATCCGGTACAATGATCATACAAATGCATGTACTAATATGGGTAATATTGTTCCTACTCTTAGATGCTGTCAAGGGAAAACATGGGAGAAATCACCTGAGTACACACTGCCATGAATACATCATATGACTTTGTTCTACCAACATTAATTGTCACCATGTGTTTAATTTTTTTGTTCCTGTGTGTGCTCACATATAATAGACAACCAAACTATGATCAAATTTTAATATTTTTCTCCTGGCTTACTGATGTTCCTCAGCATATGGTACCAGGGTCTCAAAGTATTCCACTTCTGGTCTCAAAGTATTCCACTTCAAATGAACATGATATGTAGAAGGAAAACAATTTAATAACAGGTTGCCAAGAATCAGATAATAATTCATGTCAGATAACAAAAGCATCCTTTAGTCAGTAGTGTGGCATTAGCCCCAATATTGTTTCAGAAGCCTGGCAGCTGTAGAAAGGTAATAAAGAGGGTGGAAAACCTAACAAAAATAGTAATTTGAAGGCTCTACTCAGGCAAAATATGTGTATGAATTTCAAGAGAAGCTAAAAGGATTTCTGTTGTGATAGGGGGCAGGTGGGTGGTGCGTAATGTGTCTCTAAATTGCCACCAATTTTATACCTGAAATGGACCAGGTGAGACATCTGTAGAAATTTCTAGAAAGTTAACTTAATATTTATAAGGTTCATGAAAATTCTGACAGGGAGCGGAAATGTTTCACACCTCCCTACCATGCAGTTCGACTATGGATAAAGTGACCCATAATTTGTTGAGAGGAGGGATTTAGAAATGGATGAATGGAGCACCATCTCTGATTTCCCCCTCACCAACACTCACAGGTTGCCTGCAGTAACGCCTCCAGGCACATCAAAAGAGAGGCAGGCAGAACGTTCAAATGGAAAAAGAAGATTGGGAACGAAGGGAGGACTGAGAAGGCAGGCAAGTCCACAGTACCCATTACTGCCCTTTGACACCCACAATGTTCTGGCAGAGCCAAACAGGCTCAGTTCATCCTGGTCAGCAACTTCTGCCTGTTACATCTTTTTAAATATTGCCTTCTTCTATAGCCTGAGCCATTGCCATCATTTTCTTTAGCTGCCACACTTACGGTCAAGATTTCTCGACTTCCTGCTTGTTTCCTCTGGCTGTGCCACAGTGATTCCCCTCCCCCTTTCCTTTAATAAGGAAAATCTTAAGGAGGCATCAAGCCAAGAACTCCCACAAGACAATCAGGAATTCAGAACATTTATTGCAAGAGCTGAATAACTGTAAATAACGTTGAACTGGCAAAGCAGTAACAAGGATAACTGTTTAGATATTTATTCGGTCAAAGTCATCAAACACCCCTCACAAACTGACATAAGTACTGCAATAAGCAATGCACCCCTAACCCATTTTATGCTTGTATATTGTGGAGGAAAGAAAATGTGAACTGCTATATACAAAATAACTTCGGTTAGTTTTGGTAAGAACAAATTAACCATCAATATTAGCTACCTTTATTTTTCTGTGTGTTTATTTTAAGACTGATGTTTAACTGTGGAATAAGATAATTTTTTCTTTTGTACTTTAAGGACTCCCCCCCGCCCATGTTGCATGCTATTTGTTTAAATTGTCTGTCATGCCTTAAGAAAAAAACGCCTAAGAATGTTCAGATTAGGATTTATTAGACGTGCAACTGAGATCTTATTAACATTAGGAGTCACTTTGCTGGTTTGATTCAAGTGACACAACACTGGTACCTGCCAGGCATTGACCAACTATGGTAACAAACAGTTAAACAGCAAGAATTAGAGATTGAACCCTTTCATTTCCCCCAACTAGCCTACCAGGAGAATGCTTGGTTACATCATGAAGGCACGACACATTAAATATTTTGTGGCTATGATCTAAAAACACTTGTGTTACTACAACATCAATGCAGATGAAGATCAACACAACCGCTGCCATTTGAGCAATACAAACTGTCTTAGGTATAGACACACACAGCCCAATTGTTTTAAAAAGCAATTGTTAGATATGGATTTACTGGGTACAAAATAACTCAAGAAATGTTCCCGCACAAGCTCCATTGATATGAATGGGCACTTAGGGATCTCCCATTCAGTTCGATGGGGCTTGTATATTGGAACCACTCAGCAGATTGTTCCCCTTCCCCTCCACCTAATTTTGACTAGTATCACTCTCTAGCATGATTGCAGCCAATAATGTCCATTCAGCTGCTGTCATGGTTTGTGTTCTCTTTTTCTCCCCTTTGCTTTGCAAATCAGAAAAACAAAAAAAATTAATAGTGGCTAAAATCTCAAAGCCCTTACTTCAAGTGTTATTTCAGAATTGGCAATAATTTTATTGGCAAATTTTTGTCATATTAATAGTAAAATAAAATATTTCCCTCCCCTCCCTCTTTTCCTCAGTTTTTAACACAAGTGTTTTGAGCTCCTTGGAACATTGTGTGTCAGACAGACTACCAACACAGAAACACCATCACCAAAAGAAACAAAATGATAATAAAAAACAACAGGAAGCAAATGAAATAAAGTAGAAAAAAGCAACTGTGAAACACAGAATTATGCTACAGTATTTTTTTAGGTGACCGTTATAAGTACACAAAAGTTATTAATAATAATTGATTCTATTTACAAGTACTTGAACACTGATTGACTTAACAAGTGTCCACTAACGTTGTTAATAGCACAGTAGGTTTAATGTTTGCAATTTTAGTTGTTTTGTTTCAGTAAAGATGTCAAGTATAGCAGTCCCAGCACAAGATCAATGGTAACAATAACACAATTTCCTAATTGGATATGCTTTCTAAGAATTGCAATCCACCGTCTCTCTCTCACACATTCTCTCTCTCTCTTTCCTTTTCTCTCTCCATGTGAATCTTCTACTGTTTGCAGCAGCAAGTCCAGGGTCAAAAAACAAAGGAACATAAACAAACCCCCACCCGTTATCCCAAGCAAATTGAAAAAATTAAGATATTTTGCAAACTGGAGAGATTCTCTGTAAGAGTTTGATTATTTCTATTTAACAAAACCACACAACTAGTAGAAATGCTCTTTTGTGTTGCAGTTCCATGGAGCTACCACAAAGTTATGCATATCTCTGCTATGTGACGCATAGTTCTAGAGGTCTACTCAGTACATAAAGCTCTGACACACACACACACACACACACACACACACACACACACACACAGTATTAGCAAGTCTAACTAGGCTAAAGTCACTCTTCCAAAGAAGCCTTTCCTTATAGCTGGTTCTCCTTCGGACTCTCCACTGGTCCTGATGCTTGTTTATAGGATTTCAAGTTAGCCAAAGGAATGTCAGCCATGGGATTGCCAGGGTTGAAATGGCCTTCCCCCGAGCCAAACTGCTTTCGGTCACTGAACTGGTTTCTGTTGCTGTCTTCTTTCCAGGTTCTGGTCAACGTGTGGCCATTCACCAGTTTGTCTTTCTTAACCCATTCCTTCTGAGGTGCAAAGGTGGAGAGTGGAGACTTTGGCTGCTGGTACGAACCCAAAGAGGGAGGCATCCAACAGTTGTCTGAGTGACCCAGGACCAGGCATTCTTGAGTGCACATCTCAGTAGCTTCAGCTAATCCTCGAGGGCCAAGAGGTCCATCTGTGGCGAGATGTGGGCACAGGCAGCAGACAGAAGGGGTAGGGAGTAGAAGAAAGAGAGAAAAGGGGTGGTTAGATTTTTTTTCTGTCTTTTAATAAAAAGTGTTACTTATTCATTTAAATATATACGTATATTGCCTGCCTGACTAATCTGTTCACCTGACTAGGACCATAGGGGTATAAGGTGGGTAATTAACACCAGCAACAACAATTCATAAGCTGTGCAAGCAACTTACAATTATAACAGCAGCCCCCACACACAAAAAATCTGTATGAAGTACTTTATACTATGCTTTGTCCAGTTCTTCAACAATAAACCATGAAGACCCTCAAAACACCAACTAAACCATGTGAGGCAAAACAGGGAGGGTGAAGTTCTCACCCTGCTTTACAGTGCTGAAGGCTCTTGCCAGTTCCTGAGAGGGCGAGGAGCTCAAGGTAGCACAGGCATGGCAGGCGGAGCCAATCCAATCTGCCTGCCAAGGTGC
Source organism: Podarcis filfolensis (assembly GCF_964270895.1). Classification (NCBI taxonomy): domain Eukaryota; kingdom Metazoa; phylum Chordata; class Lepidosauria; order Squamata; family Lacertidae; genus Podarcis; species Podarcis filfolensis. The sequence continues at coordinate 5,574,652 of NC_139607.1, forward strand.
CCTCACTTTCCTGGGCTCCTTGTCTATCACTTCTTCCCCTTTCAGGAACTAGCAGCAACACTCTGCATTGGCAGGTCAGGCACTCGTGACACCAATAGTTCCCGGCTTACCCCTAAGCTACACATTTGTGGCTTCAGAGGGAGTATAACCACATCAAGATCGTCCACCCAGTCTAGGGAACCGCCCACTAACAGTGTCTCAGCCCATTTATCTGACCTACTTAATGGAAAGATTTTCTGGAAGCCTGAAAACAGAGAAGTGTTCTTTTTTTAAAAAAAAATGCATTTCTTTTTATTAGTTAGAGAGGTCACTGTACAAGTCCGTTTTTGAATAATAGCTGCATATTGGTGTGAGCATTGTTTTAGAAAGCGTGAATTGTGTAGATTTGCATGAAAATGCAAGCATAACACAGTTTCTCCCACAACCCAACCCATCCTGAATTTCTTGCTTAGGACTGCTAGATAGAACCATATTCTGTCAAAAGGACCCACGCATCAGCGATCACGTGTCAACTGGACGTGTCCAAAATGGTTGCGGCCTGTATGTTCAAAGCACGAATCTAATGTAAGTAGATCTGACAGATAATGTGTTTCAGCTACAAACTTCGTTTTTTTAATATCAAAGCTACAAGCTCCCCCAATTCTCCCCCAATTGCTCCTTGGCAATTCTGTGCCAAGCCTACGTGTGTGCAAGGGGTACACATAATAGGTAAAGGTAAAGGGTAAAGGGACCCCTGACCATTAGGTCCAGTCATGACCGACTCTGGGGTTGCGGCACTCATCTCGCTTTATTGGCCGAGGGAGCCGGCGTACAGCTTCCGGGTCATGTGGCCAGGATGAGTAAGCCGCTTCTGGCAAACCAGAGCAGCGCACGGAAACGCCGTTTACCTTCCCGCCAGAGCACTACCTATTTACCTACTTGCACTTTGACATGCTTTCGAACTGCTAGGTTGGCAGGAGCAGGGACTGAGCAACGGGAGCTCACCCCGTCATGGGGATTTGAACCGCCGACCTTCTGATCGGCAAGTCCTAGGCTCTGTGGTTTAACCCACAGCGCCACCCACGTCCCTTCACATAATAGGTACTCTACCTTTTAAAATAAATAAATAAATAAATTCAAAGCCTCTCAAGTGGGAACATAATGTAAAAGCCTTGTTGCACTTTTTTCAAACTCAGGCAGGAAATGCCAGCCACCCAACAAATTCACATAATGGGTTCTGACACACATTACCACCAGTGCAGACCCACGCCTTTTCTCTGCATATTTCTCAGTGGAGTCAAACTGCGGATGAGTTATTGATCTGACCAGTGTGGATATGGTGAGAAACCAAGGAATTCAAATACAAAATTTAAGAAGTTGATTGGAAAATAAGGTGTTAGTTAAATGGAATGTTAAGAGATTAGGATTTGCTGGATAAACAATTTGAACTAGAAAACAAGAAGGGGAGGTATGAGGAAGTCAAGGAAATATGTTATTGAAAATTGGTATTGAAATTGATTTGTTTTTAATATTTCTTTTTCTTTTTCTTTTTTGTTTGTATAAAATTGAAAACTCTAATAAATATTTATAAAAAAAGGAATGCAAAAAGGCACCATCGAAACTGACTTAGCTCTGTATTTTTCAATGCTATCAATCATCTCACTCACACGATTCTAAATATATATATTTCAGTTGCAAATTACCAACAGCAAAGGCAATTTCTTTAAGGCTATTCATTCTCTTGTTCCTAAAGAAACAAAGTTGCTTTCATTACCGTGTGTACAGACAGTCAATTGTTTCTTGATTAAAATCAAGTGACAGGAAGGTGATAGGAAGGAAATTACTGATTTATTTGGAGCACAAAGTTAACTGATAGTCAGGAAGGCTGTAGTCAAAAGCGCTTTAAAGGGCAACCCAAAGCAGAGAAGAAGAAAACACAGAAAGAGGATCTGATCACTGTCACATCAGCAAAAAAAGAGGGGGGGGGGAAATGATTTTATGGAATCCCAAGTATGGAAACCAGGAGGAGGGGCTGGCAGAAATTTGGGGGGGGGGAGTCCCTACATTCTGTAAGCTGCTACCAGTTTTATACTACAGCAAATTTGGCCTTTTTATTGAGGGAAACAGACAAGTAATTTCAAGGGAAGCCAGCGGTCGTATTTGACCTAATCATACGAAGAATAGCCCCATTAAAATCAATGCACCTAAGTTAGTTAAGACAACATTGGGTCTGCTCTCAAGTATGACTTAGGTACAACTTCAAATGAGCTTCTTCACTAAAGACTGGCAAAAGGTCCCTGGGGATTTGCATACAGATGCACTACTTGGTGATTCTGGTTTGCAGAACCTTCTGTACAGCATTACACAATGAGCATATCAACAGATGTTCAACTGAGGGTAATCCGACAGCACCAAGCATGTTTAAGGGGGGGAAAAGAGTCCTGGCTTCATGTGCCTCGTTTTGCGCTTCCGAGCGCAATTCAAAGTGTCGGTGCAGACCTTTAAAGTGCTAAGCAGCTTCAGCCTTGTATTCCTGAAGGAGCATTTCCACCCCCCGCACCATCGTTCAGCCCAGACACTGAGGTCCAGCTCTGAAGGCCTTTCAGTGGTTCCCTCACTACGAGAAGCGAGGTTACAAGGAACCAGGCAGAGGGCCTTCTCAGCAGTGGCACCTGCCCTGTGGAACGCCCTCTATCAGATGTCAAGGAAATAAACAATGACGACTTTTCATCTGAAGGCAGCCCTGTTTTGGGAAGCTTTTAATGTGTGATGTTTTGTTTTAAAAGCTGCCCAGAATGGCAGAAGCAACCTACTCAGATAAGTGAGGTACAGGAAATTTATTTTTTATTAAATTCACTTGTGTTAAACCCAAGGAAGACAAGCGGGTATAGCCTGAAATAAATTATTATAATTATCACTATTATTTATTAAATTTGTATACCACCCTTCATCCAAAGATCCCAGGGCAATTGACAAGACAAAAATACAAAACAAGAATACAAAATACATAGTAAAACAAAAACAACCCAATAACCTGCCTCCCACAAAAACAAATTAAAGGAAATGTCATTAAAAACATACAATAATTTGGGACTGGAAGTTTCACTTATTTTTTAAAAGAAGGTCTAAAATCCTGAACTTTACATTTGAATCCCTGAATTTTAATGGAAGAAGAAAAATTCTTTATGTTATAACTCCATGCTGGCCTTTCCTTGTGTCTTTGAGTCCTCCCTGCTATAATCTGACACAGGTATTTCACAGAGGGAGGGGGAAGCAGCTAGCAAAAGGGAGTATTTCCAGTATATTGTTAGCATTTCGAAAGGTTAATCTATAGGTTAAACGCTGATTATTTTCTTTTCTGCTGACAACAGCAATTTGCTTTTAATTAGGTTTTCTCATTTTTTTCTGCCTGAACAATAATACAATCCTATCTTGCTGACCCAAAAGGGAATAGTTTGGCAGGGATTAAATCTTTCAATGCACAATAAAGAGGGAAGAGGAGGAGGAGGAGGAGGAGGAGGAGGAAGAAAGCCCATCACCCTCATTCATGATAAACTGACACATTTCGTGAAATAGACACGGCTCCATTTCGAAGCTTTCAGTGGAATGAATGGAAAGCCTCAGCACCAAACTTGCATGTTTCATGACCTCATCCAGAAGCTAAACAAACTAAACTCAAGTTCAAACACAACTAACATCTATTTTCGTTTGGGCTTTAAATGAGTAATAAGCCGTTTTTAAGTCAGAATGAAAATATGCTTGTGGCCCTTTAAGCCATGTCAAATTAGTCTCTTGAGAGATTTATTTCTCATTTAGTTTGCTTTCCTCAGTAACAGCTCCCGAGATCTAAGGCACTTAATTTTGGTGTAGGGTTTATGCAAGCTTTGCTAGCTGATAAGTTGGTAAAGTTTATATGGGGCTTTGGAACTGTTTGTCAGAAGAGCGATTTAAATGCATATTCTTGGTGATGAAATGCATTATCTGCACATATTCTCAGGGATGTGCCTGGAGCAACCCATTTTAAGTAGATGTATATTTTTCTTCACTCCCTGTTCCCCCGTCAATTATAATACTGGGGACATCCAGCCAATATCAGAAACATTTCTTTTGCTAACGCTGCATCAGTGTTAACCCTGGTTAGTGCTAACTGTGCATTGCCTGGCCTCATGCAACAGAAATGTTTCACAGCAGCAACCCTCTCTAGTGGCAGATGGGGAATTTTCAGTCCCCGCCCCCATTGCTACAGTTCTTGAGGGAAGGGGAAACCTTCAAAATATTGTGTGTGCATCGTCTCTGGAATGGGGTGGGTGGGTGGAAATATAGTAATATTTTAGCTGAAAATTGAAGCACTTGGTATAATAAGGGGGTATAATTGCTTATATGAGTCCCATTAGAAAGTAAAGCACCATTCTCCAGCCTAAGGTTGCTACTTGTATTTCCTCCTTTTGGAGGTGACACATATCACAAAGACATATCCTCCAACATTTCTCCAATTAAAATAGGGACATCCCATTCCATAATGATAATTTTACTATTTATACCCCATACTTACTGGGTTGCCCCAGCTACTCTGGGCAGCTTCCAAAATATATAAAAACATAATAAAACGTTAAACATTAAAAAAAAAAACCCTTCCCTATACAGGATTGCCTTCAGACAGCTCTGGAGGCGGATAACTCGATACCCTCCAACATATCTCCAATGAAATCAGGGCCATCCTAAAGGAAAGTGGGACATTCTGGGATCAAATCAGAAACCGGGATGATTTCTCTAAATCAGGGATGTCCCTGGAAAATAGGGACACTTTGAGGGTCTGACACAGGTTTGCATAAGATAATTTCTATCTATAGATGCATATTGAGAAACAATGACTGTAATTTCAAAAGAAATTAGTACATCTTGCCATAGTGGGAAAGACCTGCCTGTGTACGTGCTTAATCTGTCCAGATGCTGAATTTCACAGAATAATAAAATAATAATAAAATCACAGAATAATAAAATAATAATAAAATCACAGAATTGAGGGCCATTGAGTCCCACAACCTTCCCTGGAGGGGCTTGAATTACCAACATTCTGGTTAACAGCCAGACACACTGACCCATCGCACAATTTCCAGGTCCCTCTTCAGCCTTAAACCTGACTGGACTCAGCAACTGTTTCAAATCAAGGACACCATCAAATAGAGGACTGATATCTGAAAAGTGGGGCACATCCACCCCATGCCCTGCTGCTTTTCTGAGGGGGCGAGGAGGACGCTTTTTAGTGTGTGAGAGAGAGACTGTTAGAAAGGAGGCTGCTGGAGCACACAGCACTAAAGGCTAAGCACTCAAGTATCCATAAAGTGATAACTTGTCCATCTAAATAAACCACCACAGATTTTCTTTAAAAAAATCATTCCAGTCTTCCAAATAGAATCAAGTCATACATTAAGCTGTGAATCATCAAGTTTATCCTGGTTTCCAAACGAGTATTGATTCCGCCCACGTTACAATACAGATCCACAGGATACAGAATGTGTTGCTTATGTTCTAGGCCAGGCATGGCCAAACTTGGCCCTCCAGCTGTTTTGGGACTACAATTCCCATCATCCCTGACCACTGGTCCTGTTAGCTAGGGATGATGGGAGTTGTAGTCCCAAAATAGCTGGAGGGCCAAGTTTGGGCATGCCTGTTCTAGGCTTTATTTCAGAAATTTCTAGGAGCTACAGCTAAGAGAAACAGGTTGTGCCACACACACACACACACACACACACACACACAGTCTCTACCCTGGAACATAACAACGAACCATCAGCAACACTGCAAGGGCCTTTTGGGAGCCAAACTTGTTTCACAGTTACTCAGACACAAGCCTCGTTGGAGGAAAGAGCAAAGCCATGCACATATGAACCTGCCATGGACTAAGGAAGAGAACTGCTCAGTCTTGCCTGTTGCAACCTACTCCAGCTGGCAGTCTCAATCAAGAGTTTTCCCAGTGCTTCTACTGTACCAAAGACTTTTTAACTAGTGACACCAGAGACCAAAAGCTAAAACCTCCTTGATGCAAAAGAACACGCTCTGCAACTGGCATCTTCCCATCCAGGGTGAGTTCATCCTTTCTGCTCTAATTACACTGCCCCTTCCATCTCAAATCTCTTCCTGGTCGGCACTGTAAGATGAAGTGAGAAATTATGATCATGAGTGGACTAAGTAAGATGAGAAGGGATGCTTTCTGGAATGCACACAGCCTTGGTTTTTTGGCTTTGTTTTTTTAATTCCTTTGCACAAAGAAGAAAGCATAATGTTGACTTAATGGTAATTATCTCTTCCCTGCACTGTCACCAAACAATGGCTTTCTCCCAATTTTCTGAAGTTGTTTCATCACCACATACAATGACACCACTTTAAAGCTGTTCCTGCTGCTTTTAATTTTATAATTACATTAATTTGTTTCCCTTTTCTTCATAAAAACGTCACTGAGATCTCTGTATCGAGTTTTTTTTCCTCCCACACGCTGAAGTATTTCATTGAATTCTCCTCCCCTCCCAACATCATCCTTCCCCCACCCACCCCCAAATTATTTGTTCTCCAAACAATCCAGAATAAATCTGGTTATCAGTCTTGGCTGCTTGAATATATAATGACGCAAGTGCTGATAAAACTGTACAAGCCATCTGTCTCCAAATTTAAATATTTTGAAGGCAAACACAGTCGAACATAAGCAAGAACTCCTTAAAATTGCCTTTGTAAATATTTATATCTGATTGTGCTCAAAAATAATGCCTTTTGTTGTTGTGTTTTTATTCTGTTAATAGCTGTCAGGCAGCCTCACATTCATGTTGCCTCAAAAGCAGGCAGGTGGAAGACAAGAGAATAATCTGTGCCAGTCAAGTGCCTGCTCTTTCCTAATGGTGGAAATTCTGAGTGGTCTTTTATCTCATTTTATTATACCCAGAAGCTAAACTCTTATTCCATTGATTAACTCACTGCCGCAATTAGTGAGTAGCTTCTGGCAAGCTGACCCACCGCATTTCCACCTCCTGCTTCAAAGGCCTTTTGCTCAAAGGCTGGATAATTATCCTTTGACTCAGGAAGAGTCAAGACCTCAACATTACCAGCTCTCTTCTGCCCCCAAATAAATCCCACTCAAAGATATATATATATATATATTTGCTGCTAGGTATGAGGAAGCACATCCTGGATACAAACAGCCATATAATTCCATACAGCTTTGACCGGAAGGTAGCAAAAGTCATTTTTTATTATTATGACCTATTTGTATTGGATTAGATTGTTATAAGATATGTGAACACAGCTGTATACTTTGTCGTTCCTTTAGCTTCTAAGCCACCTTGTGTTCAGCAATATAGGAAGGTGATACTCAAAAGTGGAAGTGGTGTGATGGTGGATATTGGGGACCCACTAGCAGTGACCTGAAGCAATGCCTAGTCTGAAAAGGTTGGCAAACTGCACAAGGACGTGCTGGGTTTTAAAAATTGGCCACAACTTTATTGAGTCCAGATCTTGGTTGGATTGGGCTCAGGCTTTGGGTGTAAATCCCTTTGAGACCCGCGGGTGGATGGCTGAAGCATAACATGGGTCTTCTGTGAGATGCAGGTCTACATGGAGGGCCCTCCTAAGCCCATCTGCTGCATGCCTTGGATTTTGGACACAGACCTCCAACTAGACCCCTCTAATAGGGTACCTTGCTCTGAGGTGAGGGTTAGGCACCACTTCACCCCCATGAAATGTTAAACTAAGGATTCCAGCCCCATTGCCTATATCTGCCATAGTTGTGACTATTGATATGGGGAAGGCAAAACCTCAAACAGGGCCAATCTGTTTGCAGGCATATTCCTTCCCATCTCCAAATATGGGAACCAATATAGAACCACAGCAAAGCCAATAGCACATAAACCTAGGAAGGAAAAGGTTGGAAGACATAATCATAGCATAACTAAATAGGGTGGGAAAGATGTTCTTTGGCAGACTGCTGTTGGGCACAGCCAGCTTTTATAGGCTGAGGGCGGACTAGAGCAGGGGTCGGTAACCTGCGGGCCATGGACCACATGCGGCCCACAGGGGTCGTTTAAATGGCCCACGAGCCACCCCCAAATTGAGCCACCCCTTGGTGAGTCCCCACGTGCTGCACTAAACCAGCGCAGCGTGGAGCGTGGACTTGCTTCCGCAGCGCTGGAAATCGCGCATGCGCAGATGCCGAAAATCGTGTCTGCACAGATGCGATCTGGCCCACAGGGCAATCTCCGCGGGAGTGAACCGGCCCAGGTGAGGTAAACCTTGCCGTCCCCTGGACTAGAGTGAAGCCTGCTCCCCTCCCCTCCACTCTCAAGCCCCGCCTACTTGCCCCAGCTGGCTTGGCCAGGGTTCAAATGACTGGATTCAGTTTTACACATTCAGCTTTACGTGCTTGGAGATATATATATATATATATATATATGGACGGGCATCCGAGGGAACAAAGGCTTTGGCAATCCCACCTGCCGTTGAACCCAGTGTGTTTTGACTAGACACGTTTTCTGCTTTATGTGCTATCCCCAGAATGTAAGCCCAGCTTAAGTTGAGAGTTTGCCTGTATTCCAAACTCTGTTTGGAAGCTTTTGGTAGAGGTGGCTGCCAAATGAGCTGGCAGATGAGTGTCGACCTGTGCTTTGAGGATTGAGCCCTGGGTCACGTGGCCAAGATGAATGGAGATTAGAATATGTGGAAGTTTATCCCTGCCCTGCCTCCTTTTCGGGACTTATGCTGCCTTTAATTCCATTTGTTTAAGTTCCACCAGCTGAGCCAGGGTGTGGCATTTATGTTGGCCGAGGTCCAGGAAAGCCCAAGATGGAAAGATGGTGGAAAGACATTGAACCTTGCACGAATAAATGCACGTCGGTGTGGTACTGATGAAAGAGATGACATATATGATGGAAGGCCAAGTGGTGGGGTTATTCCGTGATACCTGGGGGAGCAGACACCCCCACCCCTGGCGAGGTTGTGTTGATTTTCAATGTCCGCTAATCTTTGCTCAATAAGGCTTTTGGCTGAGAAGATCTGCAGAAAATCATGGGGTGTGTGCGTAATTCCTAGTAAATGACTGGTGGGCTTAATGCAACTTGGAGGGTCACAAGTTGTGGCAGCTTGACTCAGCAGAACTCAGGGAGGGGAGGCCTCTGAGTCTAATCCTGCCATCTCTTCTTCAACTTCATTGTTATTATTAATATTTATTCTAGGTCCCATCCTATGTTAATATGCATGATTAATATGCATGAGAGGCAAAGGCTGAGGGCAAATCCACTAGCACCTTTTCCATACTCCAAATTAAAAATACCGCTATAAAAAGGAGTTTAGTTCACGGGCGGAATATCAGTGTTATGTTCTAGATGCAGGCAGTCACCTTGAAAAAAGTGGCGGAGGAGAAACCAAGCAGGATTCTGCAAAACCTTTTGTTAGCAAATAAATGGGGATTACAGTTTTACACATCTCTCCCACAGATTTTATTCTTCGGTCACAGACAAAACGTCAACATTTGGAGATGGAGATGGTCCAAATACAACACACAGGCAGCCAAAGCAGCAGATTCTCTCCCCGGGAGAATATGGTTATTTAGACAGACTTTATAGCTCAAAAAGAACAGATACCAGCACATCTTTGTAAATCCGTACCTTCTATTTCACGACGTGGACCTCATCCATCTTTTTAACTGCTGAAGCTACTGCTGAGGAGAACATTACCACAACTAATTCTGTCTTTTCCAAATTAGCATTTTTGTCGCATTCCCCATCTTTTCCAAATAAATTTTTAAAAAATTTATGCAAGGGATTGAAATGAACCTTCTGCATTTGACATATTTGCTAATAAAAGCAGAGCACCCACAGCACTGGATTAATATCCACTTTATTAACACATATTTTCTGTTATTTAGTTGAGATGTTTTAGCCAGCTGCTAGGGAGATAAAATGAATAGAAATTTATTGAGTTTGCTTATGCTTTTTGCTGAGAGAAATGCAGAACAATCTAGACTAAACACCGAGAACTATTTGGCCATCCAATAGACATACTGAATATTTCTGAGTGCTGCAGATGGAAGTGGTGCCATGCTTCCTTCACTGACTGGAAAAGTTAAAGGGGCAGGATGGTGCATCCCTGTTCAGGGAACAGGGCAGTCACTTACAGACTCCTTGTTAAAACCGTGTTTATGGAAGATAAACATACTCATCTACGAGTGATCGCCAAAGAAGAAGGCAACCTAAGGCCCGGGGGCTGGATGTGGCCCAATTGCCTTCTCAATCCGGCCTGCGGACGGTCCAGGAATCAGCATGTTTTTACCTGAGTAGAATGTGTGCTTTTATTTAAAATGCATCTCTGGGTTATTTGTGGGGCATAGGAATTCGTTCATATTTTTTTAAAAAATATAGTCCGGCCCACCACATGGTCTGAGGGACGGTGGACCTGATCTAGAAGCTTTTGGGTAATAGACATGCAGGTGTCAGTGTCTGCAGAAACTACTATAGTCCAGTGGTTGCCTAACCATACCTTCCACACTACACAGGTATTTGAATCACTACCACTTTGCACCCCTGGACTGCCACGGTGTGAACACCTTGCACATCTCAGTTGCATTTGCCCTGAATGCTGCTGTGGATGCCTGCAGCTTTAAGCTGATCAACAGGATAGAACTGATCCCCTTATATCTGGGCAGTGCTTTTTTCCAGGGGGTACTCATGGGTATGCAATACCAAACCTTTTTTGTTGCTGTTAAAAAGGGTAGTGCTTGCTGTAGCAATTTCATGGTGAGTACCGACACCTATTTTTCTAGAAAAAAAGCACTGCATCTGGGATAGACTAAGTGATTTTTGCTATTTTCTTAAATTATAAAATAAGTATGATAGATTTTGTTGCATATGTTGCTTAGACATTCATTTGTCCTAAGATGTTCTAAAAAGCAACAATCACCTGTTGTGTAGATTTCCATGTTATTTCACATATATTGAAAGTATATCAATTTGTTAAAGCTAACTGCCTGCAGTATGTATACAGATTCCAACATCAGTAGCACAAGAGCTGCAGAAGTTGTCACAGCAGCAGAAATCCAACATTGGATCTCTCTCTGATCCATAGAGGAAGAGATCCATGGAGGAAGAGATCCAACACTTTCTGTTTTTGTTGTTGTTTAGTCGTTTAGTCGTGTCCGCCTCTTTGTGACCCAATGGACCAGAGCACGCCAGGCATTCCTGTCTTCCACTGCCTCCCGCAGTTTGGTCAAACTCATGTTGGTAGCTTTGAGAACACTGTCCAACCATCTCGTCCTCTGTCGTCCCCTTCTCCTTGTGCCCTCAATCTTTCCCAACATCAGTGGCTTTTCCAGGGAGTCTTCTCTTCTCATGAGGTGGCCAAAGTATTGGAGCCTCAGCTTCAGGATCTGTCCTTCCAGTGAGCATTCAGGGCTGATTTCCTTCAGAATGGATAGGTTTGATCTTCTTGCAGTCCATGGGACTCTCAAGAGTCTCCTCCAGCACCATAATTCAAAAGCATCAATTCTTTGGTGCTCAGCCTTCTTGATGGTCCAGCTCTCACTTTCATACAACACTACTTGGTAAACCATAGCTTTAACTCTACGGACTTTTGTCGGCAAGGTGGTGTCTCTGCATTTTAAGATGCTGTCTAGGGATCCAATATTTTCTAGGCCCCTAAAATAAACATATTATTCTGTCCCCCCACATCTCGGAATCATTCTTTAAGGCAGGTTGGCTAATCCCTGGTCCAGCCAGGTGATTTTCCCTGGCCTTCAGAGACACCAACATAACATCTCCCACCCCCCACCAACTATGTTGGGTACTCTGCTGTTATATGGTGGACAGCATACGTTTCTGCTTCAAGGGAGTGGGGTGGAGAGAGGATTTAAGTCATGGGAAATCGTTCTGTGATTGCCAACTGGGCTCATGGGTTTAAATCCCACTCCCTTGTTGCTGTCATTGCACTCTCTCTCTCTCTCTCTCTCTCTCTGTGTGTGTGTGTGTGTGTGTGTGTGAGAGAGAGAGAGAGAGAGAGAGAGAGAGAGAGAGAGAGCACAATACAGTGATACCTCAGGTTAAGTACTTAATTCATTCTGGAGGTCTGTTCTTAACCTGAAACTGTTCTTAACCTGAGGTACCACTTTAGCTAATGGGGCCACGATTTCTGTTCTCATCCTGGAGCAAAGTTCTTAACCCGAGGTAATATTTCTGGGTTAGTGGAGTCTGTAACCTGAAGCATATGTGACCCGAGGTACCACTGTAATTCAGCAACTACAGTTTTTGGTTGGCAAAAATCCTTTGGAGGGAACCTTGAAGGGCAATGTGGCCCTCAGGCTGTAAAAGATTAATCATCCCAAAAGGAAAAGGAAAGGAAAGAAGAAAGATGGACTCTACATAGTAGTTGTATTGTGTTGTTCAAACTTCAAGAAATGAACTTGACACCTGACCTATGCAAGTAACACCCCCAGGAAGTTCCCAGACTGCAATACCAAGATCAAAAAACGGACACAGAATGTTCTGGTCTTCCTTGCCTCACACCAACCACAGTTCTTACTGTAGGCTCACCAGGCAGTAACTTCACTTAAGTTGAATCTGGCAAGTGCCAATGCAATACACTATTTAAGAGTGCTAGACAAGGACTGGACAGGCCCAGGTTCAAATTCAGATCCCCACTTAGCTAATAAAACTGGCTGTGTGGCCGCGGGCCAGCCACACCTTCTCAGACTAGTCTATCTCACAGAAATGTAGTGAAAGTAAGATTAGGAAAAGGCAGGAAAATTGTCACGAAGGCAAGATCCAAAATACAGGGTAATGAGGGCAATAAACATAGTGTTCTACATGCACAGTTCCCTTTAGTGAATAATTTAAAAAACCTGCTAAACCTGTTTTACCAAAGATGACAGTGAGACAAAGGAATGTGTGACTAAACAAAGGGCAGCAATGCTTTAGCCGTATCACTTTCAACTCTCTTTTCTTAAAAAAAAAAGGATTGTCTCTTTCTTTCCAGCCAAAATTGCATTTCAAGAGTTTTATTGAGACATTGGATATACTTCAGCTATTTTCTATTTTAAAATGCTTCAAGGGAGCTAAAATCCAGTCCTGCTGAATGGATGACATTACATCAATGTCAAGGAAGGCAGTGCTACCTCCACTGAGTTCATCAGCGTCTCTAATTCCCTCAAACACCTGTGCACCTCAGTGGCTTTATGATTATGAATAGTTCCACTGACTAGAACAGGACTACTCATACCTTTAAAAAGTTACTTGCAAAAACTTCTATATTAGTACACATATTTTCCCACCTTGAAAACTAACAGTTTCCTACTGCTGTCCTGATGAACACTCTTTTATCTTCACATTTTCAGTCCTGATGTGCAGAGAACCATGGATCTTCTGGTTGAACTCTCTCTTTTTCCAACCGTGAAACATGCCTTAAGAACACCTTTGATGTTCTCTGACTATCTTTATTTCTCACCCTTCATATTTTTGATTTGGTCACAGTGCTCAGTGGATGAAGTGCACTGCAGGTTCTTAGCAACCATAGGGTAGCTACCAAGCATCAGTTTAAATTACACACAAAGCATCTGGTAATTAATTTGAGGTGAACACTTTTGTGAATGACTTCATTTGCACCTACTGCCAATGAAGGCAAACAAATGCCAAAAAAAAAAAAAAAAAAAATCTCATAGATTTTAATGGGACTTGCTTCCAATGAAATGTGATTAGAATGAGAACCAAAGGCACATTCTTACCTAACCCAAAAGCAACGGGCAGCTTTTTAAATAAGATTTGTAAAGGAAACTATGAATGTACAAGATGGGGCAAACCTGGATTTATTGCTGCATTTATCAGATATCAGCTGGCTCAACTGGCGATCTCCTGAATCCTAAACTGCTCACCCCACTGGATCTTGCCGTAGGATTGCCCACTATGTTAGCTCCACTGATTTCAATGTGACTACTCTGCATAAATGTTAGTTGAACACCACCCAATATTTAGGTCCTCGAAGAGCTTCATAGGTCAAGCTGTTTCAACTGCAATAAATTGGCAACTGAAGCATCAGCCAGACCTGCTACTTTTTAAAAATTACATTGAGATTTCCCCATAAGCAGTGAGTCAGCATTTCCTATTACATTGTTCTCATATATATTTACCTTGAAAAAACAACAATGGATAGCATACTTAAAACCTCAGAAACCATGAACTAAACTAATTTTAACTTGATGAAACCTGTTTTCCAGATGACTACAAAGAAAGAAACAGTTGAGAAAAACATTTGGAAATGTAATTTGGGAAAACAGGAGATACTTTCTATGGATTTAAGCAGTAATTTATGTTTTATACAAGCTCCATGTTATATAAAAAAAATGAACATGCTAGTTATGGTTTACAGATATTTCCTGCTGCCTACTGTTCACAATAGTGTGATTATTCAAATCTTTAAAATAATAATAATATTTTTTAATCCCAAACTTGTGCCCCCTTCAAATAGCTCTTTGTCTTGTGCCAACAATGTCACCCTTAAGAGACAGACTAATCTAAAAGTGAAGTTGTGAAAAATTTAATTGCCAAATTTAAACTGATGATTATCCATTCACTGGCTGAATTAATGGATTAATCATCAACTTCCAGAGCCTCAAAATGATTTAGACCTAATCATACGCAATCAGTGATGAATACACTAAAACGATCTGTTGGACATCATTGTTAAGGGACCATTATAGAGTTAAATTTAGAAATTCCTATTATTATGAGCTGGGGTCAGTCTCTATACACTTAGACTTTTATTTCTTGTTATTTTAGCTCAGTATTTCTTTCCAGCTATAAAACAGCATGACATTTGGCCTGCAATAACAGTAAGAGTTTGATTTTTTTTTAAAGGGCTCCTATAAATTATATGTACCTCAACACTCCCTAATCTAACTCTTTTTACATATATGATGAAGTTCTTTATATCACAGTGTATATAAAATTACAGTAAGAATCCTGATTCTGACCCCATTCCTGATTCTGACCCTAAAAACTCATAAGAGGATAGCAATATCTCAGGTGCACTCAGTAAGTAAAACAACATTGGAACAGGCCAGACTAGCGTAAGTACTACTTCATTATCTGGCAGTCATGTGGTTGCTGTTTTTTTAAAATACAGTGGACGCTCAAGTTGCAAACGTGATCTGTATGGGAAGCATGTTCGCAACCCGCAGCATTCGCAACCTGCAGTGCCTCATCTGCACACGAGCGGGTCGCAATTTGGCGCTTCTGCGCATGCGCAAAGCACTATTTAGCGCTTCTGCGCAAGCGCCAAAACCCGGAAGTAACCTGTTTTGGTACTTCGGGGTTCAGCGCAGTGCGCAACCCAAAAACACACAACCTGAAGCATCTGTAACCTGAAGTATGACTGCACTGATGATGATAACAGCAACATCTACTTATTTTTCAAATGCTGCTTTTCGAAACATAGTATTGGGCAGTAGTTTTTTTCTAGAAAAAAAAAGTTGCAGGCACTGCGTACCCTTGATTACCCTTAGAAAAAAAGCACTGGAGGCAGCCAGGTTCATCTGTTACAGTTACAGCAAAAGCAAGCAAACTAAATAATCTTGTAGGTGTTATGTACTGAGTTGAATAGGATCCAAAATGCGGCAGTCTGATTGGTCCTAGAACAATGCAGCAGTATGATTCAGCAAGGCATTTGACAAGGTGCCCCATGATATTCTTGTAAAGAAGCTGGTAAAATGCGGTCTTGACTATGCTACCACTCAGTGGATTTGTAACTGGCTGACTGACCAAACCCAAAGGGTGCTCATCAATGGTTCCTCTTCATCCTGGAGAAGAGTGACTGGTGGGGTGCCACAGGGTTCTGTCTTGGGCCCGGTCTTATTCAACATCTTTATCAACGACTTGGATGATGGACTCAAGGGCATCCTGATCAAATTTGCAGATGACACCAAACTGGGAGGGGTGGCTAACACCCCAGAGGACAGGATCACACTTCAAAACGACCTTGACAGATTAGAGAACTGGGCCAAAACAAACAAGATGAATTTTAACAGGGAGAAATGTAAAGTATTGCACTTGGGCAAAAAAAAATGAGAGGCACAAATACAAGATGGGTGACACCTGGCTTGAGAGCAGTACATGTGAAAAGGATCTAGGAGTCTTGGTTGACCACAAACTTGACATGAGCCAACAGTGTGACGCGGCAGCTAAAAAAGCCAATGCAATTCTGGGCTGCATCAATAGGAGTATAGCATCTAGATCAAGGGAAGTAATAGTGCCACTGTATTCTGCTCTGGTCAGACCTCACCTGGAGTACTGTGTCCAGTTCTGGGCGCCACAGTTCAAGAAGGACACTGACAAACTGGAACGTGTCCAGAGGAGGGCAACCAAAATGGTCAAAGGCCTGGAAACGATGCCTTATGAGGAACGGCTAAGGGAGCTGGGCATGTTTAGCCTGGAGAAGAGGAGGTTAAGGAGTGATATGATAGCCATGTTCAAATATATAAAAGGATGTCACATAGAGGAGGGAGAAAGGTTGTTTTCTGCTGCTCCAGAGAAGCGGACACGGAGCAATGGATCCAAACTACAAGAAAGAAGATTCCATCTAAACATTAGGAAGAACTTCCTGACAGTAAGAGCTGTTCGACAGTGGAATTTGCTGCCAAGGAGTGTGGTGGAGTCTCCTTCTTTGGAGGTCTTTAAGCAGAGGCTTGACAACCATATGTCAGGAGTGCTCTGATGGTGTTTCCTGCTTGGCAGGGGGTTGGACTCAATGGCCCTTGTGGTCTCTTCCAACTCTATGATTCTATGATTCTATGGTCTGCAGGAGCCACCCAATCCAGCTCCAGATGGAAGTGAATCCACAACCTGATTGGCCTACAGGAGAATTCCGGAATTAGCCAATCACGTGCAGCCCATTGTGTAAATAATGTATATAAAGCAGATACTTTGAGGGGGCATTCATTCCTCCTCACCACTATGAGCTGAATAAAGAGCATGAAATCCACTCTCGACTCTGAGTATATTTCAGTAGCATTTTAAAGAATAAGAAGAAAACAAGTTTTTTTCAATGAAGTTTATGCAATAATACATGTTTTAGAGTTTCAGGTGTTGCAAAACTGGCTGCAATCCTAAATATGGTTGAACCATCTTATACAAACCCTGGTTAGGCTTTCAATGATAGGGCAGAATTAAGAGGCGAGGGTCACTCTTGCACTCCTCTATCCACTGTGGGGAAGTGGGCAGGGGATGAGAGAGAGAAAGAGAGAGATTTGGAGCATGCTGGGTAGCTTTGATGGTTTTGAATCTTTTTCTCCCAACACCCGTGATGCGCTCCCTTTCAACCATACTGATGCAAAGAACCAACATCACCAACATCATCAGGGAGCTGAAGCTTTCTTTGGTTGCAAGAAGGGAGGCACCCAAAATCTCTCTGCAATGTGTGGGCTTGCTTTCTGGTGTCACAGAGCAGGACACCCAATATATCCTACGGATACTTTCCCAGTGACCATAGGATTCTGGTTTTTTATTTTTGAAGGAGTAGGTTTGTGTCAGGGAAATGTGGCACACACTGCATTGTACATTACACAAATATCCCATCTGTGTTAATTCTGATAAAACTGTCCTGATTTTCACTTCTCAGATGAATGTGTGGTGCAGAACTTAGTTATCACAGATTACTTTAGGATGCAAAGTGGTGGCCAAGTCACCCAAACAGTTGCTGCTGCTGTCATTTACAGCAGCAGCCCCCTCTATCAAGAGAGAGAGAGAGAAATAGAGAGGGGGGGGAGAAGTCTTGTTTGGGAGGGGGAAGAGGCTGTCTGTTGCTAATGGTGAGCCCCAATGCTAAGAAACTGCTGGAGGATTTGTCTTCCCCCTTAACAACTTCAGTGAAATGGCTGCCCCAAATTTGGCTGCCCACAAATAGTGTGGGAATTTCAAGAAGGCATTCTGTGTACAGTACAGTGGTACCTCAGGTTACAGATGCTTCAGGTTACAGACTCTCCTAACCTAGAAACAGTACCTCGGGTTAAGAACTTTACCTCAGGATAGAACAGAAATCTTGCGGCGGTGGCGCAGCAGCAGTGGGAGGCCCCATTAGCTAAAGTGGTACCTCAGGTTAAGAACAGTTTCAGGTTAAGAACGGACCTCCAGAATGAATTAAGTTCTTAACCAGAGGTACCACTGTATTTGCCTGATGTGTCATGGGAAGCAAATCTGCAGTTTCCATATAGGAGAAATATTTGAGAATTTCAAGGAAGTTGAAACAGTTTGGACAACATGCCAATTTTTTTCAAGCAGGATAGAGCCCTGTAGAGTAATCAGTCTTGGGAAGACACTGCAGTTCTGAAGGCAAATACAATAGCACCATTTTATGTAACCTCATTCCACTGTCAGTCATTCCCCCCCCCCCCAATTGAAATTCCTAATTTGGATTCAGAGGTTGATGAGATGGAGGAGTCCTTTGATGTTTGGAAAGTGTAGAGTGGAATTTCAACCTTAAAACTGGAAGGAAGAGGCAGCACTATACTTGATTTCCTTTCAGGTTTCAATGTCTTGGTTCAACCTGTATGTTCTAATCAATAAATACCCTGTATATTTTCAGCTGCACAAAGATGAATGTGCTGGATAGAAATATCACTGTTTGCCCTCTACTAAGAGAAAAACAAAGCAGCAGTCAGGTTCTTTTTCTATCCCATTTGCTGACATTGGAAGATGGGTGGTGATTGAAAGATTAAAGGCCATAAGAAAGGCTTTCTTGAAAGCACTTGCAGTTTGAAATATTAAATGGCAAAGAAACACATTCCTTCCACACATTAAATGTACATTATTTTCAGTGCTAATTAAACAGTTTCTGAAACAATTAGGGGAAAACAAACAAACAAACAACAAACTTAGTAAGTATTTGGCAGCAAGATGTCAAAGAAAACCTGAATTCCCTTAGCTCACATATGAATAAGAAAGCTCAAGGAAGAGTGGGTTTGAAAGCAACCCCCATTATCATTGCTTTTGTAAGAAGTAAGCATTTTTTAAAAAGACTCCTGCAGGAAGGATATGATGGAACTGCTGCCTGGTTCCTCATGCAATGAGTCATTGAAGACAATTTGGGTAAAGAAGGACTTGAGTAAAAAATGTTAGGGGAAATCCAGCAGGGAACATCCAACTGAGCTGAAATTTCTCTAGGGGGGGGAAAATTCCTGTCAATTTTGAGAGGAATTTTTCTTTTTTGAGCAGCTCTTGAACTGTTAGGGAATTGTAGGCCCTGGAAAATGTTCAGCAAAATGGCCTCCCCACTTTCACTATCCATGAATTTTTGGCACAGCCATGAAGCTCCTCAAGCTGTCTAATCATATTGCAATATTGGCCCCAACGCTTTCCAGTCCTCTCTTAACCCATAGCTTCCTTCGTCTATGGCTATGAACTAAGAGCAGAGTTTTGTTCAACAATAAGTGAGCCAAAATTTATGAGATGCGGATTTTCTGAGAAAAACATTTGGAGAATTTCCCCTCACTCTCCACAGAATCTTCAGGAAAATTCCCATTCCCATTTCACCACTCAGAAATAAGGTGGAGAAATTTTAGGTGCAATTTTGGCTCAGCCCTAGGAAGCAAAGGCTGGATATATCCTCCAACATTCCTCAGATGAAAATAGGGACATTTCTCACTCCCCCTGCAACTAACCCTCCTTGAGCCCCATTTTTGTCCCCCCACCTGCAGAGCATTTCCTATCAGAGGAAAGGCAAGTCCCACCATCACGACACCAACATACCCTCCAACATTTCTCTGCTG
This sequence comes from Podarcis filfolensis, assembly GCF_964270895.1. Lineage (NCBI taxonomy): Eukaryota > Metazoa > Chordata > Lepidosauria > Squamata > Lacertidae > Podarcis > Podarcis filfolensis. The sequence continues at coordinate 5,594,414 of NC_139607.1, forward strand.
AAAATAGGGACATCCTATTCCATAATAAGAATAAGAATCTTACTATTTATACCTCACCCATCTGACTGGGTTGCCACTCTGGGCAGCTTCCAACATATATAAAAACATACTAAAACATTAAGCATTAAAAACTTCCCTACACAGGGCTGCCTTCAGATGGCTCAGGAGTCGGATAACTCCATATCCTCCAACATTTCTCCCATGAAAATAGGCACATCCGCTACATTCTGGTATCAAATCAGAAACCGGGATGGCTTCTGTAACTCTGGGATGTCCCTGGAAAATAGAGACTCGTGGAGGGTCTACACCAACAGGACACAACACACATGCCCCTCCCACTCTTCTAAGAAAATCCCTTCATCCAGATCTGATCTGATTCTTTGGTAGGTTTACAAAATGAAAAACACACACCAATAAATGAATTTTAGAAAGGGGCAAGATTGGACATGGATGCACAAAGCATCTTTTTTAAAACAAAACAAAACAAAACAAAACAAAACCTCATGACTCCATGCATTCCACTCCCCCTTTTTCCTGCACAGAGCAGCCCTGCCCTCTGTCTTCCCCTCAGAGCCGGCGTGTCATGTGGGGCTGGACCTCAATGGCAGCAGCCCCTCCTCCTCCTTGCCCGTTCTCCAGCAGCTACCACAAGCTGCCCAACCTTGCTATTCAGCTACATCCTATATAACTAAGAGAAACCTCCAAGTCCTGCTTCTCCCAAAAATTCACTAGCTTTCCTTAGGCAAATCATGATCTGTCTGTCTCTGTGATGTCTCCATCTGAATTATGGGTATAATAATATTGTCCCACTTTGCATAGAGGAAAGGATGAAAGAGATAAGGAATGTGGTGTGCTTTGGAAACTCAGAAAGCATTATTTCAAAGCCATTAATTATGATTCCTAACAGTTGTGGGCATCTCACTATGCATCTAAAGCCAAGTAAAATAGATTTATAAAGTTTTGATCATAAGGGCTTCCACTGTGAACCTTCTTACAATAGTACCTTGCCCAAATGTTTAAGTTCTGTGTCCTCGTTTCTGCACCTAGTATTCAGTCAACAGTTACGGTATTTTTCGCTCTATAAGACGCACCAGACCACAAGACGCACCTAGTTTTTGGAGGAGGAAAACAAGAAAAAAAATATTCTGAATCTCAGAAGCCAGAACAGCAAGAGGGATCGCTGCGAAGTGAAAGCAGCAATCCCTCTTGCTGTTCTGGCTTCTGTGATAGCTGCACAGCCTGCATTTGCTCCATAAGACGCACACACATTTCCCCTTACTTTTTAGGAGGGAAAAAGTGAGTCTTATAGAGCAAAAAATACGGTAACTGCAATATAGTAAGAAGGTTAATACTTGAGAAAGACACTGTTGTGCCTTTGGAAATAGTGGCAGCTGCTTGTGGGATTTCAGATTAAGTACAGGGGGGAAAGACGGATGTGGGAAGCGCTGGTGGCTTCATGCTGCTCAAACGCCATAACTGATTAAGGAAGCTGGAGGCATCAGCCAGCACAAGCGCCTGCTCAGCGGGTCCTGCAGCAGAGGGCACTGCCCACCAGAGATGCTTGAACATATTGGATATTTACAAACAAGGCAAAGGGCCAAGACTCATACACACACACAGAGAGAGAGGGGGGGGGGAACTGCAGCAAAAACAGCTGCTACAAAAAACTAATTTATGGTGGCAGGGGGTGGGGGTGGGAAGCTGATGCCTTTCAGGTATTTTCACTTTTAGCTATTTGACGTTAATCATTAGCTTTGTTTATGTAAAAGAAGACTATGGCCAAGCAAAACAATACTAAGTGAGCTTTAAAATCTACTTAACGAAACCTCAGCTGTCAGGCAATGCTGAAGTTTGAGCTATGAAACTGAAGACGTAGCAAGAGACGGAGCAAGCGGATGTCCAATAAGAGGGAGTATAAACATAGCTCTCTATTTGCAGTTGACAATTTGAGGCCAAATCAGAGGTTTTCCCTTCTCTGGTATTTAAAAAGGAGTTATCTGTAGCACACAGGCCTGACTTTGACTCATCTTACGCCACATAAAGCAAATACAGAGATAAGTGTGTTAGAAATTATGGGCTGGGAGCCCCCAGGCATCCCAGGCTCGTGGGGGATCATGCAGTTTTCACAAAAAGCACCATGCACAGTGAAGATACTCTATTTTGTTCTCGTTGCCTGAACAAAAACCCTGAAATGATAAAAGAGATGGGACTGGGGGGTGGGGAGAGGAAATTTTGTCACAATAAACAGTGAATAGTCCAGAATTATAAGCTACTTAATCATTTTTAAGTAGAGAGTGAGCCAATACGTGATGCTTTTGTCATTTGAAAGAAGACGTTCATATAAAATCTGGAGGCGTCCCTTCAAAGGGCCCCAATTGCCACTTGTGGGGATTTAAAAGGTTTATGTACCAAATATTACACACACACACACACACACACACACGCCTTTTTGAGAAGAAGGTTGCAGAGTGGCTGGGGAAACCCAGCCAGATGGGCGGGGTTTTATTATTATTATTATTATTATACAATGCAGTTGCAACCTAAACCAAAATTCAAATATAATTTTTTAGTTCCTCCTTAGGCAGAACCCTCAAATAATGTAAGAGGAGTGCAAAGAGATTGGCTAGGGATATCCCACTTCTCTGGAGGCATTTGCACACAACCCCTGCTGTGTTCTTGGGTGTAAACACCTAAGGGAGCAATGCAAAATGAGAACTGGCCCTAAGTGGGGCAGGGACAGGGGGTCAAGCTCTCAGACACTACTAAATTGTTAGTAAGCCCTTCCAGTTTACCCTAGGAAATTTCTCAGCAGGTAAATCCGAGGATGATGCCTAATATCCTGCTTTGAAATAGCTCAAGGTCTGTGTCCACCTACAAAGGGAACAGCAGATCTCGTTTGTCTAGGTGTGTATTTGTGGAGAGATGTTAAACACGTTTGCTGTATTTAAAAGAAAGCAGCAGCCATAGAGTCAATGCCGTTTTCCAGCAAGCCTTGGATTTCAAACAAGTATTTAAGGAATTCATACTGTGCCTGCATTCACATTTATCCGCTGCGTGCTTATTCTGACAACAGCCTCAAAATATATATTGGGCTCTTTTCAAACTTTGAGAAAAATACTCCAACAACAGGTAGATCATGGGGCTCAGGAAAGAACAAATTCAATAGTTGCTCTTCCCATGACTGCGCAGATAGAAAATATGTATTTTCCCTGAGACAGAGGAGTGACTATGGCTACTCAAAATCGCAGTAGTCGGTGACTTTTCTTTGAGACCTGTTGAGTAAGCTCCCCCTACATGTTCCTCATTTCATCATCTGCGCCTCAACACAGAATCCTTCCAAAATATCACATTGTGTTGTTTCCTGGGGCAGCTACATTGAAGTGCGCATCTAGTCAAGCTATTCAGTAGACAGACCTTTGTTACATTATATAAAACAGGAAATAGAGTAGAGTACTAGGAAGAGGGTTGCTGAATAAGTGTGGGTGAAATAGGCGTTGTTTCCTTTTAGGTTATAATCCATGCTTTGAAATTAAAGCTCAGGGGCAGCATATATTTATTTTTTAAAAAATTACCCCATTCTTCAGCTGAAAAGGCTCTCTGAGCAGCTTACATATTAATATAAAAGGGGGGGGGTCAGAGGAGGTGAGGAGCACCAGACACCAGTTATTACAGGAAGGAGGAGGAGAAGGCAAAGCTGTCCTATACTCTAGTTAGGTTGCAGAAAGAGGAAAAGGCAGCACTGCTGCCCCAGCAGAATGGCTACCAAATCCAATACTGTACATGCAAGAAGGAAGGCCAGAAGGGTTGTATTCAACGTAGCGCAAATGGGAACACTGTTGGAGCAAGGATTTTTCATGCACAATTGGATGCTATCGTCTTTCCCCCATGAACTCTGCAACTCTATTCTGGGAGTTCCCCAACCATCCAGAGCAGATTTGGGGATGACATGGGAAGAGGGATGGAAGGGAAAATGCAGGGAAGTCCCCTTGCTCTAGTGCAGGGGTTGGCAACCTAAGGGCCATGGGCCACAAGCGGCCCACGGGGGTTGTTTACTGGCCCATGAGCTGCCCCCCAACCGAGCCACCTGCTTGGCAAATCCCAATGCGCTACACTAAACCAGCACAGCGCGGCACGGGGACTCACTTCCGTGGCACCAGAAATCTGTGCGCAGACACAGACACTGAAAATTGCATCTACACTGATGCTGTAAATCCCGTGCATGCACACACGATCCAGCCCACGGAGAGATCTCTGCTGGAGTGAACCAGCCCAGGCAAGGTAAACCTTGCTGACCCCTGCTCTAGTGCTAATGCTCCCACTCTGGAAAGACCCCCCCCCCTTTGGCTCCCTCTTTGATGTCCTTCCACTGGCAGAGGTTTGGAGAGGGAGCATACAAGGCTGCTGCATACCTCAATGAGGCGCAGAAGGGCTATTGATCATGCCTGGGTATCTTGTAGCATACACAGCCTGTACACCCTGCAGACCACCACTGGGGATATGGAAAGGCTTCACAGGAAACAGATGTTGTGCATACCTCTGCACATGCATGAAGGACTGGATCATGCCCTTGCGGTTGGGCAATTCCATTTCAAGAAAAGAAGCAGCAGCACATTGCAGGCAACAGCTTTCTTCTCACCCTTTCCCTGCCCTCATAATATACCTAATTAATCTTAGAATAATGTACTGGGCTCTACAATTTTTAAAATATTTATATTTCTCTTCTGCAGTTATGGGAAGCAGCCATCAGAAAAGGAAACTCCGGTTAAATAGCCTACCTAAGGCTGAAGCTGATTCCTTATTAATATTTTTTCAGAATCAGTGCAAGCAACGGGACCTGCTCACACACCACCATCACAGACTCGGTATTTCATTAGCCCAGAAGAAGCATCAAATCGTTACTCAAATATTAAGGTCATGCAACTCACTGCATTTGTGTTTTCAAACAGCAGCATCTGCCGAGTCAGCTTGCTATTAACACCCCTGCGTCTACAGAGGAGATTGCTGACACATGAATGGGGTGCTTTGTCAGTCTGGCACAAAATGTAGATGAAGTGCAGAGAAGTGAAGCAGAGAATTCAAAGGGGCTCTTGATTGCCTTCTTTAAAATGCCAAGAACTTAAGCTGCCCTTTCTTATCTTCCTCTGCATGCATGTGACACTTTAGGAGGTCTGCCTTATCGCACTATAATTCAGCAATTGTTCACTCCATGCACTGCTCCCTTCCCTTGCAAAAGGGCAGCATGAGATATATAATTCTGGTAATGAACAGCTGCATAATTTAGGGGTTGTTCAACTATGAGGGCACTCTTCCCAATTTGTGTTTCTTTAGCAGATGCCAGGATTTCCCAAGCCTATTTAGGGATGCATTTCTCTCTCTCACTACCTTCAATCCCACAATTGAGAAGTGCTGGAATTTCTCAGAAAGCAAATTCAGACCCATGAGCACAAGCTACGCCCCAGGAGTACAAATGCCCCCCATTAGATGTCTGCTGACAATTGATAGACACTGCAAATTCTCAGAAAATATTTTTTCCTGTAAATATTTTTAAATTAATTTTTCATTAATAAAAATCCAATGGAGGCCACATTAATACAATACCAAATCACAATATAATCAAAAGAGCCAATTAAACAGTTCTGAATTAAACATTTTTGGAGTCAGAAAATAAATTTGATCATGTGAAATATAAAAGCACGTTTATCTACCTGGGACTCAGCTACTGTACATAGTTGCAAGTATGACATTATAAGTGGGTTATTAAATGTGACACCAGGTGGCGATGAAGAGCTCAATGGCAAATTGCACATATCTTTTTATAGCGTTTTTTCATAACACTTTCATAGCATTTTTTTATATCTGTGTAGATTCAGCTCAGTAGTCTGAGCTAGGCCCCCACCCCACCCCCCGCCAAAAACACCTCCACACTTTTTGTGGGTAGCTAAATTAGTGTTGAGGCATTTTGCCAAATATTGTGGTAAAGCTAAATTTTCTATACAGTTTTATTGGGCTCACTGGATGTTGGATGACACCCTACTGTTAGTTTTTATTGGTGGATGAAGGAAGCAGCAGAGAAAAAAAGAAGAAATAGCACAAGAGATCAAGCCCACAGTTTTCTTCAAAAATGTTAAAAGCATATAAAGCAATATTAAAACTGGATCAACAGTTGCACCAAAACATTCACTGATGGTGAAATGGATGAGGCCATTTCAGATTTCACCAAATTCAGTCCAACTGTCCAGGGAGGAGCTTGAGAAAGAAAAACTATCAAAAATTGGCCGGAAAATTGTTTTCTGAAAAATTGTGGTTCAGATTTAGTATCTAGCCTTTATTCCGAAAGGTGATCTAAAAATACTGCTCAAGTCCTCGTGCCGCAGAGAGGGAGAAAACTAGTCCCTTTCTCTAGCATACATTATGCAGGACCAGACCATGCATTCACCTCCTAATGATGGAACACTTGTACAGTCGTACCTTGGAAGTCAAACGGAATCTGTTCCAGAAGTCCATTCGACTTCCAAAACATTTGAAAACCAAATTGTGACTTCTGATTGGCTGCAGGAGCTTCCTGCAGCCAGTCAGAAGCCGCACAAACACCATCGGATGTTCGGGTTCAAAAGAAAGTTCGCAAACCAGAACAATCACTTCCAGGTTTGCGGCGTTTGGGAGCCAAAACGAGTTCCAGGGTGTTAGACAACCAAGGTACGACTGTATTTTAATCTCCCATTTCTTGCCTTGTCTTCTGCAACCAGCAAGCAGGAAGAGAAAGAGTTGTACCCGCATCCTCAGCAGAAGTAGCAGGTGCAGTAACTTCTAGTTGGAATATTAGTACAGTACATCACTTCAGCAGGCAACTGTTTTTATCCTCTGGTAGGCTAAGTAAACTCAATTATGTTTCTTAGAGTACAACCTACAATTGAGCAGTGTGTGTGTGTGTGTGTGTGTGTGTGTGTGTGTGTGTGTATGCACCCACCCACCATGTTAAGAGCTGCTGTCGTTGCCATGGTTGAGGACAGAGGTTCTTCTTTTCCTCCATCTCTCTGTCAGAGTACAACCTCAAGCACAACAAGGCAAGCCAGTTCTGGAGTAGAAAGATCTAACTTCTGTCCTGCTAGGTGAGGTCATCAGGAAGAGTCAGCTTTGGATCAATCTTCCTTTAATAAAAGCATAGGAACAACTCAGATCTATTTCTGCTTTCTTAACATTGCATAGTACCAGCAGCTCAGCAGTCGGTGTGTGGCAAATGAGTGCACTGCTTCCCACCCCCCAAGCTGAGCCTCAGGATTTTGGGGGGAGGAAATTGTCTTTTTAATTTGTGAAAGCCTCCATTTCAAGAATGACATCTTGTTTTAAGGACTCCATGTGTTTTAAGGAGTCTCCCTGTGGAGGACTCCCTGGTCCTGAATGGGGTAATTGTGCCCCTGAAGGACCAGGTGTGCAGCCTGGGAGTCATTTTGGACTCACAGCTGTCCATGGAGGCGCAGGTTAATTCTGTGTCCAGGGCAGTTGTCTACCAGCTCCATCTAGTACCTGTCTGTGGACTGTCTTGCCAGAGTGGTGCATGCTCTGGTTATCTCCTGCTTGGACTACCGCAATGCGCTCTATGTGGGGCTACCTTTGAAGGTAACTGCAATTAATCCAGAATGCAGCAGCTAGACTGGTGACTGGGTGTGGCCGCCGGGACCACATAACACCAGTCCTGAGAGATCTGCATTGGCTCCCAGTACGTTTCCGAGCACAATTCAAAGTGTTGGTGCTGACCTTTAAAGCCCTAAACGGCCTCTGTCCTGTATACCTGAAGGAGCGTTTCCACCCCCATCGTTCTGCCAGGACACTGAGGTCCAGCGCCGAGGGCCTTCTGGCGGTTCCCTCATTGCAAGAAGTGAAGTTACAGGGAACCAGACAGAGGGCCTTCTTGATAGTGGTGCCAACCCTGTGGAACGCCCTCCCACCAGATGTCAAGGAAATAAGCAGCTATCCTATCTTAAAAAGACATCTGAAGGCAGCCCTGTTTGGGGAAGTTTTTAATATTTAATGCTGTATTCTTTTTAACACTCAATAGGAAGCCGTCCAGAGTGGCTGGGGAAACTCAGCCAGATAGGTGGGCTATAAATAATATATTATTATTATTATTATTATTATTATTATTATTATTATTATTAAGGACAGAAGCAATTTAAGAACAGGACCATCTGAAAAAGTAAGTGAAAAGGCAGGATGAGGTCACAAGAAAAGTCTCCCCAAGTCTGCTCACTCAAAACTCTCCCTGACCAAGGGTAGATTTTCATTATCATAATCACCCTCTAATTACTTAAGTGATTCTAGGGAGAGAGAGAAAGCAAACTATATAGCAGCATGACCTTTAAGGGTCTTCTGTTTTTAATTGCTGTATAATTCTAATAGTATTGTTTTACTGTTTGTTTTAATTATGGATACTGAAATTTTAATGTTTGTGCAACTTGGGTTTTTCTTATTTTGTAAACCGCTTAGAAGCCTATTTTGGCATTAAAATAAAATAATAACACTAGGAAATAACAATAGTAATGTGTGAACTGGCTCCTATTCACGCAATGCCAATCTTCCAAACATTCAGAATACTGAGGCAGCTAAAGATCTTCAGGAGCGAAGGCGTGTTTCTTATTCTAGAGCTTCAGCAATGGTTCTCGGCTTTCTAACAAGGTTACCTTGCATTCCCCATCTGCCAAGAGGTGAAAAGTTGCTTGGGCAAATGTTTAGACAGTTATTGGCAATTGCATTCGCAATGAAGGCCTTGAGTGTATGGTCATAGATACACTTCTCAGGTGCCCTGAGGAGGACAAACCAAACAAATGGTAATTAAAGTGGAGAAGAAAATTCAGCCGGAAAATAGTCTGCTCATTAATAGCATTCTATCACTTCCAATAGCACTTTGGTTATATTCCTTTCTCAAAGATGCCTGTTTGCAATTTGTTCTTTTATGGAAGGTACAGGTTACTTTACGACATGTGGTGCAGTCGAACACAAGTCCCCCTCACAGGACCTCTCACATAAACACTCTTTTAATTTATGGCTAAGGTTGCACTCCATTCAGATGGTGACTAGCGAGTGGAAGAGAGAGATGTGACAGTACCAGAAATTGTCTGCAAACTGGCAGTCACTGTGATTTGCTGATGGCCTGAATTATTTTCCACAACTTTTGGCATATCTCTATTTGCCACACTTGGACAGCTAAAGCTAATGGTATTCAATTAATACTGATAAAAAAATATTTCCTTCTCTCTTTAAGAAGGGACATAAAAATTTGAGCCATATAAAATTCCCAGGAAAGATAGTTATACTAAATTTTGTGCTACAAAAAGTTTCAAAAAGAAAGCAAAGAAACAAAGGCTACACTACTTAACTTGTATCACACTCCACTGGTCATTATTCACCTTGGGTTATCTTCTATGCAGCGTATACAGCCAGTATAATATTTATTCCAGACAACAGTTTTTCAGGCAAACTGAATCTCCCCCGTTGTAAATCATAGAAACAGCCAGTGTTCATATTATGTTGCTATGAAAAGCATCGGAGAATGTGTTATTTGAATACCCATTCATTCTTCAAATACCACCACCAAAATTTGACGTGTGATTGTGTGCTTCTGTGCATGCTATTTTATATAAATAAAAATCTATGACAAACTTTTTTCCAGTTGCAAGTGAGGTGGAGGTTGGTTATTGCAAAAGTAGCAAAACGTTCATGAATCAATATGAGTTTTTGACACTATTATATAAATCCATCCATCACAGCACAGCAATAACACGGCAAGTTGTGTGTGTGTGACTATGCTATGAGAGCCAGATTTATAAATCTCCTCTATTAGTGTCCCCCCACCCCTTGCATCACAGATTCTGGAGATGTAAGGGCCTTGCTGGATCAGACCAGAGGCCTATGGAGTCCAGCATTTTGTTTCCTGCTTGCAAACATCATACCTATGGGAAGCCCATCGACAAGGCATAAGGGCCATAGGTCTCTGTGCATTGTTGTTCCTAAGCAACTAGTATTCAGAGGCATGGTGGCAGTGAAGCTGGATGCAGTATATAGACATCATGACTAATATCCACTGATGGCCTTATCCTCCGTGAATTTATCTAATGTCCTTTTAAAGCCAACTGGGTTGGGACTATCACCGCGTGTTATGGTCCAGGATCCCATTATTTAACTATGCACTTTTTCTTTCCTGAATCTTCCATCATTCAGGAGCATGAGAGGGAGAAAAATGTCTTTCTGTTCACCATATCAACACATGCATAATTTTGTACACCTTTACCACGTGTTTCCTCTCTGACTATTGCAATGCATTGTACATGGGGCAGCCTTTGAAAATAGTCACGAAAATGCTTCCGGTGCATAGTGGGATGCTAACTGTGAATGGGCAATCCAATTGGGTGATTTAATCATATCACAACAGTGCTTTATCGGCTACAGTAGCTTCTAGATTGTTTCCAGGCCCAATTCAAAGTGCTAGCTTTGATTTTTAAAATCAAATTAGTGTGTTGGGATAAAGATGCCTGAAAATTACTATTACCCACATCATTCAAACCCTGGGAACCAGGTCAGATGCCATACTCTGGGTGACACTGTCAACTGAAGTAAGAAGATTGCCAGGCAGAGGGCCTACTTGGTGGTGGCACCCCAGCAGTAGCACGAATGCCCTTCCAAGAAAAGCTCACCTGGTGCCTTTTTATGATTACTTCAGTACCAGTTCTCACATGCTGGTGATCTCAGGGTCATGGGTTTGAGCCCCATATTGTGCAAAAGATTCCTGCATTGCAGGGGTTGGACTAGATGACCCTCATGGTCCCTTCCAACTCTACAATTCTACAATTCTATGATAGTATTATGAACTTTAACATGTCATGGTACAATTTCTATTTATTGGTGTTACATGAGAATAAAGCCATACAGTAACCTCTAAACCATTAAATCATTTGCTCTTGTTTATGAACGGTTTCTAAGAAAAAGCAATGTAAGAAAATGCCTTGACAGGAACACCTGCTAAGAATAAAGAAAAATGATGACTGAAGATAACTCATTAGACTGGTGCTAGGTAATCAAAAAGTCATCCAGAGGGGAAAATAATGTCCCCAGAACTTAAAATATATTTGTTGAAATAATACCATTTATATAAGATGACAACAACATCTCTTCACCCCCCCCCATCTCCACAAACATGAATCTAAGAATATCTCACAAATCCTGTTGTCTTAATGATAAAATATGAATTTGATCTTGTTACTTATGCTTTTATCATTGCTGTTTTGATCCAAATGCTATTTGTTACAGAATTCTAATAAATATTGACTGAAATAAGGGGGAATGCTAGTATTGAACACTCCTAATTATCTCAGGATGCCAAGTGCTGAAGGGAAAGAGCAGGAGAGCACCATCATCATCCCCACTGGGGCCAAAATCGCTGTGATGGCCAGCAAATGGCCTGCCAGAATGTTGCCTGATCTGCCTGAGCCAGGACATTTCTTATGTCCTTTTGAGTAAGTCTTGTTGTTGGAATAAATGGGAGTTGCACATGAGAACAATGGTCTCTTAGCTCTACTTCTAGTCATTTGTTCTGGGTTGAGTCCCCCCCCCCCCGTTAGTTATTGGACTGGTTAAAATTGACACCAGTGCCCCAGGAAAGCCATTTAATGTTCAGCTCCTCCAAAAACTGTGACTTTTCTTTCCCTCAGAAGATACTGTGACAACAAATGAGTTAATGTTACCTATATTTCTGCTATGGGGGGTGGGGGTGGGGAATCACTCTACAACTTTAATGCAGAGAATTGGTCACAGGTCGCCTATTACCTACAATCTGTAGATAAAAGAAACCTGACCAGGATTTTTGTCCATACGTTTATACCAGTCTCAAAATGATATATTTCAGCATTAAACATCTAGTCATTTCCACCCTCAACTGTTTGCACACACAAGCTGCTTCTAGTTAAATCTCACTCAGTTGTAGTCTATTGGTCTCCTAAAACACAGGCCTGTTATTAGAAGGGGGTTTGCAAAAGCACAACCTTTTGAGGATAGGGATGTATAACATGTTAATTTATTAGCTCTGAAAACAAAGCCTTGTGGAATTAGACTGTGTTTTGAAACTGCCTCTGTTTTTCTCTCTCTCTTTTCCCTGCCTTTGTGGCCTGCTCTCCAGATTTCTCTTTCTCTGCTTCCCCAGTGTCTCATCAGGCTTCTATAGATCATGAGCTGTTAAAGATAATTTTGTTGAAAGGCGCCCTGTTACTTCTGGGCACTGCCTTGAGAATATGAGGCTGGTATTTGCCACAAAGGCAAGGCTGTGGTAGTATGCACTGGATTTAATGGAAGACAATTACTTTGGAGGATTGTGCTGAGGGATTAATACCTTATCCCAGAGAAGACATTTGAACAAACTGTGCATGGAGATGAATTAAAAAGATGTTCAAATCATTATTATATTTTCCAGAGTTGTTCAAAGGTCAAACACATCCTAAACCTTAATGATAATGAAAAAGCAAGTTTGAAAACACACACACACAACCAATAGTGTATTTCCCCTGGCGATCCAGCAGAAAGAGAAAGAGACAGAAATAAAGGCATGTTCCATATATAGATGCTCAAGGATTTTATTTGGTCCACACTTTTAACTGAACCAATCTGATCTGTAGCTTCAGGACTGATATGTGGATTAGAATGTAGATATCCTTAAGTTTTTCACACTTCTCTGAATTCTGCAATATAGTTTTGGGCTCAAACAGCATTCCACAGTTCATTTATACATCTCATCTGCTTTCTTAGCTGACCTGACACTAGGAATGCATGAGCATCCGTATGTTGACTAGAGATGGATGATAAATTCAGTTCAGCTTACACAGGCCATTTAATCTGAACTCCCCAAAATAATACGTGAACCAGAAATTCAGAAAAGTTCTCTGAATTTCCAGTGCAGTTCTCCAACCATTTGGACAAACACTTGATAATAGTGGAAATTGCTTGCAAAATGTGCATATGAGGCAAAATTCCATACTAAATTGGGAGTGAATTGTGAGAAATGTGCACACTAAAAAGCTGGTGATTTTTTATTTTTTTTTATTAGGACATTTTTAAAAAAGAATCATCAGCTGATGCAAAAATGCAGCAACTAGAAAAACGAGAAACTAAACTGGGCAGATTCATAGATCTATTGTGTTCATCTTGAAAAGAGTTGAGCTTTTGTGAGTGTTCTAATTTAACATTTATAAAAGGGGCAAAAGCCCCACCCAGTGTTGCTTCCCCTTTTCCTAAGCCTAAGAACAGGGGTAGGCAAGCTAAGGTCTGCGGGCCGGATACGGCCCACTCGCTTTCTCAATCCGGCCCATGGACGGTCCGGGAATTAGCGTGTTTTTACATGAGTAGAATGTGTGCTTTTATTTAAAATGCATCTCTGGGTTATTTGTGGGGCATAGGAATTCATTCATTCCCCCCCCCCCCAAAAAATAATCCAGCCCACCACATGGTCTGAGGGACGGTGGACCAGCCCACGGCTGAAAAGGGTTGCTGACACCTGCCTAAGAATGTATCCTTAGAGAAGGGAAAGGTAGCTGTGAAGACTTCTAGGGTTTCTGTTTTGTATGGCGTGAACACAGCCCTACCTCTGTAATTTCCCTCCAGGAGAGGGCAAGTTCTTCAATTTGGGGGTGGGGTGGGGAGGAAGGGGAAGGAGTAGTAGAGGTAGCTGAAAAGATTAAGGAAAACACACAGCCTTGTCCACCTTGCTGAAAGGAAGCAGGAAATTGCTGAAAATACTGCTCAAAAGTATTCATGGTGGGGCACTCCCTTTGCAAGTTTTCCTGCTCAAACGCTCATGAAATCTCTAGTCTTCCTATCCTCCCTTACTGTTTTCCCTAGAAACAGGTAAATGATTACTACATCACTTTCTTGAAGAGTCAGGCCCACCGAAGAATGTCTCCCTCTTTCACAAAACTATGACAAAATCTCACTAGTAATAATACTGACTTTAAAAAAGAAAGGAAGAAACTATGGACAGTTGTGAACAATTCCACCAAGCTACATGTCAGAACTTGAATTTCTGACCAGAACTGAAACAGGGTGGAATTAACCAGATGTCAAAATTATGGAGCAATTTCTGAAAACCCTCTCTGGCAGATGAAAAACTGCAATTCCCAAGTTGTCTTGCAGAGAGGCAATAACTATGATGGGACTATTAAAGTTAGTGGTTAACTGAAATACTGGCACCCAAGTTGTCAATTCTTGACATTTCTTAGCTCATTGGCAAAACCTCTAATATTTACAGTTAAAATATTTTGTATCATAACATTATGTGACTAATCACCTGTAGCTCTTGTTTTCTGTTCCCTATGAATACCTTATAATTTATTATTAGATCAAAATGGCCTGGACTCTTAAATAACTGACTATCCATTAAATAGCATTTATGACCTAGTGTCCTGTCCAGATCAATACAAATGTACATACCTGCTGTAAAGCAGCTTTTCTAACCTGGGAGGATAATTCACCATTTTGCAGTCTGAAAGAACTAACCAATTAAACAGTGGGTGAGGTCAAATTTTATTGATTGCAGATTCAATGAAATCTCTTGTGTTGCTTTTCTTTTCTTCCAACCCACCCCCTATAATTGGGCTATGCTTTCCTTAAAACACTTTTTTTATTATTTCTAGGGGCAGAACAAATACTGCAGTAGAATATGAGTGGTCTTGCAACAACATAATGATTCATTGGCATAAAGATCAATACAACTATAAAACCTTGGAGCCAGAAAAGAAGAGGGGAAAGGGAATGAACCTATTTATGGTTAAACTGCAATAGAATTTTTCAGATGCAACTCTTAATAGGCATTTGCTAAAGCTCATATGTCTACAGATCCATGAGAGGAGTGCCAGTTTTACACCTGGGTCACCTTACACCTGCACATCCATACCAGTGATTGTATGCATGTGATAGTCAATGGGTCATCACAGATATAGCACAGTGAGAGCTTTAACATCAACTTGCTTCACCTCATATACTTTTTAGCATAAGCAGTGCGCACAGACAGCATCATATAGCTGGTCAAGTGATGTGCATGCTTATGTAGACTACTCCTTTATCAATACTGAAAGCTGAGGAAGAGAACTTGTATGCATTCTCCTTGCAAATCATATTATATCCATTTTTTTTAAATGCATGAGCCTGACACACACCAGGGTGTAGCTAATGTCTTGAAGCTCTCTCAAACGAGACACTATGCGGGGAAATGAGTGCATAAAATTGGGTACAAGGACTGGTGTGGCAAGGCTACGTCAACAATTTGACATTGACACTGGGTACATAAATTAGAATATTTTCACAGTTTATTCCTGAATTATGATGACTTATTGTTGTACCGCACCACTGGTGTACACAGATTTTTGTCATGGTGTTGAGCCAGATTAAACTATTATTTCAGAACCTACTTTCACCTGGCAGCTGTCAGAAGGGAGGGAAAAGATGATCAGTTCAGCAGCCTGAATGGGACCAACTGGTCCTGGGCTTCTCCTTTACAGAACATGTCAGTCTGCATGCACACAGTCTCACACATGCATCTTTCTTCTTGGCTGCTCATGAGCTACTGTGAAAGTACTCTAAAACCACTCAGTAAAATCACACAAAAGCCACTGGCAATATATCTATCTCACTTCTCAAATTACACACTATGCTGTGTTATGGACCTCTCACTCTTGCTACAAATCCTATTTTTGTTTTGTATTTTTTTTCTTATTCAAATGCATGTTTAGGCTTTGCCAAATAATTTACTGCTAGTTTGCCTTTGTCTAACTGCACAACCAGCATTCTGGCTTTCTTTGGTTTTCCTTAAGAACACTAATATACAATTTACTTTCCAGCACATTTCTGAGTACTAACAATTAGTTTCAGATGCCTGGCTCTTTACCTGCATGTAGATGATTTGCTGTCAAATTTTTTTACCTATCTGTCTCCAGAAAATAAGTAAGCATACACATGGAAATGCCAAGCTCTTGGACAAAAGCCATATGGAAAAAATTAATAACTAGATGGCTCAATGAATAGATCTAAAGGCAGCAGTGTTTGAATTCTCCATTGCAATTGACTGAAAAGGTTCTGGTTTCAATTGAATGGGGAGGTAAGGAATGTATATAAATATTCCAACTGTTCAAAAGTGTGTTTTTTAACACAACAACAACAACAACAATTTGTCAGCCTAAGGACAGATTGGGGTTGTGTGCTATTGGCTGGAGGTTTTCAGTAGGAAAGGTAATTTGCTGTTATGTTTATTCCCAGCCCTGTCTCAACGAGTGTCAGGGACTGACTGGATGATGAGGCTCCAGCCAGCAAACTCCCTAGGGAAGCCTCAGAAGAGGAAGGCTCAGGGCCAGGGGAATGGTAGCAGGACACTGAAGACAGGCCAGAGGATGAAGATGGGGCAGGTTGGGTGCTGAACAGGCAACAGGCTTGAGTGAGAGAGATGAAGAAGAGGAAGTTGAGGAGAAGGTGGGGGCTGAGGCTGGAGCAGATTCACAGGAGTCTGCCAATCCTACTGTATTCAGCACCTCTACCCCCTTGTCTCCAAGGGCTCGGAGAATTTTGCACGTAGCGGAACAAAGAGCACAGAGAGTGCAGCCCCCTCTCCCCTTCTTGAGAGAGTTTAAGACTGCTGGGAAAACAGACGGATGGGGAGGAGACTTAGGGGGAAGCGAGAAGCCCAGATCGTCAGTTCCTCCAGCTCCTTTACTGGGGCCTGTTATGCCATAGGTTTCTCTGTTTGTACTCTGTTTCCTTGAAGAAAGAATCCACCTTACTGCTCGTATATGAGCCTCTGTGCTGACCTGCAGCTGAACCAGCCTTGACAGAGTTACCATGGTTGATGTTTCATTTTAACAGATACAATTGGGACACCCACACCCACAAAATACAAGATGTAAAATATATTGTACTAGAGTACCTTACATGCTTCATCCTTTACAGTTCCAATTTCCAACTTGTGGAGGAAGCAAACAAGGATTCTGGCTGATTCTGGGGGTTTTTGTATGCTGTATCTTGGCCTCAGGTCTTACAACAAAGTATACAGGATTTCCTTTTAGCAGACCAGGATATCCAAATACTCCTTTAGTTTCTCTCTCATCTCCCCACAGCCCCATTTTCAGTAGTCCCATTTGGGCTTCTACTTCACAACAGAGGAGATTGTTTAGGTTCTAACCTTGTATCCCATCTGCAGTGAACACAAACTGCAGAGAGATGATTGGCTGTCAAATTCCTATCTGTCTCCAGAAAGTAAGGAAGCATATAAATTGAAATACCAAGCTTCTGGCAAAATGTCACCTGGCTCAAATTTAATAGCTAGGTAGCTCAATGTGGTGAATAGGAAGGAGAAAACCTGGCAAGAAGGAAAATCTGCTTATTCAAATCCAGTGGCACATCTGACTGTCACAAAGGAAACGGAAACAAAATATTTATCTTGCTTAATAAATGTCAAGATTGCTTGCCATTTCTCTCTTATTCTAACTCACAGATTGGCATGAGTATCTGAAATTTGTGCTAAGTACTTCATGCCCACCTACAGCTACTTTAAATCTCAGAATTCTGGATATATTTTAAAGCAATTAATTACAAAGATTTTATCTCAAAAAGCATGCCTAGAACTCACTAAAAATATAAAACCATGCAAAATAAAACTCTATATATTTGGCTTCGAGCTACCAACTCGCATTACCAAAACTAAAATCCCTTATTAGTAAATAAAAGAGCCACATCATTATGCAATTTTATGCTTATATTTATACACTTGCTACATATGATCCCAACACATGCTATACAGTATGTCCTTCTCTCTCTCGCTCTCTGGAGAAACAATATTCAGACTCAAAACAGTTGCATACCTAGCTCACCAATTCTGCTATCACCCCAACTGCTTGTCTGAATCTCTCCTTAGCAAAAGCCATCCCTTTTGGAATCAATCAGCATAGTGTACATCTAACATACTAGAATAGATCAGTAAGAGACTGCCTTGCAATATGTTGAGTTGTCAGGAAAGAGAGCTATGGTAGGAACAGCTACCAGTGGGAAGAATTGCAGTAATTGAGGAAAAGGTCGTGTAATGAAAGGAATTCTGTTTCATTCAATTATTCACTATGGGCTATCACTATAATCATGTGCATATTAAGACATCACATTCTGTAGTTGCAAAAGCTGTTCCTCCTCCTTTGATACTATCATTAGTATCATCATTGCAGCGCCTACTGTGATGCATTATTTTTTCAATGGGGATTCAGCAAGAGCATCTTCCATGATATGCAATTATAGCTGTTAGGAGCATAGCTGTTCAAGAGCAATGCATTCTTAGCCAAGGTTGCCCTGATCTTTATGCCAATCCCAACCTCGCTGTGAGCCAGTCAGTTCATTTCCACCTATCCTGAGGCATTAAAGAATACAGTCCCAGTACTCATGTCTTAATAAGAATGAGAGCACACACATTTTCACCCTGTTCTTCTGCAGAGCTGCATTTATGCCTTTCTTTGATGTTCCAAGCCTCATAATGACTGGTAGAAAGTATTCAGACATACAATAGCAGAAACAGATAATTAATTAGCACTTTAAAGCAATTTGTTTCACAGTTATGTGAGTTTTCGTAAAGATGTATGAATGACTACTAGGCTGCAATATTTAATCACCATTATAAAGCAAGTAAAATTGTAATTAACTGATCAGTAGGGCCCAGTTATAATCAGTGAGCTGACTGTTCTCTTCTTTCCTAGTACTGACTTTTGAGTAGACGTCTATAAGACTGAACCATAAGAGTAATATGAAGAACACACCTGTTATTTTTTTGGAAGCTATTTTTGTTCTGGCATGTTGCTGTACTAGGAATGAAACCAAACCATCCTAAATACCTTCGCAGAAGCTTACGGAAAGCTTGGCCTATCACTCAATAGATATAAAAAAACCAAAGTGCTGCATCAACAAGCACAAAACTACCCCTCTGCAACGCTACGAATCCAACTTGGTGTAACATTGGAAGATGTCAATCATTTTTCCTACTTAGGCAGTTATCCAGCACTGCCTGAGCTCTGCGAGTGCAGCTTTCTCCCAACTGGAGTGTAGAGTGTTTGATGACCAGGACATTTGCATGGAAACCAAAATGCTTGTTGACAAAGCTATTGTACTACCAACTTTACTGTACACTTGTGAAACATGGACCACTTATGAATGCCATCTCCAACTCCTTGAAGTATTCCATCAATGGTATCTCCCCAAAATTTTACATATCGCTTGGGAAGGCAAGCGAATTAATGTCACTGTACTGGAAAAAACAAAGATTACCAGTGTCAAAGCATTGATTCTTTGGACTGGTCATGTTGTTCAGATGCCTGATTATCGTCTTCCAAAGCAACTACTCTATTCCCAACTTAAGAATGGTAAGTGTAATGCCATGGACAACAAAAGAGGTTTAAAAATTCTCTCAAGGCAAATCTTAAAAAATGTAATATAAACACTGACAACTGGGAATTGCTGGCCTGTGAGTGCTCCGGTTGGGGAATAGCCCCTACAAAAGGCGTCATGAACTTTGAAGAAGCACGAACTCAGGACAAAAGGGAGAAACGAACTAAGAGGAAGGCATGTTTGGCAAATCCCACCTGGAAACATATGTCCCCACTCTGGAAGGATGTACGGATCTAGAATTAGCCTCCACAGTCACTTATGGACACATTATCCATAGTCAACGAAGACAATCTTACTTGGCTCTGAGTGATTGCCAAAAAGACTAGGAATGAAAAAAAGAAAATTAAAAGATGCCATTTCCTTCTGCCAATGAGTGAAGGTCTTTTGCAGTAGTGGCTTCCCTACATTAGCTTTTGGGCAGGCAAGCTCCTGTTGCTTACCAGGAGAGGGGGAGAGTGGTAAGGTAGCAGGGAAGTTGGCATGGTGAAAATGCACAAGCAGGTCTGCTGGAATGGCTCCGCTGGTGCATTTGCCTCTCCCTCCTAATAAGCAACACCAACCCATCTGCCTGGAAGCTAACATAGCAGCTACACTCCACCCGGTGTCAAGGAGCTGTCAAGTGAGCACAGGTAATCCACAGGGCAGTTCTTACTTGAGATACAAAATGCAATTAGTTTTTACTCACAGAAAGTAACATCACAGCAGAGTTTCTCTGGCTCATCTCATCTAACTGGAGACGTTGCTAAAACTGACCACTGGCTCTGCCTCTGGATCCCTCCCAAGCAAATGGAGACTGTGGTGAGGGGGTGGGCTCCTCCTCTGGGCTTGTGTGGCCTGTTGCTCAGAAACATGCAGGATTCTCCTTGCGTGGGGTGTCAGTGGTGAGGAACACTAGCAGAACTGGAACTGTCTTGCTGCTGGGTAGTAAGGGAAACCTCTGACTCTTCTTTGTCTGAGTCTGCACTCACACTGAGACTCTCAGCCTCCAGCCCTGGAAGGGCCTCCTGACCCCCCTTGATCGCTTAAACCCCTTGCTTCAAGCACCTCCCAGCTTGCCACTTCCCCAGACTGCTCCCTCCCGTGTCCCACCACCATGATCTGGGGTCTAAGTCTTCTTCTTCCTCTGTGTCTTTCCTGGGGGGCTGTTGGGGAGGTGACGCCCACCAATTTTCTTCATCTAGCCAGTCCCTGACACCTGACAATCTCAGTGGATGGAATTTATATTATAGAGGGTGGAAACACACGAAAGTTTAGTGCTTTGTAAAGTGGCCTCAGAGGTAGTCCTGTTTATCACCTGTTCAATAAAGCAACCATTCAGCTGTTCCCCTGCAGTTGCATGGCTATGAGGAAAGTGTGCAACCATGTGAATAGATGCACAAGGAACCCATTTACAAATATTGCACACTTCAGTTTACCTCCATCCCATTTGTAATAATAAAGTAATACATCATTACTCTACAACACAACTTTCATAATGGGGACACATCCACCTTGTCAACACAACTTAGGCACAAAGGTTGCTTGAATCATCTGTAAACATATGAATTGCACAGACCGTATCATCAGAGTTTACTTTACACATGATCGCTAGATGTAGACCATTTTCTGGCTCATAATCCCCCCAGACCACTAAAGGGGGATTGCAGTAACAAAAACAGATTGCACTAGTGAAACAATCAGCAAATACAAGTGTGTGCCAAGTACAAAGTGGGTTCTCCTTCATGCAGAGCACGTGTTGCGGTGGGGTCTGCTGAGCCACCCCTCTGTTACCAGGCAGGGTCTCTAAAGATGGCCTGGGGCAGTGATTGGTTCACTGGGTTGCTGGGGTAAAAGTTATGTTGCAATTTTGGTGGGAGGGGTAAAATGTTTAAATACTCTGCAGGCAGCCTGGAGTTTTCTCTTTGCTGCGTGCAACGGATCACCCGCCCACCCGGCCTTGAGTAAGGGGTTGTTGCATTGACCTTGCTATGCCTGTCATGGGGTCGTCTGCCGTTGGGGCAGGGGCTTGGTAGGAATTTTGTCCATCTGGCTGATTGGCTGGGCCATTTGGTTTTTGCCTACTGCGTAGCAAATCGTCACAACTTGTAAGGTTGCGGTTAGGCATTGGTTATAAATTGGTGGAGGAGGGGTTAGGATAGGCTGGGCCTGCCCCTCCATGGTTGCTGCGAAAAGGGAATTCCGTTAAAGGAATCCTGGGGCTTGCCATCTTTTCGTCCAATCCCTGGAATGGGACTAGGGCCGGCAAGCCTTCGGGGAGCATGCGGGTGAGAATTGAGGGTCTGTGACTCAGCTCCATTTCTCCCAGACTTGCTTTCCCCTGCACTGTCTTTCGGTGGTGCCCGGAAATCAGTTCTGTCCCCAGGCGGGGGGACAGATAGTCTTAACCAATGCCTAAACAACCACTCACGGTTTTGTATTTAAATAAAGTTGTGGCCAAAATTATGCCAAAAACCTTAAACAAAAATTAAGTGTGCGTTGTGAGTTATTTGGGGGGTGGCTTGGGGACCTCGACACGCAAGTACTATATAGAAGAGTATCAGATTAGCAGAGAAAAATGAAAATGTTTCCCTCAAGGCCCCTTTTTTCAGTTTCAGCCAGGCAGCAAAAACATGAGATTTGTTGAACCCCCTGGTGGGTTGAGATAAAAGGTGGGCTGTGTTTGGCTTGATGAGTCACAAATGATGTAATCCTGAAATAGCCACTATCATGTGATGTCATAATACAGCTTTGGGTGAAGGATGGCAATTAACAGCAGCTGAGATAGCTGGTAAAGAGATGATGAAATATTTGTGCATGAGAGAGAGTCATTCATTGCCATTATACCTGTTTTAATACTTTTTTATATATTAAGTTCCTATCATAATGGTTGTAGGCTTCAGATGATGTACTTGACCAACATCTAAAAATCTCAGTGCTTCCACTTCTTTGTTGAAGTACATTTCACATATCTATAGTACCTGAACCTTCTATTTTCACCAGATACTATTTATTGGAATACTTGACCTGCAAAGCTCAGGAGGTCTATAATTACGTTGTCTTCAGAGGACAGAGGAAAGAAAGCCTATTGGTTGCATAACCCATGCAAAAACACACACAGCTCCTCACATTAATCAGCAGTGCACTGAGAGTGGTACATAATTAATTGTAATTCTAATTAAAATTAAAATGCAACCTAATATAGGCAACATAATTAAATTGCTTACGAAAATTAAAAGTTTAATTTTAACATTAAAGAGTGACAATAGACCATGTTAATTTTCAACACGACCGTTTTCAGTGTGAGGGTAGCATAAGAACATTCATGTGGGCAAACTGCTGATTAAAGAAAAACTACTGTTTAAATTAATTGGAAAAGTTATAATCACTGCCCATGTTTTAATTCAGAATATGCTGCATGAAAGCAATGCCCTGAATGCAAGCAGTGCCACAATCGAGCATGCAATTAACTGCCTTGAAGTTCCATTTATTTTGCTGGTGTTTTAGCATGCGTAAATGTGAGCTGGATCATGCCTGTGTGTAAATTGCAACAGCTGAGCATATTCTAAAACAAAACCTGCAAGTATTTGAAACCAGAAACATGTGTTTAAGTAAAATGTCAACCCAGAGTCATATTCTGCTCAGATTTAATTGAATCCAACAGTTATTTCTTACTTCACTGATGCAAAGGATACTAGAATTATAACCTACACATCTACCTTTATGTTTATTCAAGCACAGAAATACGCTTGACGCATTGTACAGTATCAAATGGAGACAGAATCACATGAGTTTCAGAGGGCAAATGATTTTGTTTGTTTTTAACCATAGAGAACGATAAAGACTAGAATGGAACACAGTCCGAACTGTTTGTAAAAATGTAAAGCTGTCATTGGCCATGATTCTCTCTTGCATACTTCGCATGGAATTAAAAATGGGAAAACAGTTCAGCTTTAGAGCTAAAAACAATGCTTTGTGCTTCCAGTTTTGGTTAATTCCTGTATTTTTTACACCAACAGCTCCAAAACATTAAGAGCAAAACTGAAGCTGGGAGGTTAATGTTGCAGGTTCTCAAATCAACAGTTTAACACATGCATGTTTAATAATTCAACACAATAAAGGAGTAGGACTAATAACAATATTAATGAAAATTCTGCAATGGGACAATCAAAATTCTGCATTAAAAAAATCTGATTTTTTAAAATCTGTTGAAATGATGCAAATTGAGATAAAATGCCTAATTGTGGATAATTTCCCATGTATGAGTCTTACGTATTTTTTTCTGCAGTTTTTACACTATTCCAAAATTCACGCTGAGCTTTTTTCTGTCTATCTTAGTAATGAGAAAGTCAGTGGTGTACATGGGGCACTAAAACCCTGCCCCAACCACAGGAAACTTTATTTAGCCATTTCTCTGAGATATTTTGCCTATGCGCTTTCAAGTGTATCAGCACAACCACAAAGACTAGAAACTAGGGATGGGTGGCTATTAATCTGCTGCCTTGTAAGTCATTCTTTGCAAGCACTCACAAAACCTTGATGGGTTGGCAAGAATGCTGGTAAATGCCCTTTGCCACTTCACAAACTTGATTTCCCAATCAATGTCACCTATGATTTCAACAGGCATTCAGCAAAGTGAGGTGGGTATGGGGTAGCAATGTTGGAGTCCTCTCACTGTAAAATGGAGTTAACCACTTGACATTGCATGTGGAAGGACACATTTTTGAAATTATGCAAAAACACATTGGAACTAATGGCAGGCTGGTAATTTATCATTCAGATACATTCCCTTATATGTCAACCATATTAAGAAAATAGTGGTTTCTGAATGTGCCCTCAGATCCCATCAGTTCTTAGAGGAATGTTTGGGGCTGCTGCTGACCGATTCAAATAGTTGCATGTTAAAGTTGTATTTTATACTCCTTACTCTCCTGTGATGCATTGCAAAGGCATTACAAATAAAAAATTTGAAAAGCAGGGAGTTTATTTGTATAGCATTCCCCCACCTTGCAGCATGAAATAGTACATTCTGCCTCCTCAGGATTCTTCCACTTTACCTTGCTGCATATTTGAACCACATTGACTCATACTATGGAGTAAATACATTATACATGTTATATATGTTCCATATTTATATAAAATAAATAAAATTCAACCACACATTTAGCTCAAGTTGCTTTTTCTACAATCTGGTTCCTATGTTTTAACAATCCTCCTTTGGTGGTACTATGAATTTGGAAGAAAGCACATGTAGGAATATAGGGAGAGGGGCAACATTTAATTCTTTATGAGGAGCAGTTTCAGCATTGTATGGTTGGATGGTGCTATAATAAATCAAACTATTTGAGCAATCCATAAAAACACATGACAGTTACACTTTTTTCTGTGGGATAGAGAGGTCATCATTCATAATAGTGAAAACATCCAGAAATGTCCCTAAAAATAAAATAGAAACCCCCTTAGGTGTCTTTCCTGAACAACAATAAAAATATTGCTTGCTGTAAAATTTGTAAGAAGGCTCTATCCTGTCAGCTTGGGAGGAATGAAGATGAATTGCCGTCAGAGAGATACATTCAGAAGACCTGCAGTCAGGGCAAACTGGTGGAGCCTCCATGAAGCAGGCATTTTTCTTCTACCAACTAAACTTATGAAGTCTTGACACTGGCTCAGAAAGAAAATGAAATATGAAAAATTAGCAGTGGTTTCTCACTTGCATTACCCCCTGATAGCTCTGCTGTATTAGAAAAGCTTCTAACTGCGACATGTTCAAGAATGTAATAAGTGGCTTTCTTTCAGAGCTAGCGCATAGTATCACCCAGATTCAGCATGTTCTCTCTTCTATTACATACATAACACCTGTGCTTTTTCCTGGGGGGGACGCAGGGGTACACATACCCCTAAACATTTTGTGAATCTTTGTACTTTTGTCCATTTACTGTATCTATTTTTCCCGATTTGACCTATAAAATGGTGATTTTCTTGAGTCAAAATGAGAGTACCCCTAAACATTTTCTTTTAGAAAAAAGCACTGCATAACACAACACGACATGTGTTATTTTTGATCAGGTTATTTTTAAACAGGGTCGTGCATGCTTTTATCAGATTTATGGCCATATATTTGAAATCTCCATGCCCTTACCTGAGCGATGGAGAGGTTCATTCCTGCTTTCAATTCATGTTTTGCCAAATTCTTCTTCTTCTTTTTTGTAAGCCTCTAAAGAGGCTGATTCTGCCTTATGCCATGAGACATCTTTCTGTTATATAGCACTAATGACTATAAGTAACCAAGCAGGGAAGGTACTTACAGTATTACCGTTTTGGCCTGAATATGTCTCACTTTTTTTCCAAATTCCGACCATGAAAAGTTAAAGTGTGGCTTAAATTTGCGACCTTACGAAATTTGGCCTTTACGATATCACTGCTGAAACAGACATACGGTAAAACAGAACAGGTGTGAGTGCCTGTGGAATTTTAAGGGAGTGGCTTATATTCGGGTATTGTCTTTTTTTCTCCCCCCCCCCCTTGAATTTCAAAGGTGCAGCTTATATTCAGGTGCGGCTTATATTCAGGCCAATATGGTAGCTTTTCCTATGGATGTTTTGTTTGTGGGAAACCCAGATGCCAACAAGGAATATGGCAAAAGAACAACATTCAGAGGTACTATAGCAGGTACTATTCAGCAAAGCTATTCGTATGTTTCTTGTGGGGAGGACATTTTTATTTATCATGTAAGTTTATCATGCTTTTTTTAAATCAATAAAAAAAAACTGTGACGAAAAACCTTCAGAGCCACTGAATTTTTCCAATTCAATCTGTATTTTGGCTCCATTAGAACTGAGTAATTTAACCATTTATCACACCTCAAACTTGTGGCAGAGACCAAATACCTAAAAATGTACAAAACAGCTTGTTATCCAATATTAGATTTTGAGAAATGACTTGACCTTTGTCAGATTAATAAATAATGAATCCTGCTTAAACAGTCTGAAAAACAGTGCTGCAATATCCATGGAGCATTAAATCTCTGTACGATATTCAATCATAAAAGAGTCAGATCCTCATGCCTTTAATGGCATAGGTCAAAATGAGAGTCTTTACACAGTACAGCGGTACCTCGGGTTAAGTACTTAATTTGTTCCGGAGGTCCGTTCTTAACCTGAAACTGTTCTTAACCTGAAGCACCACTTTAGCTAATGGGGCCTCCTGCTGCCACCGCGCCGCCAGAGCACGATTTTTGTTCTCATCCTGAAGCAAAGTTCTTAACCCGAGGTACTATTTCTGGGTTAGCAGAGTCTGTAACCTGAAGCGTATGTAACCTGAAGTGTATGTAACCCAAGGTACCACTGTATATCAGAAGGAGCGTCTCCACCCCCATCGTTCTGCCCGGGCACTGAGGTCCAGCGCCGAGGGCCTTCTGGCAGTTCCCTCCCTGCGAGAAGCCAAGTTACAGGGAACCGGGCAGAGGGCCTTCTCGGTAGTGGCGCCCACCCTGTGGAACGCCCTCCCACCAGATGTCAAAGAAATAAACAACTATATGACTTTTAGAAGACATCTGAAGGCAGCCCTGTTTAGGGAAGTTTTAAATGTTTGGTGTTTTACTGTAATTTTATAATTTGCTGGAAGCTGCCCACAGTGTCTGGGGCAACCCAGTCAGATGGGTGACATATAACTAAGAAATGATTATCATTATTATTGTTGTTGCTGTGGCTATTCTCTTCTATTAAAAATCAGTACATTAAAAGGAAGTCAATACAGCATAATAAAGCGCATGCAATGGTGACCTGTAACAAGATACTGCAGAACTAGTAAGCTGACTGGATACACACACACACACACAGACACACCACATACTAGAAAAGCTGAGTTTCTTACTGGTGCTTTGACAACAAGGCATAACACAGGGATTGAATCCATTTCAAATTACAATATTTTTATGAATCTGAAAAATATTGTTCAATTCTGCAAATTGTATAGAGTTTTTTTTTCTTTTACTATTTTGGACTTAGCAATAAAAGCAGCAACCATTTTAGGCCCGTCTGACATGTGCACAACATATGCGCATCACACCAAACCCAAAAGTGACCCCAAAACATCACAAAAAGTCACAAAAAGGGACAGAATGGGGCAGGGCGACAGTGGAACTGGGTGTCTGCAGGCTTTTTCAATGGTGTTCCAAATATAAGTGATTTCACTTAAATGTGCAGTGCCTTGGAACGTAGCCTCCACATAATTTCGGAGTTGCCTATATATAAATATATTCTTGCAATACACCCCTTATTGTCTAATTCTATTTTGCATTTTTGTGTCTCTTATACATATTCCACACATATATAGTGTGTTATTAATATTCATTTGTGCATGCTCCTCCTTCATTTGTTGGAATAAACAGCGCAATTCTATGCATGCTTATTCAGAAGTAAGCACAATTAAGTTTAATGGCTTTACTTCCTAGTAAGTGCATATGGGACTGAAGTCTACACAAAAAACGCAGAACTAAATCCAGGGAAAATAATTTCAATAATAAAATCATTTTGGAATTGTTCCTCTGTCCACTGAAGTTTGTGAGAACTTTATTAAGTGTTATTCATGAGAAGATTGATAGCGAAGGCTTAGCTGTTCAGAAAATAAAAGTGCAACTATATGTTTCTTGGACACATTCTTGGGTACACCCACATTTTGAATAAGGTCATAGCAAAACTCAACCAGTCGAACTGGCACTGTCTGAACTATGTTCACCCATAAACTCTCTGCCCCATCTTGGTTTGTTTCTTCTTCCCAGTAGGTAGATACATTTGGAAACGTTTCTCAAAGAGCAGGCATTTTGCAAACCATTGATATACGAGTAAAACTGATATAAAACTGCATTGTGTTTGTAGGTAATTTGTGCCCCAAGATGATTAGTGGACATCATCAAAGAAAGGATTTCCATTTGTGAGAAGGATACTATTTTTATCCAGAAGGCTCTTTCTGTGCCATCCTCTGCCTGACACAAGGATGCATCAGAAATCAGAAATGGCTGTTTTACATATGTCCTTGCTTCAGGTGCAGAAGCAGCAAAGTAATATTGATACTGGAACAAAGGAGCTGAGGGGCTGGAGGGGGCTGTTTCGTAGGAAGATTATTTTAATGGCAAGTTGCTAATTCAAAACTACACTTCTAATGCAATGCCTCCATCAAGGTCATATGCAAAATGGCTCTCTCACTCCAGATGCTGGATCCAGGAGAGTGTTTATTAAAGCCAGAAATACAGATCCTCAGAGGGACAGACTGCCTTTCTGCTGCCTGTCAAACTCTTCGTCTGCTTAATTTGAATTTGAAATTCAAAGTTAAATGTGACATTAAGAGAAATTTAACTTGGAATTTTATTATAGTTGTTGTTAATGTAACTGTTGGCTTTAAAATTAGGTCCTTTTGTTTTATGATAGATTGCACTGTATTTGCCAAAAAGGTGAATTTGCCAATAGAACAGGAGCTTACGGCTAATAAGTCTTCCAAGGGACATACCAAAATGGTGCCCTCTTTTGCCTTCTTTTTTGGTGATGCATTTCTTTCCTTTTTTGTGATGACCAAGTGGTCACTCTAACTCCTAGCAAGAGATTATGGCAATAAAGACTAAATTATTATCATGTTTGTTTTCAGCCCCCGCCTCTCTGATTTCACTTACTCACCTCTCAGCTCTTCCTCTCCCCTCTTTCAGCTTTGCCCCCTTCACCTGTCTCAAACATGACTCTTCTTCTCCCAGTGATGTCACATAATTCTCCTTCTCCCTATTGCCATTAAGCATAGATCAATTCATTCTCCAGAACTGTTGGACATCTTCCCAGAAAAGTTAACAACTCCCATTCTTCCTCTTCTATTGTCTACCTAGCAAGGCAAAATAATGTTTTTCTCCTCCTTACCTCCTTGCTTCCCCTCTGCTTCAGATTATGAGAATGAGACAATATGTATGTTTGGTCTGGGAGGGCAAATCCCTATTTATTCCTTAGCACAGCTAGATATGCTACAGTTTGATTCACTCTCTTCTTAGCCTGTTCACACATTTTCAATGAACTCAGGAAAACTCACCAGAGGCCTTCTTTTCACTAAGGAACACTTGAAGAATAGCCTATAGGCAACACACAATAGGCTTATGGCCTCCCAGCTTGGCTCTTGCTGTTAGATAATTTCCAGGCATAATAACAGATGATGATGATGCATGGTAACTAACTATGGCAGATACCAAATGATAACCTTCAATTATCACATCTATAATGTAATGCCCTGTAGGAGTTCACTCTTAGCCCAACAATTAATGCAGCCTGGGGCAGGGGGGGCGGGGGTCTCCAATGGATACCATATGGCTTCTTGATATCACAAAGCCAGTTAAAAGATCCCCAGCCAATTATCTAATTTCACAATTTGTCTGCACATTTAGACAAATATCTCCTAAAACTGTGATGCAGTCTCACTGATAGCAACACGCTATCATGATCAAGAGCTAAAAAGCAGTTTCTTCAAATAGCACTTTCACTCCATTTCCCGTGAAGATCTCCTCTATCCTAACCTTGCCAGTAGGAGGAGATAATCTACATAATAACAAGCCCCTATTGTGTATTTTTGCTAAGTCAGTGGCATACTGATTTCGTTGGAAAATAGTACCAGACTGCATTCAGGAGAACAGAAACTACTACAAGCCCACAATGGCTTTCTACTTCATAACAAAAGCTTGAGCAGTAATCTCATAATTATACTGCTAGACTCCTCCATTCATTCCAAATTTTGCCTGTTAGAAGTAAAATATGCCCAATGCTAAGCACCCTTTTTCTGTATTAAAATTATACACACTGCATCGGGATGTAATTACTTACTTTTAATAGGGGGATAAGGTAAAATAAAATGACTTCTCAGTAATAAGAACTGCTGATTTCCTTTTGAGTTTTTTTTTTTTTAATAAAAAACCCCTATCCTGACATATACACCACACCTGTTCTGGAGAGATATTCAGTGAGAGCTTGAAAAACCTTGCACATGGATCTTCCTATTCAGCTTGCATTGATGAATGAATTGAATCTTCAACTGTTAGAACCACTAAAAGACAAATCTGCAGTGGGCAGCAGAGGAATATTATCTACAGGATGGCAAAGTAGGTAGGGATTTTCCAAGTGTATATTTTAAGAATAATTACAGAACAGATTTTTCCAATAAATATAGCTTGGTTTCAATGGAAGCAGAGGAGGAATTCCCAGTTAAGCAAAATGCTTGTGATATGATTTTCTGCGTCCTTCAGGTGTTTTAAGAACAGCGTTAAAGTCCTTTTAAAAATATTTAGGATTGACTCTTAAAAGCCACCATGGTGCAGTAGTTACTATGCTGGAGTATGACCTGGGAGCCAGTAGTTCAAATCCCCACTCAGTCATGAAACTCACTGGGTGACTATGGGCCAGTCCCTTCCTTTCAGCCAAACGTACCTCACAGGGCTATTGTGACTTTTGAGAGAGAATAGAATCACAGAATTGTGGAGTTGGAAAGGACACCAAGAGGCATCTAGTCCAACCCTCTGCAATGCAGGCATCTCAGATAAAGCATTCATGACAGATGACCATCCAATCTCTGCTTAAAAAACCTCCAAAATAAAAAAACTTCCAAGAATCCACAACTTTCTAAGGGAGACCATTCCATTGTCAAACAGTTCTTACCACAGGAGTGAACTCCTAGGGGCCGAGGGGTCTTTGGACACCCCAATAAAATATGCATCACACTGAACTTCTTGGAGACAATTTAAGTGTGATGAATAAGAAATAAATAAATAAAAATTTGCGACCCGAATCACGCCCTGCTCACGTGGGAACCCTTTGGAGTCTGCTTCAAAGAAGCACGTACATCACCAGATTATTTGTATGTATGTGCCAACTCCTCTGTAAAGCAATAGGGGGCTGAGATGAACCTTCTGAAGTGCTAAAGGCATGCAGGAGGCAGTTGTGGCACTGTTATTAAGTGAGGTATTTGGTACTATTTATTGTATACAGCACTAGAGTCTTGCTTGTGAGTGTCTCCTCGGCCACTGTGAAAGAATTAGATGGGCCTTTGGCCTGATCCAGGAGGACTCTTTTTATAGGATTATGTTATCATGCAACATTCAGGTGAAGAGCAGGATATAAATACTTGATTTTATAGAAAAAATAAATAGCTGTCTTGGAGATGGTGCATCAGAGACAACAACCTTAACCTTTTGCCCATGCTGTGATTCCTACTGCACTTGGATGGGGGGGGGGGGCCATCTGAGATCTTTAAGAACTTTGAGGTAGATGCCATCTGGACCAGGTAAATTTATATTTTAAAAAATATTGATCTGCCCTAGAACTTCTGTTACAGGAACCTGTCATACATTTTTCACAGTGAAGACGGATGAAAAGAATTCATTCATCTTCTCTGCAGACACCTTGATAACTTTTACTCCACTGTCATCCAACTAATTCCCTAGACAGTTTCCTGATTCTCATGGATATTATTATTATTATTATTATTATTATTATTATTATTAAACTTAATGTTTTAAATTATATACACTTGGATTTATTTTTACAGATGCCTTAATGTCTGCTTGCATTTCTTTTATCAAGGTTCATGTTCCTTTTTTGCTTTCCATTTGGGCAATATTTCTATTTCTGAATTTGCTTGTTTCTTTTCAGGAATCTATACAGTGCCATCCATCAAAAAGATCCCAGGTGGTTTCAGTAAGAGTTTAAGTAAAAATACAATCATCATAAAAGGAAACAGGACAAACCACTAATTAAAAGAAGCCATATACTTAAAAGGTCTGAGCGAATAAAAGTGTTTTTCCTGGCAATGCC
This sequence comes from Podarcis filfolensis, assembly GCF_964270895.1. Lineage (NCBI taxonomy): Eukaryota > Metazoa > Chordata > Lepidosauria > Squamata > Lacertidae > Podarcis > Podarcis filfolensis. The sequence continues at coordinate 5,626,663 of NC_139607.1, forward strand.
TAAAAACAGCGTTTTCTTTGGGTGGGCATCCCTGGAGATGAAGCTCCACATCTAAAACTGCCACCTAGACATATAATCTGGAATAAAGTCCAAACAAAGTGGGACTTGCCTCTGTATAAACATGAATGGGATTGCGACACACTGTTTTATAACTCACTTTAATTTGCTTATTAACTTGAACACCAACTGGGATTTGCCCCATGGCCGAGTGCACATTTCGGACAGCCCTGTGTTCTCAGTTGAAGGACTCTGCTAGAGTTTACTTTCTCTTTTAAGAAGTATATAACTAATTGCAGCAGCATAGGTTCCTTTGGAGTCCCTAGGCTACATTTAGGTTTTAGAGGAGACCTGGTGCGTCTGTTGTTCCTCCCTTCAGATAGTCACATACTCTCCTCATTCCTGGGAGCACAAATTTCACAGTCTGACCACCTCATTTCATTACGACTTACATATTCTCTACATTTCATTTCTTTCTCTTTCCACTGCTCACACCCAGCTGTGAAGTTCTGTCACTCACCGTCTCGGTCTGACTTCCTTCTCAAATTCCTGAATGCTTATATATTTGTTTAGCTTTCCTCCCATGGCTTCCACCAGCTTGTTTTCGTAGGCTACTGACCTTCCCAGATAGTAGAATCATAGAATTGTAGAGTTGGAAGGGATCACAAGGGTCATCTAGTCCAACCCCCTGCAATGCAGAAACCTTATTGCCCAGTGTGGGGTTTGAGCCCATAACCCTGAGATTAAGATACTCATACTCCATTGACAGAGCTGCTTGTGACAACCACACCTGGCAATTTCCAGCCATGCCATGTTTCCATTCAGTACAAAGCCAGAGATGGCTGAAGAGAGGAGTCACCTATGGACACAGACTCTTATCCTATCTTTAAAAGATATCTGAAGGCAGCCCTGTTTAGGGAAGTTTTTAATATTTAATGCTGTACTGTTTTTAACATTTGATTGGGAGCCGCGCAGAGTGGCTGGGGAGACTCAGCCAGATGGGCAGGGTATAAATAATAATAATAATAATAATAATAATAATAATAATAATAATCATGTACTTTGATGGTTGACTTTTGACAGATTTGGTAAATAATAATAATAATAATAATAATAATAATTTTTTATTTATACCCCGCCCTCCCCAGCCAAGGCCGGGCTCAGAGCGGCTTACAAGCAATAATAAAAACAAGATGAATGATTACAACTTAGAAACAAAAAATAAAATACAACATTAAAATAATGGAACATTAAAATATTAAAATGTAGCCTCATCGCAGGAGGAGAAGGAAAAGAAAAAAGAAAGAGAGGGAGGGAGGGAATCAAATTGGCTCCAAGCCAAAGGCCAGGCGGAACAACTCTGTCTTACAGGCCCTGCGGAAAGAAATCAGATCCTGCAGGGCCTTCGTCTCATGAGGCAGGGCGTTCCACCAGGACGGAGCCAGAGTTGAAAAGGCCCTGGCTCTCGTTGAAGCCAATCTAACTTCCTTAGGGCCCGGGACCACTAGGGTGTTGCTATTTATGGACCTTGAGGCTCTCCGTGGGGCATACCGGGAGAGGCGGTCCCGTAGGTACGAGGGTCCTAGGCCGTGAAGGGCTTTAAAGGTCAAAAGCAGCATCTTAAATCTGACCCTGTACTCCACCAGGAGCCAGTGCAGCTGGAAAAGCACTGGGTGAATATGGTCCCATGGCAGAGACCCCGTGAGGAGCCTCGCTGCAGCATTCTGCACCCGCTGGAGTTTCTGGGACAGCTTCAAGGGCAGCCCCGCGTAGAGCGAATTACAGTAGTCAAGCCTGGAGATGACCGTCGCATGGATCACTGTGGCCAGGTCGGGGCGGGAAAGGTAAGGGACCAACTGCTTGATGATAGATTCCTTCTCCCCACCCTTCCATGGAAGGAAATACAGTAGCTTGCGGGAGGTAAGGTTAAAATGAGGCCCGCTACTCAAACATTGGTAAACATGCCATAGGTGCCAGCACACAATAACTGCTAACGGAAGCAATAATAATAATAATAATAATAATAATAATAATTATAGAATATAATTTGAATTTCCTTTCACATGACTAACCAGAAACATTCCCCCTTCTTAGGATTCTATTCTTGCTCTTTATACCAGGAGAATATAATTGTACATCTTCCAAAATGAACTGAGGGCTTAGGTCAAACTGCAACTACATTTTAGCACTTTTAAAATCAAGTAGGTGTTCTGCAAAGTATTGCTTATAATATCATGCATGCCAAATTCAAATCTGGGTATTGTAAGATGTCCCCCTCCCCATTTCCTGTGAGACATTCCAATTGTGTTGCACAATAGACTTCTGTTTCCTAATTGCTCTCTGTAGAATAGATTACTGAAGCCAGCTTGAAAGGATCTTGCTAGCCTGTCAATTAAAGTGTGACAAGTCATAACACAGAATAGGCCAAGCTTCCTCAACCTCAGCCCTCCAGATGTTTTTGGCCTACAACTCCCATGATCCCAAGCTGGCAGGACCAGTGGTCAGGGATGATGGGATTTTAGTCTCAAAACATCTGGAGGGCCGAGGTTGAGGAAGCCTGGAATAGGCTCATCTTGGTTGCAGTACACTGATTCTGGAATTTGGGCCTTCACCTAGCCCTTCCTTATCAACTCATGTGGAAGTTGGTGAGAATTATCTTGTTTCAATGGGCCCTCAGTGCTGGTTAATTAGTCCTCCTTGATTTAATCACATGGGATTTCCACCCAGTCAGGGGTCGCATAATGAATGGAATCATGAAAGCAAATCAGCTTTTTCCTACATCATGATGTCATCACAGGTGAGGTAGGTCAACTGAGAGCGAAGCAAAAGAGGACAATGTAAAGGCAGAAGCTAACGTTTTCTGAAAATGCCAAACACACATACAGGAAGAGAGGCATTTATCATGATGCTCCAGGAAGGATTGTTAGCAACAACAGCACAGCCCTACAGGTAGTTATTCTAGTCTATATTTTTTAAAAATAAAATACAGACAAAATGCATGAATGTGTCTCATTAATTCAGCATATTCTTTCAGCTTTGGCTTACCTGTTCATTTTTTAGCCCCCTCTGGAATGTGCAAGGGATGTCACAAGTCCAATTTTCTCCATCTCATAGAACAGAATAATGATATATAAGCCTCCTATTTCCTTTTCCATGTACATTGGCTGTATTTCTGACTCATCTATGGCAGCATGAGTGGCAGTTCCTATTGCCAAAGTTGTAGCACTGCAGGTTCCCCCACAGCAATATACCACTTAATGCCACACATAGTATGGCTGATTGATGTGCCACCTCTGGAGGAAAGAAAAAAATCCCCAGTCATCTTCGTTTATTTGAAACAGTTGGCTCTCTCCCTTCAGACACTTGTCAACGGCTCTGGAAAGATGTTTTAACTGGCACTCTGTCAACCAACATATCTAGACGGGTGAGGCTTACTAACTGTGAAATTTTGTGGCTTCCCATCCTAGCAGGACATAAATGACAAAAAATTCAAAGAGCCCTCTGAAGAGCCCAAGTTGCCCAGCTCACAAGGATGAAGAGGCTCTCTCACTCTCACTCTTTTGACATATTTTAATTGCAACCATATGAGATGTACATATAAGCTGGAGGCAGTGAATATGATTGAAAGGGCTGCTGTGAAATCCTCCACTTCTGGCCTGGCAAGCATGTTCTGAATAGTTGTGTATCTTTACAAGAGCAGAGGCCCGTTTTTAGAGTCTCTTTTGATTAAAGACCATCATCACGTCTCATTTCTTGGGTTTTACTTTATAGATCTGGTGTGGGGAATCTTTGTCCCTCCAGATGTTGCTCTCTCACCACCTATGGCCATGCTTTATGGGGCTGGTGGGAGTTGAAGGGCCAAAAGTTCCTCATGCCTGATGTAGATGAACACTTTCTTAACACATCTTCCTTGTGACAATAGGTTTCTTATACAACATAGAATCGTAGAGTTGGAAGAGACCCTGAGGATCATCTAATTCAACCCCTAGCAATGCAGCTGTCTCATATAGGGATACAGCCTGCAACCAGGGGACCACCTATAGGGGGCAGAAGCTCCCTCATTATGTGTGGGTAGGGGGCTAAGCCTCCAATATTGAGGGGGCCACCATCCCCCACCACCTGCCACCAACAGGTGAGTACTCAGGAGTGGGACGTGTGGAGGGGTGCGGGACGTCATGTCCTTGGTGTCACACAATGCCAGGTCCCCTCAATGGAGGGGGGGAGTTGGCGTGCCCACCTGCAACCTTTGTGTTATCACCACCATGCTTTAACCCAGATTGCTGTCCCCTCTGTACTACTAACACTCTGACCCTTGGTGGCCAGGCCTTTGGTCTGCCTACAACAGCGCCTGATAGATTGCTAAGGCTAATAGCTGGTGAATTATTCAGTCACAAAAATAATATTCCCAAAAAACTGATAATACGTATATCCATAGCAGCAATTTAAGCCCACACACCGTAAGGTGACAAAACCCAGCTTTCTTGAATTTTTTTTAGTGCCTCATATTTCACACCAGTATGAAAATAACGAATATATCTACTCAATGAAAATAATAATAATAATTAGCCTTCCAGTCATGCTATTCATATATTTCGTTCATTAGTAAGAAATAATTGGCTAATGAATAACACAGGTAGCAGATATTGAAATATATTTCTGAACAAAGCTAAATTATCCAAAAATTGTGAATACATGTACCCATTTTGTATTTTAAACTCCTCTTTATAGGACTGATTATGGAAATGATATGACTTGAAAAACCCCAAGAAAGAAGCAGAGAACAAAACTGTGTATTTAAATGAAAATGGATTTGAACATATGAAATGCTGAAATTGTTATTCACATTTTTTTAAAGTAATATTCCACAGAGGATTTATAGTGCAGTCTTCTTCTAAAGAAACAATCCATATCTGTTCTGTTTAACAGCACTCAGCAAGTAGATGCACAAATATGGTGCTCTGCTTCAGGCTTATCACCATTGCAGGCAAAATGAATAGAATTTAAATACAAGATCCAGATTTCTCTGGCGGATAGTTGTTCTTTCATTACTCTAGAACTGGAATGGGGAACCTGTAGTCAACTGTGGCTGCACTCCAACTCTCGTTCCCACTGACACTTGCCCATCCTAGCTGAGGCTCATGGGAGTGGCAATTCAACAACATAGGAAGGCTTTCCAGTTTCTTACATTCAACCCACCCACCTCCACCCCCCCTTTTTTTTGCAAACTTCAAAATTCTTTTGAGAGTTCTCATTGGGTGAAAACATCTGACAAATTTTGAGGTTAAAAAAAAATACATAATGTCCCCAGGATGCCTGACAAACCTCATCACTGTCACAATTTAGCCAAAAGTAGAGCCTTACAAAGAAATTTACCATTCTGATGCTGCTTTCAGATGGATGTGTGTGTGTCTGCTCCTATGAGTTTCTTTTTTTACATTTCCCTTGTTATTTATTATAGTGTTTTTTAATGCCTTTGTCTTTTACGTTGCCCTGAGCATTTCCTTGAAAAGGCAACAAACATTGTATGGAAAACAAATCCCTCTGCCTTTGCTCTCAGCAAGGAAGTGGCTGGCCCTGGGGGGGTTACTTGACATTCAGTATCAGAAGGAATCTGTCATCCTCAATGACTTCAGTTGTTGCTAACAATATCAAGGGGGGTGGGGTGGCACTCAAAGGGAATAATGGGCACCTTTGCTGGGAAAGTAGATAATGTAATCTGCACCATCCTGCTAAATGGAGAACAGCATTTTGCCACATTTCCATACTTTATGAGAAATACATGAGAAAAGTAGAATTCTCAGAACTGGTTGCCTGGCCCATATAGATTTCCAAAGTTGTTAGGAAAGAGCTGGTTCACTTGGAGATAAGTTGACAAGTGCAAAGTGGATTTTCACCACAGAGATGTTCAAATATGGTAAAAAATTGTCTCTATGGGCTCAGAGCACCAACCGAATTAGTTGTTATTTGCACAGTGTGGTACATTACTTTTTGGTAAATGGTCATCATCACTGTTGACACATTCATAGAAAAGCTATTGGATTAGGTGTGAGCAACTTGTCACCTAAGGTTACAACAGAAACAGGAAACTGCCTTATATTGAGTCAGACCATTGGTCCATTTGGCTCAGTATTCTCCACACTGACTGGCAATGGCTCTCCAAGGTTTCAGGCAGGAGTCTCTCCCCTGAGAGACTGATGGGTAGGGGGAGAAGGAGGGGGGAGGTGTCTGAGAAAGAGAAAAGGGTTGGCAGAAAGAGAGAGATGGAATATTATGACAATTTTTTGTTCTGGACCTGTCCATCACAGGCAGGCAACTCCCAAAGGCTTATCCGCCAAGGTGATGCAGCCCACAACAGAACACATTTCCTACCCTTGCAGTAGATGGCTATGTTAAAACACAAAAGGCATGTGCAGCTAATCATGATAGAGCAAATATGGCACTCTCTCTCTCTCTCTCTCTCTCTCTCTCTCTCTCTCTCTCTCTCTCCACACACACACACACCGCCACTTCTCCTGCTGTAGTCATATCAAGACCCAGCAGTCAGAAACAATAAATCTATAGGGATTCCAGGGTGGGTCTGTTCATTTGATTTTAATTATGCTGAGAGCTCTTATTCCTCTCACTTCTCCTTGAGAATAAATTTACACTATACAAGCCTTCCTCCAAGTATCTCTCCATCAGTATTTTCAAACTTTAGAACCCTTGTGCAGATTCCACTTTAAAACTGCAGTAAATTATACAAGAGTTCTTAAATTGTCACTAAATGGGTATAATTGAATCCTCGGTTAAAAAGATGGTGCCCATTCCAAGGACAAACTACATGTTAAGTAAAGGATGGAGAAGGAGAGAATTATATCAAAACCTTGCCACTTGGCTATATCCCATTGTAAAGAGCATGCATTAGCACTTTAGTATGTATCAAAAGGTGCTCAGGTTAACAGTGAAAACAAGAATGGGTATCTGATTCATTCCTGATAGACCATCATATGATGAAGCACTTGGATGTGTGAAAAATACTGGAAATTTTCAGGAGATCATCAGGAAATGGAAAAGCATAGAATGTTGCTAAACACGCAGTTACTACGAAGGGGGAAAGATAAGTGGACAATCCGAAAGTGGTTCTTGTCTTAGTTGTCAGGGGTACAACATATGCACCCATCTTGAAGCTGTTGCGTAATACTGATAGGGACACAGCAGTGTTTTTTGTGAGCCTCAGTGAGGGGCATTTAACAACACGTTGAGTGATGGTCCACATTGCTTCCTTACTTGATAAGACTGAGGTGGAAGCTAGCATACTACTGACAAAAGCTCATCAGATTTGTATTGCATATACTCCAGTCCTAATATTTTTTTACTCATTTTACCAATTATTGCTTACTAAGAAGTACTGCAAACTGACTGAATGGGACCAACGTATGAGTAAGTAGTCTTATAATGTTACTTATAGAAAAACTGGAAGGTTCCTTCCCAGTTTGCTTCCCTCTACAAACAGTGCCCAAGTGCTTTACAATGAGAGTGAAAATCCCATAATAAAATTCCAATAGTTGGTGCTTGCCAGAAGTCTGGGAAAACAAAATTGTATTTTCCTGAAACTGAAACAAGAACATTCCCAGGGAGAGCACTGAACAGAAAGGGAGACGAGATCTGTTCTTTGGATCAACATCAGAGGTGGCACACAGAGGAGGACCACAGATGGCAATCCCTAATGGCCAGGAAAACAAATGGTGATCTCAGGGTCCAATAAGATCCATGTAGGGAAAGGCGGCCTTTAAGTGTACAAGGCAAATAAAGCTTTAAATGCCAAACCCAGAAACAAATTACAAGTCAGTGCAGTCAGGCCAGAACTGGTCTCGTGTCCATCCCTTCTTGTCCCAAGTAACCAACTAGCCACTACCCTCTGCCTTTCCTGTAGTTTCTAGACCAGGCTTTCCCATTTTATGTTTTTGGCCTACAACTCCCATGATCCCTAGCTAGCAGGACCAGTGGTCAGCGATGATGGGAATTGTAGTCTCAAAACATCTGGAGGGCTGAGGTTGAGGAAGCCTGTTCTAGACCACCTTCCAAGGTAGAACCATTTACAATTCATTGCAGTAGTCTTTTTAACTGGATTGTTATGGACATACGTAATCCAGTTTCACAGAAGGTGCCATGCCTCCCTTCAGAGGATTCCCACAGGGTTCAAAAGAGCTCACACAGTCCTCCCACTGCCTTGAAGACCCTGTTTCCCTGCCAGTGTGCAGTGCAAAAATGCCTGTGGCGGGTGGGGAGGAAGGCAGAGCTCTACGTAACAGAAATCCTCTGCGGAGCTCTACGTAACAGAAATCCTCTGCGTATGGTTGCTGCTCCAGCTGTGGTTCATGCCTGTTCCTGCCTTCTCCAGATCATGGATATTTTTTAAAGCAACTTTGTGCAAGAGACACCAAAATAGGCTCTTGCCTCCAGCAGCTATTGTAATCAAAACAAGAGAGCAGACACTGTCTTTTCTGACACAAGGCAAAACTGGAAAAAATGCCTGCTTGACATTTTATAGTTCTCTGTTTGCAGCAGGCCTTTCGTACCTGCCCACCGCTTTCCCCCTTCACAAGCAGTTTTCAAACTCGGCATTTGACTTTCTAGTACTAATCTGTCTATTGACTGGCCAGATAAATGCTTGCCCTCAATAGGTTCTTTTCTAACAAATTAACTAGTGAATGCCTCTGGTTATCTAAATAAGGTGTTGATTGATCTTGTGGAAATAATTAATCAGGCTCCATCTGATATGATCTCTGGCCACGTCAGAACGTTCTCCTCTCATTATGCTTACCTAAAGGAGAATTTAAATTTGCAGCCGGTGGCAAAAGGTAATGGTTTCTGAGAGGAGCCTGTGACTGAATTTACAAGGAGGAAGTCAGATTTCGTTGTAATAAAGCTTTAAATGAGTCCAATTACATTTTAGTTCAAACAGCCTTGTTTCAAATATTATTCTGTCCATCCAGCAGGCTTTAATAGAAATCAACATCAGATTTTCATACGTTGGGGAATAAGATGTCAGCCTTCTGCTGAGAAATCATATGAAACAAGAGTCTTTGGTGGACAGGCAGTTAAATTTGTGCAAAGCATTAATTGGAAAGAGAATGCTTTTAGAGCCATGCTCCCTTCCTAATGGAGTCATTTAGTTAGACGATTTAAGTACTGCAGTGTTATGTACCAAGTAACTAATTCATCATACATGCAGAGTTACTCTGCTGATAAAAGAAATACATATGTAGCAACTGGTAGTTTTCAGTCATCCACGTTGAGACATAGCTCAATGGCTTTTGTTGTAAGCAAAAAAGATGTGTAGTCAATCAATGAGTTAATATTTATAATCTAACTGTCTACCAAACAACAGGCCTCCAAGTAGAGGACAAATAAAATTAACATTCAACAAAAATAAGATTTATATATATATTTTTTTAAAAAAGAGGAAAGCAAATTGTGGCAATTGCCTTAGGATGCTTAAGGGTGGGAGACAGAGAGAGAGAGAGAGAGAGAGAGAGAGAGAGAGAGAGAGAGATTACAGCACTCAGACCCCCACTTCCTTGCCTCACCATCACTCACCACCCTGTGAGGCTCTATCCGGATTTTTTGACTTTCCCCTCCCTTTTACCTTGTTCAGACAAAGGCAGTCCGTGTTTTAAAACAGAACCCATAGCCCCAGTGGTGCAGACACTCTTGGGACTACCTCACACAAACAGCCTCACTCTGAAGAAGAATCCCCTTCCTTGGAATGAGGCTGAGAAGAGGGGAGTCCAGCAGGGCTCCCGCCATGAATACAGGGCAATGGCAGCTAACAATGCTTGATGCTTCATAACATTCAAACCATGAGCTCTGTAATTCATATACAGGTGACTATTGTACTCACCCAGATACTGTGGGTGATGGAGTGGGTGGGGTCTGAAACATACCACAGGGTGAAGCAGGTGATGCCACAAAAGCAAGAGCTGGCAATCTGGAGGATGAAGTAAGGGTTTTAAACATATTGGCCTCAGCAGCAGAGGGAGTGAGGAGAATGAGCCTTTTGGCTCCACTTCAGGCAGCAAAATGTCAAGTTGGCACTAGATGGAAAGGGGGAGTCTTGTCTAAAGCCACCTTAGACAAGATTTGAATTGGAGGTTTCCTGGCTCAGAGATAATTGCTTGAATCACTACACTATTTGTTGTTGTTGTTGTTCTTGTTGTTTAGTCGCAGCTTGGTCAAACTCATGTTAGTGGCTTCGAGAACACTGTCCCACCATCTCATCCTCCGTCGTCCCCTTCTCCTTGTGCCCTCAATCTTTCCCAACATCAGGGGCTTTTCCAGGGAGTCTTCTCTTCTCATGAGGTGGCCAAAGTATTGGAGCCTCAGCTTCATGATCTGTCCTTCCAGTGAGCACTCAGGGCCGATTTCCTTCAGAATGGATTGGTTTGATCTTCTTAAGGTCCATGGGACTCTCAAGAGTCTCCTCCAGCACCATAATTCAAAAGCATCAATTCTTCGGCGATCAGCCTTCTTTATGGTCCAGCTCTCACTTCCATACATCACTACTGGGAAAACCATAACTTTAACTATGCAGACCTTTGTCGGCAAGGTGATGTCTCCGCTTTTTAAGATGCTGTCTAAGTTTGTCATTGCTTTTCTCCCAAGAAGCAGGCGTCTTTTAATTTTGTGACTGCTGTCACCATCTGCAGTGAGCATGGAGCCCAAGAAAGTAAAATCTCTCACTGCCTCCATTTCTTCCCCTTCTATTTGCCAGGAGGTGATGGGACCAGTGGCTATGAGCTTAGTTTTTTTGATGTTAGCTTCAGACCATATTCTGTGCTCTCCTAGTAGTTGTATTGATCAGCACTGCATGCATGAGCAACAGGTGATATCTGTTCTTCTTTGGGAACATTTGATTGATCCATACCAGTAAGGTATGCCTATACATCCTGGTACAAAAGCGCATGGCCTAATTCAAAAGAGCTGCTTACAGATATTAAAATTCCAGTTTTAAATATTCCCTAGCCTCTTTCACATAGCTGTTTAGAACAAGGTCCATGATGGCTCCAGATCACTCCCCTCAGAAGCTGCTTTTTACCCTAAGGAAAGCAGCTGCTGAGCTGTTTTAGATCTGCTATTTGAAGGAAAGCATCCATTTATATGTTTGATGGTATCAAGTGCTCTCTGGCCTACATCACTTTAGCCTCCAGGTGGAGAGATTAGAAAGTTCTCCGTGAATAAAACTGCCTGCATTTAGAAAGCTAACATGACTTAGGAGAAGAGCTCAGCTCAGTTTTCTCACCACTGTGCTATCTAGTGAGGTTTCTCGTTCAAGGGGAACATTCAAAATTGTAAACAATTGCTTGTAACTAGAAAAAAGCTAGAAGCCATTTTTATTACATCAAGGTTTTGAACACAGAGGTCTCTTCTGTAGCTAAATCTATGCTGCATTTGAGTGTTTATTTGATTGGAAGGGGTGTTAATTATGCTTGTTTTTACATGTCGTTCTTTATTTTAGCATAATTTGTTAGTTAGCTGCTTTGATTACGGGAAGGTCAGGATACAGATAAATAACGAATGTAGGGTTTCTTTCATATCCATTTATGATTGGTATATTAACATCATCAACCAAGCATTACGAGATTATCAGTTGCTCAGGAGCTCCTCAGCTGCATATGATAGAACTCTATTGATTTACAGTGGTGGGTCCAATCCTAAAATCAGCACCTACCAATTTATTTGCATCATAAAGTTCTTAAAGCACAATGAGTGTTTTGATGTGACAAAGTTACTTACGAGAAAATAATTCAGTGCTATTATAATATATTATACTGATATAAGAGAAGCACCTATATGTAAAATGAAGGCATAACACTATTTGTTTTTATTAAAATGGTTATATATTTCATATGCACATATATTTTATCACCGGCAACTGGCAGAAAACAGGACTAGGCAGCTTTGCTCTCTCCATTTTTGCATGCAAATGGAATCTCCATTTCTGTTTTATGTTGTTTTAGAGAGAGAGGTTGGGAATTAATTAATTCATAATTGTGTTGATTAAAAAAGTTAATTGTCATTTTAATGAAACCACCAACTGCACAACTGATGGGCAATTGCAGCATTAAAATCAGCCACCAGACAAAGCCCATTCAGTGCAGCAACATAATGGAAACACTTATAGCAACAAGAAAATCACAATTAGAATTTATTAACAAGGTCAGAATAGCCGTTGATGTGTGTATGTGTGATGTGAATAAGAAGAACTTCTCCACTTTTTCAAGAAATATACTTCAGATTACCCTGAACGGAGGGAGACTCCTGCAACTTTGAACAGCCTAGACTCTTTTTATCATTCAGTTTTGACTACATTTTTACAGTAGCAAGGTTCCACAGTTTAGAAACAAAGTCCTGTAATAAGGCCTGTCCTTCTCCTTAAATGTAAACTTCTGTAAGTCTGAACTGCCTGTGTGCTTGTTAATATGGATGGTGGCAGCACTACACTGGAATAAGAAAGAATGGGTGCCTGGCAGCCTGTCCTACCAATGTATCTTCATGCTGCCTATCAGTGCACCCACGGAATGGCATGGTGGTACCCACCACTTATGCTGCACTCACTGGAGGGCCCCCCGTATTGCAATGGAATCAAGTTTACCTCTGCGATATATTATATCAAATTAACAATCTACCAAACTAATCTCAAATGCTGTCGTACCTCGTTTTGTGGCTGGGTTCCGTTCCGGAGCCTGGCCACTAGCCAAAAAGGACACAGGGCAAAGCGCAGTGTCTGCGCACATGCACGGAGCAGTTTGCACCTCTGTGCATGTACGAAGCACGATTTAACGCTTCTGCAAATGTGCGAGCAGCAAAACCAGAAGTAACCTGTTCTCGTACTTCCAGGTTTGCTGCGGAAGTTCGCCGGAATGGACGCTAGACAAGGCGGACATTTGTGGAGGTATTACTGTATTAGGAAAGTGTTCAGTCTTCAATGAATTTAAATAACTTTGGTATATCTGACCTCACCTGAACCAGGAAATGTGCCCTCAATCTGCACCATATACAGGATTTGATAACTGTATGCTGACAAAGCTTAGGCTGAAGTAACAGACATGCCAGTACAATTAAAATTATCATTAATATTCATCCCAGAAATGTAGGCATTTGAGAGTCACAATCATTGGCAAAATTGCTGCTGATTACCTGAATTTTTGATTTATTAAACCTAGTTAGTAGATGCAACACAGATGTCACTATTAATACCATTATAAAGTAGGGTTCTTACTCATAATGACATGCTGTGCAACACGGAGCAAGTTAAAATCTACCTGCAACACAATGTATTGCTCCGAAGTGCTTTAAAGTGAGCAGTCAATGTGTTGCGAAAATACTAAAAGTACGATCTGCTAGTCTTAATGGTACATCACTTTTTAATCAACTTGTGGAAACAAACGTACAAATCCATGTTCTGAAGCAGGCTTTGACATGGGTATCCCTAGCAGGTCAGTAAACACGTGCACCAATTGATGCTACACTATACATACAATTCACAGCTTCTTCCAGCAGCTGGAGCCAGGCACATGGGCTCCTTTAAAAAAATGTATTGGATCTAGTTTTTCCCTGACACATACACACAACTCCCCCATTCCCATCAAGCAACTGATCTGTTCAACTACTCCCCCAAAAAACACTGGCAGCTCTGCATATTCACTGCAGAACTGGGATATAGCTCTAGTGGTAACCTTTCTAAACTTCCATAAAATATATGCATCTCATTTGCCTTGTACTCCTAGCTGGGGATATGGGAAGGGCCTACAATAGGGATTCTTAATATCTTAATAATGATGATGATCACACCAAACTCAAGTCCTTATTGTTGCAGCAGCGGACATGGAAAGTAAAGGATAACAAGGAAGACCAAGGCAGGAGCAGAGGAGAAACCCTTTGGCTACCTTATCTCTTGCTTTTTCACCCATTTAAAGAAAAGTCCAATTTCCCTGCTTTCAGCTTGTGAACTCCAGAGGCAGTGTTCTTTCTCGCCACACTACTGCCCGCCCCCCAAGCCTTGGCATGTCGTTTTTGGATTGCACTGGCTTCCAAATGAAAACCTGGCACTCACCATGATTAGCTTCATTAATGTGCCTCCAGTTAAATCTACTTGCAATAAAATAAATTCCTCTCATTCTGCAAAGTCACTATCCCCTTGAAAGGGTCTGACAAGCGCTTGCATTCAGCTCAGAAGTGAGATCCATATTTTACCTAGAGCAAGAAGAAATATTGCCCCAAGCTATGGAAGCTGATCCTTTAAGGAAATGGGCACTGCCCAAGAACCTCTATCATAAGCCAGCCCCCACTTGTCTGCTTTCCTGCAGGGGGTGATCCTGGCTGTCATCTTTCTCCGCCTTAGTCTCAGTGCTGTCCCCATAGAGGAGTTAGCACCCTCCCCCCCCAAAAAAAAAATGAAAACAGAATCTCACAAAAATTCAACTCATTCTTAGTGAGAACCATTTTCTCAATCTGTCCCTGCTTTCCTCATCCTTTCTCCAATTTCTCACTTGCATACAAAGTATTAGGTTCAACAGGGGACAATATATTTGTATTCACTAATGGCATGCCATCCTGCTTCGTTCCAGATTGCTTATATAACTCTTCAAGAGGTAGAAGCCAGTCCAGTCCCATTGCTGTGCCCTTGAGTGATATTCATTGAATGCAAACAGCCTGAAGAGAAACCTTCCACTATTCTTGCTTCCTTGTATGTGATCCCAATCTAAGGGAAACATAATTTCAAGGCTTTGCCACACATCACCGGCTAAATCATTTATTATGACACTTATAGATTTCATAAAAGGGGGGAAATGCTAATTTTAATGCCTGTTCAAGTTCCAAAATAATAAAGTCAACTCCCTGCGGTTGTAACTGATTTCTAGCACAAAACAGCTTCAATCTTCTCCAGCAATCAGTTTTGCTTGAAACCTTCACAAGATTGACAGTGATCCTTTAAGGAGGTAATACAGTGTTTTAGAATTCCTGGCACTTTATCCTTTTTTAAGGCTAGGTGGTTAATTGAATTGGCTGATTCAGTTGACTGCATTTCTCTCCCCCCCCCCAATTAAGTTTAATCTAGGGTTGTACACAATCACCCCATGCCCTGAAAAGCACTGGATAAAAAAAGAAAAAGTAAAGCACAGGATATTCATAAAATTCAGCAGCTAAAAGAGAGAAAGAGTTAAATGCAGATAAGGGTATAAAACAGTAGAATGATAACACAGTCTTCAACATTTTCCCACAGCACAGATATTGCTCACAATGCTGTCTTTAAGGGGGAAAAGAGCCTGTCATAAAGCTAAACTTGTCTTTTTATTAAGCTACAGAAAAGATGCATCTTCATACACCATCTGCACTGAAACAAAGCAAGCAAGCAATTCTTTCTTGCAGTTACCATACATTTTTTTACTATCTCTCCCAAATTTTTAAAAACCCACAATGAGGGGCTGGTTTGGTGCAGAATGCTTCCAAAAATAATCATTGCTTGTGTGGGGGGGTGGGGGTGGTAAATGTATAGATTTCAATTCTTTTTCATGTGTTGGAAATGGGAAAATAATTCCAACTCCTGCAGCCTAACATTCCATCCCAGATGTGTTCTGACTTTTCTGGAAAAGCCTGCATACTGAGTGTTCTCAAGGATGATTGCTGTGGAAGAATTACCACTTGACTAGTGCACTGTCACTTCCTGGAGGAGCTTGACAGGAGAAAAAAGGGGACCCCCGCATTTATTCATTTCAACTCTCAGCAAATGTTTCTTCTTCCAGGCCGTCACATACACAGGGACACTTGGGTGGTCAGGTTTCACTAGGCCTGTGACTTAGTATATCCTGGGGTCGTCCTCTATTAAAGAGATAATAATCTGTGCCTTGGCTGCTAACCTCAAAGTTGTTTTTAAATTGCAGAGGGTCACATTTCTTGGTTGTGTCTAATCCTTCCTCTCTTTCTATTTTTTTAAAAAATATTGTATTTTTCATTTTTACCTTTTACAAATATTTTAACAAAAGCAAAAAAAAAACCAAAAACCCAACAATCCTGAATCTTTACAAATCTAATTTATCTTCTCCTCAACTTCCCTCCCCTCCTTTCTGTGGTTATTTATTTTATATTTTCTTACTCCAGTTCAAATATAACTTCTTATATTATATCAATTTTTCCTTAGCATCCCCTTAATTGTCTCTTGCTGCATGTGTTTCTATCAGTCCCACTAATGTTTTGATTGGTTTACAATGTGTCTTCAAATAGTCAATAATTTCTCCCCATTCTGTTTTAAAAGGTCTGTCTTCTTGATTTCTTATTCTTCCGATGAGTTTCGCCATTTCTGCATAACCCATCAGTTTTAATTGCCAATCTTCCTGTGTTGGAACAGCTCCTTCTGTGCACAGCTGAATGCAAAAAGGTTTTCCCTGTGAACAGGACCACAGATCCCTGGAGTGCTGTGTGGCATGGCCAGGGAGGGGTGTTACCAAGGATGGGGCAGATCTGGCCTCCACGGAATGAGCTGCAGTTGTTGCTACCTCTGTGCCACCGGCACCAGAAGCCAGCGATTCAGTGTCTCACCTTGCCTCGTGTGTGGACTGGCCCTGAGTGGTCCTATCATATCTCATGTGAAGAGAACTCTAGTGATCAGGAAATCTTGGTATGTATGTATCAAACGTGAGGCTTATATTGCAAGTCGAGGTCCCCAAGCCACCCCCAAATAAAACACAATTGACACATAATTTTTGTTTAAGGTTTTTGGCATATTTTTGGCCACAACTTTATTAAAATACAAGCAATACAAGTTGTGACTATCTGCCCCTGCATGGGGACAGACTGACATTTGCACACCCGTGAAGTCAGAAAGGGAAAACATTTTGGGGAGAGAGACGGGACTGGGTACCATGCCCTCACCTCAACCCAAATGCTCCCAGGGGCTCTTGCGTGGCCCTATCCCCTTGACAGGGGTTCGAACAAAAGCATGGCGAGCCCCTGGATTCCTTTAATGGAATACCCTTGCAGCAGCAGCATTGGAGGGGCAGGCACAGCCAGTCCATGCCCCTCCACCAACCAATTCATAAACCAATGCCTAACCACAACCTTACAAGTTGTGACGATTTGCTACGCAGTAGGCAAAAACCAAATGGCAACAGACAATTAGCCAAATGGACAAAATTCCTACCAGGCCCCTGCCCCAAAAGCAGATGACCCCATGACAGGCATAGCAAGATCAAGCGAACAACCCTGAACATAGGGAGGGAGGGCGGGTGATCCGATGCACGCAGCGAAAAGAGGAAGCTCAAGGCTGCGCGCAGGGCATATATAGGCTATGGCTGGCAATCAGAAAATGGCAACATATAAATCTCCCCAGCAACAGGTAGAGCCCATTTGTAATGGTGGCCATCATTCTTTTCCCGCCCAGCAACAGTTGGGTGTCTTCTTAACCCCCACCGCAACAACTGCTCTCCATGAAAGAGAACATGCTTTGTGGGGGAGGGAGCGGCTGCTCCCACCCAGAAAACTCGAGACCCTAAATGGTGTATCTCAGCAGACGCATGTGAGATTTGACAAACGCAAAATGCGTTTTTAAAAATGCAAGCCACTTGTGCACCCTAAGGACGGAAAGGTGGACTATAAGCTTTTTAAAACAAAGAATAAAATAGAAGTGCTCATTTCTTTCCAGGGACAAATTAGAATTTGAACTAGATTATTTAAAACAAACAGGCAAACCAAATCCTGAATTATCTGAGCCCAATGGTCAAACAGTGAGGATCAAAATTAATAAAATGGTTAATTGTCTCCACACAGGAGTGGATAAAATAAGAGAAGGTACTGAGGTACTTTCTGTTCCTCAACAGCAGTCATGGCATATCTGCTTCTGGTGTAACATGTCCCAAAAGCCAGGAAGTGTCCATATATTATTCACACCGCTGTCTGTGATTCCAGATGAAGAAGGGATTTTGTGGTGTTTTTTTTAAAGGAATGAATCCACATACATTATTGCCACTGGAGCTACTGGTTCCCTCCAGGAAATGAACTGGTGCTACAGTATTTGGGAATTCAGTAGTGTAATGCAGAAGCAGTAAAGAATAGGTTTTTGTGTGCTACATTCTCTTCCCTCAACAGATGGCTGGTTAAACTCTGCACACACGGGAAATCAGTTTTAGATTTCCACTCAGGCCTCAGAAAATAAACTGCAACAGCAAAGCCTCAGGAAAAAAAGCAATTTCTCCTCCTACCTTCCTTTTTTCCCTGACATCATCAATAAGCATTTTAGCGCTCCTTCTCTCTAGCACACGCAAATCCAAAGTCCTCAAAGGCTGTGTTTTCTAGCATGTAAAACCTTAAGTGTTTTGTTCACAGGACAACTTTCTTTGAAGTGCTCCCCATGTTTACTTTGTGCCTAAAATATTAAAATAATAAAAAAAATTCTGCACTAAGGCAATTCAGATTATGCAGCAAGAAAATCTTATACCCTGCAATTTATATAAATTGTGTATATTAATTACAGTTTGTAAATTTGTTTGTTTTGAATAATTTACCATACTCGGTATTTTATGTAATTTGTTCTTATTCTACTAGTCCCTGTGAGGGCTGAGGATTTATTCAGTCTTGTAGCTGTCACCCTCTGGCTCTTGGGATTTCAGCAGGTCTTGTGCATTCATTTATAACATTTGCCATGAGGGACTCTCAGAAATTCAAAATTTGCACCCAGGGCCAGAAGCTGCGCTCCACTCCAAATGTCATTCTGTGACATCAATGCATACACAGAGCCTTGCCCCAAATGCAATATTCCTGAAAGTGCCTAGAGAAGAAAAGTTAAAACCTTTCAGTAATCAATTGGAAGTAACTGACCTTTTGACTTACCCATATTTTTAAGGCAGCTTATCAGAGATAGGAAATAATATTTTTAAATAATAATATTTTTAAAAAGCAAAACAAATAAAAACCCACACATTTAAACACAGCAAAATGCTGCAAAATGCTTTCAGAAACAATGTGAAAGCAATAGCTATCAAACAATATGGAATAAATTTATATGTGTTAAACAGCATGGATCTTCCAAGCTGTTTCTGGTTTCTATGTTCCAGCATAGTCCTGGTGTCTTGGAAGAAGGTCTCCCAGTTAAGTTTGCACAGGACTGCAGCCTGAATATTAGGCTGGGATTAAGTCTTACTCGAGGGACGCGGGTGGTGCTGTGGTCTAAACCACTGAGCCTCTTGGGCTTGCCGATCAGAAGGTCAGCGGTTCGAATCCCTGCGACAGAGTGAGTTCCCATTGCTCAGTCCCTGCTCCTGCCAACCTAGCAGTTCGAAAGCACGTCAAAGTGCAAGTAGAGAAATAGGCACCGCTCTGGTGGGAAGGTAAACGGCGTTTCCGTGCGCTGCTCTGGTTCGCCAGAAGTGGCTTAGTCATGACCCGGAAGCTGTCTGCGGACAAATGCCGGCTCCCTTGGCCAGTAAAGCGAGATGAGCACCGCAACCCCAGAGTCATCTGCGACTGGACTTTACCTTTAAGTCTTACTAAATTCACTGGAGCTTCTGTTTGAGTAGACATGCACCGGATTGCGCTATAGAGCAATGTTATGCTGAATGGGCAATTCTCTGCAGGGATGCAGCCTCAGACAAGTGCTCCATATGGTGATTGAGTTTATGTATGGGGATAACACAATTTGCAACTTTGAAAAGAGGGCAGACAGTTCCACATAAAATGTCAAGCTGGCATTAGGAAGAACTAGGGGACAGAGGGCAGCTTTGGAAGTGCTGCCCAAGTAGGTGTCTGGAAATCTACTCCCTCTTCTAGGAATGCCTGTGTGGCTCCCTATTATTATTATTATTACTCCCCACTTTCCCCCCTGACAGTATTCAAAGCAGCTTACAGCTAAAAACTCAAATTTCTAAAAACATAGAATTTTTTAAAAAACCATTAAAATTAAAACTATATAAATACGTTTAAAACATACAAGTAATTACAATAAAAACAGCAAAACACCAGCCCTTTCATTAAAAGCAGTCGATTCCCCAAAGCCTGATGGAACAAGGACTTCACCTGCCAGCAGAAGGAAATTAAGGAGGGAGGCAGGCTAGCTTCCCCACCAAAGAAGTCTGCTTTTTATTATAAATAAAGCAACTATTACAATTCCAATTATTACAAAGAAACTAAATGTATCCTCTTTCAAAGGAAACTAAATCCAACAGCACAGTGCTTTCTGCCTCTCACCACTCAGGGCTCTCTTTCTCCCTCCTCACCTCTCTCTCACACAATTTGTTTCCCAATTGTTTGGTTTTGCTATGAGTCTGGCTTGTAGGGCCAAACGCCTCAGTTCAGAATGAATTGGTCCCATTGTTGCAAAATAATGGCCTTCCATAGGAACGCTATAATCAGCCAGGTGCTACAATTTCCTCTCCACTGCTTGGTGGGGAGGGCAGCTCCTTGAGGATGGTGTCGTTGCTGAAGATGAAGGCAGATGCTGAAGAAACGATAAATCACTGCAATTTAAAATGTGCTAAAGCGATTAAGAGAGAAATATGAGGTGTCTTTGCTTCCAGAAGTCTAATGGGTGTCTCCATTAGGGTCTCCAAGGGCCGAGATACAAACCAGGCCTATGACAGACTTCAAAGGTATTGCAGTAATTCAGTGAGTTTTGTTTCAACTTGCACTTCTGAAAAATGAACCAAAGGAAAACTTCTCCCTTCACCCCCTTTCCATGCGCTGCCAGTGAAGGGATGCTTGATGAATACGAGCTTTGCGAAAATTCCGATAGGAAATGCCCCAATCTAAAAGCTCTGGGATTTATGTGCAGATCAGAACTTTAGCTGGCCGACCAATTTCTCTGGACGCCAAAGTGAAGCTTTTTAGATACATTATCGAAACATATAAATTGCTAAGTGTTCAA
Organism: Podarcis filfolensis; assembly: GCF_964270895.1. NCBI lineage: Eukaryota > Metazoa > Chordata > Lepidosauria > Squamata > Lacertidae > Podarcis > Podarcis filfolensis. The sequence goes on from NC_139607.1 coordinate 5,647,553, forward strand.
ATATGTATTTAAATACATATTTTGAGATGGCTTGTAAATGCAGAAATGCAATGAATGAAGTAAATACCACAAAAAGTGACACGCACTGGAGCAAGACACATTAGCCCAGCCCTAAGCTAGAGTGCTGAAGTCAAGACTTCCTGCATAGTTGCCCCTTGATTCAGATTTATATAGCATACAAGTGATACTGCCCTCCTGAGAGGTGTATAACTTGAGTGCTATATACACAGGCTATAAAGCTGACCTACAGAAATGGAACCTCTATATGTTCCTGGAGTGAGTCAATAGCAAAGACAGAGGAGAAAGCAAACATATTGTGTCAAGCGCATATAAAGAGTTTCCAAGAGCTTGATCCTAGCTATGTTGCTATTTATTTATTTATTTATTTAAACATTTCTAAACCTCTGTTCCTCTGATCCCATGGCAGTCTCCAATAATCAACAACAATGAAATCCACCCAAAGACAATGGAAACTAAAAAGCATGAGCCAAAACAAACAAACAAACAAACAATACCACAAATAAATGTAACCCCTTTAAAAAAATCTGGATAAATAAGAAAGTCCTGGGAGAGGAGAGATGCCAGACCATCCCTAGAGGACTGATTTACAACTGTTGGCCTTGATGCTGGACTTCTGGGTAGGAGGATAAATTCCCAGGCTATGGTGTCTGCTTTTGTGCACCCCAGCCAGGATCAGGAGGAGGCAGGGGGCAGCAGTCAGGACAACTGCAGAGCAGATAAGACTTGTCCCATTTTCCTGCTCTATTTTTGCTGCTGCTTCTCCTGAATGGAGAGGAGAGAGTCTGGATCATCCCTGGAAAATATGCCCACCACTGATTTACAGCAGCTGGCCCGAACATGGGACTTCTGGCTGGGGTGCAGAGATTAAAAATACAAACACACTGGGTTGATGTCAATGATTTTTGAATTAGTGATAGGTTGTCCGTGTTGAGTTTTTGCTTTTATCTGCTAGTTAAGAGTATATGTTTGTTTATGTTTGCTAATGTTTTTTTGTTTATTAGCCTTGAGGAAGGGCTTGGGGTTTGTTGTATGGAATGGTAAAGTGTTATATGATCCCACATCACCCCCTTTTCTACAGTATAATCTATACATGCATTTCCCCCCAATTTAGGTCACTTGGAGATTCTTTGGGAACAAACAGCTAATAAGTCTCATAAACGCATCATCATCATCTGGCATCAAAGGACTGTAACACTTAGAGATGTGTTCTTACTACACAACTGAAGCTAGGGAGTTTATTCCAAAGCTGGGCACCATTACAGAAATGACCCTCCTTACAGAAGTAGGTTCTCCTGAGATCTATTGGATTTCAAGGTCAAGCCTTCTTCAAGCTTTCTTCTAATCTGGGGCTTTTAATTTCAAAGGGGTCATGTGTGATACTTCCATACTCATCAACCTCCAGTGTATAAACAGCAGCTGTATGAAGTGAGAAGTCACCAGTAGAAAATCAGTCTCACTGTTTCAGAGAGCTGCCTTCAGCTCACAAGAAGATGGCAATGGTGTGTTGTTTTCCCAGATTAGTAGAATGCCTGATCAGAGTTTAAGTCAAGCAATAATCACGGAATCCATTAGTCCAGATGTTATATGACCAAAAGAGCTTGCAAGGCTTTAGGTGGCATAGGTAAAGGTAAAGGGACCCCTGACCATTAGGTCCAGTCGTGGCCAACTCTGGGGCTGCGGCGCTCATCTCGCTTTACTGGCCCAGGTAGCCAGCGTACAGCTTCTGGGTCATGTGGCCAGCATGACTAAGCCGCTTCTGGAGAACCAGAGCAGCGCACGGAAACACCGTTTACCTTCCCACTGGAGTGGCACCTATTTATCTACTTGCACTTTGATGTGCTTTCGAACTGCTGGGTGGGCAGGAGCAGGGACCGAGCAATGGGAGCTCACCCCGTCGTGGGGATTCGAACCGCCGACCTTCTGATCGGCAAGTCCTAGGCTCTGTGGTTTAACCCACAGCGTCACCCGTGTCCCTTTAGGTGACATAGAACCTACATATATTAAATACTATGTTCTCTTATACCCCTTACAATCTGTTAAATCAACCATGAGTGCCATCTTAAGCCCACCATACAAACCTCATAAGAGTATAAGAAGAACCTGCTGGATCAGGCCAATGACCCATCTAATCCAACATCCTGTTCTCACAGTGCCAACCAGTGGGAAACTGGCAAGACGGATTCAACCACAAGAGTCTTCTTACTACCCCCAGCGGTGGAGTCAGAGCACAGCCATTATGGCTAGTAGACATTGATAACCTTCTCCTCCATGAATATGTCTAAGCCTCTTTTAAATCCATCCAAGTTGGTGGCCATCTCAAGTTACAACATGCAAGACACAATAGTCATTTCTTCAAGGAATAGTCATCTTTTTGAAGCAATCTCTAATGAAGGATTATGGGGACTCTCAGCAAGCTACTGTTGTTAGGATTCTTTGGAGCAATCCATGACAGTGTCCCTTTTCCTCATTGGCCTCATTTCCCCATAGCTTCTGTGCACAGGGCAGATTATAAATTGAAAACAAAGTGAAAGATAATGAAATCTGCATGTATTCTATCGTGTCCAGAACTTCCGATGATAAAATTTACACTTGTCTGGCAGTCACAGATTTGATCCAACTGACCTGTATTTCCCAGAGTACCTGGGAATATGGAATGATTATTCAACCCAGTTACCCTGATCAGCCAACAGATAAACAAATAAACGTGTGACCCTATAAATGTCTCCTCAAAAGTGCACTCCATTGACTGCATGAGGCCTGTTCCCAGGTAAGCGTGTATAGGATTGCACACATAGGATCAGATGGTTCAACCAGGAAGAGGGATAAATCTCCCTTCCACACAGTACTGAACTTACATCCTTGTATTTTTTTTTATCTGCTTCAACTTTCCTTTCATATTGATCAGGATGTGTTCTCTTGGATACTATAAGCACAGTGAATCCTTAGATACATCATTATGCTCCACAGCTTGGCTTGCTTCCATAGAAACAGAGATAACACTGTTCTACAGCAGAACATTTTTGAAAGGATTACGTTTCCATTCCTTTTTAAGGGGAAAAAACCTAATGTAAATGGACAGCCTAAGGAAATACATAAAACTGCACTTCACTGTTCATCTCACTGAGTGGGGAGGGCCAAACAGCAATTTCAACAAAAAAAGAGGAAGCAGATGAATCCTGCATTATTTGCACATTCAACTCCCTGCTAAAAACTAAGTGAGAATTTAATAGTAGAAGGGGGGAAAATAATAAAGTTTCTTACACAGGCTGTTGATCTTCAGTGTTTGCTGGTACAGTACCTTCAGATACCAAAGCTGAGTGGTGAGTAATGGGGAGAAATGTATGGAAAACTACCTGCACGTACGGCTGTGCCTCCACAATTTCTATAGTTTGCCTCCAGCAAGTCTGTAGTTAGTGCAAGGAAAGCTGAGCTATGAAACTCTTTACCACAAAGAAAATATCATTCCTTTTATGCATAAGCCACTGTGGACATACTCCAGAGCTAGACTGGTCTGCCCCATATTACAAGCACAATATTTTTCTTTGGCTAGAGAAATCCAATCAAATATGCTGCAGTACAAGGAGGTGGGTATTGTCAGGTGTAGGCACGATAAACAAAGAGAAAACAAGTAACATTCAGGAAAGCGTGATTGCTTTGCAGTTCATATTCACCGCTGCTCTTGCAGTAAAATGAAAAACAAACACTTTGAGTTGTATCTTCCCAGTAGGAATGTGACAGACAAGAGTGACTGATAAGGCAAATACCATGCTTATGTGTGTAATGGCAGAAACCAAAGAAGCAGTATCCTGATGAAATCATGTAACACAAGTACATAATTCCAGGGGGAATCTACTGTCAGCAAGAGAAACAAATGCTGTAGCCTGCTACTACTACAGCCTCAAAATGGTATCACCTTGTAAATAAATTGCAGCATTGTTTTAAGAAGCATAAAGCATAAGTCACAGAAGGATGCTGAAGGCATGGAGCAAAATGATAAGCATGGCTGCAACAGATGTGACTGTTCCAGGGTCATTATTGGATAGTGCCCATGATGAACAGACTTCCACACAAATACACACCAAATGCACAAATAACTTTTGGTTGTAAAGGTTTTGAATGTAAGACGCTATTTTAAAGTTTATGTATGTGAAAACTTGGGTGAATACACACATATTTAGCCATGTAGCACTTAGGTGGCAAACTAGCTGAACCAGAAGCCATTAAAAATTATATCTGACCAGTTTCTCAAATCCATTTATCCTCTATTGTGGTTGTGTTCAGAAAGCTCTGACACCAATTTGCTGAACTCATCTGGTAGTACAAAATGTTCACAAACATTCTATCTGCTTGGGGAACAAAGCTATTTACAGCCCAGGTTTTTATGAAAGAAGGGAAAGCTGCTGGTTGAACTAGACTTAAAACATTGCAAGATCACTTAAAAAAATATGTTTTTGTTAGTAATGTATATGGTTTCAGATACCATTGGTAACTGATGTCCAAAAACCTTTATTTCATACATGCCACTTGCACAAACCTAGATCATTGTGATGCACACCAAGAGTAATGTCTCTTGAATTAATCTCAATTAATTTGTGGCATTAGTTTCAATAGTATTTAGTTATGACTAATGGTAGCAAGACTGAGGCCATTAAATACTCTGGAATACACTTTGGTCGGTGTAATTAATAGGGACTCAAAACCCTTCATTATCTCCTGTTAAATCAGAACCTGATAATCACTGAGTAAAATTCAAGGCTGATTATTATTTTGCCTTTGAGTAGCATCACTTAACATGTTGTTAAGGTTAATATTTCCATTGTAATAGGTTCTTGTTTAATGGTGACACACCTGAACTGAACTTAGATTTATATCAAAGATAACATATAGGCAAGTACTCCTATGGAATTCATCCATCTGATTCTTAAATACCCCCAAATGTGCAACTTTTATCATTTTGCAGGGATATAACCATCTCTACATTGCTACTCTTATCAGAACTCATGGCCTCTCTCAGAATTTGTTAGCTGTTTCATTTGAGGAGGAAATGAAACTTTGCTTTCAGTTTTGCTTCGAGCAAAATCTGAATACAAGTAGGGATGTTTGGGACTATCCAAGAAGTCTTGCTAGCATTGTTGAAAACATGTTTTGTTTTCTTCAGAATTATTCATATGGTAACCTGAAGACCCCTGTCTCCACGTCACATTAGCTTTTGGTGAAATTTCAGTGGCATTTCCTGAATGTTGGTATAATATGATTTTAAGAACCATCCTGCATGAGCCTCCAATCTGCCTTAAGAGATAGAATGACACATAGAAACACCATTGCTAGGTTCTAAGCCAATATGGTCACTGTTTGGTATCACCAAAAAACCCTCTGTGTCTCTCCATACAGTGGTAGGGACATGAAAGTTTGCTTTGCATCCTAGCCTCTATTGATCCTTGTTTTATTTGCATCCTTGTTCTATTGATCAAAAGTCTGCAGGGGCTTACTCAGTCACTGATTGGCTGTTTGATTGATATCACACTGGTGAGAAGGTCTTCTTTTAGATTTTTTATCCAATGAAACCTTTGTGTGTTTCCCATCTCCCAGACTATTGACTACTTAATAAATGAGGCTGAAACAGTTCTACAAATTTCTCTGCTTATTTTTGTGTGTGTGTGTATGTGTGTGTGTGACTGGTATATTGTACATGAATCATGCCCTAGCATGTTACATATGTATGACCCAAGCTTCTCCAATGTGACCTCATTATAACATGCATGAAACCCTTTCTTCCAATTTACTGCACCTATGCCTGTTTTTTTTTTATCCTGCTACAAAAAATACTGTGAATCAGGGCAGTGTACCTACCTTATGTTCATCGTATCAGCTCCTTTTAGTAAACTCTACCCTCCAAGCAAACATTTTGCAATGCAGTATGACTACAACAGCTGTATTGCATCCTGATCCCAAACACTGGGCTGATTAATCCATCTGCAGTGCCAATATGACATTGCTAAAATGGCAACATAATGTCACGTTTTGTGCTTTCCCTCATCCTGAGCACTTATTTCCTGGCACAGCAAGTCTTAGGTTCAAGCTGTTAGCTTGTTTGCAAAATGGATTTGTGGGAAGAAATTGGAGGGAACAGAGTCAGCTTAGTGATGCATCGTTGGTGTGGCATCTGGCACTGTAGAACTCTGATCCTAAACACATAATGGAGAAACAAATCTGACTAGAGCAATGCTCTGTGCTTTCAAGTAATGTCTGTAGGGGTTGGGTGGGAATAATGATATTTAGAATGTGAGGCTTTTTTCTGGCGCAGCTAGAAAAGTGCTAGAAAAACTTTGCCTACTTAATTTCTTTGTCAAACTACTGTTAAGAGTGCAGGGAGAAAAGATGGAGAACCCTTAAAAACAATAATTCTAGTGGAAAAGGAATACTGATTATTGTGCCCCTTGGTGGGTAAATGCCATATTTCTTCTGTTTGTTGGTTATAGCTTGGTAGGATTTGAAATTACTTTACAGTAAAGGATTTCGAATGTCTACTTATGAATAGGAAATTGAGAACAATGACTAATTATTGTTGGAACAGTGAATATGTCATAAAATTGGAGCCAGCACTCACTGGAATCAATATGTGCCTTTCCATTAACATCAGCCATGTCACAGAAGGCTGAGAATTATAATTTCCAATGGATTCTTTTTTTAAAAGAAAAAAATTAATGGAAGAATTATAGCATTCTTGAAACCTACAGAAAAGAAAACTACTGAATATCAAGACCCTGCTTTCAAAAAGAAAACCTCAGTGATCTTGACACAAGCAGTTAATCTTCAGTACCCACAGTTAATGATCTGTACTTGAACGTTAATGTTCTGTACCCAAGCCTAATTGGGATAACTTAGCATAGCTTGGGAGAGAATCATGTATTTAATGTAAATAATGGAGCTGGCCTACATTCGAAGGACCACTTCTCTTTTTCAGCTGGTATGCTGCCTTCCATTTTTTCTTCATTGCACATTAAGAAACCAACTCAACACATTCAGTTGTGGAACCTGCTTGGTTACGTGGAAGTCCTCATGCAAATGTTTCTGAGGGAGAAATCTTATGCACAAGAAGCTGGCATAAAGGATGTTCTCCTTCATGGAGAGCAGTGTTGCGGTGGGGTCTGACAGGCCACCCCTCTGCTGCTGGGTGGGGTCATTTAGATGGCCATTGGCAGTGATTGGGCTGTTTGGGTTACTGGGCAAATTTTGATGTTGCCGATTTGTGGGATGGACCAAAAGTTTTATACACAGGGCACACAGCATTGAGCGTTCCCTTTTGCTGTGTGCACCGGATCACCCACCCACCCTCCCTAATCTAGGGCTATTGCGTTGACCTTGCTATGCCTGTCATGGGGTCATCTGCTTTTGGAGCAGGGGCCTGGTAGGAATTTTGTCCATTTGGCAGATTGGCTGGGCCATTTGGTTTTTGCCTACTGCGTAGCAAATTGTCACAACTTGTAAGGTTGCGGTTAGGCATTGGTTATCAATTGGTTGGAGGAGGGGTAAGGATTGGCTGAGCCTGCCCTTCCAATGCTGCTGTGGAAGGGAATTCCGTTAAAGGAATCCAGGGGCTTGCCATGCTTTCATCTGAATCCCTGGTGTGGGGCTTGGGCCACGCAAGCCACTGGGAGCATGCGGGGAGAGGTGAGGGTCTGATGCCCAGCTCCATTTTCTCCCCAATATTGTTTTCCCTTACTGCCTTTTGCTGGAATCCGGAAGTCAGTTCTGTCCCCAGGTGGGGACAGATAGTTGGAACCAATGCCTAAGCAACCACTCACATGTGTGTATTTAAATAAAGTTGTGGCCAAAATTATGCCAAAAACCTTAAACAAAAATTCTGTGTGAATTGTGATTTATTTAGGGAGTGGATTGGGGACCTCGACACGCAAAGCAGACCAGTGTAAGTTAACCTGCAATGGTGTCACACCATTTCCAAACCCTATTCATCCAAGTGCCTGCTGCTGCTGCTCTGCCTACACCTGGTACAGGCAAAACAAGTCTTTAAGATAGTATTTTATGCTGGGTTGTCAGGTCACATGTCCGAGCTGAATGGGCTCAGGATCTAACCTAGGTCTCCCCTCTCTGGTTCTGCCCCCACCTTACACCGACCTCTGCTCTGCTGCACAGCTCCAGCTGAGCTGGGATAAGTCAATGATGCTGTTGTATCATCAACTGAGTCAGGATTGGGAACTTAATGCCAGGAAGCTCCTTGCTGAGCTGGAGATCTGCTGCATCCTAAGCTGCTCATCCCAATGGGTCTTGCCATAGGACTGCTCGCTAAATTAGTATATTTTATTCCTCACTACGGCCATTTCTTCACATAAACCAAATGCTGGAACAAGGCATGCCCCTCAACCCCGATTCCTAGCTCTGCTCTTAGTTCTCCCAAGCTGAACTTTTTCCTCCCTCCTGATGCAGGAACTGTGGTTTGAGGCAAATGTGGGGAAAGAGAAAGTTCCTTCTTCCCCACTCTCAAATGCAGCTCTTGGTTTGAGAGGGAAGTGCCAGACACATATTGCTTCTTACCCACAGTATTGGAGCTGCTCTTAGGAAAGACCCCACTTTTGCTCATGGCATCCCTAATCTTGATACAGTGGTACCTTGGTTCTCAAACTTAATCCGTTTTGGAAGTCCATTCCAAAGCATTCCAAAACCAAGGCACACTTTCCCAAAGTAATGCAAAATGGATTAATCGGTTCAACTTTTAAAAACAACCCCTAAAACAGCAATTTAACATTAATTTTACTATCTAACGAGACCATTGATCCATCAAATTAAAGCAATAATCAATGTACTGTACTATAAAATAAATCAGACAGTATTGTAGATGATAAAAATTAAAATTATTTCCTCCCCTTACCTGCACTGATGATAGCTTTTATCCATTTCCACAGTCACACAATCAATCAATCAATAGCTGAACTGGGTTTCACACAGTCACAAAAACAAATTAACCGAAAAAACCCTCAAAAACAAAAATGCAAAATAAATAGCAAAAACAAAAGCGCCAAACTTAATCCATTCCGGAAGTCCCTTTGAGTTCCAAAATGTTCAAAAACCAATGTGCAGCTTCTGATTGGTGCAGATGCCCCAGAAAAGATAGCCAACAGCCATATCGGACGTTAGGCTTCCGAAAAACGTTCAAAAACTTGAACACTTACTTCTGGGTTTTTGGCGTTTGAGAACCAAAGCGTTTGAGAACCAAGGTGCTACTGTATTGTGGCAATTCCTTGCCAGGGGAAGTGAGCAGGTTTTGTCTACATATACAAAGTTTTACATGGGGCTTAAGTTGCCAGGCATTTTGGGCTTGTCCACACTTCTGTTTCCTCCATGCCTAGAAAGCCCATGTCCGTTGAGCTTTCTGCTTGTCATGTGCCTTATGCTATGCACTAGGACCACAACTTATGTGGGGGTTATGTTACTGGAGGTTGAGTGCAAAGGCAAAATTGCACAAGGTTAGAATGACCCCTAGAAGCACCCACACTGTCCAAGATCTCGTGTGACTGGGGCAGTCCAGTATCTTGCAGGAGCCTCCCACAGCCAGGTAAGCAAGGCGGAGGGCTTAAAAATAATCTATACAACAGGGAAACCCTTTGCAGAAAGAGCTTTTCAACCCTCCGTCTTGTTCCAGGGCTCTGGAGTGGTCACACAAGGCCTCTGGAGGCTCCTGCAAAATATTGTGAGAGCCTCCAGAGCCACATAAGCAAGGCCCTCCCACCCCCTTTTTATTTGTTTGTTTGTTTATTGGTGATCTGTGTAAAGCTGTGATCACATAAGTAAAATCTGCGTAAGTTGCAGTCCCACTGTGCTTTAAAGTGGTATGGGCACCAATGGTGCATTCTTGTTGGACTAGTTTATCTAGTGCTGGGTTGGCGTAGTAGAGGAAAGGAGAATATAACGTATCCCTGCTAGATAGTCCCGTGATTGCAATTTGCTTTAGCTGTTTGTAATACTGAATTTTAAATTGCTGAAACCCACCCTGGGACTTGCTGAAAGGTGGGTAATACATGTAATTATTATCACGAAATAGCAGTTATTTCACTTTACAGGGCTATGTGTGTGTCCAGTGATTACCATTAGCTGATAGAGCCGAGCTATAACTCTGATAAAAAATAGTCAATAAGAGTAGAAAATGAGCTGTCCTAGATCATTTAACCTCATCATCAATAACCTGAGTTTAAAAGTATGGGCTCTTTCACTGTGATATCTGACTAACTTGGAGCCAGTGAACTGACATCAGGCTATTAATTAGTATTTAGCTCCAATCTTTACAACACTGGTGCATGACTAAAACTATCCAAGACTTTCATTGAATTAAGAGAAGACACCTGCCTAACAGCTGCAAGACAAGGTATAATGTCTATGAAGTTAATATTTGTGAGGGAGAAAACAGAAGGCACAACTTCTGTAGTGTTAAATCTTCATTAAAAAGAATCTGTAAACCTGGAATATTATTTAATTGTACATGTGATATCCAGTTAGTTTTTGAGTGATAGAATTTTGCTGCCTCGTGTCAAGTGTGGACAGCTGCTCACTACTGTGGACCACAATTCTCTTTTTAATTTTCTCTTCATACCGCTTGAACTCTGAGCATACCCAACTGTTTTGCCACTGTTCTCTGGGTTGCTGTTAATGAGTCTGAAGGAGAAATGCAGTCATGTCCTATGCATAATTATGTATATATCCAAGTATGTTTCTTTACTGACTTTACTTTTTTGCTTCGGGGGGGGGGCACTTCTTGCAATATATTTTTAGGTGTACAATAAACCCATGTTCCAGTTGCATGTGGAACATACTGGGTCAATGTGAGATGGAACAATATAGATTGATTAATATACCAATGGATATACAGGCAATGCCTGATTTGCAAGGAGGTTGCACATGAAGTGCACATGAAGCACACATAAGCCTGCCCCACCTTCTTCTGGGTCTGAAAATGGCCTGCACGTTCACGGTTGCGCATGCTTTGAACGCTTGCAAAACAGGGTTGCGTATAAATATCCAGTAGTAGGGATTTGCTGCAGCTACCAGTTCATGTTGTTGTTTATAGCCATCTTCAAATATCTAAAGCACTGTCACATGGAAGTTGGAGCAAGCTTGTTTTCTCTTGTTCCAGAGGGTAGGAGCCAAACCAATGGATCCAAGTCACAAGCAAGGTGATTGTGACAAAACATCAGGAAAAAAACTTTCTGGTAGTAAGAGCGGTTTCTCAGTGGAATGGACTCCCCCAGAAGGTTATGGACTCTCCTCCCTTGGAGGTTTGAAGCAGAGGTTGAATGGTCATCTGTCATAGATACTTGAGTTGAGATTCCTGCATTGCAGCGGGCTGGACTAGATGAGGTTTGGGGTTCCTTCCATCTCTACAATTCTATGATTCATGACATACCATTTTTGCAATCTGGTGATACATGAAAAGCAACTTTTCCTGGAATTGAGATACAAAATTTCATGTAGTTTCTTCAAACTTGGGAAACTTTGCAGAAGAACAGTTGTGTAATATGCATTTGTTTTTGGTATAGCAAAATATATTTTATTCCACCATAAACTAATTAGCTTGCCCCAACCCACAGGTCCTTGGGAGCAGCTGCTGAATGTGATGATTTCTCCATCTAACAGATGGTTGGTTTTTTCAGCTTTGACAATGCTGATCAGGGAACACAGGAAAGGAGGTATCTGGAATAATGCAAGCAAACAGGCAACTGACACTGTCAAGAGTCCACAACACCAAGCCTATTTATCTAACTAAACATAAGAGTTTGAATACAACGATCCTGAAACAGCCATAATCATAGCAGAAGGCACTTGCAGAGAACTAGTTATATCTAACTACAATGGGCTTGAATATGAATGTGAAATTAGGACTGTGCCTGTTCTTCTTGAAAGTCTTTTGGCTCCCCTTACAATTCCTAAGTTGCTTCATCTGAAGAGTGTCCAGAATAACCTTGAATTTCATTGTAGGTGACATTTTGGTGGAAACCATGTCAATCCATGCTTCTGTTTTCATATCAACTGTGAGAAACCCTGCTTCTGCAGGTGGAATGCAGTTTGTTCATGCAAAGTAGCATTTTACTTGAGTGTGGGGTCACTTATGTTTCATGAACTGATTCAGCATACTTGCAATAAATAAATAAATAAATAAATGGTAATTAATTGAGCAACTTATCTTGAATTTGCTATGAGTTACTGAATTGGAATTTAAAGAAGCTATCACTTGCAGATTTTCCCTTGTGATATTATTAGGAAACAGCAAACTGAGTACTTTATTTAAATAATGAAATGTCATTGTTCAGTAGTAAAGGTCACTCTGCTGTTATGTCTAATGCACACCAAACAAGATCCTATTTTGATCTTGCTTTCACCAAAGTTAATCAGAATTAATTTATTTTAATTTACTCAATGCAAATTGGCACTGAATAAATGAATTTATATTATAGAGATGGTTGTGGTGTACATGAGAGGCCCAACAATTATTCTCTCCATGTTGATGTTTGGTCTCAAAAGTAGTACTGACTCTCCATGCAACTTCAAATGTGATGGTGCTACACAAGGGCCCCAAGTTCTCCTACACTTCAATCATGCCCAGATTTTACACCATCCAACATGAGACAACACAAACACTCCATGATCTTGCAGAATATGCATGTTGGAACCAGCCAATAATAAGCAACACAATATAATATAGTGGTTAGAAAGTTGAACCTGAACACTGATAGCCAGGGTGAAAATCTAGACTCAGATATGAAGCTCATCTCACCTCGAGCTGTGAGAAATGTGGAGGGAGAAAACCATATATACCACTCTGAGCTCCTTGGAGGAAATATATACAGTAATAATGACAATGATAATTGAGAATAGTAATATCAATTAAAATCAATGCTAAATGTTTGCATGGTGGCTTGTAAGGGCATACATTATGGCAGCTACTTAAAAAAACAGGGTGATAATAATGGCGGTGGTGATTTATCAATTACATGGTATTAACCTAGAAATGCAAGGTAGAAAATGTTTTGGGAAAGTTTGGGAGTATACTTTGAATATCTTTTACTTTACTTTCTTTTTTTTTTGACATTTATAGGCACATTAGCACAGTATGTTCTTATGAAATTAGCAGATAGATATAATTTATCTGTCTTCCAGGAACTGCAGAGTAATCAGGCATCAATAGATTTACGGACTAAGAGTCGCTGTGAGAGCTAGACAAAAAGATTCCTCTCAAATTAACTTCTCCCCATGTTCCTTATGTTAAGTATGATGGTATCATTGACATTCTAATTATCAGAGAGTTCCATCTGCAATATAACACTCTATATCATATTTTAAGTAGTAAAAAAAGTTATTGAGTGCCTCATGGATGGGCAGCAGTTCATCTATTCTTTATACCACAGTTATCTGCCAAGAAAAATGAACAATAGAAGAATAATTCAGAACAAAATGTCCTGACCTGGAATTAATAAATTGGTCACAAAATACTTGTATATTAACAGCCTTTGTATCCCATAGCCTGTCTCTCCCCCTTTGCATATAGAAATATTTTTTTCCCTAGAATGAGAAAAAAAAACCACACCAAACAGTTCAACGTTCTACATATCGGCTGGATTCTTGTTAATGCAGGAAGCTACAACACACATGCATAGATTTCGAGCTATTATGAGGTCAGTCGTGTTTAAATCTGACCTAACAAATGAAGAACACATATTACAAAACAATTTGAACTAATGCTGAAGTGCCCAGTTGTATGAGTTTATATGGAAGGAAAATACCAACATGACTTCTTCACAAAAGGCCAGGTCTGTACATCTTACTATCTGCCCCATCGAATGCAGCCCACCCAAAAGTTTCCAGTGAAACCATTTTGTAACAGAATTCTTCTTGCAAGACACTGAAATGTCAGACAAAATATTAGCTGGCAATATGGTATGCAAAAGGACATCATTTTTTCACAAACTAATCTTTATAGCATGGATCGATTGGGCTTAAATGTTCCCAATAAATTAAATAAAATAAAATTTACTTACTATGTTTAGGAGACTTTAGGACCCTGAACCACAGCAGAAAAGATAAACTTGGTATGACTCATTCCAAGTGGTCCCCATCACAAGTACAGACACTCAGAAAGTGATTGAATAAGATTTTGCCACTGGCTTTTATCAAAGCTGGCAATGCAGTACAAAGGTCTTATCATATTACATGCTTTTGAATTACATTAATTGCCTTTTTATCATATTAGCCAACTCCCCTCTTACTAATACCATGTGAAAGCCAATAATAGGCTAAAACGTTTAAAGGCTTATTTGCATCCTTCAAGTGATCAGTGGGGTCTCCCTCCCCCATTTCAACAAGGATATTAATGCTCTTAGGCCATATGTAGTCAAATACCTTTCATCACATATTAGCTGATTGTGAAATTCATCAAAACAAAAGGCAGATCCAAATTTGGTATACATGTTCTCATCCTTTAAGTCATATCTGAAAAATTAGAGGCTTCACCATAACAAAGAATGCCCCCCCCCCAAACTTTGATCACAAAGCTCTCGTTCTAAATTAAATACATGACTGAATTAACTTTTCAGTGATAGCCAATATTAGAATTCTGACTGATCCAGAGTGGCGTCTTCCAAGGGAAAACAAATAAATAAAAAATAATCCGACGGAAGAAAATTGATAGCACCAGACACAATCCTATACTCCTTTGCGACTAAGTTCTGCCTCGTAGCACATTTCATATTATAGAAACAGAGAGGCTGAAAGTCCCCTGAGCATGTTAGTCATCAAAAGGCTGTAGGGCTCTCTGGCAGCACTCCCTATGACACATAGATGACTGAGACTTAGATGCCTGTTATGTCTATAGGTTTCCGAATTCTGGGGAAGCCTACATACAGAACATATGCTTCCTCACTGCAAACATCCATACTAATGGGTCATCAGGGGCTGAAACACAGCTCCATAGCCTTTTTAATCACATGATGCTTCTTAACATGACAAACCCATGTTCTAGTAGTCACTGAATATGTACTTGTTTGATCTGCATAATTTTTCTCCAGAAACTATTTGGCTCTCCATTTAGGTCTTGCTATCGTTAAGATGGCCCACCAAATTTGCAAAACAGAGGTTTGCTCGCATGTGCATATTAATGACTTCCAAGTGCTGACTTGCATGTATGACTGTGTCATAATTGCACACCAAACAACACAGATAGAATTTTGTATCACTGTATGTAACCTGAAATACAGTGTTTTCATACATTCCATTACAAGTTGCATCCCTAATATTTTCCTCTCGCCAGACCATTTTGTCCAGTAGGATTCGCTACATGTGAAGACATCATGTAATGAATTTCCCTATTTGTGGTAAGGGCTGGAGAAAGGCACAGTGAGGTGGCCCTCACTGAATCAGTGGGTTCTACTAGAAGACTCTACAGAAGGGTGGATGAGAATAAAGCATTGTTTCCTCTGACTGGACGTGTTTCTGCAGGGTCTCTAGGAAAAGTCTTTCCCATCACTAGAAGTGTCAGGGACTTAAACTGAGACTTTCGCCTGTCCCTTACCACTGAACCACGAAAACTCACCAGTCCTGCACATGAATATACTATGTAAAATCTAAATCTTAGATCATTTCAAAGTGGAAGATGTTAATGTTGCATTCTTTGAGCAAAATTCTATAAACTGAGGTCCACTTTTCACTACAGAGAAGACAATAATCTGCTTATTAGTATGATTCTGAATATCTAGTACAGCTACAATGGGAATTCATAATCTACCTCTGTTATGATTAGTTTTTAGGTCTGCATTATTTAATCCCTGTTGCACTATAGGATCCAATGCCACCCAAATGGGCAGAGAGATTTCTTAGCCAACCTTCACCAAAAGGTCCCAGTGTGGGTTCTAGCAATAGAACAGACAAACCTTGATCTGGACAGTATTATAATGTCAAACTCCAAAGTTTCTGCTATTTATCTTGCTTCCTGATATAGTGCATAATGCTCCTGCAAATTACTAGTATCTGATTTGACGATAACTAGTTGGGTCCCAGAGAGACTCACCCATACTCACTCACTACCACATTAAGAATTAATATTTACCCTTCCTGGACCTTTTGGTTGCTTAGCAGAAATGTTAACAAAAGCAGTCCAAATCCCCAAGCACCCTTGCCTCGAAAGATTAATAATAATTCATTTTGATCAGAATGAATTCAGTTGGCTAACGGTGGTTTCCATGGTAATCAGGTAGAAAAGCAGATTTCATCAGTTGTAAGACATCATTAGAATTGTCCTGCACTTCTAATTATGAGTTGTAGGGCTGGCTTTTACATACTGTAGCTAAGAGGCACACAAAGAGGCAGCTTTCAGCCGGAAAGCGTCCACCAGGAGAGAAATTAGAGTTTCCCCCTTCTAATCAATCAGGACAACTAACTTTTTCTCTTTCTTTTTTCTAAGCTAGGAATATTTGTAAATTAGGGGATTTTTGCCAAAGGATTTCATATGGACCACAGCTGAGAAACAGCTACTATAAAGCAAATAGATCTTTCTGTGGTAATAATTACACACACTCTCTTAATACAAAATCATTTGCCTTCTGAAAGATATCATACTCCCCACCCAGAGCTCTTACATCTGTCCTGACAATCTCAGGTTGATTAGGGAAGTGAAATACCAGTCCTAGATAACCTTGCTCACTTAGTAGCCACCTTCCTTGGCTCCTTTGATCTCAAGTAACAGATCTAATGAGACCAAGTTCAAGAAGGTACTCTTTTCTAAAATCTGTTCTCACACACCATCACTCAAAGCTGAACACATACAAACAGGAAGATGAAAGAGCCAGTCAAGAGTCTCAGAGTCATACAAATTAGAGCTTGCCACAAAAATTTCACCTTAGGAAAAACTCAATATGAACTTGGGAGATTCCTCATCAGGCAAAACATCTAGGGGAATTTGAAGGAAGCCAAAAGGATTTCTAGAAAACTAACAAAGTTTCCTGACACAGGAGAAACATCTCCATACATCTCTAGGATATATCCAAGTTTCAGTGAATAAGTTTGCTTGTTGCTACAAACGTCTTATAGCCTCATATTCATTTTTACAATTAGGGGAAAACCTACAAGAAAATTTGATGGTTCGAGATTCTGGGATTCAGAACAAACTAGAAAATGCAGCCCAACAAGATGCTAATGGGGTCAAATGGGCAAAGGTTAAAGTATGCCCTTGATACAGAAATCTGTTCATAAAGACAGATCAATTTCCTTCTCCTAGTGCTTATTTCTGGGTGATCTCTGCCCCGGGATCTCCGACATAGCCCACTTGCCATCGGTATGGATCCAGAGATGTTGCTTTGTTTCAGTGCACAGTAAAATAAATATTAATTAGAAGCAGTAAACAACAACTCCAGAGTTTGAATCAGATTGCCTCAGAAATTAGCCAAGCAATTTTCCAGAGAATGGGAAAATAGGACCACTTATTTCAGATCTGCTCCAAATTTGGTTTCAATCTGGATCTCACCCAGATAGGACCTCAAATCTCATCCTACCTACTCACCCACTCAGCCCAAACCTACTGGCAAACCTATTAGATCTACCGGCACAAGGGAGGTTGCCAGCTGAACCTGTGCTCATTTTGGGCTATGCTGGCCAAAGCCCTTATCCCAGCTCAGTCAGACACACAGTGTGTGACTCTTCCATACTGGCTCAGCCAAGGCCAGGTTAAGTCCCAAAACAATGTTCTCTAGGGGAGTGGTGGGGATAGAAAGGGGATCAGACTTACCCCTATTCAAAACTACATTCAGTTTGGTCACATGATGTAGCAACTCTATTTTAAAGGCCTGTTTTCCCTCTGGCAGGCTTGGCGGGCTCAGTTGGCAGTAGCCCTGCTACTGAATGCAGTTTGGAATAGGAGCATAATTTACCCCAGTGCAACTTCCACTGGCTTCCTATAGCTTGGAAGGCTCTGCTGTATTATTAATTTGTTGGTGAGTGTGAAGACGATAGCTGGGTTGATGTGTGGAGGTGGGGTTTGTGGCATGCTGACTGAGAACTGCAGGATGGAAGTATTTCCCTAGCCTTGAATTAAAACCCAACAGGGCCAATAAGTTTTAGAGATGAGAAGTACAGGTACTGTCTTCTCCATCATTAGTGTGCCCAGAATTAGTCTTATCAAATGCTGCTTGGCTGCCCCTATGGTACACCTAAGACAAACCTCCGCCCAAATTCACTTCTAATGCTGCTTTTAGGTAAAATTTAAGTGGCAGCTCTGATGCTACAGCCAACAGGTGATTCAACAGCAGCAGGAACTATTTTCACAAATTTGTGCTGTCAACATCTCAAGTGCTTTTTATTTTCTTTAGAAAGAAAAAAATTATCAGAAACATCCATTAAGAGAGCTTCATTGCAGTGCCCAGCTGGTTTTCAAGCATAGCGGTGGCCAACATATGATGCGCATGCCAAATCAGCACTTAATCCTTATTTTAATGGCAAATTCAAGTGTTGGCTGCTGCCTGTTTAGAATACAAATTATGCTCACAAAAAAGAAAGCAGCTGTAAATAATTATATAAAAGACATTTCACTGAGACAGGCTGTATTTCAAATATGGTGATGTATTAACAAGAAGCAATCTCTACAGTTCTTCTTTTTCTTCCCTAGAGGAGAAACAAAACAAAACAAAAAGATGGTGGCTACAGCCCAGATATTGGGATCCTGGATTTCTTTGTAATTCAGGAAACAAACATAAATTTAAAAAGGGAGTTAATAGACTTTTGGGGACCAATCCAAAACAGGAGCCAAACAGTTGGCTAAACTCAATCCAGTTTTCGAACCAAGTTGCACATTTTCTTCCATTTGTTGTTATTCATATTTCCCCAGGTGGTTCATGAGAATCAGTAATGGCCACTTTTCCAGCTTTTGTGCAATGAATCAGCTGGCAGAAAAGAACAATAAAAACTGAGAAAATGGTATTGCTAAAACCTGAAGGCATGCAGTCAGTTCCAGGTCTTCAGTTGTCCTTTGCGTCACTGTGCTCTCATTTTAGTTTGCAATTGTGGAGATTGGTGAGATTCAGAAAGAAAGGAATTATTAATAATTGAAACATCATAATGGTGTCTAATGGCTATAAGTGCACAGGCTTTCATATACAGAGCTTGATGAGGAATTGCATGTGTAAATGGAAGGCAAGCACACAGTCCCCCAATATAAGCCATACATTATTGCTTCAAAAAAGCCGGATGCCTAATAATCAGCTCTTCATGAGCTGGAGTAGCAGTGTGGATATTGTCCTCCCTGACGGCTGCTGTACAACTGATTTCTGCTTTTTGGAAGGAAAAAAGGTATTATAAAGTGAAAAGACAGGTGTTCTGTCCCTGCACATCAGAGACAACCCAATACATTTGGGTGTTTGAGAGAGATAGAGAGACAGAGACAGAGACAGAGACAGAGACAGAGACAGAGACAGAGACAGAGACAGAGACAGAGACAGAGATAGAGATAGAGATAGAGATAGAGAGAGAGAAATCCAACTGGAATTTTCCATGTTGCTAAAATCATTTTAAATATCTGACAACAAAAATTTGACATTTCATTGCCCATCAATGGTACATGATCCCGCCCCTATTTCTCACATTCTCACTATTCTAAATGGCATATAAACCAGGTGGATTACCGGATAGGATAAATGCCACCAGTTAGGAAATGAGGCATGTCTCTATCAGAGCTTCATAGCCTATTAGATTATTTCTGAAGATAGGGTTGCCATATTTCAAACAGCGAAAATCTGGACAGAAAAGTTGGTGAGCAAAAGTGGCACGTTTGGCAAATCTGGACGTATGACAACCCTATCTGAAGACAACTTACATTTGTAATTAATAAATTTAAAAATAACCAAAATAAATAATCTTAAAATATACACTTCTGCACTTTAATCTTGAATTTATTATGCAGCAGGTCTTCAAACTCAGCTGTGAATCTCATCCTCCCAAATTATCTTACCCCAAACCCACTGAAACCCTTATCAAGTTCCAGTCTAAATATGGAGGTTTTCCTCACCCTCTAAATAGATGTAGAAGCCACATATTAAGAGAACTCTCTCAGAAGAAAATGGAGTTTCACACGACAAAGGCATTCCCAGAATTTCCACAGTCTCCAGAAGAACTGCAGGGTCTTTTTCTTTCTCTCCTCAAAAGACACAGAGGTGAACTTCAGGGAATAATATCATTCACCATACTCTGTGGGGAAGTCACTGCTATCTCTCTCACTTTTGACAATTTCACAATTGGTATCCCTTGTATCTGAGGCTAGATGCAAAATGGTGCTGGACAGTAATACTAAAAGGAAAGGGAGTTCATGATGGCTGGGAGTTTGTTAAGAGGGAGATAGTAAAAGCACAACTTCAGGCAATACCAATGAGACGGAAACATGGAAGGTGCCTAAAGAAGCCAGGGTGGCTATCTAAAGAACTTTTAACTGAGTTAAGATTAAAAAAGGATGTGTACAAAAAATGGAAAAGGGGGGAAACCACCAAAGAGGAATTCAAACAAATAGCCAGCACGTGTAGACACAAAGTCAGAAAAGCTAAAGCACAGAATGAACTCAGGCTTGCTAGAGAGGTTAAAAGCAACAAAAAAGGCTTTTATGGGTATGTTCGTAGCAAAAGGAAGAACAAAGAAACAGTAGGGTCACTCAGAGGAGAAGATGGTGAAATGCAAACAGGGGACACAGAAAGGGCTGAACTCCTCAATGCCTTCTTTGCCTCAGTCTTCTCCGATAAAGAAAACAATGCCCGACCTGAAGAATTTGGAGCAAATGATTCAGCAGAGGAAACACAGCCCAGAATAACTAAGGAGATAGTACAAGAATACTTGGCTAGTCTAGATGTATTCAAGTCTCCAGGGCCAGATGAACTGCATCCAAGAGTATTAAAAGAACTGGCAGATGTGATTTCAGAACCACTGGCAGTCATCTTTGAGAATTCCTGGAGAACAGGTGAAGTCCCGGCAGACTGGAGGAGGGCAAATGTTGTCCCTATTTTCAAAAAGGGGAAAAGAGAGGACCCAAATAATTACCGCCCAGTCAGTCTGACATCAATACCAGGGAAGATTCTGGAGCAGATCATTAAGCAAACAGTCTGTGAGCACCTAGAAAGGAATGCTGTGATCACCAATAGTCAGCATGGATTTCTGAAAAATAAGTCATGTCAGACGAACCTGATCTCGTTTTTTGACAGAATTACAAGCCTGGTAGATGAAGGGAACGCAGTGGATGTAGCCTACCTTGATTTCAGCAAGGCATTTGACAAGGTGCCCCATGATATTCTTGTAAAGAAGCTGGTAAAATGCGGTCTTGACTATGCTACCACTCAGTGGATTTGTAACTGGCTGACTGACCGAACCCAAAGGGTGCTCATCAATGGTTCCTCTTCATCCTGGAGAAGAGTGACTAGTGGGGTGCCACAGGGTTCTGTCTTGGGCCCGGTCTTATTCAACATCTTTATCAACGACTTGGATGATGGACTCAAGGGCATCCTGATCAAATTTGCAGATGACACCAAACTGGGAGGGGTGGCTAACACCCCAGAGGACAGGATCACACTTCAAAACGACCTTGACAAATTAGAGAACTGGGCCAAAACAAACAAGATGAATTTTAACAGGGAGAAATGTAAAGTATTGCACTTGGGCAAAAAAAATGAGAGGCACAAATACAAGATGGGTGACACCTGGCTTGAGAGCAGTACATGTGAAAAGGATCTAGGAGTCTTGGTTGACCACAAACTTGACATGAGCCAACAGTGTGACGCGGCAGCTAAAAAAGCCAATGCAATTCTGGGCTGCATCAATAGGAGTATAGCATCTAGATCAAGGGAAGTAATAGTGCCACTGTATTCTGCTCTGGTCAGACCTCACCTGGAGTACTGTGTCCAGTTCTGGGCACCACAGTTCAAGAAGGACACTGACAAACTGGAACGTGTCCAGAGGAGGGCAACCAAAATGGTCAAAGGCCTGGAAACGATGCCTTATGAGGAACGGCTAAGGGAGCTGGGCATGTTTAGCCTGGAGAAGAGGAGGTTAAGGGGTGATATGATAGCCATGTTCAAATATATAAAAGGATGTCACATAGAGGGGGGAGAAAGATTGTTTTCTGCTGCTCCAGAGAAGCGGACACGGAGCAATGGATCCAAACTACAAGAAAGAAGATTCCACCTAAACATTAGGAAGAACTTCCTGACAGTAAGAGCTGTTCGACAGTGGAATTTGCTGCCAAGGAGTGTGGTGGAGTCTCCTTCTTTGGAGGTCTTTAAGCAGAGGCTTGACAACCATATGTCAGGAGTGCTCTGATGGTGTTTCCTGCTTGGCAGGGGGTTGGACTCGATGGCCCTTGTGGTCTCTTCCAACTCTATGATTCTATGATTCTATGTAACCAAAGGCCTGCCATCTGAGGTCGGAACTAAGATGCTTCAATGCTGCAAACTGTTAACTTAATTCTAGGGCTTCATCTCACCCTACTTGTGCATCCCAACCACTGCTCCTGAGGTTTGGAAGACTCTCCAGACCAGCATTAGACATATCACAAAACAGCAGAAATCAGCAAAATCCTGCGTACATGGAGAAGTGCTATAGGTATTACATGGGCAAACAAAAAAGGAAGAGGATGGTACAGTAGTCATTTTTTTTCCAGCCCCCAGGACAGCACTATATAATGACTCTTGCATGATGTCCATTCACTGACTAGAGGTATGGGGGGGGGGACTGGAGGGGAGGACTTCTTGCATTGATTGCTTGGATAGGTCAGTTAGTAGAACATGAGACTCTTAATGTCAGGGTCGTGGGTTAGAACCCCACATTGGGCAAAATATTCCTGCATTGCAGGGGGTTGGACTAGATGACCCTTGTGGTCTCTTCTAAGTCTACAATTCTATGATTCTATGATGGGGGGAATAATGACACTCGCTTCATCTGAAGACAGATTCCTTAGAAATTAAAAGAACAGAACAGAACAGAAAATCTTTAGTGCGGCATTAACGCAAAAATAGGAAAAATCTCTAAAGGTTGAAAAGAGTTTGTGCATCTGTAATGCAGTATTAAACTTTTCAAACCCAATTCATTAGCAATCAAAAGTCATAATAATCCAATGGATGTTTACAGGCATACAGAAATTGATTTTGTGGCTTCTGTTCAGTTCATCTCAGACAAGTATCAGTTCTTACTGGCCTCATCATTTACACAGCTAATACTGTATAAATAAATGTTCTGGCAATGTTGGCAGTGTCTGGAAGTTAGTGTGTGGACCACAATGGGATATTAAAATACTATCCAGTTTTGTTTTGTTTTGTTAGAAAGAGGGAGATACTTAATGGATAGCTCTAAAATTCATTCATGGAGCTCTCTAACACCAGTCCTCCATGTTGATATTTCTCCAGCTGAGCCGTTTCTGATGACACCACAAAATTTGTTTTCCACACAAAGGGTGTGGAAAATAAACTCTTGTCCTATGCACAAGAAGTGGGAGTAAAGCACGTTGGTGTAAGTTACACCAGTATAAAGTTACACCAGATCCAAACTCTGCTGCTGCTGCTCTGCCTGAGCCTGACAGAGGAGAAACAGGCCTTTAAGATAGTGTTCTTATGCTGGGTTGCCAGGTCATGCTCCTACCACACCAACTTCTTAGGCCGCAGCTCACCCAGGCTTGCCTCAAGTCGGTTGAGCCCAGGGCTAAGCCAAGATGAGCAAGTTACACCAAGATACCTTCAGCTGAGCTGGGACTGGGGACCTAATGGCTGGCTGAGCCAGGTATCCACTGCATCCTAACCTGCTCATCCTGGCAGTTCTTACCACAGATGGATCTTGGTACCACAAAAAGTGCATTGGTTTAAAAGTATATACAGTGGTACCTTGGTTTAAGAACAGCTTACTTTATGAACAACTTGGATTATGAACGCTGCAAACCCGGAAGTAGGTGTTTTGGTTTGTGAACTTTGCCTTGGAAGCAGAACATGTTCCGCTTCCTTTTGAGTGTGTTCCATTTGTAAATTGAGTCCCCTGCTGCTATGGGAAAGCACACCTTGGTTTAAGAACACTTTGCTTTAAGAACGGACTTCCAGAACGGATTAAATTTGTAAACCAAGGTACCACTGTATGCCCCATTACTGATGCAAAGGAGCTAAATTCAGTCCCAGAGCCTACATTTCATGGCAAAACAGATCAAGCAGCACTAAAGGAGGGGCCATTGTAGGTTAACGCTAAAGAGCAAATAAATAACTACAACATAATCTTCTCAAAGTTATTTAAGTTATCAAGTCGCTTTATGAAGACAAACAAAAATAATTTTAACAACATAAATAACATAAAACGTTTTAGAAAAATGCTCACCATTGTTTTCTAAAGGAAGAAGGCAACAAAATCTAGAGCTGAGATGAAAAGTTCTCCAGCAAACAATCTTGTCTTGAACAATGGCCTGGAGGAATTCTGTCTCAAAAACCAGGATCTCCTACCTGAGTGAAAGACTTTTCTCTACTACATGGGAGGCTACCAGTGTTACTGGCCTCAAATTTCCCAGGGATGAGAAGGTGACAAAAAAAAAAAAAGCGAACTGGCTGTATAACAGACTATTGGTTGGGCAAATATGTTGTGGGCTTTTATATCTTTAAATTAACAATACAGTGGACCCTCCGGATACAAATTTAATTATTCCGGGGGTCCCTACTTAACCTGAAAAGTCCGTAACTGGAGGCTCCGCTTCTGCGCATGTGCGCAGCGCGATAGAGCGCTTCTGCATACACTTACGGGTTTGCTGTGTTCGCAACCCGAAAGTTACATATCCAGAGTACGTAACTCGAGGGTCCACTGTATATTTTACAGTATATTAATAAAACAGGCTAGATAAGAAAAAGTCAACAGGCCATACAAATATCAGTAGTTCCACCTGACAAAAGCAGCAGGAATTAGAGGACCTGTCCACAACAGCCTACTGATCAAATACCAAAATATACTCCCTGCACATTTCCCCTTATATCTAAGAGGTCACTGGTTTCCTTTTTTTGTTTTTGTAAATGTTGAAGAGGCCTAATTCTGGGAAGAAGTCTAATATAAACTGATGCTCATCATTCCATCTTTTTAACAGAAATAATAGAAAGGAAGTTTCACAGGAAACAAATTCCAGAGTTGCCTTGTAATTTTTAAAAGCTACATAATTAACAAATTACATTTAATGCTGCAAAGGAAAGCAGTGAAGAAGGATGAAAGTGCCACAATTATAATCACATTAGAGCATGAAAACGAAGGATCCAGCTTTGAACCCATTATGTCACTGGCAAAATTATCATTAATGTTGACTGGTTCAAGATAGGGCCTTAAGAGAAAAATAGCTGATGTTATTCTGAAATGTAGAGAAGCTGAGGGAAATCTCTTTGAAATTCAGTGCTTAGATGCTGTAGCAAGAAAACAATGTTGAAATAAAAATCCTTTTGGAGTTTAATTTTGCTAAGTTCTTTCTAAATTTGTTTCTGGAATCTACACGATGTGAACAGCCTTCATCGGGTGTCTGCCATGAATGCATTAAGACGGTGACAGAAGAACAGAGGCCATGCCCTCCATATCTGAAGGTCTGGAGGGAGATTCCAAGCATGTTGAACTCAATGCTCTTGGAAGCCTGTCCCCAATCAGGAGTCCTGCTCAGCCATTATTACCGCAATTTTCCATCTATAGGACGCTGCCATGTATAAGACGACCCCTATTTTGGGGCCTCAAAATTTAGAAAATAGGGGGAATTGAGCTTTGGGGGAGGTTTATTTGGGGGGAATGCTGAAAATCACTCACCCACTAGAACGCAGCACACAACCGCTTGCGTCGCTTACAACTGCCGCTTAAAATATTGGGCTCGGGCTTCGTTCCAGCGGGTGAGCAATTTTCAGCATATCACGGAAAGAGTAAGTGTGCAATTTCTCTTCTCCCACTTCTACAGATTGTTTGAAGCGGATCTAGGATGGAAGCTCTCAAGAGTTCAAATAGCCCCATATAGGGGTGGGAGGACCCCAAGCCAGACCTGACTTTTCCTTGGCATGCTGGTTTCCTACGAGTAGGGAGTTTTCTTTCATTCTCCTGGGGAAACATTCAAGTACAAGATGCCCACCTGCAGCCTGGAGTGGTGCAGTCCCAAAAAACCGCCCATGTGATCCTTATGAAAACAAAAAAATATTAAGTTTGTGTCCGACCTTTCCTCCAAAGGAGCACAGGGCAGCAAACTTCAAAATATTAAAACAATACAATTTAAAATTACATAAAGACATATTTAAAACATATGTTAAATACTGTCTTCAAGGGTACAGGGGTCAGCAAACTTTTTCACCAGGGGGCTGATCCACTGTCCCTCAGATCTTGTGGTCGGCTGGACTATATTTTGAAGAAAAAAATGACCGAATTCCTATGCCCCACAAATAACCCAGAGATGCATTTTAAATAAAGGGACTCATTCTACTCATGTAAAAACACGCTGATTCCCGGACCATCCATGGGCTGGATTCAGAAGGCAATTGGGCCAGATCCGGCCCCCAAGCCTTAGTTTGCCTAACCATGGTATAGAACATATTATCTAAAGCAGAAGGTCACTACAGCATGGACAACTGAGGCCAGGGTATTCCGCCATAGGTGGCAGACCAGCTTAAGCTGGACAAAAGTACTCGTGGAATACAACCCTGGCTAGAGCTAGACACATCAAAAAAGTGTTTCAAGAAAATACGTTGTAAACCTCAAAGC
Organism: Podarcis filfolensis; assembly: GCF_964270895.1. Lineage (NCBI taxonomy): Eukaryota > Metazoa > Chordata > Lepidosauria > Squamata > Lacertidae > Podarcis > Podarcis filfolensis. The sequence goes on from NC_139607.1 coordinate 5,674,325, forward strand.
GAGAAAGCACATTGGTGAAAGACGGTGTCAGTGTTATAACACATATAAAACTCTCCGCCCCCCATGTGCCGAGTCCCCTGTTTCTGTGGGGCAATGCAACCCCTCCTAGAACAGATTGTACAGCTAATTCCAGGACAATATATAGAATGGTCCTTACAGCATGTGGCTATAAGATAAACCCTTGATCTATTTCAGCAAATCCAGTAACTTAAGAATTTATGTACTTAATTGAGGCAACTGCCTTATAAATTGTTTATGGGAAGACATATTAGGAAAATCTCTTATAGGCCCAGACTTTGTAAGAAAGTGCCTAGCAAATTGTTCATTTGAACAGTTTAAGTTTCTCCTGATCCCAGAAATCTCATGTGAAGATTTCTTGAGCCATGGAGGGTTCCTTCAAATCCCCTAGTCTGCAATTTTCTATTCACTGGCTTACTGATACCAGATGGGATAACCAGAAATACAGGTGTTGTTGGCAGAGAGCGGGGATGCAGGGGGTGGGATGTTATAAAAATGGGGGGGGGGGATAATTCCATGCAGTTCTGGAACTATAAAAGCCTAACTTAAAGCCATTGCTTTTTTCATAACCGGCAGGAGCAGACACTGTAATATTGACTGCACCTGCATTTGTCCAGAGATTAAGGAGAATGAGTTAAGATGACAGGTTAAAACCACTGACAGTAAAAAAGAGCAACAACAAAAAAGCAGCTTAAAAATTCCATCTATGACCAGGGCTCATTTATGTGTACAGGTTTATATATAGCATGGATGAAGCCGTTCCAGAGGAACCGTAAATTGAAGTAAATTTGAAGACGCATATCTAGTATTTTAGCCAAAGGGGAAATAAATGTTTGGCAATAGCATTGTTGTGAGGGATATGAAGTTATTTAAGAAAGAAAGAGGTACACAGGAAGTCCTATTTGTGGAGACAGAAAAGATATTATGAAGCATGAGTTCCAATATGACTTTGTTTCAAAGCAGTCATCCATTGCAAAGATCCATTGCAAATACCTTGACCACCAATCTGTCCAGAGTAAACACATCTCAGCTTGAAGGAGGTATTTCTCATTGTTTTTCGTGTGCGCTATTTTTAAGGGAGCAACCCCATGCACAAGCAGCTAGCATAAAACAAGTCAGTGTAAATTAAGCCTGTGTAAAGTTACACCAGATCCATAGGCTGTTCAGCCGCGGAGCTGAATTTATAGCGGCCTCTGCTAAGCCAGGATGAGCAAGTTATGTCAACCTATCTTTGGTTGAGCTGGGAGTGGGGATTTAACACAAATCAGCTGCTTGAGCCAGAGATTTGCTGCATCCTAAACTGCTCATCCCAGCAGATTTTGCCATAGAATTCAGCTTACCTATTTCAACTGACCACAGGAATCCTTACCCTGACATCATACAGGTATATATCTTTAAAACTTTCACCGACATTTTCAGCTGAATCAAAGAAGTGCGAAGCCTTTTTAAAAAGGAAGGGGGGGGGAGAATTAAAACGAACCAGTCCTATGTTGCATACATCACTCTCTGGCTGGCTGTTACCTTTCTTTTTCAGAAAACCTCTCTCACATACCTTCATTTTACACAACAGATTCAATTTCTTCCCTATTCATGCATCAAATTTACATGATTTTTGTATTTCCTCCCTCATTCATGCAATTTCCATTCGCACTTAGTGAACTGGGCGCTGGATCCTGTGTATTTGAATTGTATGTTGTTATCTTGGAAAATAAGAGCTGGGGTGGGGCGGCGGGCTCTGAGTGCACAGCAAGGCAGGCGACAGCTGCCACTAGATATCCAGTTCCTGCTTTCATGCCTGGGAGAGTGGGCCTGCTGCAACCTTAAATCAGCAGAGAGGGAAGCCCACCTGCCAAGGACCTTGGGAGCCATGAGGTCTCTGCTGGGACTGGGCATGTCCTCCCACAGCCAAGTTTAGAACTTTATTTTATTTTGCATGTCCAGATCAGATTTCTGTCTACACTGTACTTGCTCAGGTGTATTTTTTTCAAAAAGGAAAGGAGGCTGTTTGGGTAGAGGAATCCCATCCTCACCAAGAACTGCTGGCCCTTCTTTCTGGCAACAGCTGCTTCTGGGGCTGTAGCTATTTCTCCCCAGATTCAAGCAAGACAATTCAGATTTTATTTTTAAGAATGAAAGAGAAATTCAACTGGAAAAACACCTTCAGAATTATTTCTTTTTTATTTAATTTTTTATCAGGTTTGACAATTTAATATTCAACACATTTGAGACATAAAAGAAGAAAAATACAAAAAGTGAAATTTTCCCCACCCCATGACTTCCCTTAACTTCCCCTTCTGGTTCTTTAAATATATGCTACTTCTGCTTAATTTTATCTTACTTTCTATGAATCCTTTTTTTTTTTACCGAATGCTCTTATATATTACCATTTTTATATCAAATTTTCTTTCAAATTACACCTTACACTTAATTAATTTCCATATTGTTGTTTCTTAACTGTGCGCTTATTTTCTTAACTGTAAATTTTCATTCAAACCCTACTAGTGAGTCCAATTCTTTACGCTGTTTCTGTAGATACAACATAAATGGTTCCCAGTCTTTTTAAAATCTCTATTGTCATTGTCTCTAAGTCTGCCTGTAAGTTTTGCCATTTCTGCAGAAACTTAGCAGAAAAACCTTCAGAATTATTTCTGATTCATTTTAACTTATTAAATCCAATGAAATATCCCCCCCCCCCGTTTCATGTTAACTGAATCCATGCCCTACTGTAATCTAGGTTAGATTACTGCAGTGTGTTGTATATGGGGCTGCCTCTGAAGATGGTTTTGAAACTGCAGCCGGTGCAGGAGTCCACTCACCGCACTTGGTGGGCACCGCTGAGAGCCAGCACTCCTTTGCTGATTGCATTCTCAAGGGGAACCCCCTTGGGCTGTTTCCCAGGCAGCAAATGAAGTCCATGGGCTGAGCTTGCTGCTGGGGAAAACAGACTCCATCTGCTCACTCAGTTGGCAAATCATGAGTAGGAATAGAATCAGCATCTTCCCTGAATCTTCCAATATTCAGCCACGTTGACATTACGTTTGCAAACTGGTCTTAAATGAGATAGTTATATTGCAAATACATCTTGTTTGCTGGATGGAATAAAGGCTCATGTTCATTCTCTCAGTATGAAAGCGCAAAAGATAAAAGTTTTTTAGAGTACAAAATAATGTTTGTTTGTTTAATATACTGCCCTTCATCCAAGGATCACTGGGTGATTTAAAAGTTATTATTATTATTATTATTATTATTATTAATTGTACCATGCCCATCTGACTGGGTTGCCCCACCACAAAAACAAATAGCATAGTAACAAACAAAACTATCCCCCGCCCCCAGTTTAAAAGGACATAGATTGTTTAATTAGCCAAAGGCCTGGAAGAAGAGGGATGTTTTTGCCTGGCACCTAAGGATATGTAATGGAGGTGCCAAGTGAGTCTCGCTGGGGAGAGCATTCCACAAATGGGGAGCCACTGCAGAAAAGGCCCGTTCTCGTATTGCCGCTCTTCTGACCTCTCGTGGAGGAGGCATATGGGCCTGATATAGTGATGATGATTGTAGAGTCTGGGCTGATTCATATGGGGAGAGGCCGTCCTTGAGGTATTGCAGTCCTGAGCCACTTAAGGTCATATTCTATTGTCAGCTCTGATAAAAACTTGCATTTATATGAGCAGCATTTCCAGCTCCACAGTGTGGAATTGATAAATAAAAGAGAGAGTGATGCCCTGCGAAAGTATCCCTGCACAGACAGTATAGTGCCGTCCCAGGGTCCTTTCATTCCATTTGTTGCACTGAACAGAGGATAGTTGAGGCTTCTGATTCAGAGACATTTACTGTATTGGTATTTCTGGTTGGGGTGGTGACATTTAGAAAGGAACAGCTGGAATTTGCATTCTATTTCACACATAAAGAATCAAAATGTTGAACCAAATGAGGATTCAGTGGCCCCCAAAAGTGTGAAATACTATTTTCACTGCCACCTGAGGGGCTTTAATTGCTTCACTCAAATACAGGAAGGAGGAAGCTTATATTTATTGGGAACGCCACCCTTTAGCCGCTACAAAGGTCTAGCACAAACTGTATTTTCCTACAGCGGTCCATTCATTTATCCACATAAAACTCTACCGTAAATACTATGCAATTCCATTGGATTCTAATAGGTTTGCCTCTTTTGTGACCCTGTCCCCTGAGGCGCAGGAGTCACAGGAGGTTAATCTGGTTTTGTGATTTCTGGTTTACTCCAAAGCCCCTCTATCTTTATTCTTACGTGGGTTTCCTAAGGGCTGTGCAGTGAAGTGGATACAGGAGCAGGCAATAGTTTCTCCGAGGCTCAGGCATAAAGCTGAAACAGAATGAGCTTTGGCCACTAACTCTGTTGCTGCGTCTGATAATAAAGGAATGTGATTGGGTCATAAAGACTTAAACACGAAATTGAATCATTTTGTAGCAAATACTTACTATTTCCAAGTAATTGGAGCAGAGCAGGATGAGAATTCTGACTCGGAATATTTGTTACCTGAAAGACGCAAGCTCAAAAAGGGCAGGGAGATGCTCCCCCCCCTCTCATTCCTGCTTCGTTTCCACCCACCCTCTGCCTTCAACATTAATGAAGCTTCAGTAGAGAAGAAAACAGAGTCAGTGTCCTGGAAAAGGGCCCCCAGATAGAAAGAGATTTTAAAATATATCTACAAACATATATTTGAAAAGTAACCCTTCCCCCCCCTTTACAAACTGTTCTGTCTCCTTTGGTATACTGTGTGCATCTAACATCTACCAATGTATCTGTTTAAAAAAACAAAAAAGACCAAAGCCAAAACCAAATTCTCTCTCCCACCCCCTCAGTAAGCAGTTCGGTCTTGGTTGGTCCATGCGATATATAAGCAGCCACAGATTTGTGTCTCAATAATTATTTACAATGAACAAGACTTCTGCAGCAGCATCCCGTGGGGGGGGGAGGGGGGGAGGGATGGGTCTTCATCAGGCAAGTCAAGAAGGAAATGGTTCTCTGAAGGTAGAAAATTTGAGGACTATGGCTATAGACTACTGACTTCTCTTATGTTTAAGTCACTTCTGTGTTTGTTTACAAATTTAAATAATGTCATCTGTATGTTTGGGACACATTGGATAATACAGTTACTCAAATGTGTGACCCTGTGCCACCTGTCTCACCAACTCACCTCAGTATTGGGCATTATTGCATTGACATAAGGATGCATTGACATATGAATTCATGCACTGACATAAGGATGCTGTAATGATGAAGACTACTTGGATGAAGGAACCGAGGGGATGCTCATAAATTTGCACAGGACACCAAACTGGGAGGTTTATCTACTGCTGTAGAATACACATACAGAATTCAAAATGACCTTGGAGGTTTGGAGAATGGGCACAAACTAACAAAATGAACTTCAGTAGTGACAAAGTGTAGGATTCTACACTTGGACAGGAAGAACCAGATGTACAAATATAGGATGGGGGACACCTGGCTTACTAGCAGTACACGTGAAAAGGATCTTGGGGTCTTGGTGGACCACAACCTGAACATGAGTCAACTGTGATGCAGCAGCAAAAAACAACAACACCTAATGCTATTCTAGGTTGCATCAACAGAAGTATAGTGTCCACATCAAGAGATGTAATAGTACCACTCTATTCTGCCTTGGTCAGACTACACCTGGAATTCTGGGCACCACAATTGAAGAAGGATGTTGACAAGCCGGCATGTGTGCAGAGGAGGGCAACCAAGATGATCAAAGGTCTGGAAACCAAGCCTTATGAGGAACGGTTGCAGGGGCTGAGTATGTTTAGCCTGGAAAAGAGGAGACTGAAAGGAGATATGATAGCCAACTTCAAATATCTCAAGGGATATGACATGGAAGATGGAGCAAACTTGTTATCTCCTGCTCTGGAGGAATGGCTTCAAGTTACAAGAAAGGAGAGTCTGACTAAACATTAGGAAAAGCTTTCTGACAGTAAGAGCTGTTCCATATTGGAATGGTCTCCCTTGGGAGGTTTGTGGACTCTCCTTCCTTGGAGGTTTTTAAACAGAGGTTGGATGGCCATCTGTCATGAATGCTTTAGCTGAGATTCCTGCATTCCAATTCTAAGATTCTATGCTTCTATGCATAGGCCTGTTTGGGTGAAGAAAATGCATGCACACCAAGGGGGTCAGGAAAGATGAGATACTCTCAGTCTCCACAGTCCCTGGGGATGCAGACCTGGATAAGTGCACTGTGCAATTGGATAAGTGTACTGCCTAACCTGGTCCTTTTTCTGGCATTTTGCAAGCCATCTGTGATTCAGTTGGCCTACCTGTTGGTACAACATCAGAGAGGCAAAGTCTAACTGCACAATACCATACCACATGATGATGATGATGATGATGATGATGATGATGATGATGATAATAATAATAATAATAATAATAATAATAATAATAATAATAATAAGTTATTATTTATACCCCGCCCGTCTGGCTGGGCCTCCCCAGCCACTCTGGATGGCTCCCCAAAAAATACTAAAATACTGTAATACATCAAACATTAAAAGCTTCCCTGAACAGGGCTGCCTTCAGATGTCTGATGTCAGATGTCATGAACCCTGCACTGTGCAGGAAAAAAGACACATTTATACATAACTAGTGAATCTTTACGAAATCAGTTAGAAAAGCTGTTTTACAACTTGTTTACGAAGAATAACAGATATTTCAAAGTGATGAGCCTCAGTTTAAAAGCCAGTTTGAAGCATTGCTCTTGTGGTCAAAGTGGAAACTGTTCCTTTGGACTTACTTCATCAATCTGTGAATCATTACCTTAGTATTTATGTTAGTTTTCTGAACATGTTTATAATTTTACGCCTCACATCACTAGTCCTTTCTGTGGTTGAAAATCATTCTGAGGTCTGAGTGCAAATAGCTCTTCTCCTTGGGCCCCAGTGTTCCCATTTCAAGCTACATAATAACTGGCGTAGGTGCAGGAAGAGGTAGCTGCAATGGTTGGAAGATCCTGTTAAGAATCCTTTTTACCAATAGGAACAGGACCCAGCAAGAAAGTTTAATAAGATTTGAAAGCACAATGGTAACTTCTCCCAGGCGGCCTCTAAAACAGATTTTCAACACTACAGTTTATCACTGAAAATAATGTAAGCTAATTAGTGTCACTGGATATCACTGCAGTATTAATTTCTATAACTTATACTTGCGTAAGATAGTAAGCTGATGATACATAATAGTGTAACAGCAAAAACAGAAACAAGATTAAAAGCCTACGTAAAAGCAATTGTAGGAGTGGGGAGGCAATTTTCATTAAATATCAGCATGGAAACTGTTGGGATGGTAAGATAAATAATTGCAATTATAATAAAGCATTATAATGTGTTTTCCCTTCACCTTTGCTTGATTACATTATGGCCTGGTTATCACAAACAACGAATAAGGTGGCAAACCTGTGGCTGGACTGCACTGCTTCAGATTTCAGGTGGGATGTACATAATTTAATGCTGTTCCATTCGAAATGCACATCCTCTCGCTCAGCCATCTCCCTTACATGCCAGTTTTTCATGTGTTGGTATTCCTTCCTCCACCCCAAAAAGGGTAGCATTCCATCATGAAAATTCCCAAATTCAGTATAAAGTAGTACAATCCAGACACATGCTTACTATCTCATCCATGGCTTATCAGAATTATTTTTGTTTTAAATCATACATGGTTGTTTTTAGTAGACATCCTGTATTTTTGTGAACCACTACGCAGTGCAACATTTTCTATTACTACTCCACAGGATAGCATGCTTTTTCAAAAGATTCAAATTCATTCCATCTACAAGAGTCTCTCTTCCAAAATATTATTCAATTAATTATCCTTTAAAAGTGCATTCTCCCCACTGCTGAATGGGATTTGGATCTGGGGTAACTTTACACTGGCTTAGTTTACACTGGCTTGCTTTATTCTGGCTTCTTATACATAGGATTTGGTCTTTTAGCAGCAAGGAGTCAGAAGTGAACATAAGACAAGCACTTTTCAATACTTTTCTCAAAACCACAGTTAATGAGAATGTTAAATTGTTCTATTTATTCTATTTTCCTTCTCAAATGAAATAACACAACTGAAATGGAAGAGTGCAACTCCATTTAATTCCGTTTTTAAACAAGTAGACCATATCACAGAAGCAAGTTTTCAGTTCCCCAAAGATATACCTAGTGCTAGATAAAAAAATTAAACTAATCAAACCTTTATAACACTACAGTTGTACCTTGGATCTCAAACAACTTGGCTCCCGAACAAATCAGCTCCCGAACGATCAAAACCCAGAAGTGACTGTTTTGGTTTTCGAATGATTTTCGGAAGCCGAACATCTGGCACGGCTTCCGCAGCTTCCAATTGGCTGCAAAATGCTCCTGAAGCTAATTGGAAGCCGCGCCTTGGTTTTTGAAGGGTTCTGGGAGTTGAACGGACCCCCAGAATGCATTCTGTTCGAGAACCAAGGTACGACTGCACATTAATGCAGAAGTTGTTGCAGTAATGGTTGCCATTAATTTGATTATGAATTGATTTTAGAATGTATTTTAATTAATTGACTGTGCGATTTTATGTACACTGTGCTATTTTTACTTGTTGTTAGCTGCTCTGAGCCTGGCTTTGGTCGGGGAGGGCAGGATATAAATAAATTATTATTATTATTATTATTATTATTATTATTATTATTATTATTATTATCCCTGCTGTGCCTCTGGTCTCTTTGGGCTTCCTCACATCCTCATGAGCCACAAGGATTCTTCAGCTCTTTCCCTCAATTTCCTGGCATGATCCTATTTATTTATTTATTTATTTTCTGGTGCCATGCTTATATGCGGTTCATTGCAAATTGGTCACATGTAAGTGGGGAAATGCCTGTACTTGGAATTGGTTCTGGGAACAGGTTAGAGCTCAGTATAGTTTTTTCAATAAGATAGTTGTTACCTCTATGCAGTCCCTATTAACAGCTGGGCCAATTGTAGTTTATGGACACTTTTCATAGGCAACCAATTATAGTGTGTATTACAGTAACCCGGTCTCAGATTCGCAGTCTCCAGAATTGGAGATAGTTACCCACCAGCCTCTGGGTTACAGTTAGGAACTCCTGAACATAACTGACATTTGGGAATTAAAAGTCAAAGCTGGGTCCAGCATAACTCTGAAATAATAAACCTGCATTTTCATGCTACCCAATATAATGCAGATTGAATGCCAATCTCTACATCAGCCCTACAGACAAAAAAATTCATCTAGATTAAACCCACATGCAGTAAACTATCTCTAGAGTAAGAAAGAAAAGAGAAATAGGGTGTCATCTGCATATTGATGGCACCGAATGCCAAATATCCAGATTAACTAGTACCATATTGGCCTGAATATAAGCCACACCCAAATATAAGCTTCACCTTTAAAATTCAAGGAAAAAAAAAGACAATATCCGAATATAAACTGCTCTCTTAAAATTCCGCAGGCACTCACACCCGTTCTGTTTTACCGTATGTCTGTTTCAGCAGCTATATCGTAAAAGCCAATTTCTGTAAGGTCGCGAATTTAAGCCGCACTTTAACTTTTCACGGTACGAATTTGGAGAAAAAGTGAGGCTTATATTCAGGCCAATATGGTAACTGTATAGACATTAAACAACATGGAGGGCAAGATGGAACTTTGCAGGAATCCACAGAACAATGGCTAAGATATCAAACAGCCCTCCAGCAACACCTTCTGAGACCACACCTCCAGAAAGGACCTGTACCAGCATAACACTGTGCGCCACTGAAACCATCTGCAAGGGTACCATGGTCAATGCAATACCCTGCAGCTGAGAGGACCAGCGAAACCAGCAAGGATGCGTTGTTCCAGTCCAGTTCTCAGGATAAATACAGTACTGGGACAACCAAAACTATTCCTACCCTGAAACTGAGCCCAAGACCACATAGGTTGGTCCATACTTCTCCTGCTCCTGTTGAGGTATGCCATCAAAACTTCCCCTTCTTGTGCTGCTTCTAGTTCCCACGCAACCAGTTGGTTCTAGCTGTATATAATATCAGGGCTGTCTTAAGCATATCCCAGAGTTGTCGACCTTTTTTTAAGGGCTGGAGGAGGCGGGCAGCGGCTGGAGGGCGGCTCCTCCAGCAGGGAAGAGGCAGAGGCTGGACACGGCACCTCCTGGCTCAGCTGGCCGCTTTGTGCCATGGTGGCCACAGCAGGCAGCACACCGAGCAAGTGTGCCTGCGCTGAGTGAGCGAGGGTGTGTGCGCCACTCCCACCAAGCGTTGGCTCAGTTTTTTTCCCTTTTAGCCTTCTGGCGCCACACAGAATTTGGCACCTGCAGGCTAAAGGGGAAAATAACCGAGCCAGTGCTCGGCGGGAGCAGCGCACACACCTTCGCTCACTCACCGCACTCATTCAGTGTTCCCTGGACTCTCGCCTGGCGCCCTCCAGTTCTCAAAGTCCTGGCATGCCATTCTATGGATGCAATTCTATGGATGCTAATCAAAAGGAGGAGGTCTTATGTAGCCTGGCAACTGCCACTTCAGCAGGTCTTGCCACGATAATTTTCAAGGAAGATCCTTGCAAGCTGCCGGGCTGTTCCAGCAAAACCACTTTCCTGCACATCACGGAGATTTAAAGCCAGTGCAAATTGGCAGGTGCAGAAAGTCAAGTTAGCCAGTCCACTAACTGAATACATTTAGAAGTGCAGGCATTGGCTCCCCTTCCCCCTTTAACAGGGAAACGAAAGGTGTGTTGAGAATTCCTTTCCTCCTGTGCTGCAGTTGTGTGTGGGATTGTTACATGTCACGTGTCCGTTTACATTCCAGAACTGATTATTGGAGTCTTGTGAACGCAAAGGGAGACACGCTGTTTCCGCTCTGTATAGCTTTTGCTTTTACAGCTCTTTCTCCGAGGAAGGAAGACAGAGAGAGGAGCCATGTTTTCTTTGTTCTGTTACGTTTGATTTAATTTGCAATAAATTAAGCTTAGATGTTACTCCTCAAGGCTGAGCTTCTGTTTTGAACTCTGCTTGTCGTGTGCTCATGTCCTTGGATATGGGCCACATCAGCGTGATGGGAGACCAGAGTGATGAATCCCGGGCGACACTCAGTTGGGGGGGCCTTGACGTTATCATCCAACAAGGTGATAGGAGAACCAATATAACCCTGTCTATTCATTTGACATCCCTACTGCAAATATTTATTAGTACTAGATGTGGAAACTGATGGCATTATATATGTTTTCTTGTAGGTTAATGATTGCTATGGGGGCCCCTGTTTTTATTATATATTGACAATAATGTTGCAAGAAAATATTTTTGTAGCAGTTTTGGGATCTTGAGGAATTAAGGATTAAAATTTTAGCACATCTTGATCTTCTAAAGATCCACAAAGCTAGAAACAAGCTTGCATATTGTTATACCTATTATATTAAAAGACTAGAGTACATGCAATTGTTCCCTTCCACATTAGTTTTAATTATCTGATTCTCAGCTGATTTTGGCTGTGATACATAAGCCACAACCTGGAGTACCAGGTGTGATTCTGCCACAATCCCAGCAACCCACAGGGAATAAGGCAAAAACCACCTTCAAGTTTATGATTTGAGATTTATTTATTTGTTATTTAGAATTGGCTCTGCTTCTCCAAAGGGAGCCCAGAATAGGTTACAACAAGAACTACTGTACATATGGATTTGTTTATTTATTTTATACATTAAATTGGGGTTTTTTTGTCAAAGCAGTGTATATTAATAATAAAAAATCAAAACTAAAAACTTAAAACAATATAAATCAGAAGAACATAAAAGGGTCATGTGACAGTATATTATTATAATTATAATTATTTTTATTATTCATTAAAATTAAAGAGAAACAACTAAAAGTATAGAGGAGGCAAACAATAATTTTAAAATATTAAACATTAATGGAGGTAAAATATATAAGGGTAAGCTTGTGTAAATAAACATTTTAGGTTGTTGTCTAAAACTGAACACAGTGGATGCTTTTCTAACACAGGGAGGCAATGAGTGATGCAATATAGGTGCTGCTGCATTATAGAATCATAGGATTGTAGAGTTGGAGGGGACCCCAATGGTCATCTAGTCCAACCCCCTGCAATGCAGGAATTAAATTATTCATTCCTTGTGGCCAACTGGCCACCATATGGATGTCGTATGGGACAGTGAGGATTGCTTCTAAGCATAGCTAAAACAATTTAAACATAATTTCAACCACACTAAAAGGCAATAGTGCAAAGCCTTCCTTCAAAGCCTCCCAAGGCCTAGATGTATAAAAAGCTTTTGGAAGGAGTTAAAGAGAGAGACTGCCTGATTTCCCCTGGAAGGTTCATAACAAGGGTGCAGCCACCAAGAATACCCTGTCTTGAGTCCAGGACCAGCTCCAGACATTTTGGCACCTAGGCGATTCACAAAATGACACCCCTCTTCCCACCAGGGAAGAAGGGGTGAGTGAATATCTACATCAAGAATGAGGGTGGGAGGAATGAAAGATCTGTGGCCCCTGTGGATCCTGCCACCCAAGGCAGTAGCCTCACCTTGCCTCATGAATGGGCCAGCCCTGCGTGGTTCCTTGTTCTCCATTATTATTATTATTATTATTATTATTATTATTATTATTATTATTCCTCCTAAATCTTTCTTTCATCTATGAGCTCACTGCTTCATCTCTTTATTGTTTACAGTTTGTTAACAGTTCCTCCTCCCCTTCTTTCTCTTTGCTTTTCAAACAGATGGCAAGAGTAAGTGTTGTACATTTTTTAATGTAATTGAAAATTCAGCACATCACCATATAGCCACATCAGCAGGAGTATGGGACGTGGCTTTGATCCTATCTAAACTGTTATTCTAGAGAGCCTGTATTGCTGCACGGAAGATGAGCTGCGACGTTCAAGGAGTACATTACACATGCCTAGCTTAGGTGAACACAACCGACACAACCTTTTTAGACTTGCTCCGCAGTCCACATCTACCAGACTGACAGTATCTCTTAGATCACAGTAATGAAAATGACTGATCAATTAACCAACCTGTGATTTAAACAGCATCAAATGCAACAAATTAATAGTGAAGAAGTCATGGATGATCTAAAGTTACATGAATGCTACTTACGCTCGCTGTCATCTAAAATATAGCGTAACTGTCAAAAGTTCTGCGCAGGGAGCATTAAACATGAAACTAATGCCATCCCCCTTTAATGGCTGTAGCTGGGGATGAAGAGATTTTCTCAGATCTCAAATTCAGGTGTCTCCTTGAATTCATGCTGAGAGCAGAAACATGCATTGCTTCTCTTGATATCCTGGTCCTCATTCCCATTTATTTTGCAGTGATATGATACTCAGTACAGCATATATAAGAACTTTATTTTCACATCACACGTGGTGGTTTTCAGTTGAGGGCATCCGTACATTCAGTTGACTTTCATCAAAAGTACAGAGCAATCTAGTGCTGTATATGAATGCATGTGGGAGCCACCCCCTTGAGATTTCATGGTACTTCCCCATTTCTTAAACAAAATCTGCCTATAGAGGAACCTTCTGTTCTCTCTAACATGTGAGATTTTGGAACAGGTGAAACGTTAAAAGGTGACTCCTTTGAACATGTGCAGCAAGGGAAGTCGCTTACAGGTTTGAAATGGCTAACTTTATTTTATTTTTTTAAAGTATCGCTCCCAAGTCCACAGCTTTCATTTGGATTGTTGAAGGGATAAGGCAATTAGAATCATAGAATCATAGAATCATAGAATCATAGAGTTGGAAGAGACCACAAGGGCCATCGAGTCCAACCCCCTGCCAAGCAGGAAACACCATCAGAGCACTCCTGACATATGGTTGTCAAGCCTCTGCTTAAAGACCTCCAAAAAAGGAGACTCCACCACACTCCTTGGCAGCAAATTCCACTGTCGAACAGCTCTTACTGTCAGGAAGTTCTTCCTAATGTTTAGGTGGAATCTTCTTTCTTGTAGTTTGGATTAGGCATCTGCAGGAGCTAATTTTTCACCCTGCACCCCTTTTTCAAAGAAGATCCACTTCTCAGTTCCAGACTTTAAAAAACATAACACATGCAATACAATCTCAAGAAAGTCACACACAGAGAGACAGAGAATATTCCGAAGTCCCTGGAAAAAACCTACCATTTACTTTCAATCGGGGGGATGGGTGGGGAAGGAATGCATATTTTCACACATTTTCCTGCCTATTTCAGTGATAGGCACTTTACTAACTTATAGTCATTTTCCATTTTCCATTTCAGGGAGACCATTCAGTGTCTCATAATGCTGGAGCCCACTAGTGAAACTCAGAGGACAGTTGTTCTGCAGCTACCCTATTTTGATCTCTCTTGGTGCAAAACCATTCACGTTTTCCAACATGCCTACTACCTGAAGCTAAACGTATTTCACATTAAAGAGTTGAACCTCCTGTGCTTCTGCTGTATAGCACTCACCTTAAAACACACACACACACACACACACACACACACACACACATATGCAATGTAGCAGCACAAAATTCAGAGCTTCCGCATATTGCACAGAAATGAGTTAGTTTCTTCTAAGTGGCTGCCTTTCCAGAAGGACTGACCTGGAGCAATGCATTCCATCCAGCTGAGTACCACAATAATGCACACGCTCCCAGGACTCAGCTCAAGGGATGGTTCTGCGTCATGCCACTAACCACAGCTGTCAGCAAATACATTAACAGCAAGGAAGGAAGGGTATGGGGTGAAGAAAAATCATTAATGACATGCGGCATGACCCCAAGACAAGTCTCTGTGGCTGCACACATTTGCAGATCTAATTTGTGGGCTCTTGAGTCAGATAAGGCAAGCAAGCCAGATGCAGAAAAAAAAGATGTAAGAACAACCAATATATTTGTCAGGCTACCTCAGTTTGTGTATGGCTTTAGAGGCCTAGATTCTTTACTGATTTTTATTTGATGTTTTTAATATAATTTTAAATGTTATTCTTATTTATTAATTCTTCTGTTTATTTACTTGCTTGTTTATTTGTGAACTCTCTAGAGCACCTCCATTTAGGAGTGGAAAGCTAAGGTATAAACTAAGGTATAAACCTTAGTGACAGGGCTGAAGCCCCAGGCCACAACTGCACAGTATTTTTCTTCTTCTGATCACTCACCACTCATATATACAGCCACATGGGGGACCGAGATTCCAGTTCCAGTTTGCGCCTTCATGCATTCTTTGAATCCTGACAGAGAGCAAATAACATGGAAAAGCAAATAACTAAAAAAATCTCAGAAAATAAAAGAGAGAAATGCAAGTTCCAGGAAAGCCTGTTTGGGGAGAGCACTCCATATCCAGGGTGCCACCACTGAAAAGGGCTTCTCTCCAGTGACCAAGGGCCTCACCTCATAAGAACAGAAGCAGCAGCTGCTGGATCAGGCCAGTCAGTTCCAGCATCCTGTTTTCACAGGGGCCAAACGGATGTTTGTGGGAAACCCCAAGCAGGATTTGAGCACAAGAAGACTGTCCCGTCCTGTGCCTTCCAATAGCTGGCACTTCAGCTAGGTCGTTTGGCAAACTTCTGGAGAAGGGCATTTGGTTCCAGTCTTAAGGACTGGGCACGTATACTGTACACAGAAGGAGGCAATCCTTCCCAAAGTCTGGCCTTAAGCTGTTTTAAGCTGTAAAGGTTAATACCAGAAATTTGAACAGGGCCCATCGAGGAACTGAAAGTCGGTGCAGATAACTACTGGTACAATCTATAATATCTAGCAGTTCCCAAGAATATTCCTACTGCCTTACTTTGGATCTGCTGCAGTTTTTGAACCATTTTAAAGGGCAGCCTCACTTACCTATTTTTAAGAGAAATGCTTTTACAAAAAGTAGACCAGGATCATCCCGCATGTATTGCCCTGCTCCTTGATGGCACCTGAGCAGCTAAGCCAATGGCAGCCAGAGGGACAAGGACAACTTTGCTTGCTCATACGCACCGAGGCTCAGGAGATCTGCCACTTGCTGGATAACCACACAAGGCTGATTGTCTGCTTATATACTAGTACAGTCATACCTCGGGTTACGAACGCTGCAGGTTGCACGTTTTCGGGTTGTGGACCACACCAAACACAGAAGTACCCGAATGGGTTACTTCTGGGTTTCAGCGCTCGTGCATGTACAGAAGCGCAAAATGACATCATGTGCATGCGCAGAAGCGCCGAATCACGTCATGCGCATGCGCAGACCCAGCACTTCAGGCTATGAATGCTGCAGGTTGCGAACGTGCCTCCTGGACAGATCACGTTCACAACTGGAGGTATGGCTGTATACAATAATTATAACACTTATTAGCAGTAGAGTTTTCAGAGTTAACTGGTACACATTAACTATCCTAACTGAGATGCTTACTTGGGAAATACCCATCGTTGCACAACCTGAGAGAAAAATCAAGAACAATAGGGAGCCTTGGCAACCAATCCAAAACAAACCTATTTATGAAATATGTGCATTTATTGGAACTTGACTTCAAATGACCTTAAAGTGTGCTACTTACAGAAGCATTTATGATGTGTCTTGGAATGAATAACTGAAGTCTAAAAGAGCACTAAGATCCTAAATTACGTATTTTGAGGACTCCTAAATCTAACTCACTGCACTTTTTTATAGCTCTCCACTTTATATCCTCAGAGATTTAGTGAACTATGTGCTGCAACTAGTCTAGTCTAAAATTACAACCCTTGCATATACATATTTTAAGCAGCATCTTTTATAGGGAGTCACATATATACTTTTTTTTTTAAAAAAAGAAATCAATAGATGAACTTGCTAAAACTGGATTAAACCATAAACCTAAATATGAGAGGTGAGAGGAAGATGGAAAGAGGCATAGAGAGGCAAACTGTTGGATAACTTATAAAAATTAATGGCAGGGCCCATTGCGGAGCTGCTGCATTTTCTAATTTCTGGGAATAGCTGAGAGGTTTTGTCAGCTGGCAGCAATTCCAGCAGAAGCATGTTGCAGAGAAGTCTAATCTGCTGTTCTTTCCAGTAAGAATTGAATAGCCAGGGGACTTCTTTAACAGCAGTGACACAATGGTGTCAAGTGTGACGGTTAACAGCGCTACCACAACAACTATGGCTATTAGGAAAGGGAATTGCAACGGCAGAAGCTGAGCCAGAGTTCACAAGGAAGAAATCAGATTCTTGGGCCTCACTGCTCAAGCAATTGCCAACAACGCTGGTCATTTAAAGGAATACCCAACTGCAACCTACAACATGTGACTATGAAAAGCCAGTCCATGGCTACACATATACACAGAGCGAGAGATATGCCATTCTAGTTACTTGTAGCCCACCCTTCTGCTACACTTAGGCCAGAGCAGTATACAGAAACAGAAAATAAAACCAGTCACGCCAAATGATGCAGTAAAATGGAACAATATCATGACACCATCAAAGAGGCATCCAAAACCAGCAGAATAGGCTAAGGCAATCACCAGTTAAAATGTTAAAATGCTTGGTCAAATAAATACGTCTTGACCTGGTGCCAGAATGATTGCAATGTTGGTATTAGCCGTACTCCTGTGGGGAGGGCATTTCACAAACAAATTATAATTCACTGGTAATACATGTACAAGCAATGAGAAATCACCAGGTGTTTGGGGTGATCCCAGAGTAAAGTTTATGACTGACACCACAGAGGGGAACTCAGTAAAAGTGGTTTTCTCATATTTTACACTACATGCTATAAAGTGCAGTGAAGAAATTTCATGCCAGAGAAGCTTGGCTATTATTTCTGACAATGCATTTCACTGCCTTCCATCGCTGGACTTTAGATTTTTCTCTCAATGCAATAAATGGCTATTAGCCTTGAGAGCTACATGTTCATAGCTGGTGTATCCATTGCCGGAGGACAGACAGTGTTGCCTTCATGGTCCACTTGTGGCCTCACTGGAAGCATCTAGCTGGTCATCCTTGGAAACAGGATGTAGAGCTAGATAGATCTTTGGCATGATCCAGCAGGGCAAGTTGAGTGCTAGGAAAACAGAGCAAACTGCCTTATACCTTTGCAGGCCAATGGCCCATCTGCCTCAGCATTGTCTGCACCAACTAGAATGGCTCTCTGGAGTCTTTTGCAGTCCCACACAGAGATGCTAGGGATGCATGAGACCTTCTGCATGCAAAGCAAGTGCTCCATCACTATGTTATGGCCCTACCTGGCAATGTTCTGGTCTTATGTGAGTCATAGTAGCAGACACCAAATATGGGATATTTCACCCAAAACTGAATCATGGCATGAAGAGCCCTCCCACCAACAGGCAGGGGCGGAGGAAAAGAGGTGTGGTGGGAGTGGGCCGACCCAGGTGTCACCACTGAGGGGCATGACAAAATGCCGGGCGGCACTCACCGGGGGGGGGGGGGCTGCAGCCCGCCTGAGCCATGTGTTTCTCTTGGGAGTGACAAGGTGGCTTGGGCACCCGCAGGCTCCGTGCTGCCCCATTCGTTCCGTCTGCCCCCTCCCCCTCAGCTATAGGGCAGCTGAGTGGGAGGAGGCAGGCAGACACCTCGGAGGCCCCACAGAGCGTCCTGCTCCGGCTTGCCCAGCCCCAGGGTGACTGGCCCCACCCCTGGGCACAGGGAACGCGTGCCGCTCCAGGCGCCCGATTGGCTTGCTCCACCGCTGCCCACAGGTTCGCACACAGTCTGAGTGTGCCAGCTATTCATGGCTGGGAGCGGCCCTCACAAAAATGGGGGTCCACTTTAAATGGTATGTGCATGTTGAAGAAGGGACCATAAGCCCAAGATTTACAGTCCTATCTCACTATACACAGAACCTATACATATGTTTCGTTCCACCGGCAAGATATTGTCTGTGCTTGCCCCTTCATTTACCTCCTAATACTAGCACTTGCTTCCAAGAATACTTATAGCAAAGCACTGGAAGACTCAAGATCTACCCACTCTGGAAGAATGGCAGATGAAGTTGATTGACTGTATGGGACTGGCAGAAATGACCGGCAGAATCCGCGACCAGGGAGAAAAGTCAGCAGAAGAAGATTGGAAGAAATTCAAGGATTATTTACAGAAATACTATAAAATTAATGAACTTTGAAAAGATGTTGGTTTGAACTTTGGTGGTCTCTAGCTGTTATGATAAAGATAACGGGGACTAAAATTGTTTAAGTTATTAAATTTTAAAAAGTTGAGTGGAAAATAAGGTGTTATTTTAAAAGGAATGTTAAGAGATTAGGATTTGCTGAATTAACAAGTTGAACTAGAGAACAAGAAGGGGAGGTATGAGGAAGTCAAAGAAACATGTTATTGAAAAATTGTTATTGAAATTGACTTGTTTTTAATATTTTTCTTTGTCTTTTTCTATTTGTGTTTATATAAAATTGGAAAATCTAATAAATATTCATATAAAAAAAAAATACTAGCACTTGCTTCAACTTCCAGTGCTGCCCCCAGTTTGTTCAAGAGAAATACACACAGAGGCCAATGTGCAATTCACTTATCTTTTCAAAAAGTTTATTAGCATCCTTGGTATGTAAGCACCGATAATAACATAACAAAGATAACTTATTTGTAAATAATTCTGCTATATGGAAAGAGAAAGCTGTTTGTATGAGTCAGTGAAGGAATGACTCATTCCTCAAGCCTACCTTCAAAATCTTTTGCTGAAACAATCCCCCCCACCCCCAGAGATAGCTATTTTGTCCTATAACTGTGGTTAGTTTTCACCCATAGCAAATTTCAAAGGTCTTTGGTTATGAAGAGCTTCATTACATCAACAAAAAGACAAAAGTCTTGCTTGTGATTTATGTGTGATATTGGTGGCCTTATCCCAACTTCTGCTTTATCTGATCTGCCACTTTCAAGACATTTTAAAAAATTGGTTTCCCCCTGAAATGATAAAAAAGTTCCTTCCTTAAATGATCCCTGCCAATCAGGGATCATGCTGAGATAATATTATTGGCTGTGTGATTTTGACACAAAGTCAAATGAAATTGGAGACAATGCTTCACACTGCCTTTCTAAATAGGCAAAGGTTTAATCCTCTTTCACAGCCCAACCCCAAATTGCTGAAAGACATTGTCAAAGGAAGAGAGGGACTGAAACACGCACATGCCCTATTTTGACTTAACCTTCTATTGCCGTGCGCAGTTTGTGAGCGATCCTATAACTGTAGTGTGCAGCAGTCCTATTGACATTGCTGATAAAAATATAATTGCTGTCATTTAAAAACCTATAATACTGTATAGGCTATATAGGCCAATTACCTAAACCTGCTCTTGTCTGGACTGATTTCACCAATATAACACCAACAGAATTGGTGGATTACAGGTAGGTAGCCGTGTTGGTCTGCCGTAGTCCAAACAAAATAAAAAAATTCCTTCCAGTAGCACCTTAGAGACCAATGAAGTTTGTTATTGGTATGAGATTTTAGTGGTCTCTAAGGTGCTACTGGAAGGATTTTTTTTTGTTTTGTTTTGAGAATTGGTGGGATTTGTTCACAAGAGAAATTCTAGTTTAAATACTTGCTTAGCTACGATGCTTACTGAGGAACCTTGGCTAAAGCACTGTATCTCAGCCCAGCTCATCTCACAAAGCTTAATTCTCCTGAAAATAACACCAGAGGGGGATATATCAGAGTTTAGTGAACCTCTAGGATAGGACAGGTGAAAAATATTTCACCGTTTTCCATTCCCTCTTTGTTCGGAACAGAAATCTCAAGCATTGAATAATGCATGTATATCATTTCACATGTATGAATATATGCATGCTAACAATACCTGTGTATGAATGAATAATATATTGGTAATATTCACACAACTCAAATATTGTGGATAACAAGACTTAAAAACAAAACAAAACACCAGACTGTTAAAAATCCTTCCTTATAGGTCAAAATCTAAATTAGGTTTGACCAGTCCGGAAACAGAATGTGAACAATTCATAGGACTAACCGGCTCCTCAAAAATTTCAGCTCAGTGTTGTAGAATGCGTTAGAAGGCAAAGAGAATAGACAAATTGCAGTGAGCAGCCTAAATAATGGCCCAATAGAAACCAATAATTCAACTACAGCCTTGAATAATGTGTCCAATTCTGACTGCTGGACTGGAGAAGGCTAGAGTATAAATAGAAAAAAATATTTTCATGTGTAAATCCACATCAACAATCCCCTGTATTAGAAATGCAGAGCACATTGCTACAATTTACACAGATAGCGACCTGTTTAATAGGAAGAGATCAATTACTCAGGTTATGCTTCACTTTTTCTGCTGTAAATATAAGATTCTCTAGTTGCTGGGATGTGTTTGCACAGGCCAGTAAGCAAATTCAGAAAGTTGAAGTCAGGGAGTCCCTTGCTTTGCAATGCAAATCAGCCTATTAAGACAGAGGCAGTCACAGTGTTATGAAGCCAAAAGAACAAAGAAAGAGAGCACCTGCTGTAGTTTCATAGTGTGATCAATGGTATTCACCTTCCCGTCTCTGCTTAAGTAGAATGCCTATCAAACCCAGAAAATGGAAAGCTTCAAAATGTTATCCGGTCGGGTTTTTCTTAAAAGGTAGAGACTCTCTTCCCACCCCCACCCTGGTAATAGATATCCCTGCTGAGCAGAACTAAGGAAGGAAAGTGGAATGATAAACCCTCTGCCCTTGTGGTCCTCCTGCTACCTTAGAATGGAAGCAGGGTGTTAAAAAGCATTTGGTAAATATTATCAAGACTAACATTGTTTTGTTTTGTTTGTTTGTTACACTTATATATCCCAACTTTTCATTAAAAATGTCCATGGCAGCTAACAATACATCACAATAAAACTCTATAAAAATAAGAGCAGATTAAAACAGAAAACAAAAAACCCCACATGACAGTCAATTAAAAACATAATTAAAACAAATGAAACAGATTAAAACACAGAGCAACATTAAAAAACAAACAAACCACCTCGACATCCCTCAGTTTTCCCCACATTGTGCAGCAAGGCACCTTAATGTGCCACAAGAGGAAGTATGCTGTTAAGAGAGATAAATTCATCCAATAATCAAAGGCTTGCGTGAGTCAAAAGCACTCAGCCGCAGCAGGAAACCACCTCTGAGGGTGAATAATTCTGGTGTCTATCTGCATCACATGGGACTGAATTATCCAACCACACCTGATGCAGAGGAACAGCAGAGTGCTTACGGAGAGAGACAGGATGCCCATTGCAAATTTATGAGTCACTGCTCTGGGCTTACCACCTTGCACTGAAGTGGCACACATAGGAGAAAGATTTGCGCAGAATCACAAGAGAGAGAACCTAATGCTTACTGTTCCACACCTAGAAGTTTTTGTTTTTGTTTTTAAAAGGAGAGTGAAGGGTTCAGAGACTAAAGATGACACTAGTTTGATAATGGCCCTTCTTAATAATGGTCCTGCTGGGGCTGTTGTGAGTAACGCTGCCAGGTCGCGCCAGCCCATGCTATACGACTGTAGCTTTAAATTCCACAAGGAAGTAGGAGACAAGACAGCTGTGGTTTCTTACTTATCCACATCCCCTTTCTGCAATAATAAGCAGGATCCTAGGCATGCCCTGCAGGCCATAGAGAAGAAAGGCAGGTGACAGGGCTGAGAAGGAGGAGAAGCTGCTGCTCTGACGTCTTCTGTGTCCTTCTCTCACTGCATACATGCACACCCCTCTGTTCTGCAGTCTTTCAGTTCTTATGTCACATAACAAGTAGTGGCAGAGGACATCAAATGTCACGACAAAAACACTGAACTAACTGCTTTGCAGGGCAGGGGAGTTGTCTCTTAACGCACTGCATAAAATTCAAGTTATTGATTTCAGTTTCACCTCAGAATGATCAGAATTTGGGCATAATAATCAAAGCAAACAAACAGGACAATACATGCTTATTTTCTGGTGCAGACATCACATGGCCACGTTTTCTGTTTTCTTGAACATGGTTGTGGGGGATGAGCAGGTAGCTGAACATGAAATGTAGCACTGTGTCCAAATTTCATTCTCTCGTCCCATGCAACATACAAAAAGTGCCAAACAGCGAAGGTAAGCCTAAGGCCTCACTTAGCTCAGGTGAGAAATTGTGAAATGGTTCCTCGTTTGCAGCCAAATATTGTTGCATGCTGTCTGGATGCTGTGCCGAAATCGGCAGCTCCAGTGCCTTGCTGAAAGACAGAGGCCTTCAATCTCAGCAGCTGTATATCTGTCATTACTCTCTTAAGTACCAAAATTCCCATTAAAAGAAATAAGATGCCTCTGGGTGTAAAAGTCTGAATAATATTACCTAGATAAAATACTGTAGCCTCCAACCTCCTCCCTCCCTCCCTCCCCCACTGAAATTGATTCATGGTGATTGAAAATGTCCAGTGACACAATTCTGAAGCCAACAAAATAGGATTGCTTAGAAAGCGTGTTGATTCAGAACTCCAAATACATATTTCTTTCTTGCCTAAACCAAGGTGGGAGTGACATATAGTTCTTATAGAAGGAGCAAAACCCAGAGAAAATGGCCCAGTGACCAGAGCTGGCAATTCAGAGTTCAAAGTCAGCTGAAGCATAACTTAACATTTTTGCTCATTGAAACAGCTGCAGGCTTGATTAAGTCTCAACCTCTCCGTTTGGCCAACCATTTTAGGCAAACTATGCCTACCTGTCAACCACTTGATGCCATAAGGTGTCTAACACGGTAAAGTTACAAGCATGTCACACACTGTGGTTAAAAGGAAGTTGGAGCCCCTGCACAAAGACAGTTGGTGAAGTTCCAGTGGCAACTAATAATAATAATAATAATAATAATTTATTATTTATACCCCGCCCATCTGGCCGGGCCTCCCCAGCCACTCTGGGCGGCTTCCATAAAAACCAAAAATACAGTAAAATATCACACGTTAAAAACTTCCCTGAACAGGGCTGCCTTAAGATGTCTTCTGAATGTCAGGTAGCTGTTTATCGCTTTGACATCTGCTGGAAGGGCGTTCCACAGGGCGGGCGCCACTACCGAGAAGGCCCTCTGCCTGGTTCCCTGTAGCTTTGCTTCTCGCAATGAGGGAACCGCCAGAAGGCCCTCGGCGCTGGACCTCAGCGTCCGGGCAGAACGATGGGGGTGGAGACGCTCCTTCAGGTATACTGGACCGAGGCCGTTTAGGGCTTTAAAGGTCAGCACCAACACTTTGAATTGTGCTCGGAAACGTACTGGGAGCCAATGTAGGTCTACAGAGACAAAGGGAAGGTGAAGCCTGGGTATGCCAGGAATTGCTTTTGGAGAAGGTCACAGCTGGCTACACGTGTGCTGGCCTTGTGGTGCAGTATGGAGAAGAAACAATTTGAAGTCTCTGAGCAGGTTGCTTCCACTTTGCCAGGAAAGACCAATGCAAAAAGAGGATTGGCCTGCACTGCCCCAAGGGAATGTTGCTTTTACCCCACCCATCTTTTACCCCAATTACTTTCTTTGCTTTTACCCCAGTTACTTTCCTAGAGCTCTCCAAAGTACTTCTGCTCTGGCCTGCCTCACTGCCTGACTCCAGGATTTTTGGTTAAGGTCAGGTCAGCACACTTCTTCAGAATCAAAGCATTCTTTTATTTAAAGGCATGCATCTAGTCCTTGCGGTTGTGAGGGTATGCTGCATGGGCAATACCCAGTACTAGTGCTATTTTTTCTAGAAAAAGAGGTGCCAAAACTCACCATGAATGCCTCCCTTGTTCTCTTATTATGACAATGGTGCCCACCTAAGAAGTGCCAGAACTGAGTTCCAGCTGAAAAAAGCCCTGCCTGGTACATCCACAGCCAAAAGAGTTAACATTTCCAGGGCAACAGGCAGCGCTTCAGCTCCTTGTGACTCCTCAAGATAAGCAAAAGTGAGTGAATGGTGCAAAACATGGAAAAACAGTGACATCATTTGCACAATAGTTAAAGAGAGAATTCAGCTGCTTCTTTTTGTTCTTTTTTGTATAAACTTTTGAGGAATTTTTAAAACTTAGGTAGAAATCAGGATCAAGTGTCTTGGAGCAAGGAACAGCTTTGGACTATGCAGTCATTGTAAGTATCAAACTTTTAACAGGAAAAATAAAAAAAAAATACTAATAAGCCTAAAGTGCATGATTCCACAACATATTTATTAAATATTCAGTACTATCCTTCATCCAGGGGAAAATATATTTCACACTCTTCCTTTCCCTTGGCAGTAATGTGTCAGGAGCTAAGTGCCAGTGGGGGGGAGCAGAGCCCAAACTGTCTTCCACCCACACCCAGTCCCTAACACCACCTACCAATAAACAACCACCCAAGCTTGCACCATGGCATGGGTACCTGAATGTGGGGTACAGGGAGGCTTAAACCTTTTGCTTCCATTATATTTGACCTCAAGCTCCATTGGGAAAAACAAATGAGTCTTTTTTCCAGATAAGGACCGCAGCTTTGGTCTTAGTCCCAAGCCAGGCCCCAAACCAGATTTGGTTGCTGCATTTCTATGCTGGCTGCAAAGAAAGAGAAGTCCTTCCACAGGAAGTATGGAAGTATGGAAAATGAGGAGCAGGGGTGAGCCCGAGGGAAAGAGGCGTCGCGAGCCAGATGGAAATCCACCCCAGGGCTGGATCTTGCCCATGGGCCAGGAGCTCCTCTTCTTGATTTGTGGTCCAAATGTGTGTTTACACTAATCTAAAACTAGGGACTTGAATCACAATGGTCTCGATTCAGCCAAGTGTTCTAGATCAGAATTCAAAGGACACCAAACTTCCAAGAACTTATTATTTTCAGGCAACCTAAGTTTTATATTTGGGAAATGTCCAAGATCTTTTCATGCCACTTAGTGGTATGTGCTCCCTGTTTTCTTTCAGTGACAAGCTACAGTCTTTCTTGTTGCTGCTAAAGCAATGCAAGGCCCATATGAGAATATTTCAGAATACAAATGAATTCTGAGCACTGTCTTTCCTCTCCAGTAAGTGAACAGTGGGGAACCTTTTCATCCAGAGAGCCTCGTTCATTCATGGGCGACTGTGCAGGGACCATGTGCCAATATGAAAGGGGCTAGGAGTGGAGATGGCTCTTAGATTAAAGTCAAAAGAGATGGAACTTTGTCCTGAAAGCTGCTTTCAAGCCATTCAAAGCCAGAGTTTCCTATACACACATACACAAATATGTATTTCCCTCCCCAATCCAGGCAAGCAAGAGGCATTCTCACAAATCAAGGGGCTGAGGAGAGTGAAAAGTGCCTTCTCATGTTCGGCCTTGACCCTGAGGTTTTCCACCTCTTCTGTAGTAGGACAGTGCTGCTAAAGCAATTCACAAGTGCATTTTTACATCTCTAGTGGGCTTATACCCAGTGCTATTTTTCTAGAAAAAGAGGTGCCGGAACTCACCATGAATTCACTCTTGTTCCCTTATAATGGAAATGGTGCTCACCTAAGAGGTGCCAAAACTGAGTTCCGGCAAGTTCCAGCTGGAAAAAAAATCCTGCTTATACCAAGGCAAAAATTCTGTTAAAGTAAACAGAAATGGAAAGAAACCTGGATTGATACTCTGTGATCCAAATTCTAAGTCTTATTTTCCTTGTAGATTTTCAAAATACCCAATAGATGAATTTCTACCTAGTTTTCGGTTGCTGCGCACAAGCCCAAGGGTTTTAGAGCTCAAATCTTAATTGGTTGTGGGGGGGGGGTCTCTGCTTTCTTCTGTTTAGCCGCCATGCATTGTTCGCTCAGTTGCAATTACACTACTTAGATTTTTATAAAATCTTTCTGAGATAAGCAGGAAAGGGACATTGCACTTACTGTGCATTTTAAATCAGCAAGAACACATTCACCTCCATCCTATTTATGAGCATCTATTACCTCAGTCTGGCTGAAATCTCAAACTCAAATTATCACATCAAATTTCTTGGGAGAAATGCAGTGAAAGAAAGGGAAAAAGAAGCAAGACATGTATGAAAAAGAACAATTTTTCCTTCTGCAAAAAAAACCCCACAATAAACCCCAAGGGTCTGGAAACTAAGCCTTATGAGGAGCTCTTGAAGGAGTTGGGTATGTTTAGCCTGGAAAAGAGGAGATAATAATAATAATAATAATAATAATAATAATAATAATAATAATAATTTATTATTTATACCCCGCCCATCTGGCTGGGTTTCCCCAGCCACTCTGGGCGGCTTCCAAAAGAATATTAAAATACTGTGATACATCAAACATTAAAAACTTCCCTAAGCAGGGCTGCCTTCAGATGTCTTCTAAAAGTCTGGTAGTTATTGTTCTCTTTGACATCTGGTGGGAGGGCGTTCCACAGGGTTGGCACCACTACCGAGAAGGCCCTCTGCCTGGTTCCCTGTAACTTGGCTTCTCGCACTGAGGGAACCACCAGAAGGCCCTCGGTGCTGGACCTCAGTGTCCGGGTAGAACGATGGGGTGGAGACGCTCCTTCAGGTATACTGGACCGAGGCCGTTTAGGGCTTTAAAGGTCAGCACCAACACTTTGAATTGTGCTCGGAAACGTACTGGGAGCTAATGTAGGTCTTTCAAGACCGGTGTTATGTGGTCTCGGCGGCCGCTCCCAGTCACCAGATAGGATAGTCATCTTCAAATATCTTAAGGGTTGTCACATGCAGGAGGGAGCATGCTTGTTTCCTCCTGCTCTGGAGGGTAGGATTTGAACCAATGGCATCACGTTACAAAAAAAGAAATTCTGACTAAATATTCGGGAAAATATTCTGACAATAAGAGCTGCTTGGCAGTGGAATGGACGTCCACAAGAGGTGGTGGACTCTCCTTCCTTGGAGGTTTTTAAGCAGAGGTTGGATAGTCATCTGTCATGGATGTTTCAGCTGAAATTCCTGCATTGCAGGGGGCTGGACTAGATGACCCTTAGGAGCCCCCCCACTCTAAGATTCTATGATTCTGCTTTATTTGTAATTTATGCAGAGATCGTGAGGTTGAAATAGGAACAAGTTAATTCTGATGAATCCAAATTTCCTACCACACGTATTTAATATTCCACCATTCTGCTGTAGCTATAGTGCTCAGGTCAGCTCATAACAGTTTTAAAATACAAAATCAATAATGAATATTTCACAATACAGAAAAACAGAAGACAAGTAAACTTCCAGTGTTTTTAATAAAAGTAAGTGTATCTCAAAAAATAAAAGTCTTTTAGATGTTTTGCCCAAGGAGCAAACCTCAACGGTCAGAGGCAGATGGCTTTCGAATACTAGTTGTTGGAAACTGCAGAATGAGTGCTGTGCTGCTTGTTTGTGGGCTTCCCATACACATCTGCTTGGCCTCTGTAAGAACAGGATGGGGATTGTTAGGTTGTCTTTGTTTTAATGTAATATATATATATATATATATATGTAACTGTATATTGTATACAAGGGACGTGGGTGGCGCTGTGGTCTAAACCACTGAGCCTCTTGGGCTTGCCAATCAGAAGGTCAGCGGTTCAAATACCCGCAACAGGGTGAACTCCCCTTGTTCGGTCCCAGCTCCTGCCAACCTAGCAGTTTGAAAGCATGCCAAAAAGTGCAAGTAGATAAATAGGTACCACTCTGGTGGGAAGATAAACAGCATTTCCATGCACTGCTCTGGTTTCACCACAAGCGGCTTAGTCATGCTGGCCACATGACCAGGAAAAACTGTCTGCAGACAAATTCCGGCTCCCTCGGCCAATTAATCAAGATGAGCGCCGCAACCCCAGAGTCGTATGCAACTGGATTTAACTGTCAGGGGTCCTTTTCCTTTACCTTTATATTGTATACAAATTCAATGATAATCAAACAAACAAACAAATGGGCCACTGGTCTGATCCAGCAAGCTTTATGTTAACTCCCAAATTAGACTTGAATGTTTACTTATGGGGAACTTGGTGCCAACTTAGACAGGAATAACACCCACCATCCCTGAGGAATTTTACAAGCCTTATCAAAAGTGCCCCACAAAATTTGTTCCATGCTTTACCCAAGTGAGAACTCTCAGATTAGCCTTGAAATTTAACATCATCTGCAATGCTGTTCCTGGGTGCTACTTCCTGATTCTTTGGGTAAAGCTATGTACTGTGACATCAGAAAACACAGAGGAAGTGGTGCAAAGATTAATATATCATTATGGCAAAGGATGGTGACTAAAATCTGCCATCTATGGTGTTGTTGTTTTTAACCAGATGGATGGTAATATTGCAGTCCCACCCTCCATTAAGAACAGATGTTCTGACAGCGACAAGAGAGGACACATTCAATTTAGTTGCTTCTCTCAAATCCCTTGATACTCTCGCTCTGTGATGGGAGATGCTTTGGTTCCCTTCTTCCTCCACAATGAAAGAAAATAAAGAAAAACACCAGGGATCCCCATTCTGTTGCAGGATCCCTCTGATTATGCTATTAAAAATCTGTCACTAGATTTAGATTTATAGCTTACAAAACCAGTCCACAGTTGTAGTTGTAATATCTAAGCAAGTTGGAAAAGCATCTCTTTGTGGGTAACTTTTGTATACCACTGTAATATTTAATATAATGCCTAGGGATGCCAGGGATGCCGTGTATTTCAGATAACTACGTGCAAACTGTTGCACAATCGAGCTAACTGTGCATACAGAAGCACATCATGGTATCACCATTCTTTTCAATAGGGAACATGATGTGCAATTAAACACTCTCTAGATAATGATGTGAATAGCAACAATTATTTGGAACTGCATTGCAAAAACCTCATTTTGCAGATAAGAGTTCCAAATATATTATTCAGATTGGGTGTATAGGCACAAATAACTGTGGAAATAAAGGAGGTTGTGTACATCCTTTCTGTGGAGCAGTATCCAAGTAGAAAAAAACACCATTGTCCCAATCTAGTGCCCAATCTCCTGCCCAAGTCCCAGTCATTTCCAAGGTGCTTCTACAATAGGAAATTTATGGACAGATTGTTCCCTTTAGCTCTATGATAGCTGTGGCTCTTCAGCTGTTGAGCTGGAGTTAAGCTATTAGAACAGTCTTTATAAAGGTGCACTTGAATTAAAAATGCAGCCAACTTGGTAATTTCAAAGTGACTTGAATCCCAAAGCACAATTATTTTATTAAAATCCCATATGTGGGAATCAAGGAAGCCTCTTTGGGAGTAAACAAGCTATTACTATTCCCTATATCCCTCTGTTAACAGAAATTGCACTGATACTCCATGCAGTCCTTCTCCAAGGAAAAAAATGTATATAAATCATTGCAACTTAGAAGTAAAAATACACATTACTCTCCTACTGCAGTCACTCATGCAGGCTACTTCTATGTTGGGGAAAAAGTGTTATCTCCAAAACTGATTTTTGGATGTGAAGTATACTCCAAAGCACTAGTTTTCAAACTTTCCATGCTTGGGAAATCCTTTCAACAAATGTGTTTGCCAAGAGACTACTATAAATTTGCAGGAGAACTAACTTTTATTGCATTGGATCCCGAGGTAACTTTAACTATGTATGTAGACTGTAATTGAGAAGTGTCACCACTGTGTATAGATGTGACAGAATTGGTAGGAATTGCCTCTGTCCATGATATGGATGATTATCATTGGATCGGGGATGTGTGTGTGTGTGTGTCATTTGTGTGTCTCTCTATGATAGGTTTTGATTGGTATACCCCATACTGACCATCTGAGGAACCCCAGATAAGACCAAGGACAAGGTTCCCTGGAACACAGTGCGCAAAACCTGCTCCATGGGAAAGATTGATTCAATAGGCAGCAACACACAGAGGAAAGTCCCACAACATATTATGAAACAAAATGATAAGACTATCTTCATCTTCATACATCATTGATGCACTTTTTTGTTCTTTACTTGCCATTATCTTCATTCTATACAGAGGTGGCCTCTCTACAGAAAAGACTTGTGGGCAATATCATTTTTTTGTGATGTGACTACAGAGGTTATTTGTACAGGTAGATTGCTTTGATGTGAAGGAAAATGTTGCAAACACAGATCATATATGGTTCCTTATAAGGAGGAGATGAATTTTGTTCGGTTGGTTTTGAAGTAAAACTTTATTTATTTATTGAAATTTGTCAGTGTTTCGTCTTTCTGTCTCTTAAATAATAACTGTAATAAAGACTCCTATCTTGTTAGCTAGCTCTTTTCATGGACCCTGAATCATACCAAATATAAAAGTGAATGCAGTGCTTTTGAACTTGTACCAGAGTGAATTTAAGTACAGAGCAGTCCTTGGTGATGTTCATCCGATTCCACCAAACTGTCTGGAAGCAACTGGATGGCAACAGACATCCACATCTGTGGACCATAGTTGTTTCATATGAGCAGCTGCATGACAAAGATCTGGGACAGAAATATAGGCCTGCACATTCAGTGTCCGAATACTTGCGTTGCAGTTGAATTACAGTGGTGTGTCGGGCTGGCAATATTTGCAGCAATGAAACAGTAGCAGTGCTTAACCAGTCATGTGCAATGAAATTTTCCGTAAGGGAACAGTTAGTGCCACAGGTGCCAGCTTGTGAGGGTGATGAGGAGGCTGACGTCACACATGTAAGCATTGTGCCTCCCTCTCTAGGTAGGGCAGAAGCTTCCCGGGCTTTGGGAAGAAGGTGGCAGACTCCAACAAGATGCTGGAGCCCTCCTGCCTCCTTCCCAAAGTCGGATGGGAACATTTAGGGGACTAGCCTAGTCCCCCATGTCCACTGACTGCACACCACTGTGTTTAACCCATCTTCCAGCTCTTACTTTCCCTTCCAACCCCCACCTCTCAACCGCTTTCCTCCATGACAGAGAAAATATGCCTTTGAAAGTCCTTCTGGGGTAACAGAGGAGGGGAAAGACTAGCCAGTCATTTTTTATGACTGTTGGATATTAATTTCAAATGGTTTTAGGTTATCGTACACAGCCCTGTTGTTTGTGAAAGGCAGCATACAAATACTTTTCTAAATAAAGATATAGTGGTGAATGGGTAAAGGATTAAACACTCCCTCTTTCCCACTTCTTTTCTACCCCTCACCAAACTACTTTGCAGGTTTCCCACAAAGAGCCAAGCTCCCTGACCCATTTCTAAGGCCTAACCACAAGCAGACTGAATCATCAACCACAAGGGAAATGGTTGTCTGCTCTTACATATCTAAGTAGCATATTTGCCTTTGAATTCCCTCTTCCCAATGACTTGTCACACACTGTGGTCTGTTAATACTGAGGAGGAAAAGCTGCCTGCCCTCCCATCTCTGCCCCACCTCTGCTAATCCTGCTTGCATTTATGTGAATGGAGCTATTTGCTATTTGAAGAGACCAAAGGATTTGTTTCTGCCTTTAACATTGTATTCCAGATTACAATGTTTATTCACCATCATCTAGCTGTACATTTCTGATACTAATTTAGAGACTTCTTCTGAATTATTTCTTGTAGAGATTTGATTTGGTGTTTTGGGATTTATTTTTTTGCATTGTTATTCACAGTGTCGTCGTAATTGTTAACATATGTAGCAATCTGTTTAAAAATAAACACGTGGCGCATCAGAAGGAAACAAGCTACAGAGAATAATGTAATGGGGAACAATTTGCATTTAAAAGAAAATGCTTTGTAACTGTAGTAGCAAGGAGGCAGGGTACTTTTTCATATTGTACCCAGAAACACAAAAGTTCAAAGGATTGAGAAATATAATCACTCTTGACATATGTTTATATTAGCATGCACCTATTATTACTGAAAGATTGTGGGGCATATTTGCCTTTATACTTGTTTTAACCCAGCGGTCAGCAAACTTTTTTCAGCGGGGGGCCGGTCCACTGTCCCTCAGACCATGTGGGGGGCCGGACTATATTTTGAAAAAAAATATGAACGAATTCCTATGCCCCACAAATAACCCAGAGATGCATTATAAATAAAAGCACACATTCTACTCAGGTAAAAACACCAGGCAGGCCCCACAAATAACCCACAGATGCATTTTATATAAAAGGACACATTCTACTCATGTAAAAACACGCTGATTCCTGGACCATCCGCGGGCTGGATTTAGAAGGCAATTGGGCCGGATCCAGCCCCCCGGGCCTTAGTTTGCCTACCCATGTTTTAACCTATCAGACAGTATATACAACAGAAAAGATCCAGACTATATTACAATATTTTTAAACAATATGAGGGCTATTATAAGTCTCTCAAAACTGTATAACCAACATATAATGGGTGAGCTGGACTGTGCATGCCCAATTGCTCCTTCTTCCTTCAAATGCATGGGTACAATTGTGACATAATATTTCACTTCAGGCATAATGCTGAACCACACTTAGGCGAAGAGATGGGGACCCTATGGCCCACCAGATGTTGTTGGACTATAACTGCTATAATCCCCAACTATTGGCCATGCTGACTGGGGCTGGTGGGATTTGGAGTCCAACAACCTCAGGCCAGGGTTCCCCAGCCCTGGTTTAATGGTACATATCAAGTATGTTCAGGCCTTGTGCTGGAGTGCTCCCTCTCCTCTCTTCTTCTCTAGCATGGCTACGAGGAGGAGTCTGGCAGTAGCCAAGGATTAATCTTGGCTTGTGTCAATGACTAGTTTACTCAACAGTTTAAACTAACCAGTGTTAGTTGTAACTGCAGAAAAAAGGCAAGTGTGTGTGTGTGTGTTAGCCCAAAGGTTATCAAGGATCATTCCCACAGCAAACAACTATGGTTTGGTGCAGGGATAGGCAGATGCGGCCCATTCTCAATCCAGCCTGCAGACGGTCCAGGAATCAGCGTGTTTTTACATGAGTAGAATGTGTGCTTTTATTTAAAACGCATCTCTGGGTTATTTGTAGGGCATAGGAATTCGTTCTCCCCCCCCCCCAAAAAAATATAGTCTGGTCCACCACATGGTCTGAGGGACAGTGGACCAGCCCATGTCTGAAAAAGGTTGCTGACCCCTGGTTTAGTGGTTCATCTGAATGAAATCAATGTGTAGATAGGGCCCATGCATCTATATTCAAAAACTAGGCGGGGCCAGCTTGTGGAGTTGATCAAGGCAGAAACTGGCAACACAGAGGAACCTGGCTTTTCAGAGTTCAGGTACATACGTTACATTACTGAAATGAACCTGGCGAAATACTCCCCCCCACCCACCCGTTTTAACCTGTACAATGCAAGCTGGCTGGCAGCCCCGTAACCAGACATTTACATATAACCTAACTCTTTCCTGATGTTCATGGAAACATAATCTGTAGCCCCTTGAGCAAATGGGAAATCTAACATGCATAGGTTGACCATGATGAATGGGCAGGTCCAGTGAAAGTAATCTTCACCCATCCCATGCACAGCGCATGCAGCTGACTGTTTTGCATGATCATCTGCAGAGTGATAGATTAAACTGTAAAACCACTCTAAAATAGTCTTAAACTTTTCCAGCCTTGTCTTAAACCAAGCCTTTTCATTATATCAAATGCTGAGGAACCAGGGAGATATAATAAATTTCCCTTCTCCTGAACCTTTTCTTTTGAGCAGTCACAGGCTCACTGCTTCGTCTGCATCCACTAAGACGTAAGAAATAATTTTCCAGGCGCTAGAACTCTTTTGAAAAATGCTGGCAAATTAAATAATTAGATATACACTCGTGGCTGACAGTTTAATTTGTTTTAATGAGGACCGTAATATACCTGTTTTCAACACAAAGGAACATTGTGCTTTGACAAAACCCACATAATGTTGTCTCACAAAGGAAGAAGAGGAAGGACAATCATTGAAAGAGGAACAATAGAAATCGAAAACATGGCAAAGATCATTTCCAAGTGTCATTATATTTGTGTGCATGAAGCTGAAGAGGTTGCTGGGGGCACAACACATTTATTTTTTTTACCCGTTCACAAAAGGGAATTATCATAACGTGGAAGGGAGAAAAATACTCCCAATGTTCTACAGTTCTTTCTCCTATGTGTGAAGAATGAAGACCTAATCCCTTTCTAGCTATTATTCTGACTGCTTAAACACCAGTACTTTTAAAAACACACACACACAACCATATTTTTGACACAGTTTTACTTGTTGCAAATAGCAGAACGGTGTAAATTGCCATACGCAGTTTGTTTCTACATTATCTGTGATGGTTGCCTAGGCAACTGACGCGAGGCCAAATTTGACAGAGTTCGAAATCTGCACAGTTAATGCAGAGAGTATAAACCAGGACACAATTTGACCTAAAGGATTAAACCGATTGGGTACAGATAGAGGATGCTGAAACAGTGCCTCTAAGGGAGACATGTTTAGCACACTTGCTGCTGGCTGAGCAAAAGAGAGGTTCCATTTCATATTTTCCACAAGGGATATTGATTGTTCATAAACCTTGTGCTGACTATGAAGGTCAGTAAGGAGTGAATACATACATATATAAATTGGTGCATACCTGCAACAAGTGGATAGTGAGCTGCCTGTTGGCAAATAATAGCTTGAATAATAGTCTTGGCCAATACCCCTCAAACACTATAGTAGTCTGCCATGAAGTGTATCAGTGAATGAGAGCCATGTGGGAGCTCATAAAGCTGTCACAACTGCCATGCATTCAAGGACTCATTTGCACAGGAACCTCACATTGTGTGCAGGGCCCCCACCACCCTGCCCCCTATGCAAATAGGATCTTGAATATGAAGATTGGGGAAAGACTCAAAGGAACCATTGTGATCCCCATCTCTATGTGTTCATTTCTGTGCTTGATGCACAGGGTTCATGTGAGATGTAGTCTGAAACACAACACACTTCTGTGTGTTTTGACATCATGGGAAACTGTGGTGAGTTGAATACTGAAAGCACAAGCTGTTAGATTCCTCTTCTGATGCACTAAAAAATGAGAAGAGAAACACATAAATCTAAGCTCGCCAAGGCTTGTAGCAGAGTAAACTGTGATCTCTCAGGACATCTGAACAGACCAGGCAGAGAACAGAGAAAGCAAAAATGGAGCAACCGAGACTGCATAATAGTCTCTCTCTCTTGGCAGTAATATGTGAATTCTTGTTAGAATTCTGAGAAATACTGTTGGCTTATTTTTTTTTAATGGTTCTAGATCTCATATTTTGAAAAGACAAATATAACTATGTGGCAGTAATATATGCTAAGGAGGCTAAAACCAGAAGATGAGTATAAAGAAGCTCAAATTAATGATTTTTCTAATCTGTCTAAGCCTGTTTAGAAGGTTTCCCCGCCCCCTGAGACTCAGTAGCTTTCACGACTGAAGAGAGTGGTCCCAGAATAAGAATTCTTCTCAACCTCTTCATTTGTCCTTCCAGATAACAAGTAGTAAGTTAAATACCCTTTTAGGGGTTTTGGAGACCCCTGGACACACCTCTCAGCAGAACACCCTATTTTTCAAATACCGGTATACAACATATCAGAATTAGCAGAGATCAAGATCCTCAAAGCATACGGCTCTTGGGGCTGCCCCCCCCATAGCATGGCTTCCATGGGCTGAAACGTCTCCAGCCTGCCTTCTTTCAGCATATGCAAGGAGCTGAATTCTTACAATACTGATTAGCTGTGGCTGTCCTGCTCCCAGTCTGCTTCACCACTGAGCAGACCCCAATCTTTTTCACTGACAATAATGAAGAAATATATAAGACTCAAGGGAAACAACTGCATACCTCCAACATTCCGCAGATGAAAATAGGCACATTTCCCACTCCCTCCAAACTAACCCTCCTCAAACAAACCCCTTTTCATCCCCCCTCCCCACAGGGCATTTTCTATCAGAAGAAGGGACAAGTGCTGCCACTACTGCAACAATGGGACACAGCACACAGGTCCCCCACCATTCTGAGAAAAACCCTCAACCCCAATTTGATTTGACTTGATTCTTTGTGAATTTACAAAAAGAAAACCACACACCAATAAATAAATTTTAGAAAGGGGCAAGATTGCACACGGATGCACAAAGCCTTTAAAAAATAAATAAATCAAGACTGCTTGCTCTTGACTCCCTCTTTCTTCCCACCCAAGGTGTCCCTGCCCACTGCCCACCCCTCAGAGCTGGCATTTCTTGCAGAGTTGGGCCTCAGCCTCAGCTCCTCACCTGCTCTCCAGAAGCCATTAAGAGCTGCCCAAGGGAGGAAGTCATGGAGATGCCATTGGGAGACAATGGCAAGTGACTTCCAGGTTCGCATGGAGAAGCCATTTTCAACAGAGCCCAGGAATGGAAGTGTGTAGCTGCATTGAGGCAGCAACAGGTGTTGAAATTTTTCACCCCTAAACAAATTTTGTGCCTGGGGCAACCATCCTTGTGGCACGCCCCATGCTACGCCAGTAGTCACCGTCACAGACACCACTTGGGACAAATACCGGCTCATCCTCCTCATGCACTGGCGGGAAAAATAGGGACATTCCAGGATCAAATCAGAAGCTGGGATGCGTTTCATAATTCCTGGAAAAGTGGGACACTTGGAGGGAATGCAGTTGCTATCCAACTGCCTGGCATGTTTCAGCCTCCAGTTTTCCCAGCTGCCAGGCCCCTCAGTTTTGCTTCCAGCAGCAGACCTTATCAAAAACCCTTAGTAGGGGAGCACTGTTGTCTAGCCTGGATTCATGAATAACTTCACAGAGTTCTGACCAGGCCCTGATACTGTGTTGCCAGCTAAGGAGACCCAAAAAAGCAGACCCCCTCACCCCAAAAAAGCCTGACCAATGAATTTATTTTGGGGGTGAGCAGGAAAGAGATGGGTGGGTTGTTGAAGATATTGTTACTGTTCCCTCAGCAATTTTTTTTTCAACTGTACCCACCAAAACTCTCCCCCCCTCCCTGATTCTGGACCTTCCATTGCCTACTAGGCTGCATCCCTACCAGAAGACCACTTAGCACAGCCATGTGGCTCCACCTTGGGCTCTGTTCCTAGGCATTATGCTGGTGCTGTTTGTTTTGTTTTATTACTCTTATTATATATTTCAGGAACTGGCACCTCTACTGACTAAGTGGAAATAAAAAAAATAAAATAAAACAAGAAGACAACTTATTTTACAACCACATTGTGAATTAATAATTTTCTGTTATAGTATATTCATCAGGGGACTACAGGGTGAGGGATACTAACTGCAAGGAGCTATGAAGTCACATTTTTGACTCTGAAAACCAAGTATTTTTACTCCTGAACCTTTTGTTCACGAGTGAAATAAAGGGGGGGGGGATACAGGTAATCAGAAAGAGGCTGATAAAAGTTTTTACCACAATTTTCTCACTGAAGAAAAAGAGTCAACTAACCTCTTGAGTTTCCTTCCTGCATTTTCCATAACTTTTAGGCTGTGACTGGCCAAACATAACAAACTCTGATTTCAGTTTTAGTATCAGACATTTTTTATTTTTAAAAAATCTAGTGTTTGGTTTTAACATTGCATTATTTGGAGGCTTTATTGATTTTATTGTATTTGCATTCTGAAGAAAATCAACTACGAGCTCTCATCTGATAGGAAAAGCAAAATGTAAATGGATTTTATTAGATAAGTATTCCGTCCTACTCTGGACTATCATCATTCAAGGGCTGTGCATTCAGAAACTAAGGAGGGCCTTCGTTAAATAATATGAACATGACCAGCTTAAATCTTGTTGGAAATGAAGGTGACTTAAGCAGCCCAACAGTATGCAAAACTGCATCCTGTGAAAGGGAGCTCCTACAACCCAAACTTAATGCACACTGGCCACAATTAACAAAGTGAGACACATTGAAATCAATGGACTTAAGCATGCCTGACTCTGAGTTTGGCCTTTAGTTTTCCCTTGACACACTTTAATTACCATTTAGGGTACTTAGAGAATGGATTTTCCCCACTTATTCAATGCATCAGAAGGTGTGGAATGGCAGCTCTAATCTACATAAGTGATTGTAAGTACAGAATCAAGAAGGCAGTTATTACCGCAGATCAATTATTTCAGAAAAAGAATGGCACTGATTATGTACTTTTGTTCAATTCTTCTCAGTCTTGCCTAAAATTTTCTGTGTTTCTGAAATGATTTGTATACGTTTTAAGGTGCTGTTCCTTACCCATAATTATGGCCCACCTATAGTACAATCCTGTGTACTAAGAGGTATGTTTCACTGAGCTCAGTGGGGCTTGTTCACAGGATTGCAGATTTAATAACTTGCCACAGGAGTAAACAGAGTGCTGACTAGGGCTGGACGATATATCAATATATCATTCCAAACCGATTTGAAGTCCATATCGTGATACTGGTTTCATAATTTTTGACCTGGCAATATAACATGAATCATGATGTGTGTGTGTGCTAAGAAAAAAATCACATTGTGGGAGAAACTGTGAAGCCAGCCGATGACTCGACAGAGCTCCATCCTTATAACAGACATCGTGATATATTAGTATATAGTGATGTTTAGCTAGTGATATACCCCGATGTTGAAAACCAGATATTGCCCAGCCCAACTGTTTGCCTCTACATATTTCCATCTTTATTTCAGATATTGTAATATATTGATATATTGCAATGATTAATAATAATAATAATAATATTGCAATGGTGATATATCACAATGTTGAAAACCAAATATTGCCCAGCCCTACTGACAACATCTGCAGGGTGCACCTGGCTTATCTGATGCACTGTGATTAAAAAAACATTTTAAATAATTTTGTCCACTTCCCCAACTATTCTAAA
Organism: Podarcis filfolensis; assembly: GCF_964270895.1. NCBI lineage: Eukaryota > Metazoa > Chordata > Lepidosauria > Squamata > Lacertidae > Podarcis > Podarcis filfolensis. Next base: position 5,713,895 of record NC_139607.1, read on the forward strand.
CAACATACAATCCGATTAGTAACATACAACAGCCAGATCAAGCCTTTTGGAAAAGCAACAACAGTAACATTCAGTTCCAAAACAACAGCACCTCCTAAAGGGATGTGCAGTGTGCTACTTAGTGACACTCACCATGTAATCCAATTTATCCGCATGAGTATAGTATATACACATTACTAGAAGTGTATTTTTTTTTAAATAACAGCTTATTACGACTATACATAGCAAAGAAAAACAAGCAAAGAAACAATAAAACCTTGGAGCATATATACTTATACATTTGGTTACAGAAAGCATAATAGACAACAGAAAATCTCCCACAATATACAACCCATAACACACAAACACTTAAAAACAACAACCAGGGAGCCATATTGTAAGTAATCAACTAGCCAAGTGTAACAAAAAGAAAAAAAAATCAACTCAGTCTACAATATTATTTCATAAAGTCATATGAGTTGATGGAGGAAGCATGTTTAATAAAACAAAACCATTTCACATTAAACATCCCCCCTGGACCCTTCATTTCCTTCAACTGACAAGTATCAAATTAGCTGCTACTAATTTCCAATTTGGAGCTACCACCATAAGGGTCGCAATAAAGAAAGCTCTAAACTGTTACAAAGTATTGTTTGTCTTCATAATCAAAAATGGACACAAGGAGTGTTGTTTCCTAACTGCAGAATGGCAGCAACCCCTGAACATCTGCCCTGGACTTTGTAAGCACTGCCATCGATTCCAGGGCATCTTCCAGCCAACAAGACCCCCCTCTTGGCCTCACTGATGCGGTTCAAAGGAAAGCAGAGCAAGACGTTTGGCACCAGTGTGGCTGCCGGAATCACCAAATACTGATAACTTTTTAAGGAATGTATGCTGTACTTCACTAAATACGTGCTCTGAACATGTTAAAACTGGTATTTTGTCCATTAGAATTCAACCAATAGCCTGAAAAAACCACCAACCTGGTATTAGTTTTCATCCTATAATGTAACTGGTAATTTACTGCTTAAGATGTGCTAAATGATAAACACTGAGTCCTTCATATGCCTCCTGGAGATCATTAGGAATTCACTGCACATACAGCCCTACACCAAACAACTTACAATGTGTAATATCCTTATAAAAAGAAGACTTCGCTCCAGTTATTATTTTTTAACTATACTAAAATGCAGATCTTAACTTTTCTCTGGAGAGCAGTAATGCTAACGCTCCTTTTCATAGAGCTGCCAAAATAAAAGCACACTTTGATCCATATATTATCCACAAAGACAGGACTTTGGGGCTCCTTCTTTCCTTTTGCAAAGAAGATCTATATTTGTTTGTACAAGCTTTCCTTTAATACTATAACTGAGGTATCAGGAGCAGGTCACAACACAAAGATAAAAAAGTTCCTCCTACAAATGAATATTTTAAAGAACAAACTGAAACCATACCAGAGCACTACAAAGATTCTCATTCAGACCATAGAAATATAAGAATAATCCTTGTGTCTACAGATGTGTATATCAAGATAGTTGTGAAATACTGTATCCTAATAGGCTTGGTCTAATCATGGTAGTGATTATGGTTTTCTACTGCAGCAGACACATCCCTGATCAGCAACTAGTTTTCTTGAAGTGCCATCTTGTGAAGTGAGGGTTTGTGGACAAGTAACTCAACCCCAACTCCAAAAATGGATTGTTAGAAAGTTCTGTTGCTTGCCACAGACACAATTTCCTAATTGTTTCTTTTGCATCTACTTTGGCAAAAAAATACATTGGTTTCCCCAAAACTCTTGATGCATACTCTCATCCTAGTACTTACAGCTTTCTGCATGAAAAATCCCCATATTATTGCATGGATTACTTGCTTGTGAGAAGGCATTTTCAGGGATCTGTTCTCATTGATCATTCTTATCACAGCAGATAAGAAGACTACGCAGGCTATGACACAGTAATAATGAAATATCCATGATAAAAGTTATGTGATAATGGCTTCACAACAAGCAGTCTTGTGATAGCTGCAGTTCATCACATAAGAAATTCTAAGTACTGCCATATTTACTGAATGCAAGAACTAGCATACCTAGTCCAAAAAAAATAAGCAGGATTCTGTTGCTTCCTGCAAGGTGGGGTTAAGCCACTCAAACCAACCACTTCGAGTAAATAAAGTCGGGCTCATGTTTAGTGTTTTATTTGGGATTCAGAAATCAGTTGTGTAATTTTTTTTATTTCTGTTTTAAATCTTCTTTTTTAACAGATCAAAGCCACTGCAAATGTGTGGAGAGGGGGAGATAAAATGTTTTAAATGAATAAAACTGAAATAGCCAATCAACAAACACATCGTAGCTGTTTAACTCTCTTTTAAGTGACTGTGCAATTCATGGAACAAATTTAAATAACTGGCAAATTATCAACATCTTAATATAGGAGCATCTCTCAGAAAAAAAGGGTAATTGAGAATGGAAATATATACCAGCTTACCTGGGACTTATTTCTGAATAGATATTTATACGCTTACTACATTTACAGCCCTTTCTCTCTCTCCACGAAGCTCATGCTGGTGTACCTGGTTCTCCCCCACTCCATTTTATTCTTGCAACATTATGGTCATACAGTGAATTTAATGGATGAGTGAGGATTTTAATCCTGTCTCCCAGGTCCTAGTCCAGCACTCTTAACCACTGTGCCAAACTGGCTCACTGCAGAGGATTGTACTGTTAATGTCCTTTGTCTGCCCCACTTGCAATAAAACAGGTCTCTCCTGTATTAGTCTCTGTAACTCTGCAGCGGTTTGACTTTACCTCCAAAGGCACACTCTTCCATTGTCTTCTGAGGCAGACGGATGCCAACAACAGAACCAGAATACCCTCAAAAAACAAAACAAAACTTTGAAGGCATCACAGTCTTGCCAGTTGAGACTTGTCTACCCTGATTAAGCTTTAGTCAACTCATGAACCAGTGATCAATAGGGCAAACTTTCACATGTCTGTGCAGAAGGAAGTCCCATTGAGTCAGTGGGCTGCCTAGATGCATCCTAACAGAACAAGCCTATGCATGTTTACTCAGAAGTAAATTCCACTGTGTTCAATGCAATTTCCTCCCTAGCTTGGGACTGCATCCATATAACAGTCTTTCTCAAGCTTAGCTTAGAGTAACTAGAAGCTAAACTTCTAAGCATAGTAACTCGGAAACAAATTCCACTGAATTTAATTGGAATTACTTCCAAGCTAACATGATTAGAATTGGACAGAATGTCGTTCCTGGTTTTTTTTTTTTTTAATGTGCCACATTACCCTGCATTTTCTAGGATACTCTACACAAACTATTTGTTTTCTCAAACCCAAAATGTCATTCAAGGGTCCTTTAAAGCACACTAAATTGCAAGTAATATGAGTGTCACAACAATTAGAGGACTGTTATAGCTAGAGCCTCATTTGCACAAGTGTTCTACAGAAGGAGAAACAAAAGGTTTCAGGATGTTACAGGGAACCAGGCAGTGGCATCCTCCCCTGTGGAACACCCTCCCTTCAGATGTCAAGGAAATAAACAACTATCTGACTTTTAGAAGACATCTGAAGGCAACCCTCTATCGGGAAGTTTTTAATGTTTGATGTTTTAGTATATACTGATATATGCTGTGAGCCACCCAAAGTGGCTGGGGAAACTCAGTCAGATGGGCAGGGTATAAATAATAAAATTATTCGTAGTAGTAGTTGCAGTAGCATAAATGAATTTAGCTAGCAAGCATCTTGTCACTGTGCTGGCACTACAATGAAGTAGAAAACCCATATTGGTGCTAGCAAAAACAGCAAGAGCAATTCATGCGATGTACCTCATGTTTCCACATCCCCACCTTGTACGTTTGCCTGGCTATCCCCACTGTCACTTCACTGATTTCCATTGGCAGAGAATGCACACTGTTGTGGGTAAGGTCAGGACATGAGGTAAGCCACAGTGAACACTGGCAGAAGAGATGGAGAGAACAAAAGAGGCCACTGTTTTCAGGTTGTTTTCAGGTTGCAGCCCAAATATCAAGTTGGGGTGGAAGGATCTGTCAATTTCTTTTCTCCTTTTTTCCCATCTCAGATTCGCTCCTTCACATGTCTTCAGCAAATTGCTAATTTTCTTTTTAAAAAAAATAAAAAATTATCTGAACAAATACCTTTTTTTGTACACAGCTTTGCTCAATATACACATTTTTGCAAGCTATTTACCGTCAGGATGCATTTTTGTATGTTCTTTTCACTACTATATTCATTTTTATGCACACTTTCTCCTAATATGTGCATTTTTCTAAACACTAGTTGGAGAACTGCATAGCAGATTTTAGATATCTGCAAATGTTGAAGGATGGCAGTGCCTCAGTTATCAGATTGTTTCAGAAAGTGTAAATTAGATAAATTTGGCTCTAACAGAGAACTGAATCGAATCTTTCCCCCATCCCTAATGTGAAGTGATTTTCATTCATAAGTCAAATTTATTGGCTGTTAATCATTTACTTATTCATGGTAATCGTCCTTTCCCACACAAGGGGCCTCCAGATTATTTGAAATATTAATCTGAACATTTTCAACATTATTCCAGGCTGATACCTGAGAGGCAAAGTAAGTAAAATGTTTGCAACATGAAAGTGTTTTCTGTCACTCGTCAGTTTTGCATTGACAACACTGTCTCATACTCTAGAAATAGACTGATTGCATATACTGTACATTGGATTGCAGGTGGGATGTGGATTTCAAAATGAAATTTTATCTATTTAAACATTTATATATACACACACACATATATATCTAGCTAGATATATATTTAGAAACCACTCACAGAAAAGAGAAAATATCCTGAACTTTTAAAATGTGTACATATTTATCAACCATGAAATATACTTTATTGTGCTAAAAGATAATGTTTTGTATGGCATTTTCAGGTAATGCTTACAGTGAATTTTTATGCTGACCGTAGGTTTGCTATTTATATAAAAGGTTGCTTCTTTTACAGTTCATCTGAGATAGAACCATTCAGTTTTGCTTCATTGTCTCAAAAGTCAGAAGCAGAACTGCTCACTTGTACAAAACAAGAAAGATTCCCCTTAGGGCAGAGTCAAAATAGAATTGTGTAGGATACACACACACACACACACACACACACACACACACACACACACTGAAACAAAACTCCAAAGGAATAGGGACTCTTTTTCACACACAAAATATATACATGGGGTGCTGGTTTTGATTTCATGGCTGTGTCATCTGAGACATCAGCTTGGTGACTGAAGGCAGGTGGAACTATGGCTGCAGATTGGGAATGACTGCATGGTGTCTCTCAAGACAAATGAGATGGGAAGGTGATACTCTAAATTACCATCAGGTGCCACTCACAGAGGACAGAAGCCTCATTATGGATGATGGTCACTGATGAGAACCAGAGCTCCAAGACATTCCAAAAGGATAAAAGGTTATGCTTCACACATTGAGTTATGAATTGCAGGGGCATGTTTTAATTAAAGAAGGGTCTAAGGGTCAACTCTGAGATAATCCAATAATCACCTTTAAAAGCTGGGAGAGCCAGAAGTCCAAGCATGAGTTTTACATACAGCACAACTCTAAAACCACCCAGTATCTCAGGTGAAGCACTTATAATCTATTCAGCCTCCCCAGTCATCTTGTCCAACCTCCTGCAATGCAGGATCTCAACTAAAGCATCCATGACAGGCGGCCATACATGTACCAATGCCTACTATGCACTGAGCTCAAAAAGTAATCTTGGCACTGAACAAATCCCAGGAATGGGATCCAAAATGGCAGTGATTTTCTGGTTGACACTTAAGCGAGTTTAGGAAATCAACTGTGACATGGCACTGCATTCTGTTGGAAAAGCAAAGTTCGAAAAGACACCCATATTCCTCCTCTGGTGCAGCATGCACTGAAAGGCCCAGTAACCACACTCCAAACCCTCTGACAGTCTACTCTGACCAATTAGGGTTGCCGTATCTTTTATAGACCAGTATAGGAAACTGCCTTATACTGCACCATTATTGTCAACACTGACAGTGGGTCTCCAGGGTTTCAGACAGAGAGGAGTCTTCCCTACCCATACCCAGAAATGCTAGGAACTGAACACTGAAACTTTTGCATACAGAGCATGTGTTCTGCCATTGAGCTATGACCTTTTCCAATCCTGCCTGAGCTTCAAAGGTTGCTGGAGGCTAAATCCCAAATATTCTTGAGGTCTAGTGACAACGGGCCTCCTTTAGATATCTTGCATTTAATAATGGCTGGGAATTGGCTGTCGCTCAAAAGGAGAAAACCCAGCAGGCCTCCATGAGCAAAGCAAAGAAAAGCTGTCAGTTTACATTCATTTCCTTTAACAGGAGTATAAAGTATGAGCCTCCACAATGAATTTTTCAAGAAATCAGCCGAGTTCTTTACCAGCAACAAATATTAAATCCTCAAGCTGCCTCTTTAACAGCAATTACAGAGAAATACCACCAAGAAGCTGTCAAGTTTGCAATCTTTATACTCATTTTAACATTTAGTAGAAGATGGGCCACCAAACCAATCTGTCTTCTTCCACCCACAGCCACTGCAGTCTAGGGTGACCTCAATCCAAACTAACTCTTCCTTTTGTGATTACTGCGCTGTCAGATGCTGAGTGAACTACAGGATATATGTGCCAATACTCCTTAATAGCTTTAACTATGTAAATATTTTTACATCATAATGTCACTACTTGCTTGTCAGAATTAGGATTCATTCCTGCTGAAAGCATCCATACGTATGGTAGACTCAGTCACCACAGGAGACCAACTATGCAAGCTTACTCGTTCTTAAATAGCAGCTACGAGGCCAAAGCTTGCATAGCTGGTTTTAAAATGGAAAGATTATGCAAATGAGCTGTCCACCTCCTGTCGTGCAGAATATCAGATTTTTTTCTCAGCTTATATCTCTCCCTCATCCATGAAGTTATTTTAAACTTTTGCGAGTCGGTCATGATAGGTAGTGGTAGGTAACAGATCTGATGCATGTCAGGTTTTGTTTTCGCTGAGGCAGCTAAAAGCAAGCCCAAACACTGTGGTCTTACAGCACTACAAGAAAATGCTTGAGCTCAGGCCTTGACAAATTTCCAGACACTAGGAATACCCCGTGCATTCTCTTGTTTCTTGAAATTGATGCATGGATGGTAAAGAATGCACTTTCAGTTGATGGTAAAAGATTATGATATAATAGACAAGGCTGTTTCAGAGGTAGAGGCTGTTTGGGGGTGTCAAAGCTAGAGATGTGTGGAACCCCCCTGAGAAATTTCATATTTGTTTTTTTTTAAAAAAATAGCAATTAGGTCCATGGCATACCTGCGTTTTTACATACAACTTTTTCTGAAATCTCATGCAAATAACCAGCAGTTACACAGTTCACTGGCCCTTTTAGCCAAAGGTTTATTGTTAGAGGTTTGTGTGCAATGTGAAACTTAATTTCACAATATTTTATGCAAGAACAAGTACTTGCCACTTGACAGTATACTTCATGGCTGTTTTTGTCTTCATTTTGAGCTTCACAGTAATTTTTTTATATATTTAAGAAAAGATTTCTGGTAAGGCTTATGACATACCATTTTGATACGGGAAAGCATATGGTAAGAAATGGATTTTTGCATATCCTAGGGGGAACATTCGATTTCATTAAAGCTTTTTATTAATGCACCGCTTGTTAGCTATATCTAGACATGCTGGGTTAGTGATCATATTCAACGTAATGGCATGCCTACCATAGGGAATTTGGGTACTGCATGTGCGCTACAAAATATCTAAGGGAATGCATAGAAATTGCTGTAGCTACACCTCCAGGGTGCATGCTGATAAAGAAATAGTAGTTTTATTTTTTAATAAAATAAAATAAAATACTAAATTGCTTCAATTTGTTAGCAGAATGCTTTGGGGCTTTTCTTTTTCCAACCTAAATGTTGAGGAGGGTGGAGTATAAAAGCACTTCAACTTTCAGAGGATTCATGTCCTCTTCCTTTTTATACACTGTGTGGAATTGAGCCAGGTTTAAGTCCCATTAATTTAAAAGGGAAAGATTTTAGCACACTTTCTGATCCAACAGTGTGTATGTGATCAAGCCTGCAGGGACATAGCCCATAGCTTCTGATAATGTAGTTAATGTAAAGTTATTTTCCACAGCATATCAGCCATTATTTCCTGGCATTTCCTGCTCTTTCCAACACACCATTTGGGCTCTGGATTCATCCCTCCATCCAGAGGCAAACATCATTATTTAGTTTAGAACACAATCTCTACACACGGCCTTTAACAGATATAACATCTCAGTTTCACAAAAAATGATGCAGCAATTGAAATGTGGTGCAAAATATGGCAGAAAACATACATAAATTTGATGATGATCTTTAAAATCCATTAACAATGCATTATATATATTCAGCTATCCATGGATTAGCTCTAAAGCTATGCTGAAAGGTTTTATTCCTAAACAGAAGACAAAAATCCATCGTTCCTATATTCTGGAGATTACTTTCCTCAAAGGTTATTAAAACGTATCACCACTAATTCTTGCATTATTCAAAGCTCTGCTCTCTGTTTTCCTTTTGGATTACATGTCTTTACCCACCTTGTAAAAATGTGCAAGAAGAATTTTGCTGGAGCTGTCATGTGCATACAGTATCCTAATCAGAAACATTACCAGTTGCCAAGTCAAAGATCCCTCAACACTCTTCACAACACTAATACAAATCTGTCCAGTATCAGAACTCAGATCTCTTATTTTATAAACAGGAATCTAAACCTTGTTCAAGGCTGGGAACTTCACAATGCAAACCTATGGATGTTTAACTGAAAGTAAGTCTAATTTCATTCAGTAAGGCTTACTCTCAAGTAATTGTGCATATGAATACAGTCTTAATAAGCTTAAAAAGCAGGTTAATCAACTACAGTTTTAGCTGACTAACAAATTAGGAACACAGTTAATTATCTATATATATATATATTTTAATCTAGGGTTGCAGGTTAGGGACATGTGTTTATTTTCTGAGGTTTTCTAGAATGTGGGATGAAATAGGAAGCATGGTCCTTAGGGTTTCCTTCCAACTCTACAATTCTATGATTCTATGGAAGACAACCTTATTTGTCAAATGAAGACATTTCTTAAGTCAGTGCTGTGGTTATGGCAAGCTGCTGTTTTGCTAGATGCTCAATTGGTGAATATGCTTAGAGCATGGGTGCCAGAGCTTTTAATATACCCATTTTAATGTGGATAAAAATTATCTTAATTGCAATACTATTTTTTTTTTAATAGACAGTTTCAGCAAAGAGCTATTTCACATCAAGGCTGGAGTCAGGCGTAGGTCAGCAGCAAATAAGTCATCTGAGGTCCATGAAATTAACTCTTTATTCAAGCGGGGGGGAAACAGCTCTGGCCTAGTGCCTCAGCAACTTTTTCGAGGATGTCCTGCCCTGATGAAGCAGCTGTGAGGACTAAAGGTCCCTGCTTTCCCCAGTGTCCACTAGGACTGCTCCTCTCTTTCCCATGCTGTGTCTGTGCACAACCACCTTTTGCTCTGCCTGTTTCATTTCTCTGCATGTTCAAGGAGACCAAGGGGGAGGGAGGCCAGTCACACAAGAGGGGGAAGCTCCCTGGCTTCTCTTTCTGCCTTGGAGTCTGAACTGCGCTTGGCCGTAGCCTCTTCCTATTCACCAAACGCCATCATTACTTCTGCTTCTGACACCTCCTTCTCCCTCTGACCACTCATCCTCCCACCACCAGGATGCTGGGCTTTCTTCCCCTTGGGTTCCCTAGTGTGTTTCCCAGCTGATGTCCCCCCAGCATACCTCTGCATCCATTAGATGTCATCTGCCCAATAGATGTCATCTGCCCTCTGCCTTTATTTTTCCATATTATAATCCAGAGTCTAAATTGGAAAAATACTCTTCAAATACCCAAATTCTAAAACTTTTTTTTAGTATGTTTTACTCCTACTCTGCTCCAAGAAGTGCAGGCAATTAGGTGTCCATGGTCATCTTCTTCTCTACACCAGCAGTCTCACATTTGAGGTTAGGTATGCTCACTCAATATTGTCCACTAAACTTTATGCTGAGCAAGGATTTGAACTCATTTTTCTCTCATGCCTGAATGCAGCATTCTGTCCTCTTCTCATCCATACCTCAATGTGAGTAAATATTAAGTTGAAACAAACCACATAAGTAAACATAACTCCCCACATTACAACTGCAAGCACACCTATTTGCAGGGATTTCAGTACTCAAAGTAGAAACCTAATCATGGCTTGAAGCGACAAACAAGTGTGAAGAGTTACCTCGGTTTCTGCCTGGCTCTCAGCCACTTCAGGTCTGGGGGTGTTGAACATCAGACCCTGAAACAGGCAGACATTCAGATGACTCTGGATTGGCCCATTTTAGTATACAGTAAATACCAGAAGCCATTTTACCAATGGCTGTCAATGGCAAAAGTTTCTTCACTTCTATCTTGATCATGATGCATGTTGATTCCATTGACCAGTAGAAAGCTGAAGGCTCAGAACTGGCTATTCTGAGTCAAATCAAGTTGATTAATTGATATAGTTAGATAGTTTAGTGTCATGCCATTATTTTTGGCCAATCTGATTTTGGCCATTAACAGGGGTGAAGGATGAAAGAGAAATGAGCCCAAAAAGGGAGGGAGGAGGCAATAATAATAGGAGAGTCATACAGAGATTTCCAGAGATTATGGATAATGCATTTCATTATTGTCAATAGCTATTGATGGTGCCTCAGTCATTTTACATACGGTGCCTGTTATGATTGGTGTTGACTACTAAGTCAATAGAAAGTTATCACTCGGGCCTGCAGGTCTCCTTGCCACTGCTGTGTAATATTAAAATGTCATTACTGAATCCCCAACTTTTTGCTTTGCCGCAATATTATTCTCTGTTGATCACTTGCTTGAACTGAAATTTAAAACTGTCACCCCTTGCAGAAGTGATTCAGCTACACTTTTAAGGAAAGTTAAATTAAATATTCATTCAAGGACTGCATTTCAAGTTCAAACTGACTGATGCTCCTTAAGGCAGAAATATATTTAAGTTGCAGCTGAACGCCACCCCTTTTTTTAAAGGGAAGAATTTTTAAAATTCTCCAGGTCTATTTATTAGGACTGAGCAAACAGTCGCAAGATGCATTTATTCTGAGCATCAGAATAGAATATTTCCTCTGACAAGCAAGATTTTGCTTGGCGCTGTTAACTATGGCTTCAAACATGCAGGACATGTTAAAGCAGCAGCAATTTAGAAACCGGTTTTGATTAATCACAATGCATAGCCAGAAACAAGCCTGCTTCAGCTTCTGAATCGGATGTACATCCCTGCTATTAGATGTACACAACAGTTTTAATTGTAAATATGGGAGCATTAATCTGCAACAAAGCTGGAGAACTTGCGACCCAATATGCATAATGCAGCTTTTTGGCTCCTTCTCAGCTACCCTACTTTTTTAAAAAAAGTTTTAAAAATGTTAATTGAAGGTGTGACAGGGCCCAATTTTTAATTGAACCAAATGGTATTGGGAAGGAGGATTAACTATTACCTCAGCAGCTATCATCCTAGTGGTTACTATCCTATATACATTAATATTAGACTGGGGCAAAACCATTGATGTCCATGGGAACTTTCCTGCCCATCTCAATGCTAACTAACCTGCTATTTAAGGTTCTTTTATATACAAAAGTGACATGGTTATTAATGCCAATTTGAGTGCCATCTAGTTTGGCCCTTAATGCAACTGCTTTAAGACAGATTTTTCACAAATGCTCATAGTAGTGATCTGGGGAAAATCAATACTATAGTGGTGGCAAGAGATGAAGCTCTAGGCCTTATCGGCAAGTTTGAAAAAATGACAGATCACTGGGTCTGGATAGCATCTACCTGTGAGTACATAAAGAACTAAAATGTAAGGCTGCTGATCTTCTAAGAAAAATATGTAATTTGTACCTAAGATCAGTGTCAATACCTTAAAACTAGAAGATGAACAATATAGCACCCAATCTGAGAATGGATTCAGGGGGAATCTGGTAAATTACAAACCCGTTATCTTAACTAGAAAACATTATTAAATATAGAATTACCAAGCATATGGAAGAATAAGTCTTGCTGTAGCAGAACCAGCATAGCAGATAAGAGTGGGATGTAGTGATAAGGTAGTTTGCCCAAAGGGTACCTGCAAAGCCCTTTCAAGGCATAGGGGAAGATAATGGCTTGAGAAGCCCCTCTCATTCAAGTGCCTGGAATGGGGTTTCTGAAAATTAGCCAGAAGCCCAGTTCAAAACACTGCAGGAAATGGTTGGTGAAAAAGGTCACCTGCAAATAAATACTCTTACTTACAATTAATAGCCTTCTCTCCTACCAACAAAACATTTTTATTTTTTTGAACTAGTGGGGATTATCAGAGGAAACAGGTTGAATTGATGGTGCCGGGAACCCTGAATTCAGAACATGTCTCATACAGAAAATCCTACCTATAAAGGTAAAGAAGCATCCTAAATGAAGCAAGAAGAAGTTACTTATCAAGTGATCATTTTGCTTTTCAGTTCAATCATAAGCAAATTTTGTTACAGTTTTGACTTCTATAAATCTTTAGATCTGCGTTTCACATTTTCCATGCAAGATGCATTTGTCTAAGCTGTTAAAATACCAGGCATATTTCCACACTTGTGAATTTTTTCAAGGGGTTAAAAAAAACCCCATTTTCTTCTCTCTCACCTTTCTTTCTACTTGAAAGCTTAAGTCACCACCTAGTACTAAATGTGGTTGTGTTGTAAAATTACTTGCTGATTAAACTTGGCTTCTGGCTAGATAAGTGTCATACCTGAATCATGAAACCAGGACTTAGGAAACTAATTACAGAACAAACATTCCTTTATCTCAATTTATTTCCAATGATAAGCCCAGCAAGAAATAATTATTGTTAAATTATGTTTACCAAAACACAGACAAAAACTACCTTCTACCAAGGATACATCCTGGTATTAACTGATTGATTCAGAGAATACAAATCAGGAAAAGCTAATGCCAATCTGTCTTTGGGGGGGAATCCAACCCCCCTTTTAATCTGTTGCTATTAATTACAATAGCAATCAATAATTGTTCCTCATTGATCAAGCCTCTTGTATTGTAAGTCAGACAAGAAAATGAGCTACGCACACAATGGGCGGTACGGTTCTTTTCTCCCTGGCTGCCTAAGAACAACATGAGAAGAAATTGAACATTATGGTCATGACTGGGGGGCCTCAGGAGAAAGAGAAGGACTTTCTTTTCACACCATCTGTGTGCTACTGACAAAATCCCCATCACTGTGAAGGAGGGAAGGACCAGTATACAGTGGTACCTCTGGAGAGGAACGGCCTCCGTTCCAGAGCCCTGTTCGCATCCTGAAGCAAACCCAACCAGCGCCTGCGTCTGCGTCTGCGTGGGTCGCGATTCGCCACTTCTGTGCATGCGTGTGACTTCATTTTGAGCGTCTGCGCATGCGCGAGCGACGAAACCCGGAAGTAACGCGTTCTGTTACTTCCAGGTCACCGCAGAGCGCAACCCGAAAACACTCAACCTGAAGCAACTTCAGCCCGAGGTATGACTGTATTGCAAGGGTCCCTGAGAGATGCAATGTATAAATATTCTGCAAAAAGAGATACCTTGAAACTCTGAGGCATGTTGGACAGGGCGGTTGTTATTGCTCCTGGCACTGCAAAATGGGCCAGAAATGTAGCTTCTTTTTTCTCCCATTTAAGGGAATAGTAACCATTTGTCATGTAGGATGTATTCCAGAAGACTCTTGAGAAAAGCACTAACCCTGTGTTATGCAATAAGCTTGGATCCTGCAGGAAAAGACCAATCAGGCTCCAGGAAGGAAGCAGAATCAGCCAATCAGACAGGACTCATTGTGTAAATAATGTATATAACAGCCTGAGGTTTGGGGGGCAATTCAATCACTGCTTTACAAGCTGCAATAAAGAGCATGAAATCACTGCAGGACTCCGAGTATATTTCACCCTGGTAACCCCAAAGCCTGGTATAACAAGAATTATTTGCGTCCTCAGCTGCGTACTGGACCGTGGCCCAATTTCACAGAACTCCAGATGCTTTTCACTTAATTTGCATTCCAAGCCCCAAATTTAATTTCTCACTCTTATTATTTATTAAATTTCTATACCACGCTTCATCTGAAGATCACAGGGCAGCTTACAATATAAAAACACAAAAAATACCATACTGGCAAACAAAAATAATAACCCTGCCCCCAACGGTTTAAAAGGACTACACATTCTTTAAAAACTACAAGGGTTTTTTGTACTGTTATTGTAACTATTTTTAGCTGTTTTGTGGTATGTTTGTAAATTTCCTTGAGACATATGTAAAAGGCAGTAAATAAATAATAAAAAGCAGATAGTCGTACATCTGCGTAAGTATATGTTGGATGAACTCGGAACCAAACTGATGGACTTTTGATTCAGCATGCAGATGGTTCTAATCAAAGATGTATGAAACTTCCGCAAGAAACTTCACTGTCTTATTGACATTCTGTTAACCTTATTCAAAATCTTAATAGATTGGAGTAGGAATCTCAAAATTTGGCATTGGGTGGAATTTGGTGCTAATGCAGAGATCTGAGAAAAGCCCTTCCCCCCATAAATAATCAGATAATTTTGTACATTTCTTCACAATTTATAGAAGTGATT